>NW_027203493.1:0-600000 GCF_024711535.1 Dipodomys merriami
CAGCTGGGAGTCTGCACAAAGCTCCCACCCCCACCCCTCACTCTCCAACGGAGCAGAGAGGCTCCATCCCGCCAAAGCCGGTCAACCCCAGGGTGGGAAACCCAGAGCTACACCCCCAATTTTTACTTGCCCTGCAGCAGTGTGCCAAGCTGCGGCCAGCCGGCCTGGTGGGGGATGCCGGAGTTCCAGAGACACAGGGGGCTGTCTGGAGATAACCCGCGCAGAAGCTGCCTGAGATACCAATGTCAGACCCGCTGATTGCGACCAGTAACCCCTGAGCCCGGAACTCTGCCCCACGACGGCAGCCCCAGAGCTACAGGGGACACCCACAGAACACCAGAGCAGGAGACCTGCAAGGAACTGGTGCTGATCCGGAGAGTGCAAACAGAGACAAACCTCAGCGTTCAGAACGAGTACGGAGGCCCCACCCCCACACCTCGGCCAGAGGCCAGAGGCCCATCCCGAGGCGTGGACCTGACAGCATCAACATCGATGGAGGCAGAGAAAGGAGAGAATCACACAGAGCCACCACCACCCAGGCCAGCCCCCAACCACCCCAACTGAACTCTGATTGCAATGGCAACTGATGACCTACATCACACAGAAACAACTAGCTCCAGGGTGAGTACCCCACAGGGAACAGTGTATCCCTCAAGGGCAACCAGTCTGGGAATCCCCAGACCCTGACCCAGACTCCCTACCCCAACACCTGGACCACAGGACCCATTAAAACTGGTAACTGTTTGAGAACTCTACCAGCCCAAGGAGCACACTCCACTGGCCAGGCTAGAGCAAGAACGCCCCTGGAAGGGAGTTTAAATGCCCAAGCCAGGAACAGCGCCCCTGGGCCAAGACACACAACAGTATAAGAAATTTGAACTGTGTACCTCAGGCTGCATAATGTAGGTGCTAGACACAGCAGCAGAGGCCCAACCAGTGAGCCTCAGGCAATGGGGCCGGACCAAGCCTGGGGATCCAGTGCCTGAACAATACAACCAACTCCTCCCAACTGAAGTCAAAAGCTGAGCATAGGCCTCAGCAGAGGGGAGAAAAACAGGGAACTGTACCCCCTGTGAAGCACGCCTGTGACAACAAAAGACCTGGGGGCTCCGGACAAGAGAAGCCCAAAACCCACCAGAACCCGATCCATATTTTCTAGGCTGGGAATTGGACAACACTGGCCGCCAGCACCTGATAATAGGCAGGAGCTCAGGCTGGTAAGATGGCTTAGCAGTAGAGTGCAAGTCTTGGGTGCATGAGGCCCTGGATCTGATTCCTCAGCACCACATAAGCAGAAAGGGCCAGAAGTGGTGCTGTGGCTCAAATGGTAGGGTGCCAGCCCTGAGCTGAAGAGCTGAGGGACAGCACCCAAGCTCAGAGTTCAAGCCCACAACCCGCCAAAAAAAAAAACCATTAGGAGCCCATAGCAGACTCCAGCATCTGGGAGAGTGCATCCAGAACATCCGATCTTGCCAAGAGCACGCGTAGGAGCAAACACAAGCAGTCTAGGCTGCTCAACCCTTCCAAAGGTAGGAATTGCCAGTGATCTACAGCAGAGAGCCGAGAATCCTATGTAGGTCAAACCAGCAGCTGGAGGTAGGCCCCCAACAGAACCCAGATCAGGTACAGACTCTCTACCAGTACAGAAACAGCAACCAAGCAAAGACAGACACACCAAAACAAAATTTCAGATTAGTCTCCAATAATCCCTGAACCCCCATGTGAAAATCACAGAGAAAAATTACAAGGTTTATCAACACCCAGGATAGCAAGCTATCCCCAAGAGCCAACAGCCACGCAGGGAAAGCCACAGTGGGAGCAAAGCAGGAATGGAAGACAAAACCTACATCCAAGCGATGCTAGAGGCAATGACTCAAGAAATAAAGCAAGAAATAGACCAGAAATTGAAAGAGCACAGGGATGAACTATCAAAAGAGATGCAGGATATCAAACAGGAGATGCATGCAAATAAAGAGGCTACACACACTTCACTAAGAAGTGAGATAGGTGCCAAAATAGAGGCAGTACATACCTCATTAAGAGGTGAGATCAGTACTTTGAGAACCAACATCGAATCCATAAAGGAGTCCATTTCCTCCATGCAAACCATAATGGAAGCCACAGTTAAAAGAGTGAATGAAATGGAATGTAGAGTATCAGATACAGAAGACAGAATACACCCACTGAACCAAAAAATGATAGATATGGAAAATTCACTCAAATTATGCCAAAGGGAAATTCAAGAGCAAGCAGATAGTGCCAAGAAATAGAGTGGATGAAGAAGGTGAGGAATATCATAGCAAGGGAATACAACACCTATTCAACAAGATAATCGGTGAAAATTTCCCCATCTCAAAAAAGAACATCTTACCTACATAACAGAAGCATATAGAACACCTTACAAGCAAGATCCCAGGAGAAACTCTTCTTGACACATTATAGTAAAAAATGATAGATCTGAATAATAAGGGAACAATCTTGCATGCAGCAAAAATGGAGAAGGAGCTATACTACAATGGGGAAAAAATCAGAATCACTGCAGATCTCTCCACACAAACACTGAATGAAATAAAGGCCTGGGAAAGTACCACTCGAGCCCTGAGAGCCAATAACTGCCACCCCAGACTGATATACCCGGCAAAGCTAGCATTCACATTCCATGGAGAACTGAAAACTTTTAATAGCAAAGAAAAACTAAATGAATACATAAAAATTAAGCCATCATGACAAAGAACACTAAGAGGAGGGACACAACCTGAAGAAAGCAACCAGGAACTGGGACCTGCACCCAGACAGGCATTAATCAAAGTCTAACTGAGCAAGCACAGGAGGAAAGGAAAGAAGAAAAACGGAGGAAAACAGGGAATGACAGGGACCACAATGCATCTCATCTCTCTATACTATCTCTTAATATTAATGGGCTTAATTCGCCAATCAAAAGAAAAAGAACTGCAGACTGGAACAGAAAACATGACCCATCCATCTGTTGCCTACAGGAGACCCACCTCTCAGCCAAACATACAAACACACTCAGAGTAAAGGGTTGGAAAAGGATCTACCAATCAAATGCTCCCAGTAAGAAAGCAGGTGTAGCTATCCTGATATCTGACAAAATAAACTTTTCATTAAAATCAGTACAGAAAGACAAGGACAGACACTACATATTAATACAGGGAACAATCCAAGAGGAGGATATTACCATCATCAACTTATATTCCCCAAACATTGGTGCACCCAGATATGTTAAGAAAATACTCTCAAACTTACAAAATAAAATAGATCCCAATACGATAATACTAGGAGACTTTAACACCCCACTCTAAACAAAGGACAGGTCTTACCAACCAGAGGATTGGCAAAGAAGCTCCCGAATAAAGTGAGGCCATACTTCAAGCATAATTAACTGACATCTACTAAGTATTTCACCCAAAAACAACACAGTACACATTCTTCTCAGCAGCTCATGGAACTTTCTCCAAAATAGACCATATCATAGTTCATGCAAGGAACTTAAGCAGATACAAAGGGATCGACATAATCCCCTGTGTCCTATCTGACCACAATGAAACCAAGCTAGTTCTCAATAACGAAGCATATCACAGAAATGTCTCTAATACATGGAAATTGAACAACACACTCCTTAGCAATGCCTGGGTAATGGAAGAGATCAAAGAAGAAATAAAAAATTTCCTACAACTCAATGAAAATGAAAACTTGTGGGACACAGCAAAGGCAGTCCAGAGGGAGAAATTTAATGCCCTCGGTGCCCACATCAAGAAAATAGAGACAGACCAAGCAAATAATCTCATGTTGCAATTAAAACAGCTAGAAAAAACATGAAAAAATGGAACCTAAACTTACTAGATGGAGCCAGATAACCAAATTAAGAGCAGAGATTAATCAATTAGAAAATCAGAAAACTACAGCCAATTTTAAACAAACAAAAACCTGGTTCTTTGAAAAACTAAATAAAATTGATGGACCGTTGGCAAGATTAATTAAAAAATGAAGAGAGGAAACCCATCTTAACAGGATTAGGGATGCCACAGGAAAAATCACAACATGTACCCAAGATATCCAAACAATCTTAACAGACTACTTTCAAAAGTTATACTCTCTAAAAGAAGAAAACCTGGCAGAAATGGATGCATTTTTAGAGAAATACAAGTTGCCCAAACTGAGCAAAGAAGAAGTAAATCAATTAAACAAGCCAATATCCTAAAACGAGATACAGGAAGCTATCAAAAGTCTTCCAACAAACAAAAGCCCAGCACCAGATGGATTCACAGCAGAATTCTGTAAGCCCTTTAAAGAAAAATTAATACCCATACTCCTCAAGCTCTTCAGAGAAACAGAGATGGAAGAAGCTATCCCAAACTCATTCTACAAAGCCAATATCACACTCATCCCCAAACCAGGCAAAGACCCAACCAAAAAAGAGAATTACAGGCCAATTTCCTTGATGAACACAGATGCAAAGACCCTTAACAAGATTCTAGCTAACAGAATCCAGAAACACATTAAAAAAGAACCATACACTATGACCAGGTAGGCTTCATCCCAGAGATGCAGGGATGGTTTAACATGCTTAAGTCAATAAATGTAATCCAACACATCAACAGAGCTGAGGTCAAGAATCACATGATTATCACCACAGATGCAGAAAAGGTCTTTGACAACATTCAACACTCATTCATGCTAAAAGCTCTGGAGAAAATAGGAATAGAAGGAACATTTCTTAAAACAATAAAAGCCATTTATGACAGACCAATAGCCAATATTATACTTAATGGGGAAAAGCTACAACCAATTCTCCTAAAATCAGGAACCAGGCAAGGATGCCCACTTTCTCCACTCCTCTTCAATATAGTCCCCCAAACCTTAGCCAGGGCAATAAGGCAAGAAAAAGACATTAAAGGGATCCACATAGGGAAAGAAGAAGTTAAACCATCCGTTTTTGCAGATGACATGATACTATACCTTCACCATCCCAAAAACTCCATCCCCAAATTCTTAGAAATCATAAATCAATTCAGCAAAGTAGCAGGATACAAAATCAAACCACAAAAATCAGTTGCCTTCCTGTACACTGACAATGTACAAGAAGAGAGGGAAATAAAGGGAGCAACCCCATTCACAATAACCTCCCAAAAAATAAAATATTTAGGAATTAACCTAACCAAAGATGTAAAAGAACTATTTAATGAAAACTATAAAAAGGTAAAGAAAGAAATTGCAGAAGACACTAGGAAATGGAAAGACCGCCCATGCTCTTGGATAGGCAGACTTAATATAGTGAAAATGGTAATACTGCTAAAATTAATATATAAATTCAATGCAATTCCTATTAAAATCTCAATGACGTACATCACTGAAATACAGAAAACAGTCCAAAAATTCATATGAAACAACAAAAGACCTAGAATAGCCAAAACAATTTTAGGGAATAAAGACAACAAGGGAGGGATATCCATGCCGAACTTCAAACTCTATTATAGAGCTATAATAACAAAGACAACATGGTACTGGCATAAAAACAGAACTGAAGACCAATGGAATAGAAAAGAAGATCCAGGGCTGGGAAGGTGGCTCAGTGGTAGAGTGTTTGCCTTGCATGCATGAGGCCCTGGGTTCGATTCCCCGGCACCACATAAGCAAAAAGGAAAAAAGCTGGAAGTTGCTCTGTGCCTCAAGTGGTAGAGCGCTACCCTTGAGCTGAAGAGCTGAGAGACAGCGCCCAGGCCCATAGTTCAGGCCCGCAACTGGACCCCAAAAAAATTAAAAACTTAAAAAAAAAAGAAGATCCAGAAATATATCCACAGGCTTACAGTCAGCTGATATTTGACAAAGGAGCCAAAGACATACAATGGAAGAAACACGGCCTCTTCAACTACTGGTGCTGGGAAAACTGGGCGTGCACATGCAGAAAAGAAAAGTGTGGGCTGGGAAGGTGTGTCAGTGGTAGAGTGCTTGCCTTGCATGCCTGAGGCCCTGGGTTCGATTACTCAGCACCACATAAGCAAAAAGAAAAAAGCCGGAAGTGGTGCTGTGGCTCAAGTAGTAGAATGCTAACCTTGAGCTGAAGAGCTGAGGGACAGTGCCCAGGCCCAGAGTTCAGGCTCCAGGACCAGATCCCCCCCCCCCCCCAAAAAAAAAGAAAGAAAAAAGAAAACTAAAAGTGGATCCCAGCCTATCACCATGCACCAAAATCAACTCAAAATAAAGATCTTAACATTAAACATAAATCTCTGAAACTACTGCAGGACACAGTAGGAGACACACTTTAACTTACAGGCACAGGAAGGAACTTCCAGAACAGAGTCCCAGGGTCAGAACAAATTGGAGAGAGACTCAACAAATGGGACTACCTTAATATAAAAAGCTTCTGCAAAGCTAAATCTATTGCAACCAAGCTAGAAAGACAACCAACTAATTGGGAAAAAATGTTTACCAGCAATATATCAGACAAGGGGTTAACATCCGGTATATACATGGAACTCAAGAAACTAATCCCTCCCAAACCTAACAAACCAATTACAAAATGGGCAACGGAACTAAAGAGGGACTTCTCAGATAAAGAAATAAAAATGGCAAAGAAACACATGAGGAAATGTTCACCATCCCTGGCTGTGAAGGAAATGCAAATAAAGACAACCCTGAGATACCACCTTACCCCAATCAGAATGTCCCACATCCACAAGTCAGCCAACGACAAATGCAGGAGGGGATGCGGAGAAAGACGAACCCTATTACACTGCTGGTGGGAATGTACACTTATACAACCACTTTGGAAAGCAGTCTGGAGGGTCCTCAGAAAGCTAAAGATTGACTTCCCTTATTAGCCAGTAATACCACTTCTAGGCATCTATCCTGAACAACAGGAACCAACATACAAGGACACATGCACCTCCATGTTTATTGCAGCACTGTTCACAATAGCTAGGATATGGAAACAACCCAGATGCCCCACCACAGATGAATGCATCCAAAAATTGTGGTATCTATACACAATGGAATATTATGCAGCCATTAGAAATGACAAAATAATGGCATTTGCAGGGAAATGGATGGAGCTAGAAGAAATCATGTTGAGCGAGGTAAGTCAAAAGCAATGAGACAAACGGTACATGGTCTCCCTGATAACTGGATGTTAAATCCAAAATGTTAGGTGATACACCAAAATTAACAGGACTTAAGAAACAAAGAACTTCCACACATCTGGTCAAACCACTACTAAATAACCCCATGCTGCTGATCACATGTATGGTGTATATGTGTACACCATTATATGTTATAGACCATGATAGACAATTTGCTCCAAGAAAGTTAGAATGAGTTTGTGCCTTTAAATGAGCATCATTATCCCACAATACTGTGAAATTTGGGAAATTATGTAATCACTTAATTACAGTTTTAAAAAAACACCAGAAAACTAGAAGTGGTGCTATGGCTCAAGTGGTAGAGCATGAGCCTTGAGCTGAATTGTTCAGGGACAGCTCCCAGGTCCAGAGCTCAAGCCTCACCAATGACCAAAAAAAAAAAGAGAGAGAGAGAGAGAGAGAGAGAGAGAGAGAGAGAGAGAGAGAGAGATCTTTCATGCAGTTGTTTCTAACATATTTATAAGATTATATCTTTGTTGCCTTGTATGTCCCTCACCCATGCTATAACCCCCGCTTTTACTATATATGATGTTGGTATATGTGGAGGGGAAGGGAAAAAACAAAATTTTCAAACAATGATACAGGAGGACCCATTGCAACTATGAGATGTACAAGTCGTTATGTAGCAAAACCAACTTTACAACTTTGGTGGGGGGAACAGGGAGGGGGAAGGGAGGATACGAAGAGATGGGAAGGGGAAACAAAGGAGGAGGCTACAATGCTTGATAAGAAATGTGCTCATTATCTTGCCCATGTAATTGTAACCCCTCTGTACAGTACTTTCACAATTAAAAAGAAACACAAAAAAAGAAGACATTTAGAGAAATTTTAATTTGTATTGTACAAACTTAGACAATAGTGGGATCTGATGAACTGATGTATTCACAATTACAAAATAAAAAACGAGTATCTTTTCTATGTAACAACAATAAGCCATCTACGAAAAAAGCCAAAAGACCAATTTCATTCTCAATGGCTTTCTCAAACTAAAATATTTAGGATTAAACTTGACCAAAGAAGTTAAAGACCTCTACAATGAAAGCTATAAAACCTAAAAGAAAGACATTGAAAGCCAGGTATGGTGACTCATACTCCTAGCTACTCAAGAGACTGAGATCTGAGGATCAAAGCTGTACCCCAGCCTGGGAAGGAAAGTCCATAGACACTTACCTCCAATGAACCTGTAAAAAGCTGGTGTGAAGCTGTGGCTCAAATGATAGGGTGCTAGCTTTGAGCAAAAAGCTAAGGGAGATTAATCAGTCTCTGAGTTCAAGCCCAATGCTGGCAAGAAAGGAAAGGAAGGGAAGGGTGTGAAAAGAAGGGAAGACAGAGGGAGGAGGAAAGGAGGGAGGGAAGGAAGGAGAACCAAGCATGTGATATTTGTCTTTCTGAGACTGGTTTTTATTTTTCTGTTTGGGGTGGTAGGGGTGGGGGAGTGCATGCATGTGTGTGTGCCAGTCCTGGGACTTGAAAAAGTTCAAGGGAAGGGCACCGTCCCTTCTCTTAGTTTTTTTTCTCTCAAGGTAGGCATTCTACTACTTGAGTCACACTTCCACTCCCAACATTGGAGATGAGAATCTCATAGACTTTCATAGTGGCCGTGCTGGCGTAGTCTCCTGAGCTTCTAGGAATACAGGCCTGAACCCCCGCCACAGGGCTCTTGGATTCCTTTAAGTCAGGTTTTCTCTCCCCCACTACCCCACCTCAATTTCACAGGCTTAAGATTCCATAGTATTTATTTCTACTGGACTATGCGTGGTGTCCCTACTTCAGCTTGCTTTTCCTACTTGAGCTCTGGACCTTCTGTCAGTGAGGAGAGACACTGACTTTCCTCTCAGCAATCTGCCATCTTGCCTCTATCTCCTTATTTATGCATTCTTACATCTCCTAGTAGCCTCTTAGTAACATCTCTTACTCGTACTAGATTTCATTTTGACATGTCCATTTATGCATATGATGTATCTTGATTAGAATAACTCCATGTATCACTCTTCATCCCTCCCTCTCTCCCTCTCTAAAGCACTTGCAACAACCGATATTGATAGTTCCATTCCACCTCTGTATAGAAAGTATTTTGATCCTATTCACCATCCTTTAACCTCTGTTCAGTTTCTTCCTACGAGTGCCCACACCCCAGACAGTCATGTTCCATCTTCTAATACTCACTTTTATTGAAATGCTTTTTAATTGTTAAAGGGACTTCACCATGGGATTTTATATATCCATCACCACAGTTTAATGATTTTATATATACACGATAAAATGTTATATTGTATGTATGATTATATTATTAGATAACATTATATATTATAGTACTGCAGTATATAATGTACATTAGTATTATAATACTGTTATATATAATAATACAATCTTATATAATTTCGATGAATAGAATTACTATATATAACATGTGTATCTTATATGTGTTTATATATGCTTATTTTAGGTCTAGCATGTACATATGAGAGAAAACATGTGAACTTTGTACTCTTAAACCTGGCTTATTTCATTTCATATGATGATCTCCAGTTCCATCAACCTCTCTGAAATGATGTAATTTCATTCTTTTTCTTAGCTTAATAATATTCATGATACATACATTTTCTTGATTCATTCATGGCCTGTGAGTAGTATTGATAGCTTGACCCTTGTGAATAGTGCTTCCATGAATATGAGCATATAGGCGTCCCCACAATAGTCTGATACACATCCTTTAGAACAAATGTCCAAGAGTGGTAGCACTAGATTGCATGGTAGTTTGTTTTTTTTTTGTTTTTTTTTTTTTGTTTTTTTTTTTTTGCAGTTTGTTAAAGAACATCTATACTGGTTTATTCAGTGCTCACATTTGTTTATGGTCCAAAAGTAGTGTATAAAAAATTGTGCTTTACCCCAAAAAATCCTTGCCTCCATTACTTGCTTACGTTTTTGAAGATGACTATTCTTCCTAGAGTGAGGTGAATTCAAGTATTGTTTCAATGACCATTTCTTTGTCACCAGAGTTAGTATTTCTTTATGTATTGATTGGCCATTTGTAGTTCTTCTGTTTTGGGGGGAGGGGTTGTCAATCATGGACTGTGAACCTAGGGCCTTAGTGCTGTCTCTGAGTTCTTCTGCTCATGGGTAGCACTATACCACTTTGAGCCACAAATCTACTTCCTGGGTTTTTTGGGGAGTGGGTTTAATAGGGGAGAGGATGGTTAATTGGATCTCAGAGTCTAACGATCTTTTCTGCCCATGATCCTCATATATCAGCCTCCTGAATAGGTAGGACTACAGCCACCAGCACATGGCTATTTTGTACTCCTTTTGGGAAGTGTCTGTTCAGTTCTTTTGCCCATTTATTAATTCATCGTTGATTTTTGGAAGTTTGGGGTTTCTTTTATGAGGTTCCTGCATCTATTGAAATGATCATGTGGTTCCTGACCTTACTCCTATTGATGTGATGATTATAACAATTGACTTGGAAATATTGAACCAGCTTTGCATCCCTGGAGTAAATACTGTTTCCTAATTATGTATGTATTTTGATGAGTTGTTGAAGTGATTGGCCAGAATTTTGGTGAGAAGTTCTGCATCAATGTTCATCAAAAACAGATTTATAGTTCTTTCTCTCTCTCTATCTTTTTCTGATAAGTCCTTGTTTGCTTTTGAGATTGAGGGTTATGCTGGCTTCATACAATGAGTTTAGGAGTGAACATTTGCTTTCAATTTCATAGAAAAGTTTGAGGAATACTGGTGTCAGTTCTGCTTTGAAGACCTTATAGAATTCGACTGTGAATCCATCTGGTCATGAGCTTTTCATGTATGGGAGATCTCTTATTGTTTCATTGCTTGATATGGGTCTATTTAGATGGTTTAAATCTTCTTTGAGCCTTATTCTCTCTTCTGTGAACTTTCTATCCACTCCTGAAGGGAGAGGAGGTTTCTGAGTTGTCTACTGTTCATGCTGAAACAGACTTTGCAAGACACAGCTGAGAATGGTTGTTAAGCTATCTATATAAAACTTTGATGGATTGTCTTCCCATTCTGTCTGTCAAACAAGTTGGACTTCCACTTTGACAGTGCACAGACACTAATAAAGATAGCAGAACTTTCTTGATTTCACTCCTCAGGACTCTAAGCATAACACACAAACCTGTCATCCCAAATATGTGTCTACTAATGAACACTTCTGACAAAATCTCAGATGTTATCTTCTTTTTTTATATGGCTTGACATGGCACCAGAGTTCTTATGGTGACTTTGCGTGTCCTCACTGAGAGACTTTGGATATCACATTCATTGGCAAATTGCTCAGCTTCTTCCATTTCAGCTGTTGGCTAATATAGAAATTGCAACAAATCTCAAGTATAATGTAGAAATAATATTTAGCATTGATTAATATTTAATATTTAATTTAAAGAATAGCACATTTCAAATCGATGATACCTAAAATCTTTGTAGAAAGATTCAAGATCTACCTTAAATTTCATGATGTGATATCTTTGGCTGTTTTTAGTGTTATTGTTTTTGGTCTTGAATTATCTCACATAGTCCAATATTTCTTAGGTTTGGGCGGAAAACCATCTTCAGGTGGTGTTTGTTCCAAATGGCCATCGGTGACACCTGTGCAGCCTTTGCTCCCACCTTCATTGTTTACTGTTCCCTGCGATTCTTAGCTGGGTTATCTGTCATGCCTATTTTAGCAAACTCTTCTGTTCTCAGTAAGTAAGTCATTTGATCCTTTCATTTCCTTCTTGACTAGAAATGTCTTGAAGACATGACTTGGAAAAAATGATTATAACCACACAACTATGATTACAAGTGTGTTTTCTTCCAGTTATAGAGTGGACAAGACCTCAATCCCAAGCTTTGTTAGCAATGTTTACTTCCTACAGTACTGGGCAGATGCTGCTGGGAGGACTGGCTTTTTTCTTTCGAAGTTGGACCACACTGCAGCTGATATTATCCATACCTCTGTTGGTCTGCTGCGTGTTATCAAGGTATGGACAATATGTGTGGCCTTTAACTCTAATGAAAGGGGAAATAGAGGCTTAGAGGGAGGACCTGACACTTGGGATCTGTGTATTCTTTGAATGATCCTGTCACCTCACCCACAGTCACCACTGTGCTACTGAGATACAAAGGAGAACAGAATGTACTCTGCGAGGAGGCTGCAGCTGTGGAGTGAGCGCTTTTCTATCTTAACCACAGAATTATTATGGAATCTTTTTTTAATCTCGTTTTAAAGCATATATTCCTTGGAATAAGAGGGGTCTGAGGGAGCTATTTCCACACATGTAAATAATGTACTTTGACAATATTCACACCTTCTATTAGCATGTAAATAATGTACTTTGACCATATTCACACTGGACTTTGACCATATTCACACCTTCTAATCGCTTTTCCAATGCCATCTCCCCCTCCTTTTCAAAATATACTTTTAACTCGTTTAACAGGCTTAACTCTGCTGTTTTTTACAGAATGAAGTTATATTTGCACTCCACCCCCATCAACTACTGACTTAAATCTCCCTGTATTTCTGTGGCTCCCCAGCATTAGAGCCCCTTTTACACTCATAACATACAAGTGCCATATAATATAGAATATATTTAAGTACAGATTTGCAGAGAAGAGTACATGATATGTGTCTTTCAGAGTCTGGTTTTTTTCACTTAACTTGATCTCCAGTTCCATCCATTTTCTATAAAAAACATAAATTTGTTTATCTTTTTGAGTAATAATATGCCACTCTGTGATATTATTTCTAGGACTTATATTCTATTCCATTGGAATACGTATCTTTTTTTCCTACCATTACCATGATGATTCATTACTCTGGCTTTGTAGCACAATTTGAAGCCGAATATTGTGATACCTCCAGCATTGCTTTTTTTGTCCAGGAATGCTTTGACTCGGCAGAGTCTGTTGCACTTCTCTATCAGTTTTAAGATTGCCTTTTCTATTTACGCAAGGCCTGTCAGTAGAATTCTGATGGGGGCTGCATTGAATCAGTAGACAGTTTCAGTAGTATATAAGCATGCGAGGTCTTTCCATCTTTTGCTATCTTCTTTAATTACTTAATGCTTTGTACTTTTTACGTTTTCATCAAAAGTGATAAAATGAGCAAACTCTAAGACTTTAGCCAGCAACTTTCATACTGGTTTTTGATCATACTGTGGAATAAAATTTTCATGTACATTGTTGCCCAGACTGGCTTGAAAGTGTGATCCCCAGATCTCAGCCTCCTGAGTAGCTATAATTAGAAGTGTGAGCACATGTTCCCAGTGTGAAGAATTTTACTGTGTATAAAATCACTGAATAAACTATCTACAGAGATTAATTATATGGCATGTAGATCATATAGGGATATTAACCATTGGAATGTCAATGGATACTCAGACTATTTGTTCATTCCTCCTTGTTGTCTATAATTACTTTCAACAAACAAACACTTAGATACCCTTCCTGTAAGTCCACCAGAGAAGGCAGATTTAATCAGAAATGACTCTACTATGATGTACAAACTCTATATGAAATGGACAGGAAAAGATATTTCAGATTAAAGTTATGTGTAAAATAAGCAGTTAGATGTTTACTGTAGCTCTGCTGTCTTCTTTTTCAGGATGCTGGTAGAGTCTGCTTGGTGGCTGGTTTTTAGCAATCAGCTAGAAAAGGGCTTAGAGGAACTTAGAAGAGTTGCACGTATAAATGGAAAGAAGAATGCTTGGGAGACCCTGAGCATTGAGGTGATCTGAGAAGGGGGCTGATTACTGGGAATAGATGATTTGAACTCACAATCCTACTATTCTGGGTCCTTTAGGCATATCCCAAATTAGAATTTTCTAAGTGAGAAGTTTCTTTGTTTTTGTTTTTTGTTTTTTTCGGTCATGGGGCTTGAAGTCACCGCCTGGATACTGACCCTGAGCTTTTTCGACCAAGGCAACCACTCTATCACTTTGAGCCACCATGCTACATCCGGTTTTCTGTTGATTGATTAGAGATATGAGTCTTGGGAACTTTCCTGCCAAGGCTGGCATTGAACTGGGATCTTCTGTTCTCAGCCTCCTGAGCACGCTGCTTCTAAGTGACACTTGCACATCACCGAATTAGTTCCCCCACAGTCTTATTATTGTGTAGAGAAAGAAGTACCAAATAAAAAATGTGTCTATCTTTTGTCAGAAATCACATCATTGTTTGAATAAAAGAGCAATTTCCCACAAACGACACACATATGGGCAAGGAAGCAGTAACCCTTTCTCACTAGTTCAATAAATCATGGTTCACTTTAGGGAAAACATTAAATATCATTTTAACTTCCATGCATTTCATTCAAAGATTAAATGCTTAGTAGGCAACAAATAGGAACTCTTGCTCTAATCCAAGTGCTTTGGCAGTAATTATATAAAAGTCCTTCTTTCTCTGACATTTACACTGTCAATATCAGAGAGTACTAAGATGTTGCCTATGTAGAAAAGTTCTTTGAAAATCTTTTTTTTTTTTGGTATTTCTTTTCTTGGTTTGGGGTTTGTTGATGTTTTTCTTATTTGTTTTTCTCCATATTTCTAGAACCTAGTTCCTAATATAGCTGGCTCACTCATACATACATTTTACTGACTCATTTTAAAATCTTTGTAGCAGGGCCCTAGTGACTCATGCCTATAATCCTACCTACTCTGGACGCGTAGATGTGAGGATCGAGCCACAAAGCTAGCCCAGGAAGGAATGATTGTGAGGCCCATATCTCCAATTAACCACCCAAAAGCTGGAAGTGATGTTATGACTCAAGTGGCACAGTGGCAGCCATGAACACAAAAGCTCAAGGGCAATGCCTAGCCCCTGAGTTCAAGTCCCAGGAGCAGCTTAACTAAAGAAAGAATTAAATAAATACCTTTGAATACATAAAGTGTGTCAGCACAATGTTGGATATTACTGACGGAATTAACTTCACAGCATCTCTCTGCAAGAAACATTTTAAAATAGGGCAGAAAAATTGAGAGACAGTCTAATACAAAATCGGTGCTAATCCAGTCTATGTGCCAGGCATTGGTGAGAAAACCAGAAAGTGTTCAGCCAGCATTAATGGTCTAGAAAGGACTAAGGTGATAAGAGCTGGAGGAGGCCTTTGACACATCACCAAACTGGGCGGCAGTGGCACTGCGGAGAAACGTGTCCACAGGCTGCTCTGAAAGACAGCAAATGCCACATAAGAAAACGCTAACCAAGGAAGACACAAAGGTTTTATGTTCCCAATCAAAGTAATGTCATCCCTCTGCTATATGAAATAGCACTGTCTCCAAAAGTTTCCTTTCATTACAACCAACATATGCTCAAAGTTCAGAATTTATTTTTCCTAGTGCTGGTACTAAATTAAGGGCCTCTTACATGCTACGAAAATGATCTCCACCTCTAGCCCACAGAATCTTAACATTTTAATGAGGTGTAAATGTGCATGGGACTACTTAAGCATTGTTCTCTGATTATAGAATCTTTCTATATAAATCTGTGAAGCTACAGAGTAAAAAAAAAGTCCACCTGTCCCAAACTCATCCAATATGCAATGATTATATGAGCACTGTGGAAATACTGTATTGTTTTTGTTCAAAAGGGAGAGGTAACATACAAAGGAATCCAGAGCCTAGCTGAATCCAGCTAGGCAAAGGTTAGAAATTCCTATTGTAGTTTTGAAGGCTTGGAAAATTGTAGCATACTGGTCCTCAGCAACAAACTCTTGCCTTTCAATCTGAGCTCTGAATTCTTCACATCTGTCATTAATGATAGATAACATTTGAAATAAACAGTATTACTAAATAGTGTCCCAAGGAACATTTCAGCGACACTTCCTCATTTTGTATTTTGTGTCTTTACTTGGAAAATCTAAAATACTAACTCGCTGATAGAACAGTCTGTCATATCCAGTATTAACTCTCCACAGTCCTAATATAGAAAATGAATAAACTGTTATAAAAATAATAAACACAAGCCAGTCATATCTGCCTCACCCCTGTAATCCTACCTACTCAGGAAGCTGAGAACTTGGGATCAAGACTCAAAGGCTGCTTGAGGTTCTTATCTCCAAAAGATTACACAGAAGAAGGCAAAGAGGGCTGGGAAGGTAGCTCAGTGGTAGAGCCTTTGCCTTGCATGCATGAAGCACTGGGTTTGATTCCTCAGCACTACATAAGCAAAAAGAAAAAAAGCCGGAAGTGATGCTGTGGCTCAAGTGGTAGAGCTCTAACCTTGAGCTGAAGAGCTGAAAGACAGTACCCAGGACCAGAGTTCAGGCCCCAAAACCGGACCCCAAAAAAAAAAATTTAAAAAGAAAAAAAAAACAGAGGAAGGCAAAAGAGTTGCTATGGTCAAGTGGTAGAGTGCTAGCCTTGAGCAAAAGCAGCTCAGGGACAGCACCCAGGCCCTGACTTCAAGCCATAGGACCAACAGACACACACACACACACCCATACCTTTTTAAATGTCAAGGTTCTTTACTGGTTGTTGCCTCAGTATTTAAACAGGCTTTAATCTTATCTAATTCCCCTCTTCCTGAATCTTTCATGGTTCTTCCCACCTGGGAAGAACCCAAACTGGGTTCTGCCCAAGTCCCTACTCTGTAGTTTTCCTTGAAGATACAACATACCACATGTGTTTCATCTTCTAGTATTTAACAATATAATTGGCACATTATTGACATCTCATGAATGCTTTTGACTTTTGTTGTCCAAGTTTGTGAAATCCAACCTGCAGGAGGATTTTGAGGACAACGCCAAGGCAAAAATATCCATTTTTCAGTTGTTCCATGCACCCAGGCTGTGTATGAGAAGCTGCTGCCTGAGTTTTATCAGGTATGTTCCTTTAAATAAATTTATCAACATGTTTTACCTCCAATATCTTATTAGAGAGGAACTACATTTATTCTTTCAAAAACAATAGCAACAGCAGGCCAGGGACTGGGATAGTGCTTGAGTTCAGGACCCTCATAAAGACTACCAGAGACCAAGATCGATGTAATCAGCAGCGAGGTATTTGCTGCAAGCTAGCTCTGTCCTCTGCACACACAACAAACAACTGGTGACGCTGAGAGGCCCGAGCCTGGGGTTTGCAGCCGTTTTATACACTCTTTGGGGAAGGCTGGGGCTTTGCACTCATCATATCATTCCTTGACAACTCAACACACACCCCGGGAAAATCATAAAACATCTCTAATACATGGTTCGTGGGTCCAATGGCTGGAAGGAATTTAGAAAGAGTTATTGGTCGGATCGAGATGTTGATGCGCTTTAAAATTATTGCTTAAAGGGCTGAGAAGGTGGCTCAGTGGTATACCACTTGCCTTGCATGTATGAGGCCCTGGGTTCGATTCCTCAGCAACACATAAGGAAAAAGAAAAAAGCCAGAGGTGGCGCTGTGGCTCAAGTGGTAGAGCGCTAGCCTTGAAATGAAGAGCTGAGGGACAGCATCCAGGCCCAGAGTTCAGGCCCCACAACTGTACCAAAAAAAAAAAAAAAATTAATGGCTAAAGTCACAGGGTGGTGCAAGGGAGTACATGCAGAACTGTAGGACTTTCTGGTTAGATATTGGTCACTATTTCTAGGTGGGGTGCTGTCTGGAATCTCAGGCAATTTGGCTTATCTTAGGTAAGCATCATCTGTAGTTTTCCAAGGACTGTTTCTACTTAGCTTTCTGTGGAATTTTCTGGCTTTTGGATTGCAGTAAGTCAGAGGCTAAATTCCAGAATAAAATGAGGTCTCAGGTAAATTATTGGTCAGGTATTTCACTGGTGGCTCACGCCTGTAATCCTAGCTACTCAAAAGGCTGAGATGTGAGGATCACAGTTCAAAGCCAGCTCAGGGTGGGAAAAGTCCATAAGACCCTTATCTCCATTAAAGGACTAAGAAAATACCAGATAGTGTAGCTGTGGCTAAAGTAGTACAGTGCTAGCCTTGAGCACCAAGAGGTTCAGGGACTACATGCAGGCCCTGAGTTCAGGCCCCAGGACTCTCAAAAACAAAACAAAACAAAACAAAACAGTGGCAGCATTATATACAACAAATCAATACATAAGAGAAGAAAAATGATGTTAAAGGGTTTATGTTTAATTACCACCTTTTAAGGTTACCTTATGAGATCTCTCAGTGAGACTGAACTACAGAAATATGGAAATCACATTCCAGAACAAAGTTCAGCACTGCATATTAGCATATGGAGTAGTCTACTGTGAAACATATTTGAACATTTTATCTTTTTAGTTTTTATTGAAATAGAACTTACATAAAGAAAATTGCAGCGAGGCTCAGAGGCTCACAACATGATTCTAAGTGTTCTAAGTGCTGATGTTGGGAGGATCTCAGTTCAAGGCCAACTCAGACAAAAAGTTCACAAGACCTCATCTCAACCAATCAGAAGAAAAGGGTGGTGTCATCACAGCTATGCAGGGGCATAAACAGCCAGGTTTGGGTCTTGGCTGGCTCTGGCAAAAAGCAAGACTCTCTTTGAAAAATAACAAAAAGAAAAAGGAGCTGGGGTTGTGGCTCAAGTAACAGAATCCAAGTTCTCATGCCTGACATAAGACACCATTACAAAAATGAAAAAGGCACAAATTCTGTGTTCATCAAGATCTATGTTATAAATCCATAGACCCATAAATTAGCCAACCAAATGAGCACATTTTCATTCCTTGAATCATTTTTCTTCTACCTTAATCCCATTAAGAAAAATGATAACCATACTTTTCCGTCTCTTTCTGAGATTAATTTGCTTCTTTATTAAAAAAAAAAAAAAAGCTTTTGTTAGCCCTTGAGTTCTGTTATGGGGAAAAGAGTCCACTACTCAGAGATAGCCTCAAGTAAAAAGATGACTTTACTGCCGAAGAGGAAATCTGACCGGACAGGGATGCGGCACACATGAAAACTCTGACCCTGAATGGCCCACAAGCTAGGGTTTTTAAAGGCAAAATCCATGTGGTCAAGCCTGGCCACAGGCAGGTGGCCGAACGGTTTACAACACCCACATAAAGAAGTGCATATTTATGTCAGTGGCCAGTGGAGTTAGAGTCCATCTCATACTATCTGTTATAACTAACCTATCATTCTGATTTGATTAGGTGAGTGAAATTGGGGGGCCCACACAAAGCAAGCAGGTATTCTTTCTCCTGGGGGCAGGATAGGGATGGATGTCAGGGCTGATCTACTATTGTTAACCAAACAGGGCTGATCTTATCTGGGTTACTGATAAGCAAACAGGGCTGCAGATCTAACAACTTACCACAACAATCAGCAGGGCTTTCCACATTTTCTGGGGTCTCAATAAACTTCATATTTCCTGACCCTGGCGGCTACTGAGAAACCAGTATTTTGATTTTCATGACTAGTGGGAACTCCTGGTATATTAACAAAGGAGGTACGTTTGGCTTCCCCTAACAAATTCCAAGTTAATAAAAAGAAAAAAATGCCCTATGTGTATGTTGGGTGTGTTTGCTGATCCTGGGGCTGGAACTTGGGACCTTGGCATTGTCCCTTAGCTTGTTTGCTCAAGGCCAACACTTTTCCAGTTAAGGCATACCTCCACTCGGCCTGAGTTACACACACTTTTTGCACAGGCTAGCTTTGAACCTTAAACCTCAGATCTCAGCCACCCCCCTCTCTCTTTCTCTCTTTTTCTTTTTGTCGGTCATGAACCTAACTCTGGCCCTTGGCATTGTACCTCAGCTCTTTAGCACAAGGCTAGCAATCTACCACTTGAGCCACAGAGCCACTCCCAGCTTTTTCTGCTTATGTGATTTTGAAGAATCTAGTCAGTTAGTCAGTAGTGATGAAGAAACAGAGAAATTTGAAATTCATGAAGAATTTTTACCAAAATACATTATAGGCAAGAAAGTATGAGTCACAATGATTTGGACCTAAATCTAATGTCTACTGATACATTTGTGTGCACCTGCTGTGAATCTTGTACTATTTCCCCAGGGAAAGCAAGGAATTCACTGATCTTTTTTTTTTTTTTTTTTTGGTCGGTCATGGGGCTTAAACTCTGGGCCTGGGCCCTGTCCCTGAGCGCTTAAGCTCAAGGTGAACACTCTACAGCTTGAGCCACAGCGCCACTTCCGGTTTTCATAAGAGTCTCACGGACTTGAACCAGGATCCTCACAGCTCAGCCTCCTGAGTAGCTAGGATTACAGGTGTGAGTCACCGGCTCCCGGCTTCGCTGATCTTCTTTTCCTTTGTATCTGAAATTAATTTGCTCTATCATTTTAAATGTGTTTTTATTCTTTTAACTTCAGAATAGCACTCGCCATACCCTTCTATGGCCTGACACTCAACCTGCAGCACCTGGGGAGCAACATCTTTCTGTTCCAGATTCTCTTTGGCCTTGTCACACTCATCAGCAGATTCGTTCCCTTCTTGGTATTGAATTATCTGGGCCGAAAACAAAGTCAGATACTATTCATGTTCCTCACAGGACTTTCGATTCTGGTCAGCACCTTTTTGTCCCCAGGTGAGAAATGAGTTGGGGAAAAGTAAGTAATGTCTCCTATCTTCCAGAAATTTCTTTGGTTTACTCATCTGGGCCAAAAGAATGGCATCACCATGGATAACCAGAGGATCCCATGAAGTTAATGTGAAGACTTAGAAGCTGTCCCTACAGCAGTTTTTGACAAAACTTGGGCTCTTACTGAGCCAAAGTTCTTAAGGAGCCAATATACGGACCCGAGGCTGTCCTTATCAAATCTACAATAAATCTAAACATCATTGCCACTAATACCTAACAATTTCTTTAGAACTAATTGCATGCATTGTGTTATCAAAGATCTTGCGATTGTTAACCCAGGAAGACACACAATCCCCTCCCTGGAATTAATTTTTCCAATTTATCAAGTCTTTCTATCTTGGTCATTCTCTCCTTTGTTATATTCTAAATGCAACAGTTTAAAAAAAGAGGCTCATTGATTTGAATGAAGGGTTTTGTTGTTGTTGATTTGGGGGGTTGGGGGCCGGGATTCAGTCCTGGAGCTTGAACTCAGGGCCTGGTTCCTGTCTCTAAACTCTTTGGCTTGACTACCACTCTACCACTTTGAGCAGGAGCATCACTTACAGTATTGTGGTGGTTAATCAGTGATAAGGGTCTAATGGACTTTCCTGCCCAGGTTGCCTTTGAACTGCCATCCTCAGATCTCAACGTTCTATATTGCTAGAATTTCAGGTATGTACCAGGAACACCAGGCCACTGGAATAAGATTTAGAAAAACAAAAACAAAAAACAAAAAATAACAACAACAAAATCCCTTGCCTTCAGGTAGAGAGAAAGAATACAACAGGAAAAAGACAAGACACTAACCTAAGTATGGTATTTAATTTTTTTTCTTATAAAAGAGATATAAGAGGGGTTATGATTGTGTCAGTCAGGTAAGAGTACATTTCTATTTGTCACCCCTTCAGTCAGTATAATCCAGTTTTTGTTTTATAATATATTCCTAAATAGCAAATAGATGAAGAAACTCACCCATCACAATTTACTATATTAATTGCATGGCGTTAAGTGATGATTGTGGGGACTACATTGGTCCCCTCCATCATGTTCTCAAGGCAGGAATGTATTTGAAGAAGCTAGAACTGTATACTCCCTTCTATATCCTGCTGCCAGCTGGCTCTCCTCTGAAAGTACCTTCGTTTTTAATCATATCTTTGACTACTTTTATTAGGCTTCAAAACTTTTTTCATTTTCTGTGTCAGTGATTCCCAACACAGCACTAGAGTTCTCATAGGAGTCCTAATGCTAAAATTTTAAAATCCTGGCTTGTTATCTAGATCCTGCTTTCTTCACAAAGTTCACTCCCAACGGAATCCAGTTCTCTTGTTAGTACATCTGCTGGAATACCTGTCCTATGTCAAGAAATAATCTCCTGTTGTTAGTTCTAAACTGTTGAAGGCATGAGTCATTAATGCCTGGGATTTTTATCCATGTATTCCTACCACATCCTGAACAACAACAACAACAACAAAAAGAGCATTTCCTGACTTTCCGTGCCTCTGCCATGACTGATAAAACTCAAATGGGCAGGGAGAGTTGCAGCAAATGTTTTCCATTCCTTCATTCAGTGCTTAAGCCCAAACATACTAGAGTCTGCTTTCACTAGCTCATCTGTTACATGGTTTCTGCTAGGTCCTGTTTGTTTATCACATGTTTCTTGCTAGCAAATCCCTCCAATAGAACTTCTCATAATTGTTTGGGGTAGACAGATTTCTCTAGTCATGTATGCCTGCCTCTGATGTGTCTTCCTCTCTACAGAAACTCAGCAGACCCTGCGCATGGTTTTAGCAATTCTGGGAATTGGTGCTGATACCTCTGGCCTCACAACCTATTCAATTCACTATATGGAGCTCATCCCAACTGTAGTGAGGTACTGTCTCTCAAGTTTAAGATATCCTGGGCTACATAACAATTAAAAATTACAAAACAAACCTGATGTGTTTCCAGAGAAGATTTTCTGAACTAATAACATTTATTGGGGGGACAAAAATTAAAACTTCTCAAGTTTCAAAAAAATAATAAAACATTTAAATATTTAGAAGGACCATATCTCTACATAATAAAGGCTATATATTTAAACTGATAGGCAACACTGTACTAAGAAGGAAAAAATAAAGTTATTTCCTGTAAAGTCAAGGATCAGAAGTGGAACTGTGCCTTACAGTAGTAGGCTTGAGGAATAGAGGCCTTGAGCTCAAGCCCCCAAACCACCACCAACAACCAAACAACAACAACAACAACAACCAGGAAAGAGGAAAAATCAGTTGTTTTTCTATTTACCAATAATAATGAGGTCAGAAAGAAAAGAGTTGCACTTGCAATCGCCTCACAAATTAAACACCTGCAAGTAAAGCCAACGCAGGAGATGAAAGGCTTCTACAATAAAAATGATACATTTTAAGAAAGAAGCCGTGATTTTTTTCATAGATGACCCATATCACTTTTATTTGTGGTGCTGGTCCTGGGACTTGATCTCAGAGCCTAACTACTGTCTGTGGCTGCTTCTGCTTGGGTGGTACTAATTTTTTTTTTTAAAGAAGCCAATAAAGTTAAAAAGAAAATGGATCTCCCATGTTCATGAATCAGGAGAATAAATAAGGTGGTGAACTACTGAAGGGAATCTAGTTTCAATACAAGCTGTTCCAAAATTCCAATATCATTTTATACAAATAGAAAAAAGTCAATTCTGAGGTTCATGAGATTACACAAGATTGCACAAGATCTTAACTAGCCAAAGCAATCCGGAACTAACAGGACACTGCTAGAGATGTCATACTTCCCAACATCAAAATACACTATTGAGACACAGTAACAAAAAACAAATCATACAAACAAAAAAAGTAGACAGCTAGATGATAGAAGAGAAGAGAAGACACAGGAAAAAAAACACACAACTTCTGGCCATCTGATCTTAAACAAAGGGGAAAAACTTACATTCAAAAAAGATAGCCTCTTTAACAAATAGTTGGAGAAACAATATATAAATAAATATAAGCAATTCAGAGTACATTACTATCTCTCACTCCTTACAAAAATCAATTTAATACAAAATGGATCAAGACACTAATTATGGCCTGAAACTTTTAAACTGATTGTAGAAAGCACAGACAAAGAACCAAAGATGTTTTCATAGGTGATAGCTTTCTGAATAACACTCTAATTGATCAGCAAGTAGAATCAAGAATTGAGACAAGGAGCTAGGAAGGTGGCTCAGTGGTAGAGTGCTTGCCTTGCATGCCTGAGGCCCTGGTTTGATTCCTCAGCACCACATAAGCAAAAAGATAAAAGCCGGAAGTGGCGCTGTGGCTCAAGTGGTAGAGCGCTAGCCTTGAGCCAAAGAGCTGAGGGACAGTGCCTAGACCCAGAGTTCAGGCCCAAGACCGGACCCCCAAAAAAAAAAAAAAAAGAATTGAGACAAGACTTCTGAATTGTGAAAGAAATGATTACCAGGTGACCAGAGAGACAACAGAATGGAAAAAAAAAATGCATTTAAACTGTTAATCAGATAAAGGATTAATATACAGTGCATAGGAAGATCTCAAAGAATTAAACAGCAAAAAACAATCCAATTAATCATTCACTCATAAATAATCATTAATTAACCAGCAAACATTGGAAGCGTTAATGAGAAGGAGATGGGGGTGATTATGGCTGAAATACTTTATGTGTGTATAATGAATAAAAACGGTGAAACGTGTAAAAATTGTTTCAAAAGGGAGAGAGGGAAGATAAGAAAGAATAAAACAGGGTAAATGAGATTAAGGTAGATTGTGGATAAATCACATAATATAAGAATTATCACAATACTAATTCCTTTTTACAAAAAACATGAATAAAAAAGGGAAGACTATGATTTCATTAAAGGACATGGCACGTTGCTAGACACAAAAATTAAATGAGGTGCTGGGAGGGTTGCTCAGTGGTAGAACGCTTGCCTTGCATGCTTGAAGGAGGCCTTGGGTTCGATTCCTCAGCACTACATAAGCAAAAAGAAAAAAACAGGAAGTGGCCCTGTGGCTCAAATTGTAGAGCACTAGCCTTGAGCTGAAGAGCTGAGAGACAGCAAGCGGGCCCAGAATTCAGGCCCCACGACCGGACCAAAAAAAAAAAAAAAAGAAAAAAAAAGAAAAAAAGAAAATGAATAAAAAATAATTGAAAGCTGACTCTCAAAAGTGCTCATGCCTGTAATCCTAGCTGCTTAGGAGGCTGAAATCTGAAGATCACAGTTTGAAACCAGCTCAGGCAAGAGTTCATAAGAGTCTAATCTCCAATTAACCAAAGAAAGACAGTACTGGAGCTGTGGCTCAAGTAGTAGAGGACTGGCCTTCAGAGAAAAGCTCAGGGACAGTACCCACACCCTGAGTTCAAGCCCTAGGACTAGAAGAAAAAGTTAAACTGTGGGTTGTAAGTTGAGTATATATCCTTTATTATATTGAGAGAGATGCTCCATCTAAATCATTCATTTAGTGTTGTAGGTATCCCTATTTGAAGAATAATGAAACTAAGGGTTCTAAATCATTAGCAGTAAGTGTGACAATTGACAACTGGCTGCCAGAGCCTATGTGTTTAATAACTTTATTGTGTTGCTTCCAAAATGAAATGAAGACAATAAATAAAATTTACTTGATGCAGGCATGATGTCAGATACCTGAAATCCAAGAAGTTGTGAGAGCAAGTCAGGACAGTCTCCTCCTTGTCTACATAGGAAGATCAAGGCTTTAAAAAAAGAAAAGGAGGAAGTGGCACTGTGGCTCAAGTGGTAGAGCGCTAACCTTAGGCTGAAGAGCTAAGGGACATGTCCGTCCCAGTACCAGAGTTCAAGACCCATATCCAAAAAAAAACAATGTGAAAAAGAAAAAGAAGATATACAAGTAAAGTTCTTAAATATTTTCTTTATTATTTTGTTCGCAATCTAAGGACAACCATTGGAGGAATCACTGAACTTTTCGGCAGAGTAGGGGCAGTGATGGCGCCTCTCTTTATGACCTTAGCAGTGTATTCTCCCCACCTGCCCTGGATTCTCTATGGAGCCTTCCCCATCCTTTCTGTCCTTGCAGTCCTCTGCCTTCCAGAAACAAGAAATCGACCTCTCCCTAACACTATCCAGGATGTGGAAAATGAGTAAGTAAACACTCCAGTGGGCACCTGACTAGGCAGGGACTGTGTCCTGTATCTGTGACCAGGGATATTCTGTGTGTATACAAGTCACTTATTCATTATCAACCTCATCCCTATCCACAAAACTGTTTGTTATTGTTATTGTTCTTACTCTTAAGTAGCTCTACAAAGGAGTTGCCATTTATCAAGGTATTTTGTGATATGATGAATCTTCATCAATGTCATCCCTTTCAGCATTCTCACCAACCCCTCCCCTCACTCTTCTTAATTTTGTGGGGTGGCATTGCATTCTTGAGTTTGAACACTCCTCTGAGGCTCTCTAGATCACACAGGCTGCCTGTTGGTTTTTGATTTTTTATTAACATCGATTTGTTTGTTATACAATGATGCATAGTGATCAGAGTCACCTTCCTCCACTCTCCCTCCTCCTCTTTTCTCTTCCCAAATCAATCTCATCAGGTTGACACAGGCTGTCTTACACCAGTAAGTTTAGTGGTAGAAAGGTACAATTCAGTCAAACTTATACATGTCATATAGTCTGTGCTTTTACGAGAAATACACATTTGCCAGGTAGCAATTCAGGATGCTGAGATCTGAGGATCTGAGTATCACAGTTCAAAGCCAGCCCAAGCACAAATGTCCCCATAATGAGGCTCATGTCTCTAATTAACCACTCAAACACTGGAAGTGGAAATGTGACTCAAGATGGTGGAGGACTAGCCTTGAGCAAAAGAGATCAGGACAGGGGCTGGGAAGTTGGCTCATTGGTAGAGCACTTGCCTTGCATGCCTGAGGCCCTCGGTTCAATTCCTCAGCACCACCTAAGAAAAAAGAAAAAAATGGAAGTGGTGCTGTGGCTCAAGTGGTAGAGCACTAGCTTTGAGCTGAAGAGCTGAAGGACAGCGTCCAAGCCCAGAGTTTAGGACCAGAACATGATTCCCCACACCCCCCCCCCCAAACAAAAAAGAAAAAGAGAGATCAGGACAGAACCCAGGCTCTGAGTTCAAGCCCCACAACTGACCCAAAAATATTTACAAAAGAAAAGAAAGAAACATAGATTGCTTATATTTTCTCAGAAATGAGGTGAAAATTAAATATCTTCTTCTCAGATCCCTGGTTTTATTTCCCATCAGCCCAATCAGTGCTCAATATATTATGGGCAAAGGTGTGAGTTTATCACATAGACACACCCTGGGTATTTCTTCAGGCAAAGGAGAATTGTGGAATTAAAACCAGGCAAAAAACAAACAAATCCTCTTCTTGCATAGTTGAACAAGTTCCTCAATAATTGGATAGTATAAGATTTAACCAAAGTTTCTGCCAAAGGCAATGGAAATTTTGAGGAAGAAGAATTTAAGAAATATGAAACTAACATATAAGATGCACACCTATGGCTCACACCTATAGTCCTAGTCACTCAGGAGGCTGAAATCTGAGGATCATCATGGTTAGAAGCCAGCCTGGGCAGGAAAATCCAAGAGACCTATTCTCTCCACTTAACCACCACAAATCAAAATGGATATGTGGCCCAAGTGGTAGAGCAGTAGCTTTCAGCACAGCAGCTCAGGTACAGTACCAAGGCCCTGAGTTCATGCCCCAGGATACACACACACACACACACACACACACACACACACACACACACACAATTTAAAATGAGGAAAAATTTATAATCCCTTATAGTTTGTGTTCTCCATTTGATTTTTTCCAAACACAAATGTCTAAATGACAGTGTTACAAGAAGAAACAGTCAGTACCATCTCCCTCAGCATGGGTTGGTGTCAAGGCCAGTGTGAAGCCCTCTAATATTGGGGCACAAAGGTGCCAGGCAGAGACTGTCCTCAGGCATGCAGGAATTATGTGCTTAATCTACATCTTCTTTGTCTTCTGATTTTGTTTTTGTTTCGATTTTTTTACTTCACAGCAAAACTGCTTCAAGAAAAGTAAACAAGGAAGATATTTCCGTGAAAATCACACAATTTTAAGGAATTCCGGAGAGTTGATCCAAACAAGCCCAAAATAGGGCTCACTCCAGTAGGGATGAAATCATCCAGAAGACAAGCAACCAATGCTGATGAGGATGGGGAGGGAGAGGAACTCTCCTGTACTATTAGTGGGACTGTAGACTAGTGCACTCACTATGGAAATCAGTGCAGATATTGAGGTCAGCCCAAGCAAAAGTGTGTAAAGACCTCATCATAACTACCAAAAGATAGGCATAGTTGTGCGTGCTGTCATATACTGTCATCCAGGAAGAAGGGAAGTATTAAAACGACTGTGGTTTAAGCTGGCTGGGGCATAAATGTGAGACCTTATTTAGAAAAGAAAGAAAGAAAAATATCTAGCAGTGTGGTTCATGTGGTAGAGAGCTTGCATGGCAAGTATGAGGTCATGATTTCAAAAGGCACTACAATAAAAGCCCAACAAGGAAGTGGCGCTGTGGCTCAAGTGGTAGAGTGCTCGCCTTGAGCTGAAGAGCACAGGGAAAGCGCCCAAGTCCAGAGTTCAAGCACCACGAAAGACTAAAAATAAATAAATAAATAAAATTAAATGGTACCACTTTTTTTAAAAAAAAGCCCAACAAAAACCAAAGCATCAAACACCTTGTACATTGTGTTTACAACACACAAGAGACAACTGACAGAATGGGAGAAAGTCTTGACCAGCTATGCAATAGATAAAGGTACCATATCCAGATTATACAAATGTAGCAGAATTACCTCAGGAATAATGATGGTCAGCTAACAGCAAATACAGGAGATATTCCTTCATGTAATTCCCTTAAAATTAAGGGAATAAAGACATTTAGGGGAAAATGAGACAGGATAACTTAAGGAAACTGAGTCCTGGTGAAGGCAACTGAGAAATATAGAATTTTAAAACACAGAAGTACCATCTTTGCGTCAGAGGGAAATACCTCCCTTCCTTGAGGGATGCATTCCTTACCCCAAGAAAGAACACTTGTCTGACAGGATGTATGCCTTCCTGAGAAAAGTGCTTCAAATGTAAGCCACCTCCTGCCTCAAAATGCAGATAGCAAGGACCTCCTTAACTCGGGATGCAGAACTACCTGCAAACTCAGAAAGTAAAACCATAACTTTGAAGCCAGACTCTGCCTTTACCGTATAAATGGCCCAACAGCCCGAGGAGCTGTCTGTGTCTCTCTCTACATGGGTGTGTCTCTGTGTGTCTCTCTGCGTGTCCTTGTCTCTCTGCATCTGTCTCTGGATCTTTCTCTCCATGTTTGTTTCATTCTCTCCCTGTGAGAGCATGTACAGTCTAACAGAATGTGCCCTTGCCTTTCTGTTTGTCTGTCTGTCTGCTTTTTGTCTGTTTATCTGCTTGCCTGCTTCCATAATTACTCAGAAAAGCTGTGCCAAGTTTTCTTGGTGACTTGTCCAGAAATTTTTATTCTGCAATCGAGGTCAAAGGTCCTAAGTGAAGCATTCCTACATTGAAAGGGAAACTTCACTAATCCTGACCTCCTTCTGGTGACACAAAGAACTCAAAAATATATAAAGTAAAGGAACAAAATAATGCAATTTATAAATGAACAAGTAAACTGAACAAATAATTTTCAGAATAATGTATGTTTCAAAGTCCTCAGTCAGAATAGAAATGCAATTCAAAAATTACACCAAGATTCTGTCTCACTCCAGTGGGGTTGAAATCATCAAGAAGACAGACAACCATTGCCGATGAGGATGGGGAGGAGGGCAAACTCGCCTATGCTGTTAGTGGGACTGTAAACAAGTGTGATCGCTATGGAAATCAGTGCAGAGATTCCCCAACAAACTATAAATGGATCTTATGAACATGCTAACTATTCTAGGGCATATATACAAAGACCTGCAAATCAATATACAAGAGATACCTGTGTATATATATCCATGTTTATTGTAGCTGTTAGTATTATCCCCTCCTCGGGTCCTTAGCTCTAACCAGACTTGAACTCCTCCCTGACCTAGATTTCCTGCCAGACAGCTGGCCACTCCCTTTCTCCACCCAGACCCACCTGCACGCGCGCACCCAGGCACGCACACACACACACACACACACACACACACACACACACACACACACATGCGCGTGCGCGCGCGCACCTCCCCGATTATGTTCCACTTGCATAGGGCCTATGTCCTCTGTTCCCTCTCCTGGGAAATATGGTCCCTCTAATAAACCTTATAACCATCTTTCTACTGTGCCTGCTTGAGTCCACAGGGTCCCCAGGGGGCTTGTGAAGGATTATTATGCTCACAAAGCCAAACTGGAATTCTCAGTAGTCAGAGATGAGGTTTGGTGAAGCTTCCCTTTTAATGTAGGAACTCTTCACTTAGGGTCCTTGACTTTGATCGCAGAATTAGAATTTCTAGACATGCACACATCCAAGTACAGAGAATAAAAAAGGTTTATTGCCAGGAAAGGGGGCTATCAAGACTCCTTCTCACAGAGAGAAGTGAGAAGAAGCACTGGCTATTGTCTCAGGTGACCTATATAACCTAAGAGGTTTAGGAGGGACTAGAAGGGGCTAGGAGGCAGAGACCCTGGTGTGGATGTGAAAGCCAGGGGCTTCATCATGGCAGACTAGGATTTATGGCTGCTGTCCAAATATTAGATGAAGGGTCCTGCAGCTGCCCTCACCTGAAGTCACTCTAAGGGGCTCTTGTTGCCTTCGATGGTGGTAGATGCCCCAAAGAACTGCCATCCCAAGGTAAAGGCGGTTGGAAGTTGATTATTTCCTGCCTTTACTATATGGGCCTAGTGTTGCCTGGGAAGGAAGCATGCTAAGCTGTGAGAATCCAAGGAGTGGACTAAGCTGTGGGAAGGAAGCTCATTTCACTAACAGTTAGAAAACTTGGCACAACTTTATTGAATAAATAAACAAACAGGCATACAGACTGACAGACAAAAAACAAACAGAAGGACAAGACCACACTCTAGCAGAGTATGCTTCTTTTTACAGTGTTATAGAGACACACACATAGATAAACCTGTAGAGAGACACAGACCAGAGGGAGAGCACACACATACAGAAGGAGACACACAGAGAAATACCCAGCTACTTGGGCTGTTGGGGTATTTATAGGGTAAAGGCAGGGGATCTGGTTTCAAAGATATATAAAGATAGTGATTTCTCTTTGCTCTAATCACACCTGTTGTTACTTTCTGAGTTTCCACGTAAAATGCAACCTGCCATAAAACAGATCTTTATCCTTGGCACAAGGAGCTGCCCCACTATCAGCATTTGGGGTAGGAAGGGGCTTACGTTTCGGGACGCAGTTTTTCTCAGGAAGGAATAGACCAGTCAGACAAGAGTTCATTCTTGGGGTGAGGAATGCATCCTTCAAGGAAGGAATAACATCCCATTGTCCCTCTTTGAAGCAAAGATGGCACTTCTATGTTTCTAAATACCACATCTCAGTTGCCTTCACCATGCCTCAGTTTCCTTAAATTATCCTAATTCCCAATCCGCTCACGTGCTTAATAGATTAGGTAATACAAATTGTAGAAACATATTATGGAATATTACTTAGTCACAAGGAAATTGAAATTTATGGAGTTTGTAATATTATACCTTAAATCAGATATAAATCCAGTCATAACAAAATAGAGAGGTCAAGTTTTGGAGTCTTTATTGGAGCTCTAGAGGTCTACAGGTGGCCAATTGTTACAAAGACCTGTTACCCAGTACAGAACTTGCACCAAGCTCTGTTACAGTGGACACAAGGCCTTAGAAAAGCATTATACATAAACACAGCACAAGGAAGAGGGCTCCCCTGGGGCTAAACAACACAGTGTATCTACACATTCCCCAAAGCAAGGCCCTACTAGTTCTATCCATTTAGCCAGACATCTGCAATTCACACTAGCCAGCCGTGAGAAGTGCCAACACGGCCTGGTGCCAGCTAGAACAATGAATAAACCTACCCCTTAGCTGAATACGACATGTGTGGTGTTGTTCTTACTCAGAATTCTCTTTAAAAACCTAACACCTACCACCATTTTTTTCTTGTCTTCCTCTCCTCTATCCACATGTCTTATCTTTCTGATAAATGTCCATAGGGGTGAATTTTATTATTTCTGTATCTTCCTCACACACATAGATATGCATACTACACACACACACACACACACACACACACACACACACACACACACACACACACACACACACACACACACACACACACACACACACACACACACACACACACACACACACACACACAGAGTCAGGAGGTTGAGATCTGTAAGACTAGTTGAGGCCAGGTGCTGGTGGCTTGTGCCTGTAATTCTAGCTACTCACCAGGCTGAGATCTGAGCATGACAGTTTGAAGCCAGCCAAGGAAGGACAGGAAAATGCATGAGACTCTAACCTCCAATTAATTACAGAAAAAGCCAAAAGTGGCGCTATGGCTCCAAGGGTAGAGCACTAGTCTTGAGCAAAAAGAGCCCCAAAAAAGCACTCAGCCCCAGAGTCTAAGCCCAAAACTGGCAAAAACAAACAAACAACAACAATAACAACAACAAAAATAACCTGTATTTTGAAACTAGCAAAGGCAGAAAAGCCCATGAAACTGGGTCACAGTGTCTCACACCTGTAATCTTAGTGTAATAAATATGCTCTCTAAGAACCACAGTGGTCACAACGATAAGAACAAAAATAAAGAACTGCTCCACATAGTGAAATTTACTTCTGTGTACAAGGGTGAGCCACTGGCCAAAATCAGGCAAGCAAGCACACAGAGCAGGCAGGCTGCTCTGATGTTTATTCCTAATGCAGAGATCCTGCCTCTCTGGTCAGAATAGCTGAGTTCAGGAACATAATCTGCTCCCTACTGGCTAGTTTGATACTGTGCAATGTATTTATATAAGGTGACTTAGAAATAAGATTAACAGTACACAAGTAATCATAAAGTATGTCCACACCCTCTGCTATTTCTTGAATAGTCTGGAGTGTGGCATAATTCCATCTTGAAAAGAAAAAAAGAACACTTTAAAGACAGAACCTTCCATTTCAACAGTCCTTTCTCATCCCAGATCAGTTCTTCTTTTCCTTAACAGGAGTCAAGCCACCACACCAAGGCAGAAATTTATAAGCAATACACTTCTATAGAAAAGAGAGGTTTTCTCTCATCAGCTAGTCAGGATGCTCAAGTCTGAGGATCATGGCTTGAAACCAGCACAGGCAGAAAATTCTGTGAGAGTCTTACTCAAAAACACACTTGCAAGTGCACCCATGGTTCAAGCAGGAGAGGATCAGCCTTGAAGCAGATAGCTGAAGGAAAGCTTACTGGCCCAGGACCCTAGCCACAGCACTGGAGTATGTGTGACCATGTGGGCAAACACACACACATATGTAAACACACACACACACACACACACACACACACACACACACACAAACACACACACACACACACACACACACACACACACCCCAGGGAGGTACTTTTACCCCTTTCTCTACAATTTTGCCTAGAGTCCTATGTTAGGTTCCATTGATACTTTCATGAAACTAAAATTCTTAATTCTGGATTCATCTAGTTTCTGTACACTAACTTTAACTGTCCTCATCTGATTTGTTTCAGATTTTTAAAGATGCAGGGCAATGTAGGATGTCTCCAAACCACCATCTCCCCCCACCCTTTGTGTTTATTTCTATTCTGCTTTTCTTTTGGTGATATTAGAGTTTGAACTGTCAGGTGTTGTACTGCTTGAGCCTCATCTCCAGACATTTTGCCTTCATAAATTTGTCTAATGGGGCCTCCTGTGGACCATGATGCTCACATATGTGTTCCCACCTAGCTGGGAGGATAGGCACACACCGCCCAACCAACTCTTACTACTCATGGTGAGATCTCATGAGCTTTGCCTAGGCTAGCCTTGAACCATCATCCTCTCCATCTCCCCATCCTCAGTAGTTAGAATTATGGGTGCGAGAAACCACACTCGGATGCTTTTATTTTTTTCATCTCACCTCTTAGATTTACTTAATTATATTTATTTATATTATTTCATGACTGGACATTTTATCATATATATGCATAGGTGATGGGTTCAAGCCCCATGACCCACAAAAAAAGGGAAGAAGACAGGAAAAGGAAGAGGAAGAGGAGGAGGAGGAAAAAGAGGAGGAGGCAGAAGAAAAAAAGGAGGAAGAGGAAACAGAGGAGGATTAAGAAAAAAAAGGAGCAGGAGGAGGAGGAGGAACAGGAGGAGGAAGTATAGGAGGAGGAAGAAGAGGAAGAGGAAGAAGAGGAAGAGTAGGAAGAGGAGGAGAAACAGAAAGGAGGGGAGAGGAGGAAGAGGAAGAGGAGAAGTGGTGTCAAGCATCACTGGCTCATGCTTGTAATCCTAGCTGGTCAGGGGATGTTATCTGACTTCACTGCCAGCTCCATCAGGAATATCTGCTGTATTCTTTTTTTTTTTTTGGTCATGAGGCCTGAACTCTGTGCCTGAACTCACCAGGGCCTCATGCATGCAAGGCAAGCACTCTACCACTGAGCCACTTTCCCAGCCCAATCTGTGGCATTCTTACCTGCAACTAACCATTGAAACGCAAGCAATGGAGCTGTGGCCCAAGTGGTAGAATGCTGGCCTTGAACAAAAGAAGCTCAAGGAGAGCTCCAAAGGCCTTGAGTTCAAGCCCCAGGACCAGCATACACACAAATACATTATTTGCTTCCTCCCTTTCTCTATTCTTTTTTCCCTATTTCAAATGTTATAAAAGCACCATGACTAGAAGAATTTAAACACTAACCAAAAGTCAGCATTAATATTCACCATTCCACTTTGTTTTACATCTAATTAACCACATCTTTCATTAAATTCTACCCTGCTCCATTTTGGTGCACAGAAATATAATAAACCAGTTAATTTCTGGGTGTCCAATGTCCCTCTTCTGAAGAAGAGGGAAAAAAAAGAAAACAACATTTTACACATGCCTTTAGATTATAAAATCACTCAGCTCCTCAAGAAGTGCAAAGATCACAGTCATTCCTGGAAACCAACAACAAAAAGTCTCTTCTAGTAACTATTAAAGCCATCTAGCTGCCAAAACCCACAGGACCAGGAAATTCCTTCCCCAGGCATAGAGTGGTGAGACAGGGCCCAATGAGAAGACAGTCAGTTGGGACAAGTGCAGCACTGCTGGGCTAGTGGAGGGAAACGTGTTCCCCTCTCAATATATCTCATAGCAGCACTCACATTCCCGTTGGGGGAGACTTCCTGTTCAGTCCCAATGGGTTTCGAGGTCCTACTGGAGCATGTTGGAGTACTAGGAAGATTCCAGATCCTTCAGCTACTTTTCTTTTACATTATTACTCTTATAGCATATCCTCATATTCTATTGGAGAACTTCACGGCAGCCGTGCCTGAGCACCGCTGCTGGGTGCGCATCCTCGACAATGGCACGCTCTCTGACAATGGCACTGGGCTCCTCAGCCAGGAGGACCTCCTGAGAATCTCCATCCCACTCGACTCCAACCTCAGGCCAGAGAAGTGCCGGCGCTTTGTCCATCCCCAATGGCAGCTCCTCCACCCGAACAGCACCTTATGGAACCTGAGTGAGGCAGAAACAGAGCCCTGTGTGGACGGCTGGGTGTATGACAAAAGCTACTTCCACTCCACTATTGTCACTGAGGTAAGAGGCCCCATTTAAATCTTCTGGGTGTGTGCTCAAAGGTTTTTGCAGCAATACAAAGCACAGACTTGCTTTATATATTCAATCCCCTTCTCTTCCCAGAGTATATGAGTCAGCAATTTGTATTTCCTATTCCTTCAGCAAGTACCAACTGCTCATCTATAGTACCACGATGATGAGTTACTAGTACTGAGGTCATGAATGAAACAATCTACACAGACAACTGCTTTAAATAATTTGATCTAATGAGAAAGACAGTTGTAATTTTAAAGAGCAATGGACATACCATGAAGTAATATATTATACTAGGTCAGTGGCTCTCAATACTTATTATGAATTATTACCCAGAGCAAGTTAGTCAGAACCTTTGGGGCATAAATCTAGTCCCCAGCATTTGTATACTTTTTAACTGAATCGATGGGTATATCCAAAGATGAGAGTTATTATGTCAGATGAATTATTGAGTGGTAAAAGAAATCAAACAGACTGTGTATTAGTCCAAGTATAAAGGAAACCTTTCTTCCTAGGGAAAAAAATAATTTTTTTTTCATTGTGAGAATATCATACAGAGGCGTTACAATTATATTGGCAAGATAACGAGTACAACTCCTATCAAGCATTGTTGCCTCCTCTTTGTTTCCCCTTCCCATCCCTTCCCATACAGCTCCTACCACCCCCCACCTGATTCCCCCCCCCCACCAAAGTTGTAAAGGTCGTTTTTCAACCTAACAACTTGTACATCTCATTGTTGCAATGGGTCCACCTGTATCCCTAGTTATATGATTTGTTTTTGCCCTTCCCCTCCACATACTGTACCAAGATCAAATATAGTGAAAGCAGGGGTTATACCGTGGGGGAGACAAAGAAGAGTTTTTGTCATGTACTCTCCATTATGATAACTCAATTGTCTTTAAAATATTCCTTTCTATGCTATAAATTATAGTAACTAAAGAATATGTGTGCTGGTGGCTCAGCACTGTAATCCTAGCTACTCAGGAGGCTGAGATCTGAGGATCATGGTTCATCAGGAAAGTCTATGAGACTCTTATCCTCATTTAACCACTAGAAGACCAGAAGTGCTGTTGTGACTCAAAGCTGTAGAGTGCTACCCTTGAGCAAAAGAGGTCACGGAGAGTGCCCCAGCCCCCCAAGAACAACAAGATAAACAGATACATACATACATACATATATACATATATAGATACATACATGCATACATAAATGCTGAGGAAATAACATTTTGAAAAAGGAGTGTGTAGAACCAGGTGTTGGTAGCTTATGCCTATAATCCTGACTACACAGGATTCTAAGATCTGTGCATCCTGGTTCAAAGACATCCAAGCCAGGAAATTCCATAAGAAAACCTGAAAAGCATGTGGTTCAAGTGAAAAGCAGTAGACTTGAAAAAAGAGAACTAAAAGACTCAGGGACAGCACTCTGGCCCCACCCTGACTTCAAGTTCCAGGATGGACACACACACACACACACACACACACACACACACACACACACACACACACACACACAGAATGTGTGTAGAAGCTAATGTATGCAACAGATGGAGTTGGTCATCTGAGGAGAATAGAAAGATACGGCCAGGGAAACCTTTTTTTTTCTTGCTTCAGGTAAGGGGTTGTAGATTTATTCATCGTTCTGGCTGACACCAGGCCATCTTGGCCCTCCATGCGGTTGGGAAAGGACTGGGAAAGACCTGGGAAAAGAGAGGTGGGAAAGAGAGAGAGCTGGGAAAGAGCAAGAGCTAGAAAAGAGAGAAAAGAGCTAGAAAAGAGAGCGTCTGGGAAAGGTGGGAAAGAGAGAGCTAGGAAAGAGAAGGGAGCTGGGAAAGAGAAGAGAAGGAAAGAGCTGAGAAAGATAGAAAGGAACAGAGAGAGGCCATCTGGGCCTGGGCTAGGCCTTATCTAGGGTATGGGTGGAAAAAGGTGTGGCCATATTAAATTCAGATGTGACCTCAGCAGATGCAGATGTGACCCCTTCCAGGTGTCCCAGTTGCCTATGTAATGCAGGTACTGGGTGGAGACTTTGCTGTGAGGAGGGTGGAGTCTGCTAGCCATCCAGGAGCCGACCTTACATTCCAGCCTGTTAATAATCTTGAAATACAGCAAGGCTTCTCTCTGGCTACTTCCTGCTGACAAGTGGCATAAACAATAGGGGTAAAGGCTGGAATTTGGTCTCCTCCCACAGAAGGCAGTGAGTAGCAGCTGTCCCTTGGTGGCATGAGTCTTTAGATGAAGTCTGGAGAAGTCTCATGAGCATTGAGGGGCTGGAAAAAAAAATACTAGAGAGCAAGTAAGTGGCAAGAGGAAGGTCTTGGGGCTGAAAATGTTGATAGAAATGTCCCTAGCTACTTCTGACATCTGGCAACTAGGTAGAGAACTCAGGTGACAAAGGCAAGAATATAAATTCCTGTTCAGTTAATAGGTAGACAGGTATAGACATTGAATGGGCAGGCTTCTTACTTCTACTGACCTCCCGGCTCTGGTTAATTTTGAAAGGGCAGGCACCAAGTAGCTAATGTGACATCATCTCCTCTTACTCCTCTCCATGTTCTCTTGTTCCCCAGACTGGCTGAGTCTAGGTGCTCATTGCTGGGATGGCTTATCCCAGTTGGTATTCAAGGAGGATTGAACTCAAGGCCTTGGCATTGTCCCTGAGCTCTTCTGCTCAAGGCTAGTGCTCTACCACGTTGAGTTACAATAGCACTTCCAGTGTTTGGCTGGTTAGAGATAAGAGTCTTGAGCCATGCTTCCAGCCTGGCTCTCTGCAGGTTAGTTGGGAGATGGAGTCTTAGGGATTTTTCAGCCCAGGTTGGCTTTGAACTGAAATCTTTGCCACAAATGCCCTTTATTATTTCCAATTAAAGCAACAAGGAGATCAAATAGAATATGTAGAGCTTACCTGGTCCTTATTAAGAATTGCCAACAAATATTCTGAAATGACAAAACTCATGAGATGTGATGAGAATTTTAGCACAGATATGCCCAGTATTTTAGAACCATGTAGTCAGTAGAATACACATCACAAAACAAAAAAGGCAAAACTCAAAACCTAAAATTTTGACAACAATGTTTAGACATCTTTGCTAACAAAGCACATCAAATGGTTGGGTCTCAGTTACCAGGGCCTGTGAAAAGAGCAACTTGTTAGCAAGGCACCTTAGAATAGCTGGATAGATTAGTAAGCTTGGTGGAAGGTTAAGGGCCAGATGGGGCCAAACCCTTAACCCACCATGTGGCCAAGATGGCGAACTCAAGATGGCGAATTTCTGAAAAAATGCAAAGAAACCCTGAACAAATAGATCAAGCCTACAGTGGCTAGCCTTAGAGAGGCTTCCAAAAGGGAGGTCCTGGGGACTCAGCCTGCGTCGCACTCTTCAGGGCACAAGCAAAAATATAGAAAAGAGAAAGGAAGAGATAGGGAAAGTTGGAAATGAATGGCAGAGAGAGAGCAAAGAGAGCCTGAAAGAAAACAGACTTCTGACCATTTACCATTGCACTGGCAGAAACTGTCTACATCTGAGAATTGCATAAAAATGAGGCGCTCTGGCCTTCCAGAGAGCACAGGAGGCATTTCAAAGGGGTTCCACGGCTCAGGCGTGATTCGCAGCACCCCATTAAACGTGTAGGAGAGTCAATCTGGTGAGTGAAGGAGAGCTGACGAGGCAGAAGCAGCGTCCCGACTTCCCCAGAGCCCTCTAGAGAGAAATGGCCAAGCTCCCAAAGCCAAGATTCTTCGGCTTCAGAGGTGACAGGCCTTTCAGCTAAAGGCTGGAGGAACTCACTGGCGTGGTGCAAAGTCTGGACAGAGACTGAGTGAAAGAGAGCCATAGAGAGTAGTTTCACTCACCAGAGTATAGAAGTGGTGTGGACGTGGATGTGAAGGCCAGCAATGGTATCGATGCGCTGTGTCCGCAGCACACAGACCAGTTCGCAAAAAGGCCATTAGAACTGTGGGTATTACTCAGGGCAAAAAGGGAAGAAAAAAGAAAAGAAAAAAAGGAAAAAAAGAAAAATAAAAAAACAGAGAAGAATCCTACGTATCCTGGTGGTGCCCTGTGAATCCGGCACCATTTCTGTTATTTTTTTTTGTATTTTTTTTTATTAGTCTATTTTGTTTTTTGGGTCCGGTCATGGGGCCTGAACTCTGGGCCTGGGCTCTGTTCCTCAGCTCTTCAGCTCAAGGCTAGCACTCTACCACTTGAGCCACAGTGCCACTTCTAGCTTTTTTCTTTTTGCTTATGTGGTGTTGAGGAATCGAACCCAGGGACTCAGGCATGAAAGGCAAGAGCTCTACCACTGAGCCACCTTCCTAGCCCCTTATGTTAAGTTTTTAAAAAGAGGTAGCCAAGTAATAACAGCACCACACACGTGGTATTCCGATGAGGGGTAGGTTTATTCATCGTTCTGGCTGGCACCAGGCCATCTTGGTCCTCCATGTGGTTGGAAAAGGCCTGGGAAAGACCTATGAAATTGATGGGAAAAGAGAGAGATGGAAAAGAGAAAGAGCTGGGAAAGAGAGAGAGCTGGGAAAAAGCGAGAGCTAGAAAAGAGAGAAAAGAGCTAGAAACGAGAAGAGAGAGCTAGAAGAGAGAGCATCTGGGAAAGGTGGAAAGAGAGAGCTAGGAAAGAGAAGAGAGCTGGGAAAGAGAAGAGAAGGAAAGAGCTGAGAAAGAGCTAGAAAAGAGCAGAGAGCCATGGAAACTCTGAAGACAGAGACAGAACCTGAAGAGTTGAAAGGAGCTGAGTATTTGAAGGTGTGTGGCCTGGCAGAGGAGAGTGGCTGCAGAGGAAATGGACAGGAAGCAGGATCCACATACCACAGCACATTTTCCCTCACGGGAAGGCGCTTACAGTCTGTTTCCACTGAAGGCTTCAACTCTCCTGACACCGCTCTCTCTTCCTTTCTCTTCCAGTGGGACCTAGTATGTGAGTACCAGTCATCCAAATCGATAGTTCAAGTAGTATTTATGATTGGGTCACTGCTGGGAGGTCTGATATTTGGCCATCTTTCAGACAGGTAGGTGTCATTGCACTTTCTCTGTGGATGTTGATCAGATGGTATAGTCTTTTCTGTAGTCAAGAAATCTCAGCTGAGCTCTAACTTAGTGCTCTAAATAGTAGTCCAGCACTCAGCAGAAAAGTATCTTTTAGAAGACATGTAGAAAGGAGGGTACCAAGATGGCGACGGGGCAGTAGGGAAATTCCACAGCTCTCCACAACCAAAAGACATTTTGAGTTCCAACGCTTAATCTCCCCAAGACACCAAAAACAACAAAAAGACGAACACCTAGAAAAAAACGGGAGGTGGAAAATAACAAGAAAGAGAGAAAAAGAAGAATTGCAGAACAGAGAAGAACGAAGACCCCTGCCCCGATTTGTGCTGGCTACAAGGCAGTGCACCAAGCCGCGGCCAGGGGGCACAGAGACAGGGGGCACCGCCGGGCGCTGGTGGCTCACACCTGTAATCCTAGCTACTCAGGAGGCTGAGATCTGAGGATTGCAATTCAAAGCCAGCCAGGGCAGGAGAGACCTTGAGGCTCCTATCTCCAATAAACCACCAGAAAACCGGAAGTGGCGCTGTAGCTCAGGTGGCAGAGCGCTTGCCTAGAGCTGAAGAGCTGAGGGACAGTGCCCAGGCCCAGAGTTCATGCCCCATGAACGACAAAAAAAAAAAAAAAAAAAAAAAAAGCTCAGCATATGCCTCGAAAGTGGGCAGAAAAACAGGGAACTGCACCCCTGCGAAGCACGTCTGTGACAACAAAAGACCTGGGGGCTCAGGACAAGAGAAGCCCAAACCCCACCAGAACCCGATCCATATATTCTAGGCTGGGAATTGGACAACACTGGCCACCAGCACCTGATGATAGGCAGGAGCTCAGGCTGGTAAGGTGGCTCAGCAGTAGAGTGCTAGTCTTGGGTGCATAAGGCCCTGGATCTGATTCCTCAGCACCACATAAGCAGAAAGGGCCAGAAGTGGTGCTGTGGCTCAAATGGTAGGGTGCCAGCCCTGAGCTGAAGAGCTGAGGGACAGCACCCAAGCTCAGAGTTCAAGCCCACAACCCGCCAAAAAAAAAAACCATTAGGAGCCCATAGCAGACTCCAGCATCTGGGAGAGTGCATCCAGAACATCCGATCTTGCCAAGAGCACGCGTAGGAGCAAACACAAGCAGTCTAGGCTGCTCAACCCTTCCAAAGGTAGGAATTGCCAGTGATCTACAGCAGAGAGCCGAGAATCCTATGTAGGTCAAACCAGCAGCTGGAGGTAGGCCCCCAACAGAACCCAGATCAGGTACAGACTCTCTACCAGTACAGAAACAGCAACCAAGCAAAGACAGACACACCAAAACAAAATTTCAGATTAGTCTCCAATAATCCCTGAACCCCCATGTGAAAATCACAGAGAAAAATTACAAGGTTTATCAACACCCAGGATAGCAAGCTATCCCTAATAGCCAGCAGCCACGCAGAGGAGAGCCACAGTGGGAGCAAAGCAGGAATGGAAGACAAAACCTACATCCAAGCGATGCTAGAGGCAATGACTCAAGAAATAGAGCGAGAAATAGACCAGAAATTGAAAAAGCACAGGGTTGAACTATCAAAAGAGATGCAGGATATCAAACAGGAGATGCATGCAAATAAAGAGGCTACACACACTTCACTAAGAAGTGAGATAGGTGCCAAAATAGAGGCAGTACATACCTCATTAAGAGGTGAGATCAGTACTTTGAGAACCAACATCGAATCCATAAAGGAGTCCATTTCCTCCATGCAAATCATAATGGAAGCCACAGTTAAGAGAGTGAACAAAATAGAATGTAGAGTGTCAGATACAGAAGACAGAATACACCCACTGGACCAAAAAATGATAGATATGGAAAATTCACTCAAATTATGACGAAGGGAAATTCAAGAGCAAGCATATAGTGCCAAGAAATAGAGTGGATGAAGGTGAGGAACATTATAGCAAGGGAATACAACACCTATTCAACAAGATATTGGTGAAAATTTTCCCCATCTTAAAAAAAGGACATCTTACCTACATAACAGAAGCATATACAACACCTTACAAGCAAGATCCCAGGAGAAACACTTCTTGACACATTATAGTAAAAATGATAGATCTGAATAATAAGGGAACAATCTTGCATGCAGCAAAAATGAAGAAGGAGCTATACTACAATGGGAAAAAAATCAGAATCACTGCAGATCTCTCCACACAAACACTGAATGAAAGAAAGGCCTGGGAAAGTACCACTCGAGCCCTGAGAGCCAATAACTGCCACCCCAGACTGATATACCCGGCAAAGCTAGCATTCACATTCCATGGAGAACTGAAAATTTTAATAGCAAAGAAAAACTAAATGAATACATAAACATTAAGCCAGCATTACAAAGAATACTAAGAGGAGGGACACAACCTGAAGAAAGCAACCAGGAACTGGGACCTGCACCCAGACAGGCATTAATCAAAGTCTAACTGAGCAAGCACAGGAGGAAAGGAAAGAAGAAAAACGGAGGAAAACAGGGAATGACAGGGACCACAATGCATCTCATCTCTCTATACTATCTCTTAATATTAATGGGCTTAATTCGCCAATCAAAAGAAAAAGAACTGCAGACTGGATCAGAAAACATGACCCATCCATCCGTTGCCTACAGGAGACCCACCTCTCAGCCAAACATACAAACACACTCAGAGTAAAGGGTTGGAAAAGGATCTACCAATCAAATGCTCCCAGTAAGAAAGCAGGTGTAGCTATCCTGATATCTGACGAAATAAACTTTTCATTAAAATCAGTACAGAAAGACAAGGACGGACACTACATATTAATACAGGGAACAATCCAAAAGGAGGATATTACCATCATCAACTTATATTCCCCAAACATTGGTGCACCCAGATATGTTAAGAAAATACTCTCAAATTTACAGATCAAAATATATCCCAATACGATAATACTAGGAGACTTTAACACCCCACTCTCACCAAAGAACAGGTCTACCAACCAGAGGATTGGCAAAGAAGCTCCCGAATTAAGTGAGGCCATACTTCAAGCGGAATTAACTGACATCTACGAAGTATTTCACCCAAAAACAACACAGTACACATTCTTCTCAGCAGCTCATGGAACTTTCTCCAAAATAGATCATATTATAGTTCATGCAAGGAACTTAAGCAGATAAAAAGGGATCGACATAATCCCCTGTATCCTAACTGACCACAGTGGAATCAAGCTAGTTCTCAATAACAAACCATATCGCAGAAATGTCTCTAATACATGGAAATTGAACAGCAAACTCCTTAGCAATGCCTGGGTAATGGAAGAGATCAAAGAAGAAATAAAAAATTTCCTACAACTCAATGAAATGAAAACTCCTTGCAAGGAAACTTGTGGGAAACAGCTAAAGCAGTCCAGACGGGCAAATTTATTGCCTTTAGGGCCCATATGAAGAAAATAGAGACAGACCAAGTAAATAATCTCATGTTGCAATTAAAACAGCTAGAAAAAACATGAAAAAATGGAACCTAAAGTTACTAGATGGAGCCACATAACCAAATTAAGAGCAGAGATTAATCAATTAGAAAATCAGAAAACTATAGCCAAAATTAAACAAACAAAAAGCTGGTTCTTTGAAAAAATAAATAAAATTGATGGACTGTTGGCAAGATTAATTAAAAAAAGAAGAGAGGAAACCCATATTAACAGGATTAGGGATGCCACCGATAAAAGCACAACACTTATCCAAGATATCCAAACAATCTTTTTTTTTTTTTTTTTTTTGGTCCCTTTGTGGGGCCTGAACTCTGGGCCTGGGCGCTGTCCCTCAGCTCTTCAGCTCAAGGCTAACACTCTACCACTTGAGCCACAGCGCCACTTCCGGCTTTCTTCTTTTTGCTCTTGTGGTGCTGAACCCAGGGCCTCATGCATGCAAGGCACGCACTCTACCACTGAGCCACCTTCCCAGCCCCAAGATATCCAAACAATCTTAACAGACTACTTTCAAAAGTTATACTCTCTAAAGGAAGAAAACCTGGCAAAAATGGATGCATTTTTAGAGAAATACCAGTTGCCCAAACTGAGCAAAGAAGAAGTAAATTAATTAAACAAGCCAATATCCTACAAGGAGATACAGGAACCTATCAAAAGTCTTCCAACAAACAAAAGCCCAGGACCAGATGCATTCACAGCAGAATTCTGTAAGACCTTTAAAGAAGAACTAATACCTAGACCCCTCAAGCTCTTCAGAGAAACAGAGAAGGAGGGAGCTATCCCAAACTCATTCTACAAAGCCAATATCACACTCATCCCCAAACCAGGCAAAGACCCAACCAAAAAAGAGAATTACAGGCCAATTTCCTTAATGAACACAGATGCAAAGATCCTTAACAAGGTTCTAACTAACAGAATCCAGAAACACATAAAAGAAATCATACACTATGACCAGGTAGGCTTCATCCCAGAAATGCAGGGATGGTTTAACATGCTTAAGTCAATAAATGTAATCCAACACATCAACAGAACTGAGGTGAAGAATCACATAATTATCACCACAGATGCAAAAAAGGCCTTTGACAACATTCAACACTCATTCATGCTAAAAGCTCTGGAGAAAATAGGAATAGAAGGAACATTTCTTAAAACAATAAAAGCCATTTATGACAGACCAATAGCCAATATTATACTTAATGGGGAAAAGCTACAACCAATTCTCCTAAAATCAGGAACAAGGCAAGGATGCCCACTTTCTCCACTCCTCTTCAATATAGTCCCCCAAACCTTAGCCAGGGCAATAAGGCAAGAAAAAGACATTAAAAGGATCCACATAGGGAAAGAAGAAGTTAAACTATCCCTTTTTGCAGATGACATGGTACTATACCTTCACCATCCCAAAAACTCCATCCCCAAACTCTTAGAAATCATAAATCACTTCAGCAAAGTAGCAGGACACAAAATCAAACCACAAAAATCAGTTGCCTTCCTGTACACTGACAATGTACAAGAAGAGAAGGAAACAAAGGGAGCAACCCCATTCACAATAACCTCCCAAAAAATAAAATATTTAGAAATTAACCTAACCAAAGATGTAAAAGAACTATTTAATGAAAACTATAAAAAGGTAAAGAAAGAAATTGCAGAAGACACTAGGAAATGGAAAGACCTCCCATGCTCTTGGATAGGCAGACTTAATGTAGTGAAAATGGTAATACTGCTAAAATTAATATACAAATTCAATGCAATTCCTATTAAAATCCCAATGACGTACATCACTGAAATACAGAAAACAGTCCAAAAATTCATATGGAACAACAAAAGACCTAGGATAGCCAAAACAATTTTAGGGAATAAAGACAACATGGGAGGGATATCCATGCCGAACTTCAAACTCTACTATAGAGCTATAATAACAAAGACAGCATGGTACTGACACAAAAACAGAACTGAAGATCAATGGAACAGAATAGAAGATCCAGAAATAAATCCATAGGCTTACAGTCAGCTGATATTTGACAAAGGAGCCAAAGACATACAATGGAAGAAACACAGCCTCTTCAACTACTGGTGCTGGGAAAACTGGGCAACCACATGCAGAAAACTAAAAGTGGACCCCAGCCTATCACCATGCATCAAAATCAACTCAAAATGGAGTAAAGACCTTAACATTAAACATGAATCTCTGAAACTACTGCAGGACACAGTAGGAGATACACTTGAACTTACAGGCACAGGAAGGAACTTCCTGAACAGAGTCCCAGGGTCATAACAAATTGGAGAGAGACTTGACAAATGGGACTACCCTAAAATAAAATCATCTGCACAGCTAAATCTATTGCAATCAAGCTAGAAAAACAACCAACTGATTGGGAAAAAATGTTTACCAGCAATATATCAGACAAGGGGATAACATCCAGTATATACAGAGAACTCAAGAAACTAATCCCTCCCAAACCTAACAAACCAATTACTAAATGGGCAAGGGAACTAAAGAGGGACTTCTCAGATAAAGAAATAAAATGGCATAGAAACACATGAGGAAATGTTCACCATCCCTGGTTGTGAAGGAAATGCAAATATAGACAACCCTGAGATACCACCTTACCCCAGTCAGAATGTCCCACATCCACAAGTCAGCCAACGACAAATGCAGGAGGGGATGTGGAGAAAGACAAACCCTATTACACTGCTGGTGGGAATGTACACTTATACAACCACTTTGGAAAGCAGTCTGGAGGGTCCTCAGAAAGCTAAAGATTCACCTCCCATATGAACAAGTCATACCACTTCTAGGCATCTACCCTGAACAACAGGAACCAATATACAAGGACACATGCACCTCCATGTTTATTGCAGCACTGTTCACAATAGCTAGGATATGGAAACAACCCAGATGCCCCACCACAGATGAATGGAACCAAAAATTGTGGTATCTATACACAATGGAATATGCAGCCTTTAGAAATGACAAAATAATGGCATTTGCAGGGAAATGGATAGAGCTGGAAGAAATCATGTTGAGAGAGGTAAGCCAAGAGCAAAGACACAAACAGTACATGGTCTCCCTGATAACTGGATGTTAAATCCAAAATGTTAGGTGATACACCAAAATTAACAGGACTTAAGAAACAAAGAACTTCCATTCATCTGGTCAAACCACTACTAAATAACCCCAAGCTGCTGATCACATGTATGGTGTATATGTGTACACCGTTATATGTTATAGACCGTGATAGACAATTTGCTCCAGGAAAGTTAGAATGAGTTTTTGCCTTTAAATGAGCATCATTATCCCACAATACTGTGAAATTTGGGAAATTATGTAATTACTTAATTACAAATTAAAAAAAACACCAGAAAACTAGAAGTGGTGCTGTGGCTCAAGTGGTAGAGCATGAGCCTTGAGCTGAATTGTTCAGGGACAGCTCCCAGGTCTAGAGCTCAAGCCCCATGACTGACCAAAAAAAAAAGAGAGAGAGAGAGAGACACAGACGGAGAGAGAGAGAGAGATCTTTCATGCAATTGTTTCTATCATATTTATAAGATTAAGTCTTTGTTGCCTTGTATGTCCCTCACTCATGGTATAACCCCTGCTTTGACTATATATGATGTTGGTATATGTGGAGAGGAAAGTAAAAAATAAATTGTTCCAACAGGGATACAGGAGGGCCCATTGCAACAATGAGATGTCCAAGTCATTATGTAGCAAAACCAACTTTACAACTTTGGTGGGGGGAACAGGGAGGGGGAAGGGAGGATACGAAGAGATGGGAAGGGGAAACAAAGGAGGAGGCTACAATGCTTGATAAGAAATGTGCTCATTATCTTGCCCATGTAATTGTAACCCCTCTGTACAGTACTTTCACAATTAAAAAGAAACACAAAAAAAAGAAGACATTTAGAGAAATTTTAATTTGTATTGTACAAACTTAGACAATAGTGGGATCTGATGAACTGATGTATTCACAATCAACAAAATAAAAACTGAGTATCTTTTCTATATAACAACAATAAGCCATCTACGAAAAAAGCCAAAAGACCAATTTCATTCTCAATGGCTTTCTCAAACTAAAATATTTAGGATTAAACTTGACCAAAGAAGTTAAAGACCTCTACAATGAAAGCTATAAAACCTAAAAGAAAGACATTGAAAGCCAGGTATGGTGACTCATACTCCTAGCTACTCAAGAGACTGAGATCTGAGGATCAAAGCTGTACCCCAGCCTGGGAAGGAAAGTCCATAGACACTTACCTCCAATGAACCTGTAAAAAGCTGGTGTGAAGCTGTGGCTCAAATGATAGGGTGCTAGCTTTGAGCAAACAGCTAAGGGAGATTAATCAGTCTCTGAGTTCAAGCCCAATGCTGGCAAGAAAGGAAAGGAAGGGAAGGGTGTGAAAAGAAGGGAAGAGAGAGGGAGGAGGAAAAGGAGGGAGGGAAGGAAGGAGAACCAAGCATGTGATATTTGTCTTTCTGAGACTGGTTTTTATTTTTCTGTTTGGGGTGGGGGAGTGCATGCATGTGTGTGCCAGTACTGGGACTTGAAAATGTTCAAGGGAAGGGCACCGTCCCTTCTCTTAGTTTTCTTCACTCAAGGTAGGCATTCTACTACTTGAGTCACACTTCCACTCCCAACATTGGAGATGAGAATCTCATAGACTCATAGAGGCTGGGTTGGCATAGTCTCCTGAGCTTCTAGGAATACAGGCCTGAACCCCCGCCACAGGGCTCTTGGATTCCTTTAAGTCAGGTTTTCTCTCCCCCACTACCCCACCTCAATTTCACAGGCTTAAGATTCCATAGTATTTATTTCTACTGGACTATGCGTGGTGTCCCTACTTCAGCTTGCTTTTCCTACTTGAGCTCTGGACCTTCTGTCAGTGAGGAGAGACACTGACTTTCCTCTCAGCAATCTGCCATCTTGCCTCTATCTCCTTATTTATGCATTCTTACATCTCCTAGTAGCCTCTTAGTAACATCTCTTACTCGTACTAGATTTCATTTTGACATGTCCATTTATGCATATGATGTATCTTGATTAGAATAACTCCATGTATCACTCTTCATCCCTCCCTCTCTCCCTCTCTAAAGCACTTGCAACAACCTATATTGATTGTTCCATTCCACCTCTGTATAGAAAGTATTTTGATCCTATTCACCATCCTTTAACCTCTGTTCAGTTTCTTCCTACGAGTGCCCACACCCCAGACAGTCATGTTCCATCTTCTAATACTCCCTTTTATTGAAATGCTTTTTAATTGTTAAAGGGGCTTCACCATGGGATTTTATATATCCATCACCACAGTTTAATGATTTTATATATACACGATAAAATGTTATATTATATGTATGATTATATTATTAGATAACATTATATATTATAGTACTGTAGTATATAATATACATTAGTATTAAATACTGTAATATATAATAATACAATCTTATACTTATATAATTTCGATAAATAGAATTACTATATATAACATGTGTATCTTATATGTGTTTATATATGCTTATTTTAGGTCTAGCATGTACATATGAGAGAAAACATGTGAACTTTGTACTCTTAAACCTGGCTTATTTCATTTCATATGATGATCTCCAGTCCAATAAATTTCTCTGAAATGATATAATTTCATTCTTTTTCTTAGCTTAATAACATTCATGATACACACATTTTCTTGATCCATTCATGGCCTGGGAGTAGTATTGATAGCTTGACCCTTGTGAATAGTGCTTCCATGAATATGAGCATATAGGGACCTCCATAATAGTCTCATACACATCCTTTTGAATAAATGTCCAAGAGTGGTAGCACTAGATTGCATGGTAGTTTTTTTTTTGCAGTTTGTTAAAGAACATCTATACTGGTTTATTCAGTGCTCACATTTGTTTATTGTCCAAAAGTAGTATATAAAAAAAGTGTGATTTCCCCCAAAATCCTTGCCTCCATTACTTGCTTACATTTTTGATGATGACTATTCTGCCTAGAGTGAGGTGAATTCAACTATTGTTTCAATGACCATTTCTTTGTCACTAGAGATAGTCCGTGTTTCTTTATGTATTGATTGGCCATTTGTAGTTCTTCTGTTTTGGGGGGGAGGGGTTGTCAATCATGGACTTTGAACCTAGGACCTTAGTGCTGTCCCTGAGTTCTTCTGCTCATGGGTAGCACTCTACCACTTTGAGCCACAAATCTACTTCCTGGGTTTTTTTTTGGGGGGGGGGGGTGGAACAGATGTTTAATTAGATATCAAAGTCTCCCGATCTTTTCTGCCCATGATCCTCATATATCAGCGTACTGAGTAGGTAGGACTACAGCCACCAGCACATGGCTATTTTGTACTCCTTTTGGGAAGTCTCTGTTCAGTTCTTTTGGCCATTTATTAAATCATTTTTCATTCTTGGAAGTTTGGGTTCTATTTTTTTGAGGTTCCTGCATCTATTGAAATGATCATGTGGTTCTTGACCTTATTCCTATTGATGTGATGAATATAACAATTGACTTGGAAATATTGAACCAGTTTTGCATCCCTGCAGTAAATACTGTTTGCTCACTGTATGTTTTTTGATGAGTTGTTAAAGTGATTGGCCAGAATTTTTTTGAGAAGTTCTGCATCGATGTTCATCAAAAATAGATTTATAGTTCTCTCTCTCTCTCTCCCTTTTTCTGATAAGTCCTTGTTTGCTTTTGAGATTGAGGGTTATGCTGGCTTCGTACAATGAGTTTAGGAGTGAACATTTGCTTTCAATTTCATAGAAAAGTTTGAGGAATACTGGTGTCAGTTCTGCTTTGAAGGCCTTATAGAATTCGACTGTGAATCCATCTGGTCATGGGCTTTGCTTGTATGGGAGATCTCTTATTGTTTCATTGCTTGATATGGGTCTATTTAGATGGTTTAAATCTTCTTTGAGCCTTATTCTCTCTTCTGTGAACTTTCTATCCACTCCTGAAGGGAGAGGAGGTTTCTGAGTTGTCTACTGTTCATGCTGAAACAGACTTTCCAAGGGATAAGAAGCCATACACAGCAGAGAAAGGTTGTTAAGCTATCTATCTGAAACGTTGATGGATTGTCTTCCCATTCTGTCTGTCAAACAAGTTGGACATCCACCTTCACAGTGCACAGACACTAATAAAGATAGCAGAACTTTCTTGATTTCACTCCTCAGGACTCTAAGCATAACACACAAACCTGTCATCCCAAATATGTGTCTACTAATGAACACTTCTGTCAAACTCCCATATGTTATTTTCTTTTTTATATGGCTTGACATGGCACCAGAGTTCTTATGGTGACTTTGCGTGTCCTCACTGAGAGGCTGTGGACATTACATTCATTGGCAAATTTCTCAGCTTCTTCCATTTCAGCTGTTGGCTAATATAGAAATTGCAACAAATCTCAATTATAATGTAGAAATAATATTTAGCATTGATTAATATTTAATTTAAAGAATAGCATATATCAAATCAATGATACCTAATCTTTGTAGAAAGAGTCAGTATCTACCTTACATTTCATGATGTGATATCTTTGGCTGTTTTTAGTGTTATTGTTTTTATTCTTGAATAATCTCACATAGTCCAATATTTCTTAGGTTTGGGCGGAAAACCATCTTCAGGTGGTGTTTATTCCAAATGGCCATCGGTGAGACCTGTGCAGCCTTTGCTCCCACCTTCATTGTTTACTGTTCCCTGCGATTCTTAGCTGGGTTATCTATTATGCCTGTTCTAACGAACTCTTTTGTTCTCAGTAAGTAAGTCATTTGATCCTTTCATTTCCTTCTTGACTAGAAATATCTTGAAAACATGACTTGGAAAAAATAATTATTACCACACAACTATAATTACAAGTATGTTTTCCTCCAGTTATAGAGTGGACAAGACCTCAATCCCAAGCTATGGTAGCAATGTTTACTTCCTACAGTACTGGGCAGATGCTGCTGGGAGGACTGGCTTTTCTCTTTCGCAGCTGGATCACCCTGCAGCTGATATTATCCATACCTCTGTTGGTCTGCTGCGTGTTATCAAGGTATGGACAATATGTGTGGCCTTTAACTCTAAGGAAAGGGGAAATAGAGGCGTAGAGGGAGGACCTGACACTTGGGATCTGTGTAATCTCTGAATGATCCTGTCACCTCACCCACAGTCACCACTGTGCTACTGAGATACAAAGGAGAACAGAATGTACTCTGCGAGGAGGCTGCAGCTGTGGAGTGAGCACTTTTCTATCTTGACCACAGAATTATTATGGAATCTTTTTTTTTTCTCTCCTTTTAAAGCATATATTCCTTGGAATAAGAGGGGTCTGATGGAGCTATTTCCACACATATAAATAATGTACTTTGACCATATTCACACCTTCTATTAGCATGTAAATAATGTAATTTGACCATATTCACACCTTCTATTAGCATGTAAATAATGTACTTTGACCATATTCACACCTTCTAATCGCTTTTCCTATGCCATCTTCCCCTCCTTTTTAAAATATACTTTTAACTCCTTTAACAGGCTTAACTCTGCTGTTTTTTACAGAATGCAGTTATATTTGCACTCCACCCCCATCAACTACTGACTTCAATCTCCCTGTGTTCCTATGGCTCCCCAGCATTAGGGCCCCTTTTACACTCATAACATACAAGTGCCATATCATATAAAATATATTTAAGTCCAGATTTGCAGACAAGAGTATATGATATGTGTCTTTCAGAGTCTGGTTTTTTTCACTTAACTTGATCTCCAGTTCCATCCATTTTGCTATAAACAACATAAATTTGTTTATCTTTTTGAGTAATAATATGCCACTCTGTGGATTATTTCTAGGACTTATATTCTATTCCATTGGAATACGTATCTTTTTTTCCTACCATTACCATGATGATTCATTACTCTGGCTTTGTAGCACAATTTGAAGCCGAATATTGTGATACCTCCAGCATTGCTTTTTTTGTCCAGGAATGCTTTGACTCTGCAAAGTCTGTTGCACTTTGCTATCAGTTTGAAGATTGCCTTTTCTATTTACACAATGCATGTCAGTAGAATTCTGATGGGGGCTGCATTGAATCTGTAGAAAGTTTCAGTAGTATATAAGCATGCGAGGTCTTTCCATCTTTTGCTATCTTCTTTAATTACTTAATGCTTTGTACTTTTTACGTTTTCATCAAAAGTGATAAAATGAGCAAACTCTAAGACTTTAGCCAGCAACTTTCCTACCGGTTTTTGATCATACTGTGGAATATAATTTTCTTGGACTTTGTTCCCCTGACTGGCTTGAAAGTGTGATCCCCAGATCTCAGCCTCCTGAGTAGCTATAAATGAGCAAACTCTAAGACTTTAGCCAGCAACTTTCCTACCAGTTTTTGATCATACTGTGGAATATAATTTTCTTGGACTTTGTTCCCCTGACTGGCTTGAAAGTGTGATCCCCAGATCTCAGCCTCCTGAGTAGTTATAATTAGAAGTGTGAGCACCTGTTCCCAGTGTAAAGAATTTTACTGTGTATAAAATCACTGAAAAAAACATCTACAGAGATTAATTCTATGGCATATAGATCATATAGGGATATTAACCATTGGGATGTCAATGGATACTCAGACTATTTGTACATTCCTCCTTGTTGTCTATAATTACTTTCAACAAACAAACACTTAGATACCCTTCCTGTAAGTCCACCAGAGAAGGCAGATTTAATCAGAAATGACTCTACTATGATGTACAAACTCTACATGAAATGGAGAGGAAAAGATATTTCAGATTAAAGTTATGTGTAAAATAAGCAGTTAGATGTTTACTATAGCTCTGCTGTCTTCTTTTTCAGGATGCTGGTAGAGTCTGCTCGGTGGCTGGTTTTTAGCAATCAGCTAGAAAAGGGCTTAGAGGAACTTAGAAGAGTTGCACGTATAAATGGAAAGAAGAATGCTGGGGAGACCCTGAGCATTGAGGTGATCTGAGAAGGGGGCTGATTACTGGGAATGGATGATTTGAACTCACAATCCTACTATTCTGGGTCCTTTAGGCATATCCCAAATTAGAATTTTCTAAGTGAGAAGTTTCTTTGTTTTTGTATTTTGTTTTTTTCGGTCATGGGGCTTGAAGTCACCGCCTGGATACTGACCCTGAGCTTTTTCGACCAAGGCAACCACTCTATCACTTTGAGCCACCATGCTACATCCGGTTTTCTGTTGACTGATTAGAGATATGAGTCTTGGGAACTTTCCTGCCAAGGCTGGCATTGAACTGGGATCTTCTGTTCTCAGCCTCCTGAGCACGCTGCTTCTAAGTGACACTTGCACATCACCGAATTAGTTCCCCCACAGTCTTATTATTGTGTAGAGAAAGAGGAACCAAATGAAAAATTTGTCTGTCTTTTGTCAGAAATCATATCATTGTTTGAATAAAAGACCAATTTCCCACACACGACACACATATGGGCAAGGAAGCAGTAACCCTTTCTCACTAGTTCAATAAATCATGGTTCACTTTAGGGAAAGCATTAAACATCATTTTAACTTCCATGCATTTCTTTCAAAAATTAAATGCTTAGTAGGCAACAAATAGGAACTCTTGCTCTAATCCAAGTGCTTTGGCAGTAATTATATAAAAGTCCTTCTTTCTCTGACATTTACACTGTCAATATCAGAGAGTACTAAGATGTTGCCTATGTAGAAAAGCTCTTTGAAAATCTTTTTTTTTTTTGCATTTCTTTTCTTGTTGTGGGGTTTGTTGATGTTTCTCTTATTTGTTTTTCTCCATATTTCTAGAACCTAGGTCCTAATATGGCTGGCTCACTCATAGATACATTTTACTCAGTCATTATTAAATCTTTGTATCTGGGCCCTAGTGACTCATGCCTATAATCCTACCTACTCAGGAGGCTGAGCTCTGAGGATCGAGCCTCAAAGCTAGCCCAGGAAGGAACGTTTGTGAGGCCCATATCTCCACTTAACCACCCAAAAGCTGGAAGTGGTGTTATGACTCAAGTGGCACAGTGGCAGCCATGAACACAAAAGCTCAAGGGCAATGCCTAGCCCCTGATTTGAAGTCCCAGTAGCAGCTTAAGTAAAGAAAGAATTAAATAAATACTTTTGAATACATAAAGTGTGTCAGCACAGTGTTGGATATAACTGACGGAATTAACTTCATAGCAATTGTCTGCAAGAAACATTTTAAATTAGGGCAGAAAAATTGAGAGACAGTCTAATACAAAATCGGTGCTAATCCAGTCTATGTGCCAGGCATTGGTGAGAAAACCAAAAAGTGTTCAGCCAGCATTTATGGTCTAGAAAGGACTAAGGTGATAAGAGCTGGAGGAGGCCTTTGACACATCACCAAACTGGGCGGCAGTGGCACTGCGGAGAAACGTGTCCACAGGCTGCTCTGAAAGACAGCAAATGCCACGTAAGAAAATGCTAACCAAGGAAGACACAAAGATTGTACATTCACAATCAAAGTAATGTCATCCCTCTGCTGTATGAAATAGCAGTGTCTCCAAAAGTTTCCTTTCATCACAACCAACATATGCTCAAAGTTCAGAATCTATTTTTCCTAGTGCTGGTACTAAATTAAGGGCCTCTTACATGCTACGAAAATGATTTCCACCTCTAGCCCACAGAATCTTAACATTTTAATGAGGTGTAAATGTGCATGGGACTACTTAAGCATTGTTCTCTGATTATAGAATCTTTGTATATAAATCTGTGAAACTACAGAGTAAAAAAAAAAGTCCACCTGTCCCAAAATCATCCAAAATGCAATGATTATATGAACACTGTGGAAATACTGTATTGTTTTTGTTCAAAAGGGAGAGGTAACATACAAAGGAATCCAGAGCCTAGCTGAATCCAGCTAGGCAAAGGCTAGAAATTCCTATTGTAGTTTTGAAGGCTTGGAAAATTCTAGCAGACTGGTCCTCAGCAACAAACTCTTGCCTTTCAATCAGAGCTCTGAATTCTTCACATCTGTCATTAATAATAGATAACATTTCAAATAAACAGTATTCCTAAATAGTGTCCCAAGGAACATTTCAGCGACACTTCCTCATTTTGTATTTTGTGTCTTTACTTGGAAAATCTAAAATACTAACTCGCTGATAGAACAGTCTGTCATATCCAGTATTAACTCTCCACAGTCCTCATATAGAAAATGAATAAACTGTTATAAAAATAATAAACACAAGCCAGGCACATCTGCCTTACCCCTGTAATCCTAGCTACTCAGGAAGCTGAGAACTTGGGATCAAGACTCAAAGGCTGCTTGAGGTTCTTATCTCCAAAAGATTACACAGAAGAAGGCAAAGAGGGCTGGGAAGGTAGCTCAGTGGTAGAGCCTTTGCCTTGCATGCATGAAGCCCTGGGTTCGATTCCTCAGCACTACATAAGCAAAAAGAAAAAAAGCCGGAAGTGATGCTGTGGCTCAAGTGGTAGAGCTCTAACCTTGAGCTGAAGAGCTGAGAGACAGCGCCCAGGACCAGAGTTCAGGCCCCAAAACGAGACCCCCAAAAAAAAATTTAAAAAGAAAAAAAAACAGAGGAAGGCAAAAGGGTTGCTATGGTCAAGTGGTAGCGTGCTAGCCTTGAGCAAAAGCAGCTCAGGGATAGCACCCAGGCCCTGACTTCAAGCCATAGGACCAACACACACACACAAACTCTCTCTCTCTCTCTCTCTCTCTCTCTCTCTCTCTCTCTCTCTCTCTCTCTCTCTCTCTCTCTCAAATGTCAAGGTTCTTTACTTGTCCTTGCCTCAGTATTAAAACAGGCTTTAATCTTATCTAATTCCCCTCTTCCTGTATCTTTCCTGGTTCTTCCCACCTGAGATGGATTTAATGCCCAAGTCCCTACTCTGTATTTTTCCTTGAGGATTCAACACACCATATGTGTTTCATCTTTTAGTATTTAGCAATATAATTGGCACATTATTGACATCTCATGAATGCTTATGACTTTTGTTGTCCAAGGTTGTGAAATCCAACCTGCAGGAGGATTTTGAGGACAACGCCAAGGCAAAAATATCCATTTTTCAGTTGTTCCATGCACCCAGGCTGTGTGTGAGAAGCTGCTGCCTGAGTTTTATCAGGTATGTTCCTTTAAATAAACTTATCAATATATTTTACCTCCAATATCTTATTAGAGAGGAACTACATTTATTCTTTCAAAATCAATAGCAACAGCAGGCCAGGGACTGGTATAATGCTTGAGTTCCGGACCCCCAAAAAGACCACGAGAGACCACAATGGATGTAATCACCACGAGGTATTTATTGCAAGCTAGCTCAGTCCTCTGCGCACACAACAAACAACTGGTGACGCTGAGAGGCCCGAGCCTGGGGTTTGCAGCCCTTTTATACATTCTTTGGGGAAGGCTGGGACTTTGCACTCATCATATCATTCCTTGACAACTCAACACATACCACGGGAAAATCATAAAACATCTCTAATACATGGTTCGAGGTTCCAATGGCATGAAGGAATTTAGAAAGAGTTATTGGTCAGATCAAGAGGTTGATGTGCTTTAAAATGATTGGTTAAAGTCACAAGGGTGGTGCGATGGAGTACATACAGAACTGCAGGACTTTCTGGTTAGATATTGGTCACTACTCCTAGGTGGGGTGCTGTCTGGAATCTCAGGCAATTTGGCTTATCTTAGGTAAGCATCATCTGCAGTTTTCCAAGGACTGTTTCTACTTAGTTTTCTGTGGAATTTTCTGGCTTTAGCACTGCAGTAGGTCAGAGGCTAAATTCCAGAATAAAATGAGGTCTCAGGTAAATTACTGGTCAGGTCTTTCACTGGTGGCTCACGACTGTAATCCTAGCTACTCAAAATGCTGTGATCTGAGTATCAGAGTTCAAAGCCAGCCCAAGGTAGGAAAGTCTATGAGATGCTTATCTCCATTATATGACTTAGAAAATACCAGAAAGTGGTGCTGTGGCTTCAGTAGTACAGTGCTAGCCTTGACCACCAAGAGGCTCAGGGACTACATGCAGGCCCTGAGTTCAGGCCCCAGGACTCTCAAAAACAAAAAACAAAACAAAACAAAACAGTGGCAGCATTATATACAACAGATCAATACATAAGAGAAGAAAAATGATGTTAAAGGGTTTATGTTTAATTACCACCTTTTAAGGTTACCTTTGAAAGATTAAAAAATTAGAGTTATATTTTACAATTGCTAACTGCTGGTTTTGCTTTTGTAAACTTGCTCGCCTAGCACTAACCCCCCATTTTCTGGAAATAAGGAATTGAGTAAAGAGTCTTGGAGTCCAGATGCCTAAAGAGTCTTGGAGTCCAGATGCCGGCCCGGGACAAGGTCTGTGGTCATAAATAAAGAGTAAACAAGTAAATTCCCAAAGTGGCCAAATGGAACCCAGGATAGGGACCCAAGATAGGGACCCAAGATAAAGAACAAAGAGTATGTTCCTCTGCATCCCTGTGTGTAAAAATTCTCGGTATAGGGGGGCTCAAGATAAGGACCATCAGGTGAGCCCAGCAAACTAGGCCAAATGTTAATCAATCACAAAACCTGTAATTATGTAAACTCCCTGACCCTTATCTCCCAGAGTGACTATCTCCATTTGAGCATCTGCGCCAATTGTTTTATTACAAAGAGTGTTCTAAATTTCCCCCGTATAGTAAAAATGATTGCTGGGGTACATAGTGACTTTTAAATGGGCCAATCCCGGGAACACCTGGTGTTATATGCTAATCTTGTGGTTTTTGCCTTTAAAAATGCCTGTAACCTCAGTTCGGGCCTCCCTCCCTTGCCGGGGCAGAGAGACCATTTGCGCAAACGTCAAATAAACTCCTCTTGCTTATTGCATCTCCCGGCCTGGAGTCTGAGTTTTCTGGGGCGCGCCCTCCCATTGACGAAAGTATCCCAGAAGTCTGGGGTCTTTCACCTTATGAGATCTCTCAGTAAGACTGAACTACAGAAATATGGAAATCACATTCCAGAACAAAGTTCAGCACTGCATATTAGCATATGGAGTAGTCCACTGTGAAACATACTTGAACATTTTATCTTTTTAGTTTTTATTGAAATAGAACTTACATAAAAAAAATTGCAGCCAGGCTCAGAGGCTCACAACATGATTCTAAGTGTTCTAAGTGCTGATGTTGGGAGGATCTCAGTTCAAGGCCAGCTCAGCCAAAAAGTTCACAAGACTCCATCTCAACCAATCAGAAGAAAGGGGTGGTGTCATCACAGCTATGCAAGGGCATAAATAGGCAGGTTTCCGTCCTGGTTGGCCCTGGCAAAAAGTAAGGCTCTCTTTGAAAAATAACAAAAAGCAAAAAGAGCTGGGGTTGTGGCTCAAGTAACAGAATCCATGTTCTCATGCCTGACATAAAACACCATTACTTACAAAAAAGAAAAAGGCACAAATTCTGTGTTCATGGAGATCCATTTTATAAATCCTTAGGGGCATAAGTTAGCCAACCAAATGAGCACATTTTCATTCCTTGAATCATTTCTCTTCTACCTTTATCCCATTAAGAAAAATAATAACTGCGGCGAACGCCTTCTCGACCAGCGAGGAAGAACGACCACCACACCAGGAGTCTTCTCAGATCACGCTTTATTGGAGAGCCTTTTTACTTGTAGGAGAGCTTGAGCTCGAGAGAGCGTGCTCCCAAAACATGGCCGCTTATATAGAGAATAGGAACACGGGTAGTTCTTTGATTGGTCGTCTGCCTTTCAGCGTCACCAGGTGCCACGGGATTGGCTGGGGACTCTACGTGGCTCCGCATGCGCAAAGCCCAGGACCCACCATCCCGCCAAGCACTGTCTAATATGGACCTCAAAGCTGCAAGGGAGTGGGCGGCGCCTTGTAATGGCGTTCGCCCCGGCTCCCTGCAAATAACCATACTTATCGCTCTCTTTCTGAGATTATTTTGCTTCTTAAAAAAAAAAAAAAAAAAAAAAAAAGCTTTTGTTAGCCCTTGAGTTCTGTTATGGGGAAAAGAGTCCACCACTCAGAGATAGCTTCAAGAAAAAGATGAGGAAAGCTGACCGGCCAGGGATGCAGCAGCACACATGAAAACTCTGACCCTGAATGGCCCACAAGCTAGGGTTTTTAAAGGCAAAATCCATGTGGTCAACCCTGGCCACAGGCAGGTGGCCAAAAAGTTTATAACACCCACATAAAGGCTGCATATTTATGTCAGTGGCTAGTGGAGTTAGAGTCCATCTTATACTATCTGTTCTAACTAACCTATCATTCTGGTTTGATTAGGCGAGTGAAATTGGGGGGCCCACACAAAGCAAGCAGGTATTCTTTCTCCTGGGGGCAGGATAGGGATGGATGGCTGGGCTGTTCTACTATTGTTAACCAAACGGGGCTGATCTTATCTGGGTTACTGATAAGCAAACAGGGCTGCAGATCTCACAACCTTACCACAACAATCAGCAGGGCTTTCCACATTTCCTGGGGTCTCAATAAACTTCATATTTCCTGACCCTGGGGGCTACTGAGAAACCAGTATTTTGATTTTCAGGAGTAGGGGAAACTCCTGGTATATTAAAAAAAAGGAGTTAGTTTTGGCTTCCCCCAACAAATTCCAATTAAAAAAAAAAAAAAAAAAAAAGCCCTGCTTGTATATTGGTGTGTGTTTGCTGATCCTGGGGCTGGAACTTGGGACCTTGGCATTGTCCCTTAGCTTGTTTGTTCAAGGCCAACACTTTTCCAGTTGAGGCATACCTCTACTTGGCCTGAGTCCCACACACTTTCTGCACAGGCTAGCTTTGAAACTTAAACCTCAGATCTCAGCCACCCCCCTCTCTCTTTCTCTCTTTTTCTTTTTGTTGGTCATGGGGCCTAACTCTGCCCCTTGACACTGTACCTCAGCTCTTTAGCTCAAGGCTAGCAATCTACCTCTTGGGCCACAGAGCCACTTCCAGCTTTTTCTGCTTATGTGATGTTGAAGAAACTAGTCAGTAGTGATGAAGAAACAGAGAAATTTGAAATTCATGAAGAATTTTTACCAAAATACATTATAGGCAAGAAAGTATGAGTCACAATGATTTGGACCTAAATCTAATGTCTACTGATACATTTGTGTGCACCTGCTGTAAATCTTGTACTATTTCCCCAGGGAAAGCAAGGAATTCAGTGATCTTTTTTTTTTTTTTTGGTTGGTCCTGAGGCTTAAACTCTGGGCCTGGGCGCTGTCCCTGAGCTCTTCAGCTCAAGGTGAATGCTCTACAGCTTGAGCCACAGTGCCACTTCCGGTTTTCATAAGAGTCTCACAGACTTGAACCGGATCCTCACATCTCAGCCTCCTGAGTAGCTAGGATTACAGGCGTGAGCCACCGGCGCCCGGCTTCACTGATCTTCTTTTCCTTTGTATCTGAAATTAATTTGCTCTATCATTTTAAATGTGTTCTTATTCTTTTAACTTCAGAATGGCACTGGCCATACCCTTCTACGGCCTGATACTCAACCTGCAGCACCTGGGGAGCAACATCTTTCTGTTCCAGATTCTCTTTGGCCTTGTCACACTCATCAGCAGATTCGTTCCCTTCTTGGTATTGAATTATCTGGGCCGAAAACAAAGTCAGATACTATTCATGTTCCTCACAGGACTTTCGATTCTGGTCAGCACCTTTTTGTCCCCAGGTGAGAAATGAGTTGGGGAAAAGTAAGTAATGTCTCCTATCTTCCAGAAATTTCTTTGGTTTACTCATTTGGGCCAAAAGAATGGCATCACCATGGATAACCGGAGGATCCCATGAAGTTAATGTGAAGGCTTAGAAGCTGTCCCTACAGCAGTTGTTGGCAAAACTTAGGCTCTTACTGAGCCAAAGTTCTTAAGGAGTCAATGTTCTTCAGGACCCAAGGCTGTCCTTATCAAATCTACGATAAATCTGAACATCAGTGCCACTGATACCTAACAATTTCTTTAGAACTAATTGCATGCATTGTGTTATCAAAGATCTTGCAATTGTAAACCCAGGAAGACACACAATCCTCTCCCTGGAATTATTTTTTCCCATTTATCAAGTCTTTCTATCTTGGTCATTCTCTCCTTTGTTACACTCTAAATGCAACAGTTTAAAAAAAGAGGCTCATTGATTTGAATGAAGGGTTTTGTTGTTGTTGATTTGGGGGGTTGGGGGCAGGGATTCAGTCCTGGAGCTTGAACTCAGGGCCTGGTTGCTGTCTCTAAACTCTTTGGCTTGACTACCACTCTACCACTTTGAGCAGTAGCATCACTTACAGTGTTGTGGTGGTTAATCAGTAATAAGGGTCTAATGAATTTTCCAGCCCAGGCTGGCTTTGAACTGCCATCCTCAGATCTCAGCCTTCTAAATAGCTAGAATTTCAGGCATGTACCAGGAACACCAGGCCACTGGAATAAGATTTAGCAAAACAAAAACAAAAACCAAAAAATAAACAACAACAACAAAATCCCGTGCCTCATGTAGAGAGAAAGAATACAATAGGAAAAAGAAAAGACACTAACCTAAGTATGGTTTTTAATTTTTTTCTTATAAAAGAGATATAAGAGGGGTTATGATTGTGTCAGTCAGGTAAGAGTACATTTCTTTTTGTCACCCCTTCAGTCAGTATAATCCAGTTTTTGTTTTATAATATATTCCTAAATAGCAAATAGATGAAGAAACTCACCCAGCACAATTTACTATATTAATTGCATGGCGTTAAGTGATGATTGTAGGGACTACAATGGTCCCTTCCATCATGTTCTCACGGCAGGAATGTATTTGAAGAAGCTAGAACTGTATACTCCCTTCTATATCCTGCTGCCGGCCGGCTCTCCTCTGAAAGTACCTTAGTTTTTAATCATATCTTTGACTACTTTTATTAGGCTTCAAAACTTTTTTCATTTTCTGTGTCAGTGATTCCAAACACAGCACTAGCTTTCTCATAAGAGTCCTAATGTTAAGATTTTAAAATCCTGGCTTGTTATCTAGATCCTGCTTTCTTCACAAAGTTCACTCCCAACGGAATCCAGTTCTCTAGTCAATACATCTGCTGGAATACCGGTCCTATGTAAAGAAATAATCTCCTGTTGTTAGTTCTAAACTGTTGAAGGCATGAGTCATTAACCCCTCGGATTTTTATACATGTATTCCTACCACATCCTGAACAACAACAACAACAAAAACAAAAAGAGCATTTCCTGACTTTCCCTGCCTCTGCCATGACTGATAAAACTCAAATGGGCAGGGAGAATTGCAGCAAATGTTTTCCATTCCTTCATTCAGTGCTTAAGCCCAAACTTACTAGAGTCTGCTTTCACTAGCTCATCTGTTACATAGTTTCTCCTAGGTTCTGTTTGTTTATCACATGTTTCTTGCTAGCAAATCCCTCCAATAGAACTTCTCATAATTGTTTGGGGTAGATAGATTTCTCCAGTCAAGTATGCCTGCCTCTGATGTGTCTTCCTCTCTACAGAAACTCAGCAGACCCTGCGCATGGTTTTAGCAACTCTGGGAATTGGTGCTGATACCTCTGGCCTCATAGCCTATTCAATTCACTCGTTGGAGCTCATCCCAACTGTAGTGAGGTACTGTCTCTCAAGTTTAAGATATCCTGGGCTACATAACAATTAAAAATTACAAAACAAACCTGATCTGTTTCCAGAGAAGATTTTCTGAACTAATAACATTTATTGTGGGGACAAAATTAAAACATCTCAACTTTCAAAAAAATAATAAAACACTTAAATATTTAGAAGGACCATATCTCTGCATAATAAAGGCTATATGTTTAAACTGATAGGCAACACTGTACTAAGAAGGAAAAAATAAAGTTATTTCCTGTAAAGTCAAGGATCAGAAGTGGAACTGTGCCTTACAGTAGTAGACTTGAGGAATAGAGGCCTTGAGCTCAAGCCCCCAAACCACCACCAACAACCAAACAACAACAACAACCAGGAAAGAGGAAAAATCAGTTGTTTTTCTATTTACCAATAATAATGAGGTCAGAAAGAAAAGAGTTGCACTTGCAATAGCCTCACAAATTAAACACCTGCAAGTAAAGCCAACGCAGGAGATGAAAGGCTTCTACAATAAAAATGATACATTTTAAGAAAGAAGCCATGATTTTTTTCATAGATGACCCATATCACTTTTATTTGTGTTGCTGATGCTGGGACTTGATCTCAGGGCCTAACTACTGTCTCTGGCTGCTTATGCTTGGGTGGTTCTAATTTTTTTTTTTTTAAAGAAGCCAATAAAGTTAAAAAGAAAATGGATCTCCCATGTTCATGAATCAGGAGAATAAATAAGGTGGTGAACTACTGAAGGGAATCTAGTTTCAATACAAGCTGTTCCAAAATTCCAATATCATTTTATACAAATAGAAAAAAATCAATCCTGAGGTTCATGAGATTACACAAGATTACACAAGATTTTAACTAGCCAAAGCAATCCGGAACTAACAGGACACTGCTAGAGATGTCATACTTCCCAACATCAAAATACACTATTGAGACACAGTAAAAAAAAAAAAAACACATCATACCAACACAAAAAGTAGACAGCTAGATGATAGAAGAGAAGAGAAGACACAGGAAAAAAACACAAAACTTCTGGCCATCTGATCTTAAACAAAGGGGAAAAACTTACATTCAAAAGGATAGCCTCTTTAACAAATAGTTGGAGAAACACAATATATAAATGAATATAAGCAATTCAAAGTACATTACTATCTCTCACTCCCTACAAAAATCAATTCAATACAAAATGGATCAAGATATTAATTATGGCCTGAAACTATGAAACTGATTGAGGAAAGCACAGGCAAAGAACCAAAGATGTTTTCATAGGTGATAGCTTTCTGAATAACACTCTAATTGTTCAGCAAGTAGAATCAAGAATTGAGACAAGGGACTAGGAAGGTGGCTCAGTGGTAGAGTGCTTGCCTTGCATGCCTGAGGCCCTGGTTCGATTCCTCAGCACCACATAAGCAAAAAGTTAAAAGCTGGAAGTGACGCTGTGGCTCAAGTGGTAGAGCGCTAGCCTTGAGCCCAAGAGCTAAGGGACAGTGCCTAGACCCAGAGTTCAGGCCCAAGACCAGACCCAAAAAAAAAAAAAGAATTGAGGCAAGACTTCTGAATTGTGAAAGAAATGATTACCAGATGACCAGAGAGACAACAGAATGGATAAAAAATGCAATTAAACTGTTAATCAGATAAAGGATTAATATACTGTGCATAGGAAGATCTCAAAGAATTACACAGCAAAAAACAATCCAGTTAATCATTCACTCATTAATAATCATTAATTAACCAGCAAATATTGGAAGCGATAATGAGAAGGAGATGGGGTGATTATGACTGAAATACTTTGAGTGTATAATGAAAAAAAATGGTGAAACGTGTTAAAATTGTTTCAAAAAGGAGAGAGGGAAGATAAGAAAGAATAAAACAGGGTAATTAAGATTAAGGTAGAGTGTGGATATATCTCATAATGTGAGAATTATCACAATAATAATTCCTTTTTACAAAAAACATGAATAAAAAAGGGAAGACTATGATTTCATTGAAGGACATGGCACATTGCTAGACATAAAAATTAAATGAGGTGCTGGGAAGATGGCTCCGTGGTAGAGTGCTTTCCTTGCATGCATGAGGGAGGCCCTGGTTTTGATTCCTCAGCACTACATAAGCAAAATGAAAAAAGCCCGAAAAAGCACTGTGGCTCAAGTGGTAGAGCAGTAGCCTTGAGCTGAAGAGCTCAGAGACAGCACACAGGCCCAGAATTCAGGCCCCACAACCGGACCCAAAAAAGAAAAAATGAAAAAACTAAAATAAATAAAAATTAAGTGAAAGCTTACTGTCAGTGCTCATGCCTGTAATCCTAGCTGCTTAGGAGGCTGAAATCTGAAGATCACAGTTTGAAACCAGCTCAGGCAAGAGTTCATAAAAGTCTAATCTCCAATTAACCAAAGAAAGACAGTACTGGAGCTGTGGCTCAAGTAGTAGAGGACTGGCCTTCAGAGAAAAGCTCAGGGACAGTACCCACACCCTGAGTTCAAGCCCTAGGAGTAGAAGAAAAAGTTAAACTGTGGGTTATAAGTTGAGTATATATCATTTATTATATTGAGAGAGATTCTTCATCTAAATCATTCATTTAGTGTTGAAGAAAAAGTTAAACTGTGGGTTATAAGTTGAGTATATATCCTTTATTATATTGAGAGAGATGCTCCATCTAAATCATTCATTTAGTGTTGTAGGTATCCTTATTTGAAGAATAATGAAACTAAGGGTTCTAAATCATTAGCAGTAAGTGTGACAATTGACAACTGGCTGCCAGAGCCTATGTGTTTAATAACTTTATTGTGTTGCTTCCAAAATGAAATGAAGACAATAAATAAAATTTACTTGATGCAGGCATGATGTCAGATACCTGAAATCCAAGAAGTTGTGAGAGCAAGTCAGGACAGTCTCCTCCTTGTCTACATAGGAAGATCAAGGCTTTAAAAAAAGAAAAGGAGGAAGTGGCACTGTGGCTCAAGTGGTAGAGCGCTAACCTTAGGCTGAAGAGCTGAGGGACATGTCCGTCCCAGGCCCAGAGTTCAAGACCCATATCCAAAAAAAAAAAAATGTAAAAAAGAAAAAGAAAATATACATGTAAAGTTCTTAAACATTTTCTTTATTATCTGGTTTGCAATCTAAGGTCAACCATTGGAGGAATCCGTGAACTTTTCGGCAGAGTAGGGGCAGTGATGGCGCCTCTCTTTATGACCTTAGCAGTGTATTCTCCCCACCTGCCCTGGATTCTCTATGGAGCCTTCCCCATCCTTTCTGTCCTTGCAGTCCTCTGCCTTCCAGAAACAAGAAATCGACCTCTCCCTAACACTATCCAGGATGTGGAAAATGAGTAAGTAAACACTCCAGTGGGCACCTGACTAGGCAGGGACTGTGTCCTGTATCTGTGACCAGGGATATTCTGTGTGTATACAAGTCACTTATTCATTATCAACCTCATCCCTATCCACAAAACTGTTTGTTATTGTTATTGTTCTTACTCTTTTTAAGTAGTTCTACAAAGGAGTTGCCATTTATCAAGGTATTTTGTGATATGATGAACCTTCATCAATGTTATCCCTTTCAGCATTCTCACCAACCCCTCCCCTCACTCTTCTTAATTTTGTAGGGTGGCATTGTAGGCTGTCTGTTGGTTTTTGATTTTTTATTAACATCGATTTGTTATACAATGATGCACAGTGATCAGAGTCACCTTCCTCCACTCTTCCTCCTCCTCTTTTCTCTTCCCAAATCAATCTCATCAGGTTGACACAGGCTGTCTTACACCAGTAAGTTTAGTGGTAGAAAGGTCCAATTTAGTCAAACTTATACATGTCATATAGTCTGTGCTTTTACGAGAAATACACATTTGCCAGGTAGCAATTCAGGAGGCTGAGATCTGAGGATCTGAGGATCTGAGTATCGCAGTTCAAAGCCAGCCCAAGCAGAAATGTCCCCATAATAAGGCTCTTGTCTCTAATTAACCACTAAAAACACAGGAAGTGGAGCTGTGACTCAAGATGGTAGAGGGCTAACCTTGAGCAAAAGAGATCAGGACAGTGGCTGGGAAGGTAGCTCATTGGTAGAGCACTTGTCTTGCATGCCTTAGGCCCTGGGTTCGATTCCTCAGCACCACATAAGCAAAAAGAAAAAAACCGGAAGTGGTGCTGTGGCTCAAGTGGTAGAACACTAGCTTTGAGCTAAAGAGCTGAGGGACAGTGCCCAGGCCCAGAGTTCACGACCAGAACATAATTCCCAACCCCCCCCCAACCAAAAAAGAAAAAGAGAGATCAGGACAGAACCCAGGCTCTGAGTTCAAGCCCCACAACTGACCCAAGAATATTTAAAAAAGAAAGAAATATACATTCCTTATATTTTCTCAGAAATGAAATGAAAATTAAATGTCTTCTTCTCAGATCCCTGGTTTTATTACCCATCAGCACAATGAGTGCTCAATATATTATGGGCAAAGGTGTGAGTTTATCACATAGACACAATCCTGGGTATTTCTTCAGGCAAAGGAGAATTGTGGAATTAAAACCAGGCAAAAAAACAAACAAATCCTCTTCTTGCATAGTTGAACAAGTTCCTCAATAATTGGATCGTATAAGATTTAACCAAAGTTTCTGCCAAAGGCAATGGAAATTTTGAGGAAGAAGAATTTAAGAAATATGAAACCAACATATAAGGTGCACACCTATGGCTCACACCTATAGTCGTAGTCACTCAGGAGGCTGAAATCTGAGGATCATCATGGTTGGAAGCCAGCCTGGGCAGGAAAATCCAAGAGACCTATTCTCTCCACTTAACCACCACAAATCAAAATGGATATGTGGCCCAAGTGGTAGAGCAGTAGCTTTCAGCACGGCAGCTCAGGTACAGTACCAAGGCCCTGAGTTCATGCCCCAGGATACACACACACACACACACACACACACACACACACACACACACACACACACACACACACACACACACACACACACACAATTTAAAATGAGGAAAAATTTATGATTCCTTAAATTTTGTGTTCTCCCTTTGATTTTTTTCCAAACACCAATGTCTAAATGACAGTGTTACAAGAAGAAACAGTCAGTACCATCTCCCCCAGCATGGGTTGGTGTCAAGGCCAGTGTGAAGCCCTCTAATATTGGGGCACAAAGGTGCCAGGCAGAGACTGTCCTCAGGCATGCAGGAATTATGTGCTTAATCTACATCTTCTTTGTCTTCTGATTTTGTTTTTGTTTCGATTTTTTTACTTCACAGCAAAACTGCTTCAAGAAAAGTAAAGAAGGAAGATATTGCCGTGAAAATCACACAATTTTAAGGAATTCCGGAGAGTTGATCCAAACAAGCCCAAAATAGGGCTCACTCCAGTAGGGATGAAATCATCCAGAAGAAAACCAACCAATGCTGATGAGGATGGGGAGGGAGAGGAACTCTCCTGTACTATTAGTGGGACTGTAGACTAGTGCACTCACTATGGAAATCAGTGCAGACATTGAGGTCAGCCCAAGCAAAAGTGTGTAAAGACCTCATCATAACTACCAAAAGACAGGCATAGTTGTGCATGCTGTCATATGCTGTCATCCAGGAAGAAGGGAAGTATTAAAACGACTGGGGTTTAAGCTAGCTGGGGCATAAATGTGAGACCTTATTTAGAAAATAAAGAAAGAAAATTATCTAGGAGTGTAGTTCATGTGGTAGAGAGCTTCCATGGCAAGTATGAGGTCATGATTTCAAAAGGCACTACAATAAAAGCCCAACAAGGAAGTGGCGCTGTGGCTCAAATGGTAGAGTGCTCGCCTTGAGCTGAAGAGCACAGGGAAAGTGCCCAAGCCCAGAGTTCAAGCACCACGAAAGACTAAAAATAAATAAACAAAATTAATTTTTAACAAAAGCCCACCAAAAACCAAAGCATCAAACACCTTGCACATTGTGTTTACAACACACAAGAGACAACTGACAGAATGGGAGAAAGTCTTGACCAACTATCCAATAGATAAAGATACCATATCCAGATTATACAAATGAAGCCGAATTGACTCAGGAAAAATGATGGTCAGCTAACAGCAAATACAGGAGATATTCCTTCATGTAATTCCCTTAAAATTAAGGGAATAAAGCCATTTAGGGGAAAATGAGAAAGGATAAGTTAAGGAAACTGAGTCCTGGTGAAGGCAACTAAGAAATATGGAATTTTAAAACACAGAAGTACCATCTTTGCATCAGAGGGAAATACCTCCCTTCCTTGAGGGATGCATTCCTTACCCCAAGAAAGAACACTTGTCTGACAGGATTTATGCCCTCCTGAGAAAAGTGCTTCTCCAAATGTAAGCCACCCCCTGCCTCAAAATGCAGATAGCAAGGACCTCCTTAACTCGGGATGCAGTCTTACCTGCAAACTCACAAAGTAAAACCATAACTTTGAAGCCAGACTCTGCCTTTACCGTATAAATGGCCCAACAGCCCAAGGAGCTGTGTGTCTCTCTCTACGTGGGTGTGTCTCTGTGTGTCTCTCTGCATGTCCTTGTCTCTCTGTGTCTGTCTCTGGCTCTTTCTCTCCATGTTTGTCTCATTCTCTCCCTGTGAGAGCATGTACAGTCTAGCAGAATGTGCCCTTGCCTTTCTGTTTGTCTGTCTGTCTGCTTTTTGTCTGTTTGCCTGCTTGCCTGATTCCATAATTACTCAGTAAAGCTGTGCCAAGCTTTCTTGGTGACTTGTCCAGAAATTTTTATTCTGCAATCAAGATCAAAGGTCCTAAGTGAAGCATTCCTACATTGAAAGGGAAACTTCACTAACCCTGACCTCCCTCTGGTGACACAAAGAACTCAGAAATATATAAAGTAAAGGAACAAATAATGTAATTTATAAATGAACAAGTAAACTGAACAAATAATTTTCAGAATAATGTACGTTTCAAAGTCCTCAGTCAGAAAAGAAATGCAATTCAAAAATTACACCAAGATTCTGTCTCACTCCAGTGGGGTTGAAATCATCAAGAAGACAGACAACCATTGCCGATGAGGATGGGGAGGAGGGCAAACTCGCCTATGCTGTTAGTGGGACTGTAAACAAGTGTGATCGCTATGGAAATCAGTGCAGAGATTCCCCAACAAACTATAAATGGATCTTATGAACATGCTAACTATTCTAGGGCATATATACAAAGACCTGCAAATGAATATACAAGAGATACCTGTGTATATATATCCATGTTTATTGTAGCTGTTAGTATTATCCCCTCCTCGGGTCCTCAGCTCTAACCAGTCTTGAACTCCTCCCTGACCTAGATTTCGTGCCAGACAGCTGGCCACTCCCTTTCTCCACCCAGACCCACCTGCACGCGCGCACGCGCGCACACACACACACACACACACACACACACACACACACACACACACACACACACACGCCTCCCCCTTGCATAGGGGCAGATGTCCTCTGCCCCCTCTCTTAGGAAATATGGTCCCTCTAATAAACCTTATAACCATCTTTCTACTGTGCCTGCTTGAGTCCTCATGGTCCTCAGGGGGGCTTGTGAAGGATTATTATGCTCACAAAGCCAAACTGGAATTCTCAGTAGTCGGAGATGAGGTTTGATGAAGCTTCCCTTTTAATGTAGGAACTCTTCACTTAGGGTCCTTGACTTTGATCGCAGAATTAGAATTTCTGGACAAGTCAGAATGGTGAATGAAAGTTTATCTAAAAGGTTACTAGACTTTGCCAGAGAACCATGCACACATCCAAGTACAGAGAATAAAAAAGGTTTATTGCCAGGAAAGGGGGCTATCAAGACTCCTTCTCACAGAGAGAAGTGAGAAGAAGCACTGGCTATTGTCTCAGGTGACCTATATAACCTAAGAGGTTTAGGAGGGACTAGAAGGGGCTAGGAGGCAGAGACCCTGGTGTGGATGTGAAAGCCAGGGGCTTCATCATGGCAGACTAGGATTTATGGCTGCTATCCAAATATTAGATGAAGGGTCCTGCAGCTGCCCTCACCTGAAGTCACTCTAAGGGGCTCTTGTTGCCTTCGATGGTGGTAGATGCCCCAAAGAACTCCATCCCAAGGTAAAGGCGGTTGGAAGTTGATTATTTCCTGCCTTTACTATATGGGCCTAGTGTTGCCTGGGAAGGAAGCATGCTAAGCTGTGAGAATCCAAGGAGTGGACTAAGCTGTGGGAAGGAAGCTCATTTCACTAACAGTTAGAAAACTTGGCACAACTTTATTGAATAAATAAACAAACAGGCATACAGACTGACAGACAAAAAACAAACAGAAGGACAAGACCACACTCTAGCAGAGTATGCTTCTTTTTACAGTGTTATAGAGACACACACATAGATAAACCTGTAGAGAGACACAGACCAGAGGGAGAGCACACACATACAGAAGGAGACACACAGAGAAATACCCAGCTCCTTGGGCTGTTGGGGTATTTATAGGGTAAAGGCAGGGGATCTGGCTTCAAAGTTATGTAAAGATAGTGATTTGTCTTTGCTCTAATCACACCTGTTGTTACTTTCTGAGTTTCCAGGTAAAATGCTACCTGCCATAAAACAGGTCTCTATCCTTGGCACAAGGAGCTGCCCCACTATCAGCATTTGGGGTAGGAAGGAGCTTACGTTTGGGGAAGCAGTTTTTCTCAGGAAGGAATAGTCCAGTCAGACAAGAGTTCATTCTTGGGGTGAGGAATGCATCCTTCAAGGAAAGAATAACATCCCATTGTCCCTCTTTGAAGCAAAGATGGCACTTCTATGTTTCTAAATACCACATCTCAGTTGCCTTCACCATGCCTCAGTTTCCTTAAATTATCCTAATTCCCAATCCGCTGAGGTACTTAATAGATTAAGTAATATAAATTGTAGAAACATATTATGGAATATTACTTAGTCACAAGGAAATTGAAATTTATGGAGTTTGTAATATTTTACCTTAATTCAGATATAAATCCAGTCATAACAAAATAGAGAGGTTAAGTTTTGGAATCTTTATTGGAGCTCTAGAGGTCTGCAGGTGGCCAATTGTTACAAAGACCTGTTACCCAGTACAGAACTTGCACCAAGCTCTGTTACAGTGGACACAAGGCCTTAGAAAAGCATTATACATAAACACAGCACAAGGAAGAGGGCTCCCCTGGGGCTAAACAACACAGTGTATCTACACATTCCCCAAGCAAGGCCCTACTAGTTCTATCCATTTAGCCAGACATCTGCAATTCACACTAGCCAGCCGTGAGAAGTGCCAACATGGCCTGGTGCCAGCCAGAACAATGAATAAACCTACCCCTTACCTGAATAGGAAATGCGTGGTGTTGTTCTTACTCAGAATCCTCTTTTAAAACCTAACACCTACCACCATTTTTTTTCTTGTCTTCCTCTCCTCTATCCACATTTCTTATCTTTCTGATAAATGTCCATACGGGTTTTGTTATTTCTGTATCTTTCTCTCATACACATACTACACACACACATACTACACACACACACACACACACACACACACACACACACACACACACACACACACACACGAGTCAGGAGGTTGAGATCTGTAAGACTAGTTCAGGCCAGGTGCTGGTGGCTTGTGCCTGTAATCCTAGCTACTCACCAGGCTGAGATCTGAGCATGAGAGTTTGAAGCCAGCCTAGGAAGGGCAGGAAAGTCCATGAGACTCTTACCTCCAATTAATTACAGAAAAAGCCAAAAGTGGCGCTAAGGCTCAAAGGGTAGAGTGCTAGTCTTGAGCTAAAAGAGCCTAAAGACACCACTCAGCCCCAGCGTTTAAGACCAAGACTGGCAAAAAGAAACAAACAACAACAATAACAGCAAGAAAAATAACCTGTATTTTGAAACTAGCAAAGACAGAAAAGCCCATGAAACTGGGTCCCAGTGTCTCACACCTGCAATCATAGTGTAATAAATATGCTCTCTAAGAGCCACAGGGGTCACAAGGATAAGCACAAAAATAAAGAACTTCTCCACAAGGCAAAATTTACTTCTGTGTGGAAGGGTGAGCCACTGGCCAAAATCAGGCAAGCAAGCACACAGAGCAGGCAGGCTGCTCTGATGTTTACTCCTACTGCAGAGGTCCTGCCTCTCTGCTCAGAATAGCTGAGTTCAGGAACATAATCTCCTCCCTACTGGCTAGTTTGATAGTGTACAGTGTATTTATATAAGGTGACTTAGTGAAAGATTAAAAAAATGAAAGATTAAAAATTAGAATTACATTTTTACAATTGCTAACTGCTGATTTGCTCTTGTAAACTTTCTTGCCCTAGCACTAACCCCCCTCCCTTCTGGAAATAAGGAATTGAGTAAAAAGTCTCAGAGCCCAGATGCCCGCCCCTGGGACAAGGTTTGTGGTCATAGATAAAGAACAAACAGGTATGTTTTTCTGGTTCCTGTTTGAAAATTCCCTAAGTGGCTAAATGGGACCCAAGATAGGGACCCAAGATAAGGACCACCTGGATAGTCCAGCAAACTAGGCCAAATGTTAATCAATCTCAAGCCTGTAACTCTGTAAACTCCCTAATCCTTATCTCCCAGAGTGACTACCTCCATTTGATGATCCGCGCTAATTGTTTTATTACAAAGAGTGTTATAAACTTCCCCGTGTAGTAAAAAATGATTGCTAGAGTGTATTGTGACCTCTAATTCCCCAGACGCCTTGTGTTATGTGTCAACTTTGGGGTTTCTGCCTTTAAAAATGCCTGTAACCGCTGCTCGGGGCTCCCTGTCTGCTCAGAACAGAGAGTCCGTTTGGGCAAACGTCAAATAAACTCCTCTTGCTTGTTGCATCTACTGGTTTGGAGTCTTGGCTTCTGGGGCACCCTCCCATTGAAGAAAGTATCCCAGAAGTCTGGGGTCTTTCATTAGAAATAAGATTAACAGTACACAAGTAATCATAAAGTATGTCCACACCCTCTGCTATATCTTGAATAGTCTGGAGTGTGGCATAATTCCATCTTGAAAAGAAAAAAGAACTGTTTAAAGACAGAACCTTACATTTCAACAGTCCTTTCTCATCCCAGATCAGTTCTTCTTTTCCTTAACAGAAGCCAAGCCACCACACCAAGGCAGGAATTGCTTATTTATAAGCCATACACTTCGATAGAAAAGAGAGTTTTTCTCTCATCAGCTACTCAGGATGCTCAAGTCTGAGGATCATGGCTTAAAACCAGCACAGGCAGAAAATTCTGTGAGAGTCTTACTCAAAAACACACTTGCATAATGGCATTTGCAGGGAAATGGATGGAGCTAGAAGGAATCATGTTGAGCGAGGTAAGCCAAGAACGAAGAGACAAATGGTACATGGTCTCCCTGATAAGTGGATGCTAAATCCAAAATGTTAGGTGATATGACAAAACTAACAGGACTTAAGAAACAAAGAACTCCCACTCATCTGGGTGAACCACTACTAAATATCCCCATGCTGCTGATCACATATATGGTATATAACATGTGAGCACCGTTATATATTACAGACTGTGATAGACAATTTGCTCCAGGAAAGTTAGAATGAACTTGTGACTTTAAATGAGCATCATTATTCCACAATACTGTGAATTTCTGGAAATTATGTAATCACTTAATCACAATCAAAAAAAAAAAAAAAGAACCTCAGGGAAGGGAGGGAGGAAGGGGATGGTAGGGGGAAAACAATGGAGGGGGTAACAATGTTCAAGAGGAAGTATACTCATTACCTCACTCATGTAACTGTAACCCTCTGTATAGTATCTTTACAATAAAAAAAAAAAAGAAAAAAAAAAGGGCTCTTAACCAAATTCAAAAAAAAAACAACACACTTGCAAGTGCAGCTATGATTCAAGCAGTAGAGGATCAGCCTTGAGGCAGATAGCTAAAGGAAAGCATACTGGCCCAGGACCCTAGCCACAGCACTGGAGTATGTGTGATAATGTGTGCAAACACACACACACACACACACACACACACACACACACACACACACACACACACACACACACACACACACACACACACACACACACACACACACACACACACACACACACACCAGGGAGGTACTTTTACCCCTTTCTCTACAATTTTGCCTAGAGTCCTATGTTAGGTTCCATTGACACTTTCATGAAACTAAAATTCTTAATTCTGGATTCATCTAGTTTCTGTACACTAACTACTGTCCTCATCTGATTTGTTTCAGATTTTTAAAGATTCAGGGCAATGTAGGATGTCTCCAAACCACCATTTCCCCCCACCCTTTGTGTTTATTTCTATTCTACTTTTCTTTTGATGATATTAGAGTTTGAACTGTCAGGTGTTGTACTGCTTGAGCCTCATCTCCAGACATTTTGCCTTCATAAATTTGTCTAATGGGGCCTCCTGTGGACCATGATGCTCACATATGTGTTCCCACCTAGCTGGGAGGATAGGTACACACCGCCCAACCAACTCTTACTACTCATGGTGAGATCTCATGAGCTTTGCCTAGACTAGTCTTGAACCATCATCCTCTCCATCTCCCCATCCTCAGTAGTTAGGATTATGGGTGTGAGACACTGGGATGCTTTTATTTTTTTAATCTTACCTCTTAGATTTACTTAATTATATTTATTTATATTATTTCATGACTGGACATTTTATCATATACATTCCTAGGTGCTGAGTTCAAGCTCAAGCCCCATGACCCATAAAAAAGGGAAGAAGACAGAGGAAGAGGAAGAGGATGAGGAGGAAGAAAAGGAGGAGGAGGAAGAAGGAAAAGAGGAGCAGCGACGACTCCAGTGCGGCCGGGGCAGAAGAGATGCCGCCCCTGGAAGGAGATGACGATACATCATGCATGGAGGAAGTGGACTAGGCCCAGCGAGCTCCACACCTCACCTTCATTCCCTCTGATAATATCCCCAGGATTTTGTTTATTTTTGTTAACATTTAAAAAGTCTGTATGGCATGACAACTACTTAAAGGGGAGGATAAGATTTCTTTCTACTTGGAAGTGATACTGTGACACAGTAGGTGAAGCAGATTAGTAACGCTTTTTTCTAGTTTCACCTTGGTTTGGACAGGTGAAGATGTTTGTTGTAAGCTCTAACGTGACCTGTTTATGGTCTGAAGTGTTTAGCTATTAAGCCAGATTCCTTAGCAGACCAAATCTTTTGTCATTAATGTGTTCTGACACATTACCTTGATGTTTAAAGAAATGTTTTTGTTCAAATGGCTTGAGTTTCATCAGAGAGGGTCCAATTAGTTTTCCTTCCCTTGTAGTTAATGCTGCATGTGCTAGTCCTCTAGAAATATGTGTTAGGATGACACAACTTGATGGAACTCCCAGGGCTTGTTTTCCAAAGAAAAGTGTACCATTTAGAGAAATACAAATAAACTTCCCCAGATGTTGTATTAAAAAAAAATTAAAGCCACTCAGCAGCAGAAAAAAAAAAGAAAAAGGAAAAGAGGGGCAGGAGGAGTAGGGGGAACAGAAGGAGGAAGAGCAGGAGGAGGAAGAAGAGGAAGAGGAAGAAGAGAAGGAGGAGGAGGAAGAAGAGGAAGAGGAAGAAGAGGAAGAGGAAGAAGAGGAGGAGAAACAGAAGGGAGAGCAGAGGAGGAGGAGGAGAAGTGGTGTCAAGCATCACTGGCTCATGCTTGTAATCCTAGCTGGTCAGGGGATGTTATCTGACTTCACTGCCGACTCCATCAGGAATATCTGTGGTATTTTTTCTTTTCTTTTCTTTTCTTTTTTTTTTTCTTGGTCATGGGGCCTGAACATTGCGCCGGGGCGATGTCCCTCACCTCTTAGCTCAAGGTGAGCACTCTACCACTTGAGCCACAGGACCACTTCTGGCCTTTTCTCCTTATGTGGTGCTGAAGAATCAAACCCAGGGCCTCATGCATGCAAGGCAAGCACTCTACCACTGAGCCACTTTCCCAGCCCAATCTGTGGCATTCTAATATGCAACTAACCATTGAAATGCAAAAAATGGAGCTGTGGCCCAAGTAGTAGAATGCTGGCCTCGAACAAAAGAAGCTCAAGGAGAGCTCCCAGGCCTTGAGTTCAAGCACCAGGACCAGCATACACACAAGTACATTATTTGCTTCCTCCCTTTCTCTATTCTTTTTTCCCTATTTCAAATGTTATAAAAGCACCATGACTAGAAGAATTTAAACACTAACCAAAAGTCAGCATTAATATTCACCATTCCACTTTGCTTTACATCTAACTAACCACATCTTTCATTAACTGAGGGAAAATTCCACTCTGCTCCGTTTTTTGCACAGAAATATAATAAACCAGTTAATTTCTGGGTGTCCAATGTCCCTCTTCTGAAGAGGGACATGCCTTTAGATTATAAAATCACTCAGCTCCTCAAGAAGTGCAAAGATCACAGTCATTCCTTGAAACCAACAACAAAAAGTCTCTTCTAGCAACTATTAAAGCCATCTAGCTGCCCAAACCCACAGGACCAGGAAATTCCTTCCCCAGGCATAGAGTGGTGAGACAGGGCCCAATGAGAAGACAGTGAGTTGGGACAAGTGCAGCACTGCTGGGCTAGTGGAGGGAAACGTGTTCCCCTCTCAATATATCTCATAGCAGCACTCACATTCCCCTTGGGGGAGACTTCCTGTTCAGTCCCAATGGGTTTTGAGGTCCTACTGGAGCATGTTGGAGTACTAGGAAGATTCCAGATCCTTCAGCTACTTTTCTTTTACATCACTGGCTTTATAGCATATACTCATGGTCTATTAGAGAACTTCACGGCAGCTGTGCCTGAGCACCGCTGCTGGGTGTGCATCCTCGACAATGGCAAGCTCTCTGACAATGGCACTGGGCTCCTCAGCCAGGAGGACCTCCTGAGAATCTCCATCCCACTCGACTCCAACCTCAGGCCAGAGAAGTGCCGGCGCTTTGTCCATCCCCAATGGCAGCTCCTCCACCTGAACAGCACCTTATGGAACCTGAGTGAGGCAGAAACAGAGCCCTGTGTGGACGGCTGGGTGTATGACAAAAGCTACTTCCACTCCACTATTGTCACTGAGGTAAGAGGCCCCATTTAAACCTTCTGTGTGTCTGCTCAAAGATTTTTGCAGTAACACAGAGAATAGATTTGCCTTATATATTAAATCACATGGTATATTATAGTCAGCCATTTTTTCCCCTATTCCTTCAGCAAGTAGCAACTGCTCATCTATACTACCACGATGATGAGTTACTAGTACTGAGGTCATGAATGAAACAATCTAAACAGACACCTGTTATTAAATAATTTGATCTAATGAGAAAGGCAATTGGCATTTTAAAGTACAACTGACAAATCATGAAGATAAATATTATGCTCAGTTAGTGACTCTCAATACTTATTATAAAATATCACCCAGAGCAAGTTAATCAGATCCTCTGGGACATAAATCTAGGCCCCAGAATTCTGACACTTTTTATTGAACCAATGTTTGTCCAAAGATGAGAGTTACTGTGTCAGTTGAATTATTGAGTTGTAAGAGAAGTCAAAGAGACTTTCCATTAGTCACACTATAAAGGAAACCTTTCTTCTTGGAAAAAAAGTTTGTCATGTACTCTCCATTATAGTAAGTAAATTTTTTTTAAAATACTCCTTTCTATGCTATAACTTATGGTAGCTAAAGAATGTTATGCTCATGGCTCAAAACTGTAATCCTAGCTACTCAGAAGGCTTATTAGATCTGAGGATCATGGTTGGAATCCAGCCCTAGCAGGAACGTCTGTGAGACTCTTATCTTCATTTCATAACCAGAAGACCAGAAGTGGTATTGTGGCTCAAAGTAGTAGAGTGCTAGCATGGAGGAAAAGAGGTCTGGGAGAGCTCCCTGGCCCCACACATCTAGCAATATAAATATATACATAGATACATACATACATACCAAATAAATAAATAAATACTGAGGAAATAAAATTCTACAAAAGAATGTATAGATCTAGGTGCTGGTGGCTTATGCCTGTAATACTATCTACACATGATTTTGAGATCTGTGCATCCTGATTCAAAAACTGCTAGAGCAGGAAATACCAAAGGAAAAGCAGAAAAGTGTGCGGCTCAAGTGGTAAAGCAGTAGACTTGAGAAAAAGAGAACCAAAAACTCAGGGACAGCACCCAGGCACTACCCTGAGTTCAAGTTCCAGGATGGACACACACACACACACACACACACACACACACACACACACACACACACACACACACACACACACACACACACACACACACACACACACACACACACACACACACACACACACACACACACACACACACACTTGAGCCACAGCACCACACCCAGCTATTTTTTTTTCCTGCTTATGTGGTTCTGAGGAATCGAACCCAGGGCCTCATGCATGCAAGGCAAGCGCTCTACCACCGAACCACCTACCCAGCCCTCTTCCCCCACTTTTTGTGGTCAATAACGAACCTTGAATTCAGGGCCTAGTGCTGTCCCTGAATTCTCTCATGGGTAGCACTTTACTACTTTGAGCCACAGTGCCACTTCCTTTTTCAGGGGGTTAATTGGATTTAAGAATCTCCTGTACTTTTCTGACCTTGCTGACTTTGAACCATGATACTCATATATTAGTGTCCTGAGGAGGTGGGACTACAAAGGGGAGCCACCAGAGCCTCACTAATTTGTACTCTTTTTGAGAAGTCTCTGATCAGTTCATTTGCACATTTATTAATGCACTGTTGATTTCTGGAAGTTTGGGGTTTTTTTGAGGTTCCTATATCTATTGACAGCGCCATGTGGTTCTTGTCCTTATTCCTATTGTATGTATATTGAATTATGTATATTACTTATGTATATTGAACCAGTTTTGCATCCCTGGAATGAATCCTATTTGATCATAGTGTATTTTTTTTATGAATTGTTGAAGTTGCCAGAATTTTGTTGAGAAGTTTTGCACTGATATTCATCAATGAAATGGGTCTATAGTTCTCTTTTTTTGATGAGTCCCTGTCTGGTTTCGGATTGAGGGTTATGCTGGCTTCATAAAATGAATTTAGTAGTGAATGTTTCCTTTCAATTTCATTGAAGAGATTGAGGAATATTAGTGTGAGTTCTGCTTTGAAGGCCTTATAGAATTCAACTGTGAATCCATCTGGTCCTGGGCTTTTCTTGTATGGGAGGTCTCTTATTGCCATTTCTTTTTCATTGCTTGATATGGGTCTATTTAGTTGGTTTAAATCTTCTTATTCTCTCTTGTGTGAACTTTCCATCCACTCCTAAAGGGAGAGGAGGTTTCTGAGTTGTTTACTGTTCAAGATGAAACAGCTTTCTAAGGCACAAGAAGCCAGACACAGCTGAGAGAGGCTGTTAGATGATCTATCTGAAACTTTGATGGATTGTCTTCCCATTCTGTCTCACTTCTCAGGATTCTAAGCACAACACACAAACGGTCATCCCAAATATGTGTGTCTCCTAGTGAACACTTCTGACAAAGTCTCATATGTCACCTTTTTTATATGGCTTGACATGACACCAGAGTCCTTATGGTGACCTTGCGTGTCCTCACTGAGAGACTGTGGACATCACATTCATTGGCAAATTCCTAGGCTTCTTCCATTTCAGCTGTTGCTAATATAGAAATTCCAACAAATCTCAAGTATAATGTTGAAATAATAAATATGTAACATTGGTTACTATTTAATATTTATTTAAAGAATATGTATTTCAAATTGATGATACTTAATATTTATAGAAGATGGATTCAATAACTACCTTAAGTTACATAATATACTGCCTTTGGGTATTTTTAGTGAGATTGTTTTTGTTCTTGAGTAATCTCACATAGTCCAGTATTTCTTAGGTTTGGGCGGAAAACCGTCTTCAGGTGGTGTTTACTCTAAATGGCCATCAGTGACACCTGTGTAGCCTTTGCTCCCACCTTCTTTATCTACTCTTCTCTGTGATTCTTAGCTGGGTTATCTGCCATGCCTGTGTTGGGAAGCCCTTTTGTTTTTAGTAAGTCAGTCATTTGATTCTTTGACTTCCTTCATGACTTGAACTGACCTTGAAAACATTCTTTAGAAAAAATAATTATAGCCAGGTGCTGGAGGCTCACGCCTGTAATCCTAGCTACTCAGGAGGCTGAGATCTGAGGATCGCAGTTCAAAGCCAGCCTGGGCAGAAAAGTCCATGAGACTCTTATCTCCAATAAACCAGCAGAAAAATGTAAGTGGCACAGTGGCTGAAGTGTTAGAGCATTAGCCTTGAGCTGAAGAGCTGAGGGATAGTGCCCAGGTCCAGAGTTCAAGACCCACGCAGGGAAAAAAAAACAGAAACAAAAAAGAAAGAAAAGGGGCTGGGAAGGTGGCTCAGTGGTAGAGCGCTTGCCTTGCATGCATGAAGCCCCGGGTTCGATTCTTCAGCACCACATTAGCAAAAAGAAAAAAGCTGGAAGTGGCTCTGTGGCTCAAGTGGTAGAGCGCTAGCCTTGAGCTGAAGAGCTGAGGGACAGCGCCCAGGCCCAGAGTTCAGGCCCCACGACCAAACCCCCTCCCCTCCAAAAAAAGAAAGAAAAAATAATTACAACTATAAAACTATAATTACAACTGTGTTTTCTTCCAGTTTTAGAGTGGAGAAGACCTCAATCCCAAGCTATGTTAGCAATGTTGGCTTCCTACAGTACTGGGCAGATGCTCCTGGAAGGACTGGCTTTTTTCTTTCGCAGCTGGATCACACTGCAGCTGATATTATCCATACATCTGTTGGTCTACTGCATGTTCTCAAGGTATGGACAAACTACATGGCCTTTAACTCTAATGAAAGGGGAAAGTGGGACATAAAGGAGGTTCTGACACTTGGGATCTGTGTAATCTCTGGACAATCCTAAATCACACTCACCCATAGTAACCATTGTGCTATGAGGACAAAGGAGAATAGAACACTGCAGCTGTGGAGTTAGCACATTTCTATCTTAGCCACAAAATTATTTTGGAATCTTTTATTAAGCATATGTTGCTTGGAATAAGAGAGGTTTCATGGTATTATTTCCACACATTTAAATAAAGTACTTTGAACATATTCACATCTTCTCTTGGCCTTTCTTATGCCATCTTCCCCTCCTTGTTCAAAAAATAATTTTAAATGGTTTAACAGGCTTAGCTGTGCCGTTTTTTCACAGAATGAAGTTATATTTACATTCCACCCACATTAACTGACTCTCCTGTCCCTATGGCTCCCCTACAAATGGGCCCCTTTTACATTCATGACTTATATGTGTAATATTCTGTAAGAATATATATTTAGATCCAGATTTGCAGATAAGAGCATATGATATATGTCTTTCAGAGTTTGGCTTTTTTTAGTTAACACAATGATCTCCAGTTCCATCCATTTTGCTATAAACAACATAATTTTGTTCTTCTTTTTGAGTAATAATATGCCACTCTGTGGATTATTTCTAGGGCTTATATTCTATTCCATTGGAATACGTATCTTTTTTTTCCTTCCATTACCATGATGATTCATTACTCTGGCTTTGTAGCACAATATTGTGATACCTCCAGCATTGCTTTTGTTGTCCAGGAATGCTTTGACTCAGCAGAGTCTGTTGCACTTCTCTATCAGTTTTAAGATTACCTTTTCTATTTACACAAGGCATGTCACTAGAATTCTGATGGGGGCTGCACTGAATCAGTAGAAAGTTTCAGTAGTATATAAGCATGAGAAGCCTTTCCATCTTTTGTTATCTTCTTCAATCCTTAATGCTTTGTGCTTTTTAAGTTTTGAACAAAAGTGATAAAATGAGCAAACTCTACGACTTGAGCCAACAACTTTCCTTCTGTTTTTTTTTTCTTTTTTTTCTTTTTGCTTATGTGGTGCTGAGGAATCGAACCCAGGGCCTCATGCATGCAAGGCAAGCACTCTACCTCTGAGCCACCTTCCCAGCCCCTCCTTCTGGTTTTTGATCATTCTGTGGAATAAAATTTTCATGGACTTTGCTGCCCAGACTGGCTTCAAACTGTGATCCTCAGATCTCAGCTTCCTGAGTAGCTATAATTAGAAGTCTGAGCACCAGTTTCCAGTGTGTAGAATTTTATTGTGTATAAAATCACTGAAAAGGGGCTGGGAAGGGATGGTAAGGGGAAACAAAGGAGACAACAATACTTGATAAGAAATGTACTCATTATCTTGCTCATGTAATTGTAACCCCTCTATACGGTATTTTCACAATTAAAAAAAAAAAGAAATGTACTCACTACATTACTTACATAAATGTAAACCCTCTGTATATCACCTTTACAATAAAATAAACTAATTTAAAAAAGAAAAAGAAAATACTAGAAGTGGCGCTGTGACTCCAGCAGTAGAGTGCCTTGAGCACCAAGAGGCTCAGGCCCTGAGTTCAAGCCCCAGGACTATCAAAAACAAAAAACAAAAAAAACAGTGGTAGCATTATATACAATAGATCAATACATAAGAGAAGAAAAATGATGTTAAAAGGTTTATGTTCAATTACCACCTTGTTTTTTAAGGTTCCCTTATGAGACCTCTCAGTGAGACTGAACTACAGATGGCTCACGCCTGTAATCCTAGCTACTCAGGAGGCTGAGATCTAAGGATGTGGTTCAAAGCCAGCCCAGGGTGGGAAAATCGTGAGATTCTTATCTCCAATTAATCACCAGAAAACCAGAAGTGGTGTTGTGGCTCAAGTGGTACAGCACTAGCCTTGAGTTGAAGAGCTGAGGGCAGCACCCAGGCCCAGAGTTCAAGCCCCATAACCGCCAAAAAAAAGAAAAAAGAAAAAATGAAAATCACATTCCAGAATGAAGTTCAGCACTGCATATTAGCATATGAAGTAGTCTACTGTGAAACATATGTGAACATTTTATCTTTTCAGTTTTTATTGAAATAGAACTTACATAAAGAAAATTGCAGCCAGGCACAGAGGCTGTTCTAAGGGCTGAGGTTGGGAGGATCACAGTTCAAGGCCAGTGCAGGCAAAAAGTTCACAAGACCCCATCTCAACCAATCAGAAGAAAGGGGTGGTGTCATCACAGCTATGCAGAGGCATAAATAGGCGGACTTGGTTCCTGGCTGGCCCAGGAAAAAAGGAAGACTGAATTTGGAAAATAACAAAAGCAAAAACCATATGGGAAGTGACTCAAGTGATTAAGTCCATGCTCCCAGGCATGAGCTAAAACACCATTACTTTCAAAAAAGAAAAAGGCACAAATTCTGTGTTCATCTAGATCCATTTTATGCATTGATAGGCCCATGTATTAGTCAACCAAACAAGCACATTTTCAGTCCTTGAATCATTTCTCTTCTACCTTTCCCCCATTAAGAAAAATAGCAACCAGGGCTGGGAAGGTGGCTCAGTGGTAGAGTGCTTGCCTTACATGCATGAGGCCCTGGGTTCGATTCCTCAGCACCACATAAGCAAAAAGAAAAAAGCCGGAAGTGGCACTGTGGCTCAAGTGGTAGAGTGCTAGCCTTGAGCTGAAGAGCTGAGGGACAGCGCCCAGGCCCAGAGTTTAGGCCCCACAACCGGACCCAAAAAAAAAAAAAAAAGAAAAAGAAAAATAGCAACCATACTTATCGTTCTCTTTCTGAGATTTTGTTTGTTTTTTAAACTTTTTGCTAGTTCTTGAATTTCACATGAATGAAAAAATGCTCTATGTATATATTGGTGTGTGTTCGCTGATCCTAGGGCTGGAAATTGGGGCCTGGGCAATGGTCCCTTAGCTTGTTTGCTCAATTTACCAGTGAGTTACAGTTTCACTCAGGTTTGGCTGATTATTTGGAGGTGAGTGTCTCACAGACTTTTCTGCACAGGCTGGCTTTGAAACTTAAACCTCAGATCTCAGCCTCTTAAGTAGCTAGGCTTACAGGCGTGAGTCACTGACACTCACCCAATATATGTACACTCTGAGCTATGGAGAGTGACAGAATTCCTTTGTGCTCCAGTTCTAGACTGCCCAACAAGAGTCACTATCACACCAAATCCCACATCCACACTGGGTTTCATGTTTGTCCCCATGTCCAGGATGTCTACTCTGTGGTCCCCCAACTTGCCTGGCAGCCCTTGTGGTAGTGGCTTTGGCATAACCTCCCACACCTATGGATGTTTTCTTCTTTTCTCTCCATGGCCTTTCTGCACCTCCAGGTGTTCAGCTGTCCTTTCCTTTTTCATGATTCCTAATGCTCTTCTTCTCTTTCTTTCCTTAGCATGTTGCCTTTCCCCTTGCACACAAGGAGCTTCTAATCTGCTGACCCTTGGATCTTGAATCCTTCTGTTCAATGAATAACTGTGTTCTTACCTTGGCTACACTCGAACTTAGTACCTTCAGGGAGTTCATTGACCCACCCTGATTTCTTTGTCCTACTGAAGCAGGACAGAGAGACCGCTGGTTCCCCACCAGGATTTCCCATATCTCTATTTTGATATGGTTTGTCTGTTGATTATTGAAATTTTAGTGACTTCCCACTCTCCAAACGAGAGAGACAGAAATAAACTCTTTCCCTGACTTATGGAATTCTAACACCTCTGTACATCATCTTTGTAACAACAATTAAATTTTTTTAAATAACAAAGGAGAGTGCTCTCCAACAGTCTATTGCTCAGAGATGCTATTAATTGGTGTGTGACACTAGTTTTCCATCTGTACATTGAGCAACTAAAAGTTCCCTAGGCCAATATTGTCATGAATTTTAGCATACATGCAAGGAAAAAATCCCAGTCAATGCTTCTTAAACACTAAGTATTATTAAACGTGTTTCTTTTAATTGCAAGTGAGTATATCATTTTAGAGCAAGTAGTCACAATCCTTGTATAGAAATAAAACACTCTCTTCTCTTTATTATATTATAGTGGCATTGAGATACTTGGAGAAGGGGAAGAAAACAAGAGAAAATCTAAAAGACCATGAATTTCTATTATTAGAGAGAAAGCACTGGAAAGATTTACTGAAATTTTTTGGCTTGGATTCACTTTCCTAAGGCCCATCGGAGTTCTGGCATGAGACACTAACCAGTATGATGCATTTTGCATTGATTAAATTAAATGAAAAGTGCACACGACCTGGCATCAGTGGCTCATGCCTGTGAACCTACCTACTCAGGAGGCTGAGATCTGACAGTCATTGTTTGAGAGAGCCCCACCAGAAAGTCTATAAACCTCTTATCTCCAATAATCTCAGAAAAAGCCAGAGTGGCACTGTGGCTCAAGTGGAAGAATAATAGCCTTGAGCACAGAAGCTCAGAGACAGTGCTTAGGCCATTGCTCAAGCCCCAGGACTGGCAAACAAACAAAAAACAAACAAAACACTCTGGCTGCTTGTGAAAATGCACATGATTCCATTGTATGTGTTTAAACTTGAAACTCAGTTATACATATTTTTTATTTCCAAGATATATTTTAAATACATACGATATATGTAATATATCTTATAGATAATATATAACTTATACCTTATATGTAAGATATAAGATATATTTTTAATGGTGTATACATTTTGAATACATGTATGTTGAAGACATCAATGACTAAATTTGTTAAATATCTCATATCTTCTTTGACAAAAAGCATACAGTACTTGGAATGGACATTACAGAGGTTGAGTGGAAGAGGAAAAGTTGGGAATCAGTCCTGTTGAGCTCCCTGTTTCCATACCAGTGCTGAGATACAGAGCAAGTCACTTAACAGAGATTAATCTTATTTCTTCATCTCATCAGTAATGATGAAGAAACATAGTAATTTGAAGTTCATGAAGAACTATTATTAAAATTCGGCACAGGCCAGAAAGTATGATTCGCTAAGATTTGAACCTAAATCTAATTTCCAATGATACATTTGTGTGCACCTACAGGGAACCTTGTGTTATTTCCCCAGGGAAAGCAAGGAATTCACTCATCTTTTTTTCCTTTGTATCTTAAATTAATTTGCTCTATCATTTTAAATGTGTTTTTATTCTTTTAACTTCAGAATGGCACTGGCCATACACTTCTTCGGCCTGATACTCAACCTGCAGCACCTGGGGAGCAACATCTTTCTGTTCCAGATTCTTTTTGGCCTTGTCACACTCATCAGCAGATTCATTCCCTTCTTGGTATTGAATTATCTGGGCCGAAAACAAAGTCAGATACTATTCATGTTCCTGACAGGACTTTCGATTCTGGTCAGCACCTTTTTGTCCCCAGGTGAGAAATGAGTTGGGGAAAAGTAAGTAATGTCTCCTATCTTCCAGAAATTTCTTTGGTTTACTCATTTGGGCCAAAAGAATGGCATCACCATGGATAACCGGAGGATCCCATGAAGTTAATGTGAAGGCTTAGAAGCTGTCCCTACAGCAGTTGTTGGCAAAACTTGGGCTCTTACTGTTCTTAAAGAGTGCTATAAATCCAAGGCTGTTCTTATCAAATCTGAACATCAATGCCTATGATACCTAACAATTTCTTTAAAGCTAATTGTATGCATTGTGTTTTCAAAGATCTTGAAATTGTATCCCCAGAAAAATACACAATCTGCTCCCTGGTATTTTTTTTCCAGTTTATCAAGTTTTTATCATGGTCATTCTCTCATCTGTTACACTCTACATGCAACAGCTTTTAAAAAGAAGCTCATTGACTTGAATGAAGGTTTTCTGTTTTTGCTTTTTTTTTTTTTTTTTGGGGGGGGGGGCGGGGTTCATTCATGGAGCTTGAATTCAGGGCCTGGTTGCTGTCTCTGAACTCTGGCTCAAGACTACCACTCTACTGCTTTGAGCCATAGCATCACTTTCAGTTTTCTGGTGGTTAACTGGAGATAATAGTCTAATGGATTTTCCTACCCAGACTGGCTTTGAACTGCCATCCTCAGATCTCACAGCCTCCTGTGTAGCTAGGATTACAGGCATGAATGAGCCAGGAACACCAGGTGACTGGGATGAAATTTGGAAAAATAAAACCAAAAATCAAAATACCCATGCCTTCAAGCAGAGACAAAGAATACAATAAGTGGATGGCACAAGTCTAACCTAAGTATGTTTTTAAAATTTTTTGTTATAGGGCTGGGAAGGTGGCTCAGTGGTAGAGTGCTTGCCTTGCATGCATGAGGTCCTGGGTTCGATTCCTCAGTACCACATAAGCAAAAAGAAAAAAGCTGGAAGTGGCGCTGTGGCTCAAGTGGTAGAGCGCTAGCCTTGAGCTGAAGAGCTGAGGGACAACGCCCAGGCCCAGAGTTCAGGCCCCACGACCAGGCCCCACCCCCTCAAAAAAAAAAAAGAAAACAAATTTTTGTTATAAAGATGATGTTCAGAAGGGTTATCCTTGCATAAATCAGGTAGAAAGGACATTTCTTTTTGTCATCCCTTCCCTCACTCTATTCCAGTTTTTGTTTTATAATCTATATCTAACTAGGAAATAATATGAAGAAGCCAATCTAGTAGATTTTAGTAAATTAATTGACGGACTTTAGGGATGATTGTGGGAATTTCAGTGGTCCCCTCCTTCACCATGTTCCCAGGGCAGGAATGTATTTGAAGGCTGCTAGACTTGTAGACCCCTTCTTCTTTTTTTTTATTTGTTGGTCGTGGGGCTTGAATTCTGGGCCTGGGCGCTGTCCCTCAGCTCTTCAGCTCAAGGCGAGTGCTCTACCACTTGAGCTACAGCGCCACTTCCGGTTTTCTGGTGGTTATTGGAGATAGGAGTCTCACGGTCTCTCCTGCCCGGGCTGGCTTTGAACAGAGATCCTCAGATCTCAGCCTCCTGAGTAGCCAGGTAGTGTGAGCCACCAGCGCCCGGCTTGTAGACCCCCTTCTATATCCTGCTGCCAGTCTACTGTCTTCTGGAAGTACATTATTTTCAAATCATATTTTAGATTTTTCTAAGTAGGTTTCAAAATACCTTTTTCCGTTTTCTCTGTCGGTGGTTCCCAACATATTACTGACTTGCACATAGGAGTCCTAATGTTAAGATTTTTTAATCCTGTCTTGTTACCTAGATCCTGCATTTCTTCATACAGTTCACCCCCAAATGAATCCAGTTCTCTTGTTGGTATGTCTGGTAGAATACCTGCCCTGTGTCAAGAATTTATTCCCCTGTTCTTAGTTCTACATGTCTGAGGCAGGAGTCATTAACTCCTCAGATTTTATCCATGAACTCCTTCAAGATCCTGCAGAAGGTGCCCTGAAAGTATTAGGTACAACAATCAAAATGAGCATTTCCTGACTTTCTCTACAACTGCCATGACTAATAAAACTCAAATGGGCAGGGAGAAATGAAGCAAATGCTTTCCATTCTAGTGCTTAAGCCCAAACATTCTAGAGTCTGCTCATCCATTCCACAGTTTCTGTGAGGCCCTTGCAGTTTACCACATGTCTCCTGCCTGAAAATCCCTCCAATAGAACTTCTCATAATTGTTTGGGGTAGACAGATTTCTCTAGTCAGGCGTTCCTGCCTCTGATGTGTCTTCCTCTCTACAGAAACACAGCAGACCCTGCGCATGATTTTAGCAACTTTGGGAATTGGTGCTGTTACCCCTGGCCTCACAGCCTATTCAAATCACAGCATTGAGCTCCATCCCCACTGTAGTGAGGCACTGTCTCAAGTTTAAGACATCCTGGCCTACATAATACCTAAAAAATACAAAACAAAACCTGTTTTGTTTACAGAGAGGATTTTCTGAACTAGTGACATGCGTTGTAGGGACAAAACAAAAGCTTCTTAAGTGTAAAAATTTTTTTAATAAAGTATTTAAATACTTAAATGAGATAGTTAAGAGTCTATCTCTACAAAATAGAGACTATATGTTAAAATGATAGGCAACATTGTACTAAGAAGGAAAAAATTAAAGGCATTTCCTGTAAAGTCAAGAATCAGTTAAAGCTGTCCACTCTTATTCAATGTGGTACTTGAATTCCTAGCCAGAATAATAAAATGAGCAAGAAATAAAAATGTATATAAATAGGAAAAGAACAAATCAAATTATCCATATTTAGATGGTACAATCCTGTACTAAAAGGAACCCTGAAAAGTCTACCAACATGTTTATATTTGATAAACACTTCTGTGTGTTTAGCAGCAAAGAAAATCAACATACAAAAACCAGTTGTTGCCAGGAGCTAGTGGTTCAAGCCTGTCATCCTAGCTACTCAGGTGGCTACTATTGAAATTCAAAGCCAGCCTGGGTAAGACAGTCTGTAAGGCTCTTATCTGCAATTATTCACCAGAAAGACTGGAAGAGGAACTGTGCCTCAAAGTGGTACAGCAGTAGCCTTGAGGAATAGAGACCTTGAGCTTAAGCCCCAAAACCAACAACAAAAAAAAAAAAAAAAGGAAGGAGGAAAAATCAGTTGTTTCTCCATTACCAATAACAATGAGGGTCAGAAAGAAAAGTGTTGCTCTTGCGATAGCCTCAAAAATTAAATACCTGGAGTAAAGCCAACGCAGGGAATGAAAAGCTTCTACAATAAAAATGATACATGTTAAGAAAGAAGCCATTATTTTTTCATAGATGACCCATATCACTTTTATTTGTGGTGCTGGTCCTGGGACTTGATCTCAGGGTCTGAGTGCTTCCCTGGGCTGCTTCTGCTCTTGGGTGGTGCTTTTTTTTTTTTTTAAGATGCCAATAAAGATTAAAAAGAAAGAAAGAAAGAAAGAAAGAAAGAAAGAAAGAAAGAAAGAAAGAAAGAAAGAAAGGATCTCCCATGTTGATGGATCAGTAGAATTAATTGAATCAATTCCTTATTTCCAGAAAATGGGGGGTTAGTGCTAGGGCGAGCAAGTTTACAAAAGCAAAATCAGCAGTTAGCAATTGTAAAATATAACTCTAATTTTTAATCTTTCATTAATAATGTGAAAATAATGTGGTGAACTACTGAAGGGAATCTAGTTTCAATACAAGCTGTTCCAAAATTCCAATGTCATTTTATGCAAATAGAAAAAGTCAGTCCTAAAGTTCATGAGATTACACAAGATTACACAAGATCTTAACTAGCCAAAGCAATCCTGAACTAACAGGACACTGCTAGAGATGTCATACTTCCCAACATCAAAACACACTATAGACAGAGTAACAAAAACCTCATGGTACCAACACAAAAACCAGACATCTAGACTGATGGAAAAGAAGACAGGGAAAAACACACAACTTCTAGCCATCTAATCTTTAACAAAAGGGAAAAACTTAGATTCAAAAAGGGGATGGCCTCTTTAACAAATAGTTGGAAAAACACAATATATAAATAAATGCTGAAAGATTAAAAATTAGAGTTATATTTTACAATTGCTAACTGCTGATTTTGCTTTTGTAAACTTGCTCGCCCTAGCACTAACCCATTTTCTGGAAATAAGGAATTGAGTAAAGAGTCTTGGAGCCCAGATGCTGGCCCGGGGACAAGGTCTGTGGTCATAAATAAAGAACAAACAAGTAAATTCCCCAAGTGGTCAAATGGGACCCAAGAATGGGACCCAAGAATGGGACTCAAGAATGGGACCCAAGATAAGGACCCAAGATAAGGACCACCTGGCAAGTTCAGCAAACTAGGCCAAATGTTAATCAATCACAAGCCTGTAGCTATGTAAACTCCCCTCCAGGGTGACTGCTCCCCCTAGACTTGCCCTGAGTCAACTGTTTTACAAAGAGTGTTATAAACTTCCCCGCATAGTAAAAATGATTGCTGGGGTACACAGTGACTTTTAAATGGGCCAATCCCGGGGACACCTGGTGTTATATGCTAATCTTGTGGTTTTTGCCTTTAAGAATGCCTGTAGCCTCGGTTCAGGGCTCCCTCCCTTGCCGGGGCAGAGAGACGGTTTGCACAAACGTCAAATAAACTCCTCTTGCTTGTTGCATCTACTGGTTTGGAGTCTTGGTTTCTGGGGCGCCCTCCCGTTGACGAAAGTATCCCAGAAGTCTGGGGTCTTTCAATGCAAATCAAAGTAGGTTACTATCGCTCACTTCCTATAAAAATCAATTCAATTCAAAATGGATCAACATCTTAATGTATGGCTTGAAACTGTGAAACTCATTGAGGAAATCACAGGCAAAGGACCAAAGATGTGCTCATAGGTGATAGCTTTCTGAATAAGAGTGGAATTGCTCAGCAAATACCATCAACAAAAGAGAACAAAAATGTCTGAACTGTGAAAAAAATGATTACCGGGTGAGCAGAGAGATAACAAAATGGAAGAATGTATTTCAAACTGTTAATCAGATAAAGGGTTAAAGAACAAACAATCCAATTAATTTATTAATAATAATTAATGAGCAAACATAGGAAGCGTAAAATGAGGAGATGAGGTGATTATGGTTGAAATACTTTATGTGTGTGTGGAAACAAAATAGTGAAATGTGTCAAAATTGTTTTAAAAAGGAGAGAAGAAAGATAAGAATAAAACAGGGTAATTTAAATTAAAATAGATTGTGCATATATAACATAATGTAAGAAATACCACAATACAAATTCCTTTTTAAAATACAAATAAAAAAAGGAAAGAGTATGAATTCATTAAAGGACATGGCACATTGCTAGACATAAAAATTAATTGAAAGCTGACTGTCAGTGCTCATGCCTGTAATCCTAGCTACTGTGAGGATCATAGTTTGAAACTAGCCCAGGCAAGAGAGTCCATGAGAGTCTAATCTCCAATTAATAACAGAAAGCCAGAACTGGAGCTGTGGCTTAAGTGACAGAGGACTAGCCTTCAGAGAAGAAGCTCAGGGAAAGTGCCCAGATCCTGAATTCAAGCCTTAGCACTGAAACAAAAAAATTAATTTTAATAAGAGTTTGTAAAGCGAGTATATATCCTGTATTATGTTGAGAGAGATGCTCCTCCTAAAAAATTCGTTTAGTGATGTAGGTATCCCTATTTTAAAAATGATGAAACTAAGGGTTATAAAACAGTAGCAGTAAGTGTGACAATTCACAACTTGCTGCCAAAACCTATATGTTTAATAACTCTATTGTGTTGCTTCCAAAATGAAATGAAGATAATAAATAAAACTTTACATGATCCAGGCATGATGTCAGATACCTGAAATCCTAGCACTTGGGAGACCAAGTCAGGACAATCTCATCTTTCTTTACATAGAAAGATCCAGGCTTTAAAAATGAAAAGGAGCCGAGCACTGGTGGCTCAACCCTGTAATCCTAGTTACTCAGCAGGCTGAGATCTGAGGATTGAGGTTCAAATCCAGCCCAGGCAGGAAAGTCCATGAGACTATTATCTCCAATAAACCACCAGAAAACCAGAAGTGGTGATATAGTTCATGTGGTAGAGCGCTAGCCTTGAGCTGAAGAGTTGAAGGACAGCTCCCAGGCCCAGAGTTCAAGCCCGATGACTGACAAACAAGAGAGAAAGGAAGAAAGAAAAGGAGAATGTGCTTGTAAAGTTCTTAAATATTTTCTTTATTATTTTGTTTGCAACATAAGGTCAACAATTGGAGGAGTCCGTGAATTTTTCCGCAGAGGAGGGGCAGTGATAGCGCCTCTCTTTATGACCTTAGCAGTGTATTCTCCCCACCTGCCCTGGATTCTCTATGGAGCCTTCTTCCCCATCCTTTCTGTCCCTGCAGTCCTCTACCTTCCAGAAACCAGAAATGGGCCTCTCCTTAACACTATCCAGCATGTGGAAAATGAGTAAGTAAACACTCCAGTGGGCACCTGCCTAGGGAGGGACTGTGTCCTGTATCTGTGATGGAAACAAAATTACTATGTCAAGCTCTCTCCCCACCTAGGCTCAGACCAGGGCTGTTCTGTTCCTATACAAGTCCCTTATTCAATGGCAACCTCATCCCTAGCCACACAATTGTTTTATTATTGTTATTCTCCTCCTTAAGTAGTTCTACAAAGGAGTTGCCATTTAACAAGGTAGTTTATGATATGATGAAACTTCACCAATGTCACCCCTTTCAGCATTCTCACCCATCCCTTCCTTACCCACCCCTTCCCTCACTCTTCCTAATTTTGCAGGATATCATTGCATTCTTGAGTTTACACACTCCTCTGAGGCCTCTAGATCACACAGGCTGCCTTTTGTGTTTTTTTTAAAATAACATCCATTCCTTGTACAAGGATACATTGTTATCAGAATCCATCACTCTCTCCTCCTTTTCCTCTTCACACATCAGTTTCATCAAGTTTACACAGGTTGTCTTTCACCAGGAAGTTTAGTGGTAGAAAGGTCAAATTTAGTCCAATGTATAAATATCATATAGTCTGTGCCTTTGTAAAAAAATACACATTTGCCAGGTAGTGGTGGCTCAATTCAGGAGGCTGAGAGCTAAGGATGGTGGTTCAAAGAGAGCCTGGGAAGAAAAGTCCCCATAAGACTCTTATCTCCAATTAACCACTCAAAAACTGGAAGTGGAGTTATGGCTCAAGGCAGTAGAGGGCTAGCCTTGAGCAAAAGAGCTCAGGACAGCGCCCAGGCCCAGAGTTCAAGCCTCACAACTGACCCAAAAAAAAAGAAAAAAGAAAAAAAGAAACACATTGTTTATATTTTTTCATAAATAAGCTGAGACTTAAATGTCTTTTGTTACATCCCTAGTTTTATTACCCATCAGCCCAGTGAGTGCTCAATATATTATGAGGAAAAGTGTGAGTTTATCACATAGATGCAGTCCTGGTTATTTCTTCAGGCAAAGAAGAATTGTGGAACTAAAACCAGTCAAACAAACAAACAAACCTCATCTTTGTAAAGATGAACAAGTTACTAATAATTGGATTATATAAGATTTAACCAAAATTGCTGCCACAGGCAATGGAAATTTTGAGGAAAAAGAATTTAGAAAATAAGCTGATCAGTTATGGCTCATACCTGTAATCCTAGTCACTTAGGAGGCTGAAATCTGAGATCATCATGGTTGGAAGCCAGCCTGGGCAGGAAAATCCATGAGACTATTCACTCCACAACAAACAGAAGTGGACATGTGGCACAAGTGGTAGAGCAGTATCTGAGCACAGAAGTTCAGTGACAGTGCCAACCAAGGCCCTGAGTTCAAGCCCCAGAACTGGCGTGCTTGTGCCCGCCCCCCCCCCCCCAGTTTAAAATGAAGAAAAGTTTTCAATTCCTTAAATTTTCTGATTTTTTCCAAACACTAATGTCTAAAGTGACAGTGGTACAAGAAGAAACAGTGCCATTTCTCCCAGCATGCTCAGGTGCCAAAGTCAGTGTCAAGCCCTAGAGTCTTAGGTGGCAAAAGTACCAGGCAGAGCATCTGCTTTTCCTCAGGCATGCAGGACTTGTGTGAAATCTTTATCTTTTGATTTTCTTTTTGTTTGTTTGTTTTTTTCTTCATGGCACAACTGGTTCAAGAAAAGTAAAAAAGGAAGATACTTCCATGAAAATAACACATTTTTAAGGAATTCCAGAAAGTTGAGCCAAATAGACCAAAATAAAGATTCCGTCTCACTCCCAGTAGGGTTGAAACAGCCAATGCTGATGAGGACGGGGAGGGAGAGGAACTCTCCTGTACTATTAGTGGGACTGTAGACTAGTGCACTCACTATAGTAACCAGTGCAAAGACTGAGTGAGGTCAGCCCAAGCAAAAGGTTGGTGAGACCTCATGATAACTACCAAAAGATAAGCATGGTTGTGCACGGTGTCATCCAAGAAAAGTGAGAAGACATAAAAGAACTGGGGTTTTAGCTGGCTGCAGCATAAATGTGAGACCGTATTTGAAAAATAAATAAAAATATCTAGGAGTGTGGTTTATGTGGTAAGGTGCTTGCAAGGCAAGTATGAGGAAATGATTTCAAAATCCAATTATCACAAACAAAACAAAACACCAGACACCTTACACACTATGTTTACAACACACAAGAGACAAGGCAGATTGGGAGAAAATCTTGACCAGCTAAGCAATGGATAAAGATACCATTAGCCACCCCTGTGTACAGTATTTTCACAATAAAAAAAAAACTTATTAATAGAAAAAGAAGATACCATATCCAGATTATACAAATGAAGCAGGACAGACTCAGGAAAAATGATGAATGGTCAGCTAACAGCAAATACAGGAGATATCCTTCTTGTAGTTCCCTTAAGATATGTATTCTTGAAATTGCTGATTTATCTCTCGCTTTATTCCTTTGGCCAATTCTTTCATCAACTCTTTAATTGATGGTTTGTCCTCCATTTCTTCTTCGCCCTCACTGGAGTTCTATCCTGGGTGGCTGTGGATTTGGGGGTTGTTTTGCTGTCTTGACTGTTAGTGAATCTTGTGATTCTTCGCTGTGATTGCACATCAGGGTTCAGGGATTATCACAATCAAATCCCGAGCTCTGACTGGTGTTGGTCGATAGGTGGCAGCCTTTGCTTGGTTCTGGGCTGATTCCCAGTCGATTGGCAGTGGGTGTGTGCTCAGCCTGGGGCTGGCTGAAAAGGAATTCTGTCTGGTCTGCAGCAGGGAATGAGCAGGTTGAGTTCAGGTTCCTGAGGCGGTCGTTGGTTTCAGAGGGTTGGGCTTCCGATGGGTGCACTGGGTTTGTTTTCGATTGTGTTTGTGTTTGTGTGTGTGTGTCCATCCGTGTGCATGCGCGCCTTAGCCTCAGGTTACTTTGGTTGCTCTCCTCTCCACTGGCCTGTGCTTGGTCCGCTGCTTGGGCTGCCTCCTCTTATGCACCTGTGCCTGTTGCGCTCACTGTCAGCTCAATCACACAAATCACGTTTCTAGACCGGGCAGGGATTTCAGTGGCTCCTTCCAGGGGCCAGCGCCCCCCAATGGGGGTGTGCGGGCTGCGTTGTCACGTGTCCTGTGGCAGATCCTCTGCGGGGAGGGCCAGTCCTCCGGCCGCTGGTTGCTGTCCGTTCCCCAGCATGGCAGATTCGGTCGGTGGTAGGATGGTACTCTAGCCAGTGATCGCTGCAGATGTGGGCACACCTCGGTTCCCCAGCTGGGCGGATGGGGGGGAGGGGACTGTCCTCCGGCTGTTAGCCCCTGCCCAACCCCGCACACCTCCAGCTGCTGCCCCATGGGCGCAGTTCAGGAAGTCAGCACTGGGGGCAGGCCTGGCTCCTAGCGCCCGTCAAGTAGGAGTCCCTGTGGATGTTGGGGGGGGGGCTGTCCTCCTGGGTCCCTTTGAGGTGTGGTGATCCTTCTTGCGCAGGGGAAGGGTCCAGTTCAAGCCCCGTGGGTCACGGCCTGCGTGGGTCTCCCATGGGGAGGTCCCCGGCAGGATGCTCACTGATCCTGGGACTGGTGCGGGGCTGGCCGGGGTGCTGCGGGGGTTTCCTGCAGCCCGGGGAGCCGCCCCGGCTTGTGGCGGCCAAGCCGGGCTCTAGCGGGGGTCCGGGAGGGGTCTGCATGGGTTTCCCTTTGTGAGAGCAGTTTATGAACTGTTTCTCTTTTCTCCTCCGGTGCCTGCGGTTCTCTGCTGTTCCGTTTTTCGTGTTGTCAGTCTCTTGGGGGTTGCATGTTGGGATTCTCTACTATTTGGCTGGGTGATTGATTCCCTATGGTTTTGACACCATCTTGAGGTCCCTCCACTGTTTCAGACTGTTAAAGGCACAGGACAATGTACGTTGTCTCCAAGCCACCATCTCCCCCCACCCTTCGTGTTTATTGCTATTCTACTTTCCTTTTGGTGATACTGGAGTTTGAACTGAGTGACACATGCTGCTAGGCCGGTGCTCTACCACTTGAGCCACATCTCCGGTCAGTTTGCCTTCATTATTTTTGTGATAGAGACCACCATCCTCACATGGACGCTCCCTCCTAGTTTGTGTAATAACTAGTGGGGCTGATAATCAGCGTGGCCCCAAGGCCCAGCCCACTGGAGGGGGCGGGGCATCAGGAGGGAGCTTCACCACTCCCAGGATAGGGCCACTGGGGGGGGCGGGACATCAGGAGGGAGCTTCACCACTCCCAGGATAGGGCCACTGGGGGGGGCGGGGCATCAGGAGGGAGCTTCACCACTCCCAGGATAGGGCCACTGGAGGGGGCGGGGCATCAGGAGGGAGCTTCACCACTCCCAGGATAGGGCCACTGGGGGGGGGGGGGCGTTGAGGCTGATGTCACTGCCACGGGGCCGTGCAGCCAAAGGGGCCATGCCCCCAAAAGGGGTGAGGCATGCTGGAGAGGGGGGCGTTGGGCCCCATATGCTGAGCTGCCTACTGGGATTGGACAGGGGACAGCTTGGGGGAAGAGCATGAATGGTGATTTGAAACCATTACTGGAGGTGGGGGTTGCAGCCTACCTGGGTATATATAAGCTGCGTGTTCCCAGGCCCAGGGGGAAGTAGGGGAAAAACAGGAGTCCTGAAACACTAGAATCCTGAGGGCATGAGGAAGGCAGGACAAACCTCGAGAGGCCATTTGGGGCCTCCTCCGGAGGCCATATGGGACCTTCCTCTAGAAAGGCCTGTGGAGAGGCACCTCCGGGAGCAGAGCAGGCCTGTGGAGAGTGGAGAGTCCTGCAGAGGCGGAGGAAGAGAAGAAAGAGGAAAGCCTTCCCCTTTGGATCTTTGGAGGTCTGAGGTTTAGGGATTTCCAGACAAGACTAATTTGGTGGTTTGCAGACCAACTAATAAAGGTCAGGGGGTCAGGGCTACCTATTGGAGACTTGGAGGTTTGGTGGTTGAGGCTGCTCCTGGTTCTGAGTATCAAGCCCAGGACAAGGTAGTCGCAGGACTCCTTTCTGGTATAACTAGTGTAAATAAACTTCTTTTGTCGGCCTTTAACTGTGCGTTGAGGGACGGTCTCAGTCTCGCTCTTCAAAGGTCTTAAGTCTGGGAAGACAGGCACACACAGACCACCACACCCAACTCTTACTGCTGAAGGTGAGATCTCATGAACTTTTTGCCTAGACCAGCCTTGAACCATCATCCTCTCCATTTCCTCCTCCTGAGCAGTTAGGATTATGGGTGTGAGCGACCTCACTCTGGTTTTTTTTTTAAATCTCATCTCTTGGATTTACCTAATTTTGTTTTTGTTTATATTTGTTCCATAACTGAACTTTTATCTCATATTTGTTCTTCTTCTTCTTCTTCTTCTTCTTCTTCTTCTTCTTCTTCATCTTCGTCTTCTCCTCTTCCTCCTCCTACTCCTCCTCACATTTGTTTCCCTTTTCTCCTATCCATTTTCTCTCCATTTATTTAACTGTGGTGTGAATTTCTCAACAGACAAATTGGAATGGCAACTGTAGGTCAAAGAATGACACAAATGACTCTAGCTTGATGAGAAAATGAGTGCATTAGGGATTACCTACAACCCATCAGAAGACTGCTGCCCTCAATGAAGTCCCTTGCCACCTCCCAGCAACTATTTGGTAGAGCTCTGTGGTTATGCCAGACCCAGAGAAGAAAATCAGATCTAAAGAGGAACTCTGTGTTAGGTGCACGTCAACTTCATCCCTAGCATAAACATCAAAGGTTTTAAGAAACAGTGTCAGGCTGCAAAGAAGACTGCATTTTTTGTTCTGGTCAGGCCTGCAGCCTCAGGGCTCAGGGCGATTAAATAGTTACCTGCTTCATGTTTCTTTGGCTAGAGTTCAGAGAACAGTTCTCCCCACAGGGACCTACTTCATTCTTTCCTCTGCCCTGCTCCCAGAGAACTGTAGATAGTGGTATATGGTTACTGCCTGGTAACTGGCTGGGCCCTAAGCAGCTATGCAATAGAAACACCACAGACTGCAACAAATGTGCACTTCTGAGGCAGAAGGGGTCACAAGTTTGAATCCAGCTTAAGGCATATAGTGAAACGCAAAAAAAAAAAAAAGGAAAGAAAAGAAAAAAGTCACTCAGCTGGGCGCCAGTGGCTCACACCTACAAACCTAGCTACTCAGGAGGCTGAGATCTTAGGATCACAGTTCAAAGCCATCCCTGGCAGGAAAGTCTATGGCTCTTTTATCTACAATTAACCCCCAGAAAAGCAGAAGTGGCACTGTGGCTCCAAGTGGTAAAGTGCTAGCTTTGAGCAAAAACACTCAGGGACAGTGCCCAGGCCCTGAGTTCAAGCCCAATGACCAAAGGTGGGGGGGGGGGGAGAGGTCACGTACCAGTGCTATAATCCTAGCTACTCAGGAGGCTGAGATCTGAGGATCAGAGCTCAATACAATTCCAACAGGAAAGTCTGTGATATTCTTATCTCCAATCACCAACTGAAAAGCCAAAAATGGAGTTGTGGTTCAAGGGGTAGAATGTTAGCCTTGAGCAAAAAAGAAGCTCAGGGATAGAACCCAGCCTTGAGTTCAAGCCAAGCATCAGCACACAGACATACATCACTTCCTTCCTCCCTTTCCCTATCCTTACCTCCCTATTTGAAAAGTCATAAAATCACCATCACCAGTACAATTTAAACACTTACCAAAAGTCAGCATTGACATTCAGCATTCTACTCTGCTTTACTTTTAATTAAATACTTCTCTCATTAACTTGAGGGAAAATTCAACTCTACCCAGATAAAGCCCTGCTCTGTTCTTTTCACAAAAACATAATAAAGTAGTTAATTTCTGAGTGTTCAATGTTCCTCTTCTGAAGAAGACCAAAAAAGGCAATTTTACACATGCCTTTAGGTTAAGAAACCAGTCAGCTCCTCATGAAGTGCAAAGATCACAGTCATTCCTTGAAACTAACAACTGAAAATCTCTTCTAGTAACTATTAAAGCCATCTAGCTGCCCAAACCCATAGGACCAGGAAATTCCTTCCCCAGGCATAGAGTGGTGAGACAGTCCCCAATGAGAAGACAGTGAGTTGGACAAGTGCAGCACTGCTGGGCTTAGTGGAGGGAAACGTGTTCCCCTCTCAATATATCTGCATAGCAGCAGATTCATATTCCCCTTGGGGGAGACTTCCTGTTCAGTCCTAATGGGTTTTGAGGTCCTACTGGAGCATGTTGGAGACCTAGGAAGATTCCAGATCCTTCAGCTACTTTGCTTTTACATCATTATTCTTATAGCATATCCTCATGTTCTATTAGAGAACTTCACAGCAGCGGTGCCTGAGCACCGCTGCTGGGTGCGCATCCTCGACAATGGCACGCTCTCTGACAATGGCACTGGGCTCCTCAGCCAGGAGGACCTCCTGAGAATCTCCATCCCACTCGACTCCAACCTCAGGCCAGAGAAGTGCCGGCGCTTTGTCCATCCCCAATGGCAGCTCCTCCACCTGAACAGCACCTTCTGGAACCTGAGTGAGGCAGAAACAGAGCCCTGTGTGGACGGCTGGGTGTATGACAAAAGCTACTTCCACTCCACTATTGTCACTGAGGTAAGAGGCCCCATTTAAACCTTCTGTGTGTCTGCTCTAAGGTTTTTGCAGTAACACAGAGAATAGATTTGCCTTATATATTCAATTCCCAGGGGTATATTATAGTCAGCCATTTTTTCCCCTATTCCTTCAGCAAGTAGCAACTGCTCATCTATACTATCATGATGATGAGTAGCTAGTGCTGAGGTCATGAATAAAATAATCTAAACAGACACCTGTTATTAAATTATTTGATATAATAAGAAAGTTGTCATTTTAAAGAGTAATTGAAATACCATGAAGATAAATATTATACTAGATCAGTTGCTCTCAATACTTATTACAAATTATTGCCCAAAGCAAGTCAGTCACAACCTCTGGGCCATAAATTTAGGCCTCAGCATTTTGATACTTTTTAATTGAATCAATGTGTGCCCAAATGAGACTTATTGTGTCAGTTGAATAATTAACTGCTAAGAGAAGTAAGAGACTATATATTAGTCACCCTAGAAAGCAAACCTTTCCTCCTAGAAAAAAGTTTATTATATACTCTCCATTTTGGTATTATACCTTTCTATGCTATAAATTATGGTAACTAAAGAATGTGTGTGCTGGTGGATTACTCCTGTAGTCCTAGCTACTCAGCAGACTGAGATCTGAGGATCCAGATTCCAAGGCAGGAAAACCTGTGAGACTCTGATCTCCAATTAACCACCAGAAGACTGGAATTGGTGCTGTGTCTCAAAGTAGAGCCCAGGCCCCACAAGCCAAGATAAATACATGTATACATACAAGAAATAAAATTTTTATAAAAGAATGTGTAGAGCCAGGGGCTGGTGGCTATCCTATCTATGCTGGATTCTGAGGATCATGGTTCAAAGCTAGCATGGCAGGAAATTCCATGAGACTCTAACCTCCAATAAACTACTCAGAAAAAAGCTGACAATGTGTGGCTCAAGTGGTAAAGAGCTAGTCTTGAGGAGAAAAATGCAAACAAAAAAGTCAGGAAAACATTCAAGGCCCTGAGTTCACGTTCTAGGATACACACACACACACACACACACACACACACACACACACACACACACACACACACACACACACACACACACACACACACACACACACACACAAAGAGACAGAGATAGAGACAGACAGGCAGACAGACACACACACACACACAGAAAGAGACAGAGATAGAGACAGACAGGCAGACAGACAGACAGAGAAGGTATGTAGAAGCTAATGCATACAATAGATAGAGTTGGTGATCTGAAGGAAGAATATAGAGATGAGGCTGTAAAGGTTACAAGACAGAAACAGCAGGTAAAGAGTTGAAAGGAGCTGAGTATTTGTAGTGTGTGGACTGGTAGAGGAGACTGGCTGCAGAGGAAACAGGACAGGAAGCGGGATCCACATACCACAGCACATTTTCCATGGGGGGTGGGGGGAGGCATTTACTATCTGTTTCCACTGAAGGCTTCAACTCTCCTGACACCGTTCTCTCTTCCTTTCTCTTCCAGTGGGACCTAGTATGTGAGTACCAGTCATCCAAATCTATAGCTCAAGTAGTATTTATGATTGGGTCACTGCTGGGAGGTCTGATATTTGGCCATCTTTCAGACAGGTAGGTGTCATTTCACTTTCTCTATGGATGTTGATCAAATGGTATAGTCTTTTCTGTAGTTAAGAAATCTCAGCTGAGCTCTAACTTTGCATTTTTCATAAATACTCCAGCACTTGGCAGTGTTTAGAAAACACTTAAAAGAAATTTTATTTTAATTTGTATTGTACAAACTTACAGAGATCAGTGCTAAACTGATATATACACAATCAACATACAAAATATAAGTATCTTTTCTATATATCAGCAACAAACAGTCTAAGAAAAATCCAGGAGAACAATTTCATTCACTTGACCAAGGAAGTTATAAAAGCTATAAAAACTAAAAGAAAGACATTGAAAGCCAGGTATGGTGACTCACACTCCTAGCTACTCAAGAGACTAAGATCTTAGGATCAAAGTTGTCAACCAACCTGGGAAGAAAAGTCCATAGATACTTACCTCTGATGAACCAGTAAAAGGCTGGATGTGAAGCTGTGGCTGAAATGGTAAAGTGCCATCCTTGAGCAAAACAGCTAAAGGACAGCATCCAGACTCTGGTTCAAGCCAGGTACCAGGAAGAAAAAGAAAGAAAAAAAGAAAGAAAGAAAGGTTATGGAAGGAAAGGAAAGGGAAGCGAAAAAAGAGAAAAGAGAGGCTGGGTGCCAGTGGCTCATACCTGTAGCCTTAGCTACTCAGGAGGCTGAGATCTGAGGATCACAATTTAAAGCCAGCTGGGGCAGGAAACTCTGGGAGACTCTTATCTCCAACAAACCATGAGAAAACAGAAAGTGGCACTGTGGCTCAAGCAGTACAGTGCTTGCCTTGAGCTGAAGAGCTATATTTCATAATACATAATTATATGATTATATAAATGTAATTATCATATATATATGTGTGTGTTATTGTATATGTGTGTGAATAGACATATACATATATACACATATACTAATTTTAGATCCAGAATACACATAGGAGAGAAAACTTCATTTCATATGATGATCTCCAGTCCCATCAATCAATTTCACTGAAATGATCTAATTTCATTCTTATTTTTTCTTTCTTTTTTTTTTTTTTTTTTTGGTCATGGAGCTTGAACTCTGGGCCTGAATGATGTCCCTCAGCTCTTCAGCTCAAGGCTAGTGCTCTACCACTTGAGCCATTGCGCCATTTCCCATTTTCTGAATGGTTTATTGGAGATAAGAGTCTCACAGACTTTCCTGCCCAGGCTGGCTTTGAACCATGATCCTCAGATCTCAACTTCTTGAATAGCTAGGATTACAGGCATGAGCCACCAGCGCCCGGCAATTTCATTCTTCTTTATGGCTGAGTAACGTTTATGATACACACACATTTTCTTGATCTATTCATGGCCTGGAGTAGAACTGAAGGCTTGACCATTGTGAAGAGTGCTGCCAAGAATATGAGAATACAGGGACCTCTATAATAGTCTGACTTACATCTTTTTGAATGAATGTACAAGAGTGGTATCACTAGATTACATGGTAGTTCTAGTTTTAGTTTATTGAGGCAAATCTATACTGGTTTCTCTAGTGGTCACACTAGTTTACAGTCTAACAATAGTGTATAAAGCAGGCTATTCTTTTCTTTTTTCCAAAAAAACAAAAATCCTAGCCAACATTTACTGTTTGTAATCTTGATGATGACCATTCTGCTTGAAGCGAGGTAAATTCCAGTGTTGTTTCAATGAACATTTCTTTTTCACCAGAGATATCTAGCATTTCTTCATGTATTGATTAGCCCTTTGTACTTCTTTCTTTTTTGGGGGGGCGGGGGGGAGAATGGTCAGTCATGGACCTTGAAATTGGGACCTGGTGCTGTCCTTGAGCTCTTCTGCTCAAGGATAGTTTGCTCAAGGTTTGCCATTTTGAACCATAGCTTCACTTCCAGTTTTCTAGGGTTTATTGGAGATAAGAGTCTCACACACTTTTTCTGCTCATGCTGGCTTTGAACCATGATTCTGTGGTCTCAGCCTCTTGAGTAGCTAGGGTTACAAGCATGAGCTACCAGTATCCAGCTCATTTGTACTTCTTTTCAGAAGATTCTATTCAGTTCATTTGCCCATTTATTAATGGGGTTGTTGATTCTTGGAATTTGAGGTTTTTTTGAAGTTCCTGTATATTCTGGTAATTAATCCATTGTCAGATATATAAATGGCAAAGGTATTCTCTCATTCTATAGGCTGTCTCTCCAGAGTAGCAGTGACTCTGCTTTTTACTAGACAGTCAATATTTAGTCTGATGCAATTATATCTGTCTCCTTTTTCTCCTCTTTTTTCTTTTTGAGCTACTGTCGTTCTACACAGAAAATTAGTGTCTATGTCAGTAAGTTTTAGTATTTTTCTCTATTCTCTCTTCTGTAGTATTTTCAAACTTTCAGTTTTGTTGCCAGTCCTGGGGCTTGAACTCAGGGCATGGGCACTGTCCCAGAGCTTCTTTTTTTGCTTAAGGCTAGCACTCTACCACTTGAGCCACAAAACCACTTGCAGCTTTTTCTGTTGATGTGGTACTGAGGAATTGAACCTCGGGCTTCATGCATGTTAGGCAAGCACTCTACCACTAAGCCACATTCCCAGTCTCAAACTTTCAGGTTTTATATTAAGATCCGTGCTCCATCTTGAATTGATAATAATACAAGGAAAGGCATAAGAGCCTAGTCTCATTCTTCTGCATATGGATATCAAGTTTTCCCAGCACCATATCAAGTTTTCCCAGCACCATTTGTTAAAGAGACCATCTTTTATGCAACTATGGGCACCTTTGTAAAAAAAAAAAAAATCAGATAGCTGTAGGCGTGTGGATTCATTTTATCATCTAAACTGCTCTATTTGTCTTTGGTTTTGTGCCAGTACCTTGTTGATATATATATCACATACACACATATATCACATATACACATATACAGTAGTAAAATTTGCAGTACAACTCTGTGATGGTTCCAGCAGTGCTGTTTGTGTTCAAAATTGCTTTGATGATTTAGTGCCTTTTGTGTTTCTATACAAATTTTGTAATATTTGTCATGACAAATTAGACTGCTAAAGTAACATGTTACAGAGTAGGTGTTCAAAACTAAAATTTATAATTCTGTTAATTTTACTCAGAAATTACCATCCCTTCATAGAATTTTGTCCAGTTGTCTTCATAGCTGGCCTCTTTCCTACCATATTGATACCAACATTTCCATTTTCTTTTTTATCTTCCTTTTTATCTTTCCTTTTTTATCTTCCTCTTCTTTGAGCCTCATTCTTGACCTCTCCCTATTCTCTTTTATGAACTTTCCATTCACTTCTGCAGTGAGAGGAGATTTCTGAGTTGTCTAGTGTTCAAGATGAAACGTATTTTCCAAGGCAAAGAAGCCAGACACACCTAGAGAGGCTGTTTGCAATCTGTCTGAAATTTTGATGGATTGACTTCCCATTCTGTTTGCCAAATCAGTTCAGCCTCCACCTTGACAGTGCACACACTAATAAAGATAGCAGAACTCTCTCGATCTCACTCCTCAGGAAGTTAAGCACAACACACAAACCTATTATCCCAAATATGCATGTCTCCTAGTGAACACTTCTGACAGTGTCTCCTATGTTATCTCTTTTTTTATATGGCTTGACATGGCGTAAAAATCCTTCTGGTGATTTGGGCATCCTTACTGAGAGATCCTGGCATCACACTCATTGGCTAATTCCTAGGCTTCAGTAACTCCAGCTGTTGGCTAATATAGTAACTCCACCAGATCTCAAGTATAATGTTGAGATAATATTTAATTTTGATTAATATTTGTAGAATAAAAATTTTAACATCAATAATACTTAATATTTATAGAAGGATTCAATATCTTAAATTTCAAGATATGCTATCTTTTGTTGTTTTTAGTGATATTATTTTTATTCTTGAGTAACCTCATATGGTCCAATATTTCTTAGGTTTGGGCGGAAAACCATCTTCCAATGGTGTTTACTCCAAACGGCCATCTGTGACATCTGTGTGGTCTTTGCTCCCACCTTCTTTGTTTACTGTTCCCTTCGATTCTTAGCTGGGTTATTTACCTGGACTGTCTTCTCAAACTCATTCACTCTCAGTAAGTCAATCATTTGATCCTTTAATTTCCTTCATGATCTTGAACACATCCTTTGGAAATAATAATTACAACTTTGTAACTATAATTACAACTGTGTTTTCTTCCAGTTACAGAGTGGACAAGACCTCAATCCCAAGCTATGGTAGCAATTTTTACTTCGTACAGTACTGGGCAGATGCTCCTGGGAGGAGTGGCTTTTTTCTTTCGCAGCTGGATCACACTGCAGCTGATATTATCCATACCTCTGTTGGTCTGCTGTGTATTCACAAGGTAGGGACAAACTACGTGGCCTTTAACTCTAATGAAAGGGAAAATGAGGTGTAGGAGGAGGTTCTGACACTTGGGATCTGTGTAATCCCTGGGTGATCCTAAGCCTCGCTCACCCATATTTGCCATTGTGGTACTGAGATACAAAGGAGAATGGAACGCATTCTGCCAGGAGGCTGCAGCTGTGGAGTTAGCACTTTTCTATCTTAGCCACAGAATAATTAATCTTCTTTTTTCCTTTTTAAGCATATGTTCCTTGATATAAAAGGAGTCTCCCTGTGCTATTTCCACACATATAAATAATGTACTTTAAATATATTCACACCTCCTATTTGCCATCTTCACCCCCTTGTTTAAAAATGATTTTAATGGATCCAGGTGTCGGTGGCTCACCCCTCTAATCCTAGCTACTCAGGAGGCTGACATCTGAGGATCGTGGTTCAAAGCCAGCCCAGGCAGGAAAGGCCATGAGACTCTTATCTCCAGTAAACCACCAGAAAACCAGAAGTGGTGCTGTAGCTCAAGTGATAGAGCGCTAGCCTTGAGCTGAAGAGCTGAGGGACAGTGCCCAGGCCCAGAGTTCAAGCCCCATGACTGACAAAAAAATATATTTTTTTAATTGGTTTAACAGACATAACTGTGCTGTTTTCATACAGAATGAACTAATATTCTCATACACACACACACACACACACACACACACACACACACACACACACACACACACACACACACACACACACACACACACACACACACACACACACACACACACACACACACACACATGCCCATCAACTAGTGACTTTCCTCTCCCTTTGTTCCTGTGGCTCCCATGCAATCAGGCCCCCTTACATTCATAACGTATATGTGCTACAGTATATATATTTAGGTCTACATTTGCATATAGAAGTAAGCACATGATATATGTCTTTCTGAGTCTGGCTTTTTTCACTTAACGTGAAGATTTCCAGTTCCATCATAAACAATGTAATTTTGATTTTTTATACCTAAATAATAACCCACTCAGTGGGTTTATTTCTAGGGCTTGTATTCTATTCCATTGGAATACATATCTTTTTTCTTCCAGTACAATTTGTTACTATGGCTCTATAACACAATTTGAAACCAAATACTGTGATACCTCCAGCATTGCTTTTTTTTTTGTCCAGGATTGCTTTGACTAGGCAGTCTTTTACATTTCTATTTATTCAAGGTATGTTTCTAGAATTTTGTTGGGAATTGCATTGAATCAAGTTTCAGTAGTACAGGAACATGGGAGGTCTTTCCATCTTTTGTTGCCTTCTTCAATCTTTTCTTTAATGTTATATAGTGTTAAATGTTGAACAAAAGTGGTAAAGTGGGCATGCTCTACTACTTGAGCCAACACCTTTACTTCTGGCTTTTTGGTCATTGATTGGATTAAATAAAGTGAGCATACTCAACCACTTGAGCCCACACAATTACTTCTGGTTTTCAGATCATTGATTGGAACAAAATTCTCATGGACTTTCCTGCCCAGGCTGGCTTCAGACTTGGATCCTCACATCTCAGCCTTCTTAGTAACTTTGATTACAGGTGTAAGGCAACAGCATCCAGCTTTTAGAAATTCATTAAATAGTATGTAAAAATCACTGAATTAAGCCCTCTACAAAGATTAATTTATGACATATGATCATATAAGATTATTAACCACTGGGATGTCAATGGATATTTGTACTATTTTTTCAGTACTCCCGTTATCTATCATTACTTTTAACGAAGATCATTAATGGTCATATAGATCCCTCCCATGTAAGTCCAGTGGGGAAGGCAGATTTAATCAGAAATGATCTATATTAAATGGAAAGGAAAAGATTTCAGATTAAAGTTATTTATAAAATAAACAATTAGATGTTTACTGTAGCTGTGTTGTCTTCTTTTTCAGGATGCTGGTAGAGTCTGCTCGGTGGCTGGTTTTTAGCAATCAGCTAGAAAAGGGCTTAGAGGAACTTAGAAGAGTTGCACGTATAAATGGAAAGAAGAATGCTGGAGAGACCCTGACCATTGAGGTGTTCGGAGAAGGGGACTGATTACTGGGAATGAATGATATGACCCAACAATCCTATTATTCTGATCCTTAAGGCATGCCCAAATTAGAGTTTTCTTTTTTTTTTTTTTTTTTGGGGGGGGGGTCCGGTCGTGGGGCCTGAACTCTGGGCCTGGGCACTGTCCCTCAGCTCTTCAGCTCAAGGCTAGCGCTCTACCACTTGAGCCACAGTGCCACTTCCAGCTTTTTTCTTTTTGCTTATGTGGTCCTGAGGAATTGAACCCAGGGACACAGGCATGCAAAGCAAGCGCTCTACCACTGAGCCACCTTCCCAGCACAAATTAGAATTTTCTAAGTAAGAAGTTTTTGGTTTTGGTTTTCTCAGTCATGGGTCCTGAAATCAGGGCCTGGGTGCTGGCCCTGATCATTTTTCCTTAAGGCTAGCACTCTGCCATTTTGAGCCACAGTGCTACTTCCAGTTTTCTGTTGATTGGTTAGAGATAAGAGTCTCCTGGACTTTCCTGCTAAGGCTGGCATTGAACTTGGGATCTTCTGTTCTCAGCCTCCTGAGCACCCTGCTTCATATCACTGTCTTGGTTCCCCCACAGTCATCTTATTGTGTGGACAAAGAGGAACCAAATAAAAAACGTGTGTATCTTTCATCAGAGATTTAGACATAAGTGCACATAATTGTTTGAATAAAAGTACAATTACACTCACACTACAAACAGAGGGGAAAGTAATCAAGTAATATCACTATTTCATTAAATTATGGTTTCCTTTAGGGAAAACTTATTAAATATCATTTTAACTTCCATGCATTTCATTCAGAAATTAAATACTTAGGCAACAACTATGAACCATTGCTCTAAAACACACTGTGGCTTTGGCAGTAATTATATAAAAGTCCTTCTTTCTCTGGCATTTACACTGTCACCATTAGACAGTAATAAGATTCTCCCTGTGTTTTTAGAAAAGCTCCAGAAAAGTCTTCTTGATTGTCTTTTCTTGCTGTTGATGATGATTTTTTTTTGTTTCCCCCCTAGTTTCTAGCAGCCAGGTCCTGATATGGCACACTCATGGATATATTTTACTCACACGTTTAAAAATCTTTGTAGCTGGGCCCTACTGACTCACACTTGTAATCCTAGCTACTCAGGAGGCTGAGATCTGAGCATCATGCTCAAAGCTAGCCTAGGAAAGAAAGTTCATAAGACCCCTATCTCCCATTAACCACCAAAAAGCTGAAAGTGGTGCTGTGGCTCAAGTGGTAGAGTGCCAGGTTTGAGCATAAAAGCCCAAGGACAGTGCGTAGTCCCTTAGTTCAAGTCCCAGGGCCAGCAAAAACAAACAAATACATGTAAATAAATAAATATCTTTGTACACTTACAATGTGCCAATATGGTGTTGGCTATTAATAAGGGAATTAATTCATAGCATCTGCCTGGGAGAAACTTATGTTTTACAATAGGGCACAAAAATTAAGAGACAATCTAATACAGAATAGGCCCACAGGCTGCTCTGAAAGAGAGCAAATGCCACACAGAGGAAAATGCTAACCAAGGAAGACACAAAGGTTATATTTTTTTCAATCCAAGTGTGCTATGTTAAATAAGCTGATACAAGTTCAGTGTCTCCAAAAGTCTTCTTTCATTACAGCATGTGCTCAAAGTCCAGAATCTATTTTTTCCCAGTGCTGAGGACTGAACTAAGGGCCTCTCACATGCTAGGAAAATGCTCTCCACCTCAAGCTTCCAGAATCTTAACACATTAATGAGGTATAAATGTGTTCTCTGACTATAGAATCTTTGTATACAAAAATCTATGAAACTAAGGGAAAAAAAGTCAACCTGTCCCAAACTCATCCAATATGTAATGATTATATAAGCACTGAAGAAAAACTGCATTGTTTTTGTTGAAAAAGGATGCATAAGATACAATGGAATCCAGAGCAACTCTGAACCCAACGAGGCAAATGTTAGAAATTCCTATTATAGTTTCAAAGTCTTGGAAAATTCTAGCAGCCTGGCCCTCAGCAACAATCTTTTGCCTCTTAGATATGAGCTCTGAATTCTTCACATCTTTCATGAATGATAGAGCATATTTCAGCTAAACAGTATTCCTAAATAGTGTCCCAAAGAACATTTTAGGAACACATCCTCATTTTGTACTTTCTGTCATCACTACACAATCTAAAATATTTACTCACTGGAACTGATAGAAAAGTCTGTCATATCCAGCATTAACTCTCCACAAGTTTAATATAAGAAGTAAATAAATGCCCAGGCACTGGTGGTTCACTGCCTGTAATCCTAGCTACTCAGGAGGCTGAGATCTGAAGATCATGGTTCAAAGCCAGCCTTGGGGGCGGGGGCGGTGAGAGGAGAGTCCACGAGACTCTTACATCTAATAAACTACTCTCAGAAAAAGCAGGAAGTGATGTTGTGGCTCAAGTGGTAGAGTGCTAGCCTTGAGCACAAAGAGGCTCAGGGGACAGGCCCTAAATTCAAGACCAGTATAAATACACACGCACACGCACGCACACATACCTCTATCTTAATCTCAAGGCTCTTGTCCTTGCCCCAATATTTAAACAGGCTTTGTTCCTATCTAATTCCCCTGAGTCTCTCCTCCTTCCTGTCCAGGGCCACTACTAGGTAGTTTTCCTTGAGGATAGGAAACACCTTTTGTTTCATCTTGTAGTATTTAGCAATATAATTGGCATATGATTGACATCTCATGCATGTTTATGACTTTTGTTGTCCAAGTTTGTGAAATCCAACCTGCAGGAGGAGTTTCAGGAAGCCAAGACAAAAATATCCGTTTTGCAATTGTTCCATGCACCCAGGCTGTGTATGAGAAGCTGCTGCCTGTGCTGTATCAGGTATGTTCCTTTTGTCTCTTTTTTAAAAAATTAATTTATTTTATCATTTTAAATATGTTTTTATTCTTTTAACTTCAGAATGGCACTGGCCATACCCTTCTACGGCCTGATACTCAACCTGCAGCACCTGGGGAGCAACATCTTCCTGCTCCAGATTCTCTTCGGCCTTGTCACATTCATCAGCAGATTCGTTGCCTTCTTGGTATTGAATTATCTGGGCCGAAAACAAAGTCAGATACTGTTCATGTTCCTGACAGGACTTTCGATTCTGGTCAGCATCTTTTTATCCTCAGGTGAGAAAAGAGTTTAGGGAAAAGAAAGTAATGCCTTCTATCTTCCAGAAATTTCCTTGGTTAACTCATCTGGGCAAAAAGAATGGCAACACCATGAAAAACCCATGGATCCCATGAAGTTAATGTGAAGGCTTAGAAGCGGTCCCTACAGTTGTTGGCAAGACTTAGGCTCTTACTAAACCAATATTCTTAAGGAGTGCTATAAATCCAAGGCTGTCCTCATCAAATCTAAAATAAATCTGAGCATTAGTGCCAATGATACATAACAATTTCTTTAGAACTAACTGCATGCACTGGGTTATCAGACTTTTAATAAAAGTCATAGCGGAGAAAGATCTTGCTATTGTATCTTCAGGAAGACACACAATCCTTTCCATAATTTTTTTCCAATATTTCAAATCTTTCTAACGTGGTCATTTTCTCATCTGTTACATTTTACATGCAACAGTTTTTAAAGAGAGGCTCATTGATTTAGATACATTTTTTTTCTTTTTTTTTCTGGTCATTCATGGAGCTTTTTTTGTTGTTGTTTTTTGTTTGTTTGTTTGTTTTTAGGGTCCGGTCATGGGGCCTGACCTCTGGGCCTGGGCGCTGTCCCTCAGCTCTTCAGCTCCAGGCTAGTGCTCTACCACAGCGCCACTTCCGGCTTTTTTTCTTTTTGCTTATGTGGTGCCGAGGGATCGAACCCAGGGCCTCAGGCATGCAAGGCAAACACTCTACCACTGAGCCACCTTCCCAGCCCTCATGGAGCTTTTACTAAACACTGTCTCTGAGCTAGGAACTGTCCCAGATCAAGGCTACTACTCTACCACTTGGAGCCACAGCAGCACTTCCAGTTTTCTGGTGGTTAATTGGAGATAAGTGTCTCAGAGCCAGGCACTAGTGGCTCACTTCTGAAATCCGAGTTACTCAGGAGGCTGAGATCTCAGGATCACGGTTCAAAGCCAGCCCCAGCAGGAAAGTCCGTGAGACTCTTATCTCAATATACCACCAGAAAACCAGAAGTGGTACTGTGGCTCAAGTGGTAGAGCACTGGTCTTGAGCTGAAGAGCTGAAAGCGCCCAGGCCCCTCAAGACCCACAACCAACAAAAAAAGCCTTATGAATTTTCACAGGCTGGCTTTGAACTGTGATCCTCAGCTCTCAACCTCCTGAGCAGCTAGGATTACGGCTTAGCCACTAGCACTGAGCTACAAGGATTAAATTTAGAAAACAAAAACAAAAACAAACCAAAAAACTTTGCCTTCAGGCAGAGAGAAAGAACACAATAGGGAAAAGGCAAAAGTCTAACCTAAATATATTTTTTAGTTAATTTTATTATAAAGGTGATGTACAGGGGCTGGGAAGGTGGCTCAGTGGTAGAGTGCTTGCCTTGCATGCATGAGGCCCCGGGTTTGATTCCTCAGTACTACATAAGCAGAAAAAGCCAGAAATTGTGCTGCGGCTCAAGTGGTACAGCGCTAGCCTTGAGCTAAAGACCTGAGGGACAGCACTCTGGCCCAGACTTCAGGCCTTATGACTGACAAAAAAGAAAAAAAAAAGTGATGCACAAAGGGGTTACAGTTGCATAAGTCAGGTAAAGAGGACATTTCTTTTTATCATCCTTTCCCTCACTCTATTCCAGTTTTTGTTTTATAATCTATATCTAACTAGGAAATATATGAAGAAGCCAATCTAGTAGATTTTAGTAAATTAGTTGACGGACTTTAGGGATGATTGTGGGAATTTCAGTGGTCCCCTCCTTCACCATGTTCCCAAGTCAGGAATGTATTTGAAGGATGCTAGACTTGTAGACCCCCTTCTATATCCTGCTGCCAGTCTACTGTCTTCTGGAAGTACATTATTTTCAAATCATATTTTAGATTTTTCTAAGTAGGTTTCAAAATACCTTTTTCCGTTTTCTCTGTCGGTGGTTCCCAACATATTACTGACTTTCACATAGGAGTCCTAATGTTAAGATTTTTTAATCCTGTCTTGTTACCTAGATCCTGCATTTCTTCATAAAGTTCACTCCCAAATGAATCCAGTTCTCTTGTTGGTATGTCTGGTAGAATACCTGCCCTGTGTCAAGAATTTATTCCCCTGTTCTTAGTTCTACATGTCTGAGGCAGGAGTCATTAACTCCTCAGATTTTATCCATGAACTCCTTCAAGATCCTGCAGAAGGTGCCCTGAAAGTATTAGGTACAACAATCAAAATGAGCATTTCCTGACTTTCTCTACAACTGCCATGACTAATAAAACTCAAATGGGCAGGGAGAAATGAAGCAAATGCTTTCCATTCTAATGCTTAAGCCCAAACATTCTAGAGTCTGCTCATCCATTCCACAGTTTCTGTGAGGCCCTTGCAGTTTACCACATGTCTCCTGCCTGAAAATCCCTCCAATAGAACTTCTCATAATTGTTTGGGGTAGACAGATTTCTCTAGTCAGGCGTTCTTGCCTCTGATATGTCTTCCTCTCTACAGAAACACAGCAGACCCTGCGCATAATTTTAACAACTTTGGGACTTGGTGCTGTTTCTGCTGGCCTCACAGCCCAAACAATTTACAATCTTGAGCTCATCCCTACTGTGCTGAGGTACTGTCTCAAGTTTAAGACATGCTGACCTACATAACATTTATAAAATACAAAACAAAATCTGTTCTGTGTCCAGAGAGGACTTTCTGAACTAATGACATTTATTGTGGGGATAAAACTAAAATTTCTTAACTGTCAACAAAAGTCAACAAAATATTTAAATGAGATTTTTAGAAGGAACATATCTCTACAAATAAAGACTATATGTTAAACTTACAGCCAATATTTTACTAAGGAGAAACAGAGTCATTTTCTATAAAGTCAAGGATCAGATAAGGTTGTCCAATTTTATTCAATGTAGTGCTTGACTTTCTAGCCAGAATAAGGGAAATAAATAAAATGAATATAAATAGGAAATGAAGAAGTCAAATTATCCCTATTACAGATGGTATAATCCTGTACTAAAAAGAACCCTAAAAATTCCATCAACATGTTTTTATCTGATCAACAAATCTGTGAGTTTAACATCAAACAAAATCAACATATAAAAGTCAGTATTGCCAGGTATTCATAGCTCATGCCTGTCATCCTAGCTATGTGGGCAGGTGAGATCTGAAGATTTCAGTTCAAAACCAAGCCTGGGTAAGAAAGTCTGTAAGGCTCTTATCTACAATCAATCACTTAAAAAACTGGAAGTGAAACTGTGGCTCAAAGTGTTAGAGCAAGCTGGACATCAGTGGCTCAAGCCCTGTAATCCTAACTGCTCAGGAGGCTGAGATCTGAGGATCAAAGTTCAAAGCTAACCATTCAGAAAAACGGAAGTGGTCCTGTGACTCAAGTGGTAGAGCACTAGCCTTGAGCTGAAGTGCTGAGGGACAGTGTCCAGGCCCAGAGTTCAAGCCCCACAACCAAAAAAAAAAAAAGTGTTAGAGCACTAATCTTGAGTAATAGAGGCATTGAGCTCAAGCCCCACAACCAACCCCCACACACAAAAAAAAAAAGGAAAAGAAAGAAATCAGTTGTTTTTCTATTTACCAATAACAATGAGGGTAAGAAAGAACGGAGTTGCCTCAAAAATTAAATAAGTGGGAGGAAACCCAACTCAGTAGTTAAGTCCTCTACAATAAAAATGATACATTTTAAGAAAGAAACAAAGATAGGAAAAAAATAAAGCTCTCCCATACCCATGTATCAGTAGAGTTAATAATGTGAATAGTGTACTACTTAAAGGAATCTAGTTTCAATACAAGCTGTCCCAAAATTCCAATGTCATTTTATAGAAACAGAAAAAAAAATCAATCATAAAGTTCATGAGGTTACACAAGATCTTAACTAGCCAAAGCAATCCTGAGCTAACAGAGATGTCATACTTCCCAACATCAAAAATTACACCATAGAGACATAGTAACAAAAACCACAAAGTACTAACAAAAACCACAAAGTAGGAAAAAAAAAAAAAAGACACCAAGGTTTATAGAACAGAAGACATGGGGGGGACCAAAACTTAAGAAGTGGATAGCCTCTTGAACAAATAGTTGGAAAAACACAATATATAAATATATATAATACAAAGTACATTACTATCTCTCACTTCCTACAAAAATCAATTCAATTCAAAATGGATCAAGATCTTCATGTATGGCCTGAAACTGTGAAACTCATGGAGGAAAGCATGGGCAAAGGACCAAAGATGTGCTCATAAGTGATAGCTTTCTGAATAAGACTGGATTGCTCAGCAAATAGCATCAACAAAAGAGAACAAAAAAACTTCTGAACTGTGAAAGAAATGATTACCAGGTCACCAGAGAGACAACAGAATGGAAGAAAGTATTTCAAACTGTTAATCAGATAAAGATTAATATCAGTGCATACGAAGATCTCAAAGAATTAAACAGCTAAAGAACAAAAAATCCACTAATAACTCACTAATAATTAATGAGTAAACCTAGGAAGTGTAAAATGAGAAGGAGATGGGGGTGATTATGGCTAAAATACTTTGTGTATGTATGGAAACAAAATAGTGAAGCGTGTTAAAATTGTTTCAAAAAGGAGGGAGGGAAGATAAGAAAGAATAAAACAGGGTAAATGAGATTAAGGTAGATTGTGTATATATAACATAATGTAAGAAATACCACAATACAAATTCCTTTTTAAAATAAATACAAATAAAAAAGGAAAGAGTATGACTTCATTAAAGGACATGGCACATTGCTAGACATAAAAATTAATTGAAAGCTGTCAGTGCTCATGCCTGTAATGCTAGCTGCTTAGGAGGCTGAAATCTGAGGATCAGAGTTTGAAACCAGCCCAAGAAAGTCCATGAAAGTCTAATCTCCAATTACTCACCAAAAAGCCACAACTGGAGCTGTGGCTCAAGTGGTAGATAGAGGACTAGCCTTCAGAGAAAAAGCTCAGTGACAGTGCCCAGGCCCTGAGTTCAAGTCCTAGGACTGGAACAAAAAAAAATTTTAATAACTGTTGGTTGTAAGTTTAACATATATCCTCTATTATGTTGAGATATGCTCTTCTAAAAATTTCATTTGATATCGTAGGTATCTCTATTTTAAGAATGATGAAACTAAGGGTTATAAATCAGTAGCAGTAAGTGTGACAATTGACAGCTTGCTGTCAAAGCCTATGTGTTTAATAACTCTATTGTGTTGCTTCCAAAATGAAATGAAGACAATAAATAAAACTTTACATGATCCAGGTATGATATCAGATACCTGAAATCCTAGCACTTGGGAGACCAAGTCAGGACAGTCTCCAACTTGCCTACTGAGGAGGAGGGGGGGGGGGGAGCGGGAAAGGGGAGGAGGAGGAGGACAATGTATATATACAATTTTTAAAATATTTTCTTTATTATTTTGTTTGCAACATAAGGTCAACAATTGGAGGAATCCGTGAAATTTTCGGCAGAGTAGGGGCAGTGATGGCGCCTCTCTTCATGACCTTAGCAGTGTATTCTCCCCACCTGCCCTGGATTCTCTATGGAGCCTTCCCCATCCTTTCTGTCCCTGCAGTCCTCTGCCTTCCAGAAACCAGAAATGGGCCTCTCCCTAACACTATCCAGGATGTGGAAAATGAGTAAGTAAACACTCCAGTGGGCACCTGCCTAGGGAGGGACTGTGTCCTTTATCTGTGATGGAAACAAAATTACTATGTCAAGCTCTCTCCCCACCTAGGCTCAGACCAGGCCTGTTCTGTTCCTATACAAGTCCCTTATTCAATGGCAACCTCATCCCTAGCCACACAATTGTATTATTATTATTATTATTATTATTATTATTATTATTATTATTATTATTCTCCTCCTTAAGTAGTTCTACAAAGGAGTTGCCATTTAACAAGGTAGTTTATGATATGATGAATCTTCACCAATGTCACCCCTTTCAGCATTCTCACCCATCCCTTCCTTACCCACCCCTTCCCTCACTCTTCCTAATTTTGCAGGATATCATTGAATTCTTGAGTTTACACACTGCTCTGAGGCCCCTAGATCACACAGGCTGCCATTGCTTTTTGTTTTATTTATGAACACTGGTTCACTGTACAATGATGCATCATGATCAGAGTCACCCTCCTTCACTCTCCCCACCCCTTTTCCTCTTCCCAAATCAGTTAACCTAGGCTTTTATACCTAGGTTTTATACCAGTAAGTTTAATGGTAGAAAGGTCAAACTTAGTCAAACTTATAAATGTCATATAGTCTGTGTCTTTATAAGAAACACACATTTACCAGGTGGTGGTAGCTCATGCCTGTAATCCTAGCAACTCAGGAGGCTGACATCTGAGCATCTCAGTTCAAAGTCAGAAAAGTCCCCATGGGACTCTTATCTCCAATTAACTACTCAAAAACTGGAAGGGAAGCTGTGGCACAAAGTGGTAGATGCTAGCCTTGAGCAAAAGAATTTAGGAAGGCCCTGAGTTCAAGCCCCACAACCAATACAGATTGGGGAGGGGGGAGGAAGGAAGGAAGGGAGAGAGGGAGAGAGGGAGGGAGGGAGGGAGGGAGGGAGGGAGGGAGGGAGGGAGGGAGGGAGGGAGGGAGGGAGAGACGGGAAGGGACAGGGAGGGGAGGGAGGGAGGGAGGGAGGGAGGGAGGGAGGAAGGAAGGAAGGAAGGAAGATTCTTTCTATTTTCCCATAAATAAGCTGAGACTTAAATGTCTTTTCTCATATTCCTGGTTTTATTACCTATCAGCCCAATGAGTACTCAATATATTATGGGAAAAGGTGTGAGTTTATCACATAGATACAATCCTGGTTATTTCTTAAGGCAAAGAAGAATTATGGGACTAAAACCAGTCAAATAAACAAACAAATCCTCCTTCTTGTAAAGATGAACATGTTCCTAAATGGATCCTATAAGATTTAACCAAAGTTTCTGCCACAGGCAATGGAAATTTTGAGGACAAAGAATTTAAGAAATATAAAACCAACATATAAGTGTGTGCTATGGCTCACACTTGTAATCCTAGTCACTTAGGCGGCTGAAATCTGAGGAGCATCATGATTGGAAGCCATCTTGGGCAGGAAAATTTATGAGACTATTCTCTCCATTTAACCACTACAAATCAGAAATGGACATCTGGCTCAAGTGGTAGAGCAATAGCTTTGAGCACAGATCAGGGACAGTGCTCAGGCCCTGAGTTCAAGACCCAAGACCGGCAGGCATGCGTGCGCGTGCGCACGCACGACGCACACGCACACGCGCACACACACACACACACACACACACACAAATTTTAAATGAGAAAAGAAAATTGGATCCTTAAATTTTCTCCCTTTGATTTTTTTCTAAACACTAATGTCTAAAATGACAATAGTACAAGAAGAAACAGTCAGAACCATCTCTCTCAGCATGCCCAGGTGTCAAGGCCAGTGTCAAGGCGTCAAGTCTTGGGTGGCAAAGGCGGCAGGCAGAACGTCTGCTTGTCCTCAGGCATGCAGGATTGTGTGCTTAATCTACATCTTTGTCTTTTGATTTTGTTTTTGTTTGGGTTTTTTCTTCCACAGCACAAGCGTTTCAGGAAAAGTAAAGAAGGAAGATACTTCCGTGAAAATAACACAATTTTAAGGATTTTCCAAGAGTTGACCCAAAGAAGACCAAAATAAAGGGGGGGGGATCAAAATGGTTTCATTCTACGTACAGAACTAGCCATGTGGGCTGGGAAGGTGGCTCAGTGGTAGAGCGCTTGCCTTGCAAACACGAGGCCCTGGTTTCAATTCCTCAGCACCACATAAGCAAAAAGAAAAAAGCCGGAAGTGGCTCTGTGGCTCAAGTGGTAGAGTGCTAGCCTTGAGCTGAAGAGCTGAGGGACAGCGCTCAGGCCCAGAGTTCATGCCCCAAGACCGGACCCAAAAAAAGAACTAGCGATGTACATAGTGGAGAAATAAATGCCACCTATACTCATGGAACAAAATATACCAATTTTCCTGGAATAATTTATGTTTAATTCCCTAAAACAAATGCTTTTTTAAAGAAAAATACTGCAAAAATCACTTCAAATTCATACAGAAAGCAGTAAGAGCAAAGATGGTTTGGGAAAATAAACACTATTATTCAGATGATCCAGCAATGTCATTACTTGGTATCTATTGAGAAGAAGTAAAATTATCATGTCAGATAGATAGCTGCACTCTCATATTTATATTAGAGCTGTTCACAGTAACCACGATGGTGACTATTCATTGCTCATCTATTTATGGATTTATTAACCTCAAATAGATGAGCAGCAAAGACTTAAAGAAGAATGAAATCATGCAGTGTATTAGACAGTAGATAGAACTAAAGATAATCATGTTAAACCAAGTAAGTCATGTCTGAAAATGTCACAATGGAAGAAACTATTTTGTGCAATTAATATACACTAAAAATTTTGGTATGTTTACACAATAAAATGCTATTTGTCTATTAAAAATAAGAAAATCCTGTATTTGTGACAACATGATTAACCTTAGTAACATTACGTTAAGTGAAATAATCAAGCACAGAAAGACAAATAATACATGATCTCACTCGTGAAATCTGAAAAAAATTGCTCTCATTGAAATAAAAACTAGAATTGTAGGAACTGGTAGATTACAGCATTTGAACAAAAATCTGAGAAAGAGCCTGAGACCCTGAGTTCAAACCTCAGTAAGAGAGAAAGAGAGAGAAGTTATATAGTAAACTCACAAAACTTGATGTGAACGCCGTTTAGCTTTTAATACATGATATATCACAGAAAAGAATATGAATACAAGTTTGTGGTTTTATATATACATATTCAAAACAGTCTGTCAATATTCAAAATACCTTATTTCTATATTAACAATTAATTCTTATATATATTTTTTATTGCAAGATACCGCAGAGAGGGGTTACAGTTACATGAGTAAGGTAATGAGTCCATTTCCTATCGAGCATTGTTACCCCTCCTTTGTTTTTCCCTACTATCCCTTCCCTCCCCAACTCTCCAACCCCACCCCCCCTGCAAAGTTGTAAAGTTCATTTTCAACATAGTGTCTTGTACATCTCATTGTTACAATGGGTCAACCTGTACCCTTATTTCAGATTTTTGTTATTTCCCTTCCCCTCCCCAAATGTATATACAAGATGCAGGGCACCAGAATCAAAAACAGTGAATAACAATGTATTTTTTATATATTCTTTATGTATGATTGTGTGTGTGTGTGCTGGTCCTGGGGCATGAACTAAGAGCCTTTCTGCTCAAGACTAGTGCTCTACAACTTAAGTCACAGCTCTACTTCCAGCTTACTGGTAGATTTATGAGAGCTAAGAGTCTCGTAGACTTTCTTGCCCCAGGCTGGCTTCAAATCACTGATCCTGAGATCTCACCCTCCTGAATAGCTAGGATTATAGGCATGGGTCACCTGTGCCAGCCAGAGTGATTTTTATCATTTATTAAACATATAAATGGAGTGTTGGGGCTGGAAAGGTAGCTCAATGGTAAAGTGCGTGCCTTGCATGCATGAGGCCCTGGGTTTGATTCCTCAGCACCACATAAGCAGAAAAAGCCAGAAGTGGCGCCATGGCCCAAATGGTAGAGTGCTAGCCTTGAGCTAAAAAGCTGAGAGTTGGCGCCCAGGCCCTGAGTTCAGGCCCCATGACCAGCAATAAATAAATAAATAAATGGAGTGTTAAATTAAAACCCTCTTGTACAAGGGTTTGAAGATCATAACAAAAGACTTTTCCACTCAAATAAACAGATCAAGTCAGTTACTTGGTTTAAGTTTATCCTGATTTTGAAAGCTTTGAAAGCCATCAAGTACATATAGAGCAAAGTTCAATGTTCAATGTAAATTTCTTAATCTTTATCAGGTTCCAAATATTAATTATTATGAACAACTGTTAAGGGTTAAGGTTAAGGGTTGTAAAAAGTAAATGAAAAGTTAAAAAAAGAGAAAATTTTAAGGGCTGGGAATGTGGCTTAGTGGTAAAGTGCTTGCCTATCATGCACCAAGCCCTGGGTTCAATTCCTCAGTACCACATAAACAGAAAAGGCTGGAAGTGGTGCTGTGGCTCATGTGGTAGAGTGCTAGCCTTGAGCAAAAGAAGCTCAAGGACAGTGCCCAGGCCCTGAGTTCAAGTCTCAGAGGACTGACAAAAAAGGAGAGAGAAAATTTAAAATAATAAAAGGAAGAAAAAAAACCATTGAGGTAGACACAGTGGCTCATGTTTGTAATCTTGGCAAATTCAAAGGCAGAGGTTCAATCCAACTCAGAAAAAAGTTTGCAAGTACTCCATCTCAATCAACATAAATGGAATGTGGTGGTATGTACCTGTCATCTCAGCTGTATGAGAAACATAAATAGGTTCAGGTCAGGCATAAATGCAAGCTCTATAGGAAAAATAACTACAGCAAAAAGTGGCTGGGGTATGATAAAGTGATAAAGCAGCTGCTTAGCAAGTACAAGGATCAGAGAGTTCAAATCCCATTGTAGAAGGAAAAAGAAAGCAACTTTGAGAAGCTGCTACTGCAAAAGGCCTAGGGAGAAAAAAGGGAACATATGGAAGTTGAGCAGGTGCTCAGTAGAGAGACACAGAGGCTAGTGCTGGACTGGTGAGATTCCTGAGTATGGAGGGCCAGCATAGGACCTAGGACTTGACTAGAGAAACATCTGCCATACCTGGCACTGAAGTGAAATGAAGATAGCTGTGAGGAAGGGGTAGGTAATAAGACTTTTTTTTTTTTTTTTTTGGGTCCGGTCGTGGGGCCTGAACTCTGGGCCTGGGCGCTGTCCCTCAGCTCTTCAGCTCAAGGCGAGTGCTCTACCACTTGAGCCACAGTGCCACTTCCGGCCTTTTTTTTCTGCTTATGTGGTGCTGAGGAATCGAACCCAGGGCCTCATGCATGCAAGGCAAGCGCTCTACCACTGAGCCACCTTCCCAGCCCCTTGTTCTTTTTTTTTAAATCATGGTCTATAACATTTATGAGTTCTATGAGCTTTGCAATACAGTTATTTAAGACTGGTTCTTAAGTGTTGAAAAATCCAAGCAAGTCTGCTATTGCTTTAAGTAAGAACTTCAGGTTGGATACCAGTGGCTCATGCTTATAATTCTAGCTATTCAGGAGGCTAAGATTGGAGGATCATGGTTCGAAGCCAGTCTGAGCAGGAAAGTCTCTCTAAGAGACTCTTCTCTTCAATAAATTACCAAAAAGCTGGAAGTGGAGCTGTGGTTCAAGTGGTAGAGCATTCAAGTGGTAGAGCTCTAGTTCAGGTGGTAGCCTTGAGTAAAAAGCCCAGGGACAGTGCCCAGGCCCAGAGTTCAAGCCCCAGGACAAGAAGAAAAAAGAAAGGAAGGAAGAAAGGAGGAGGAGGAAGGAGAGAGAGAGAGAGAGAGAGAAAGAGAGAGAGAACCTCAGCTGCTATGTGAACAGGTCCTGCTAGCATCGAGCTTACAAAAAAGCCTGAGATAGAAAGACTGAAAACACTCTGGAGCTTCCTTGAGTGATAGCTAGCCATAACCACACCAACAAAGCACAACTTCATTTTGCCTAATATAACATCACAATCATAAATTTCAAAATAAAGGATGGGTAGGAAGGAAGATAGTTACTGGCTCACTTAGTAACAACAGTTCTTCCTCAGTGCCAAATTCACTGTTAACTTTTTTAAGTTTCTAGACACTGGAAAACCAGACTAGAAGACTTTCCAAGAAAGACTGATAAATGAGTAACTTGGCTGGTGTGAAGTCCTGAACCCTCAGGTCATTCAAATAACAAACTGACGACTGGAACAGAAGGACATACAGAACAGGTTATTTTTCTTACAAATGTGATAACCAGTAGAAGAGGAATCATAGACATGTGAGTTGTATATGGAGAATTCACCATGTGCCATGCAGATGGAAATTAGAATTTTTTTTTTTTGGTTGGTTATGGGGCTTGAACACTGGGCCTGGGCACTGTCCCTAAGCTCTTCAGCTCAAGGCAAGTGCTCTGCTACTTGAGCCACAATTTTACTTCCGGTTTTCTGGTGGTTAATTGGAGATCAGAATCTCACAGACTTTCCTGCCCAGGCTGGCTTTGAACCACCATCCTCAAATCTCATCCTCCTGAGTAGCTAGGATTACAGGTGCAAGCCACCAGCACCCAGATGGAAATCAAAATATTTAAATACTACCTGGCAGATGACATGAATCACAAAAAGTTTCACTGTAGACATGAACCCTGTGTCTGATATGAAAGGGTAAATCTAGGTTTATGAGACAAAGAGGAAGTAGGTAAAACAATGGGAAAAGACCATTTTAAGTGGAACTATGCACAGTGACTCACATTCGAAAGCCTAGCTACTCAAGATGCTGAGATTTGAAGATTATCGCTCAAAGCTAGCCCAGTTAGGAAAGTCCTTGTGAGACTCTTTTCTCCAATTAACTACCCAAAAGCTGGAAGTGAAGCTGTGGCTCAAGTGATAGTTAGCTTGAGCAAAAAAAGCTCAGGGACAGTGTGACCAGGCTCTAAGTTCAAGTCCTAGGCTGGCACCACCAAAAAAGGGGGTGGTACAACACCATACAAGTGAAAAAATAGAGTGATTATGCCATTATATGTTACAGTATATAAATCACACTTTTGCTGAGCACTGGTGACTCCTGCCTGTAATCCTAGCTACTCAGGAGGCTGAGATATGAGGATTACAACTCAAAGCCAGCCCAGGCAGGAAAATATGGGAGACTCATCTCCAATAAACTACTTTAAAAAGCCAGAAATGGAGCTGTGGGTCAAGTGGTAGAGTGCTAGCCTTTAGCAAAAGAAACTCTGGGACAGTGCCCAGGCCCTGAATTCAAGCCCTAGGACCAGCAAGAAAAGATAAGATAAGAAAAGAAAGGAAAGGGTGGGGCGGGGCCAGGCAGGAAGGAAGGAAGGAAGGGAAATCACATTTTTTCTTAATCTGGTTTTCTTGTTGTTTTAAATATTTCACTACTGAGGACTTGAAATTTTATATCTGCATCCTAAAACGGCCTACTAAACTCCAGGAGCATGTAACTAAGGGGGGAAAAAAATGTGCACTTTGATATGTAAGTGCCCTATGAAATTGAACACATTCAACTCCCAAACTCCAACACCTGCTTTTTCTACACTCTTCTCCATGTCTAGAGTGAAAACTCCAGAGCAGCTACTCAAATCCAGAGAGACTGCACCATCCTTGGATTCTCATTGTCCCTTACATCATACATCACATTTCTCATTATCTGTCTTCAAAATTATCTGGAACCTCGCCATCCTTTGCACTCTGATTGCTTGCTCCTGTGTGTGTCTGAGTCACTACAATCCCTAGTTTCTCTGTATTAAGTTTTCCAGGGGATAACAAATTACCACAAACTTGAATGAGTTAAGAGTATTTGAAAGTACTAGCTTGCAGTTCTGACTTTTTCTTGTCTTTGTGGGCATAATTCATGGAGCGGTTTGGTTTGTAAACTCTGCCTGCAGGGTCATGATATTCTTCTTGTGTCTATACGTGGTAAAGAGCTCTTTATTATGCAAACCTTATATAAACTGCTCTTTGACATGAATCACAAGTAGTTGACCCCTGCCTCTTTATAACCTCCTGTCCCTTGTCCCCAAGCAATCCACATTCTACAAATACTGAACTTCTTTCAATGTACCCAGTTCAAGCTCACCCTAGATCCTCCAACCATGTGCTCTTCTCAAGTAGATTTTGTGTTTCTCCTGATACCTCCATCTCCCTGAACTTTATTCATGAAAACACATTCCTTTGACATTAGAGTTATTTAAATGAATGTGCTTGTCTCCCTTATCCTGTAATCCTAGCTATTCAGGAGGTTGAGATCTGAAGATCATGGTTCAAAAGCCAGCCCAGGCAGGAAAGTCCATGAAACTCTAATCTCCAATTACCCACCAGAAAACTGGAAGTGGTACTGTGACTCAAAGTGCTAGCACTAGCCTTGAATAAAATTGCTCAGGACAGCACCCAGGCCCTGAGTTTTTTGTTTGTTTTTTTGCTCCTGACTGGCATTTTACACTTGAGCCATACCTCTAGCCTGTTTCACTGATTTTAATAATTAACCTTGATGTGTTACTGAGAAAGAACATTAGGCCCAGCACTTTATAATAGTTGAGCAGAGACTTGGTGTTGAAGTCCAGTGTGTTATGACCCCACTTTGTATTCATGATAAACAAAAATGTAATAGGAGAAACTTTTAGAATAATCAGTATTTTAACTTTACTAATGAAGCTTGAGACTTCAAAGTATCAACAGAGCCAGGCGCCGATGGCTCACATCTGTAATCCTAGCTACTCAGGAGGCTGAGATATGAGGATCATGGTTCAAAGCCAGCCAGTGCAGGAAAGTCCATGAGACTCTTATCTCCAATAAACACTAGAAAACCAGCAGTGGCACTGTGGTTCAAGCGGTACAGCACTCACCTTAAGATGAAGAGCACAGGGACAGTGCCCAGGCCCAGAGTTCAAGCCCCACGACTGACCAAAAAAAAAAAGTATCAACAGAGGGTGTTGAAAATAATATTTTTACTTTTACTTTGGCCAATGACTGTTTCTAATCTGATTTCTTAATTTCTATATTTGAAATATTTTGAATTATGACAGTTTTTGATATATAATTAAAGCCTATCAATAAAAATAAATATAATTCAGCAATAAGATTCAGGAATAAAGTTTTATTTTCTGGATAAGAAAAAAATATTGACTTAGTTCCTTCAGTTTCTGCTTCAAAGAAACTTATTCTTGACCCTGACACCAAATCCAAATTGCTAGCAAATGTTTCACCAGATAGAAAAGTTTATTTCCCTGAGTTAATTCTTTCACTTATGTAATATTTTAAGGAGCTGCTTCATGCTAATGTTAAGGTTACACTGATACGTAAAACATGACCATTTCCATAAGGATCCCATACTTCCATGAGAGGAAAACAAATGATTACTACATATCTTTTTTTTTTTTTTCCCTGTGGGCCAATACTGGGACTTGAACTCAAGATTGGTGCTCTACTTACTTGAGCCACAGCTCCACTTCTGGCTTTCTAATAGTCAACTGGAGATAAAGAGTTTCAGGGACTTTTCCTACCCAAACTGGCTCTGAATCTCACTCCTCATAGCTCAGCCTCCTGAGTAGCTAAAATTGTAGGCATGAGCAGTATATATGATTTTTTCCCCCAAGACTGGGACTCAAACTCTGTATCTGATGCTTTTGCTCATTGTCTGGCACTCTAACACCTGAGTCATGCCTCTAACCACCACACATCATTTTAATCCCAAATCAGCAGCATGTAAAGGTGCTCTAAAAGAATTAAAAAAAAAAAAAAACCTGGATACTGGTGACGAAACACAAGTAAATGGAATGAATCAGGACCAACATCATTTTAACAGTAACAGCTAAAACTAAGTCTTGAAGGGTCTGCTAAAACTTCATAGGACAAATAAAGGGTAACAAAACACATGTACTTCAAGAAAGTAAACTAACAAACACACCTGGGGGTGTGAACTTAAATGACAGTGGTGAGTGTGTTGAATACAAATCTGCCTATGACCATATCCTGCTACCAAACAAACCAAGTCCATGATATGCCTATCACTCAGCTTTCTGTTACTGTAACAAAACACCTAAGGCAAAGTATCATCAGGAAAAATTTTGGACTCACAGTTTTGGAGGCTTTCATGCATGGTATGTGAGGCTTTGGAGCCTGTGGCAAGGCAGCATATCATGGCAGGAGCTCTTTACAGTGGCCAAACACTAGAAATAATGAAAGAAGAGGAAATAGCTCAAGATCCTGTAGAATGTTACAACCCCATTGATCTAACTTCCTTCCAGTAGGCGATACCACCTCAAAGTTACTCCACTTCCCAAAGGTGCTTTGGACTTGCAACCAAGACCTTAACATACAGGTCTTTAAGGCACATTAACCAAACCACACCAATACAGACATCGATAATGGTGGATATATTGCAGCCTTCACTTTCCCTGGGTTGCAGCAGTGCCTTCATGTGAGTCCCCCTCCCACCCTACATAGAACCATGGTGATATTATTGAAATTCTGCCAATAATTGCAGGAGAATGAGAAGAATCAAAAAGGGAAAGAAGTATGTTGGTGCCAACTGATACAGAAATATGTATCACAAAATCATGAATGAAGACTTTAGCAATAGGGGGGAAAATCACACCAAAAAATCACACCAAAAAAATCTTGTGAAAAACCACATACTTTCCTCTATACCAAGACAACAAGCAAGACAAAATTGTTCCCATTTTAGGTGGCATTGCTTCAGAAGCAGTAGCTAGAGTGACTGAATGAGAAAAATAATTTTTCAGAATGAAAAGGATAAATTAAGTTTGGTGATATGGAAAGTAAACAGTAGATATTCACAGGCAAGTAGAAATCCAGACACATTGAAATTCCAATTTTTTTAATGGACACTAACCTAGAATACTTAGCAAAATGGTAGAAAAGGGGGAGAAAAACAAATACAAATACCACTAGGACTGCAAGAAAAACATAAAGAGAGAGCTGTGGCAAGCTTCACAGACACATGAGTACACACTCTACAAAAACATTTGGTACAACAGGCATTCAGATGAGCTGAAAATAGAGGATATGAGCTCAGAAACCAGTGGTCAGTTTCCCCACCCAGACCAATGAAGGTGAGCTAAAAAGTTAAAGCAGCACTAGGAGCCCCAGGAGTAAAGGGCCTGAGGGCTGCCTCAATCTCCCAGGACACATTTTACACATGCATGTGTCAGAATAAAGTCTTGTGTAACTAATGACTGCTAATTTTAAAAATCAGAGAGAGAGAGAGAGAGAGAGAAAAAGAGAAAGAAAGGAAGAAGGGAGGGAGGGAAGGGAGTGGGGGGAAGGGAAGGAAGGGAAGGAAGGGAATGGAAGAAAGAAAGAAAGAAAGAAAGAACGAAAGAAAGAAAGAAAGAAAGAAAGAAAGAAAGAAAGAAAGAAAGAAAGAAAGAAAGAAAGAAAGAAAGAAAAAGGGAAGCAGGGAACTCACATCTATAATCCTAGCTACTCAGGAGGCTGAGATCTGGGGATCACAGTTCAAAACTAGCTCAGGAAGGAAAGTTTAGGAGACTTTTATCATATCCAATTAACCAGCAACAAGGCTGGAAGTGGAAATGTGGCTCAAGTAGTAGAGTGTGTTTGCCTTGAGCAAAAAAATAGCTCAGGGACAGTGTCTGAGTTTAAGCCCCAGGACTGGCACACAAAAGAGAGACCGACAGATAGATAGACAGACAGACAGACAGACAGACAGACAGAGACAATGAGAACAAAAATTAAAATCATTTTCCACTTTTGAGTGAGATAGGAAGCTTCCACTGCTGTTGGTGTCTTTACTCATGTCCAAGGAAATACAGGCATGAGAGGCAGGTCCACAGGTAACCCCAGCAAAGCCACAAAGGATCCCCAAGGAGACCGAGATGTCTGATCCCAGAATGTAGGCTCAGGATGGAAGCCACACAGGCAGAGGCTCTTCTCCTCCAGACATGTCATTCCCCACCCTCATATTACTTAGGGAAGAGCTCTCTTTTACCATCTTCTAAAGTTTTTTAATTGAAGTAAAATTCATACAACATAAAATTAACCACGTTAAAATGTGCAATGAAGGTGTCTTTAATCTCACTAAAAGTGAACGTTTTTGAAATATACTACCTATGCAAACATTCTGGGTTATGTTCAAAAACCTAAATGTAGACAGATGTGTGGGCACATGCCTGCAATCCCAGGACTGGGGAGACTGAGATAGTAGGATTAAAGCCTAAGACAATCCTGGGCTCAAAAACCCTGTCTCGGGGCTGGGAAGGTGGCTCAGTGGTAGAATGCTTGCCTTGCATGCATGAGGCCCTGGGTTCGATTCCTCAGCACCACATAAGCAGGAAAAAAAAAGCCAGAAGTGGCCCTATGGCTCAAGTGGTAGAGCACTAGCCTTGAGCTGAAGAGCTGAGGGACAGCGCCCAGGCCCAGAGTTCAGGCCCACGACTGGATCCAAAAAACAAACAAACAAAAAAAAAAAACCCTGCCTCAAAAAGCCAAAGGCAGGTGCTGGTGGCTCATACCTGTAATCCTGGCTATTCAGAAGGCTGAGATTGAGGATCGTGGTTCGAAGCCAGCCAGGACAGAAAAGTCCTTGTGAGACTCTTCTCTCTAATTAACTACCAGAAAATCGTAAGTGGATCTGGGGCTCAAAGTGGTAGCTCACTAACCTTGAGAAAAAGAGCTCAAGGACAGTGCCCAGGCCCTTAGTTCACACGACTAACAAAAAATAAATAAAAAGATAAAATTAACACCGTGAGAAATGACCTTAGAAGCATAAAAGGTTCTGTTTCCACATTGCAAACCACAATGGAATGCCAAGGTAACAGAATAAGTGAAAAACAGAGAATCAGGGAGGATAAAACAGAGGAGCTAAAACAAAGTCAAAGGTATGGAAGAAACACTCAGAACCTACGAAAGGGAAATCCAAGAATTGGCAGAGTCAGCCAAGAGATCAAATTTATGCATAGTTGGGATTGATGAGGGGAAGAATTCAATACTAAAGGCACTGAAAAACCTATTCAGTAAAATAACAGAGAATTTCCCCAATCTTTTTTTTTGTTTTTGGTCAGTCATGTGGCCTAAACTCTCAGCTCTTCAGCTCAAGGCTAGCACTCTACCACTTGAGCCACAGCACCACTTCCGGTTTTTTCTGCTTGTGTAGTGTGGAGGAATCCAACCCGGAGCCTCATGCATGCAAGGCAAGCACTCTACCACTGAGCCATCCTCCCAGCCTCATTTCCTCAATCTTAAGAGAGAAAATCCCACCCACCTGACAGAAGCATACAGAACCCCCAGTAGACAGTATCCAAGAAGAAACACTTTTAGACACATCATAATAAAAATATTAGATTTGAAAATCAAGGAATTGATTTTAAATGCTGCAAAATCAAAGAAGGAGCTACATCACAATGGAAAGAAAATCAGAACCACTGCAGATCTCACCACACAAACTCTCAATCAAGGAGAGCCTGGAATGGTATAATCCAACCACTGAAAATCAACAATTTCCAACCCAAACTGGTGTACCAACTGAAGCTATCATTTCCATTTGATGTTGAAACTAAAACTTTCCATAACAAACAAAAATTAAAAGAATTCATGAACGTTAAACCAGCATTACAAAAAAATACCAAAGGGAAGTATACAATCTGAAGAAAACAATCAAAATCAAGGAAAAAGATGAGACAAAAATAGGACTCTAATTTAGTAGGAAGAGGAAAGAAGGAAAATACAGGAAATCAAGAAAATGGCAGGAAACATGACACACTGTATAATAACTCTAAATACTATAGACTCAATTCCCCAATCAAAAGAAAAAGAACAGCAGATTGTATAGAAACAAAATCTGCCAGGTGGCTCATACCTATAATCCTAGCTACTCAGGAGGCTGAGATCTGAGGATCAAGATTCAGAGCCAGCCCAGGCAGGAAAGTCCATAAGACTCTTATCTCCAATTAACCACCAGAAAATTGGAAGTGGCACTGTGGCTCAAGCACTAGCCTTGAGCTGAAGAGCTTAGGGACAGCACCCAGGACCAGAGTTCAAGTCCTACAACCCACAAGAGAAAAAAAAATCTCATTTGCAGGGAAATGGACGGAACTAGAACAAATCGGCAAGCCAAGCTCAGAGAGACAAACAGCACGTTTTCCCTAATATGCTAAAGCTAAAGCTAGCATGCACTGAGATATGACAAATGAACAGAATTCTAGATACAAGGAGACCAAAAGAGGATAGTCTTTGGAGAGAATCACAAAGGTACAATACCCAAGCACCTCTTTATATATGTATAATATACATACTGAAACAAACTACAAAGATATGGAAACAAAGGGCTTTTTAAAAAATTTATTTGTTTCTGTTTCTGATAATTCTGTATTCTTTACCTTATATGTGCTATATTCACATGCATACCTGTGGGAAGTGGGGGGGACACAGAATCTGAGGGAAAAGGGTGAAAAAGTACAGCAGTAGAGTGCACTGGAAATTGATGAAAGTAAACAATGCAACTAGTGGGTAGAGATGGGGTGGGAGGAAAATGAGAATGAGGGAACAGATGAGACTTTATGAAAACAAATGTACTGACTACCTGACACGTGTAAATATAACCCTTTGTACATCACCTTTAAATTTAAATTTTAAAAACACGTTGAATTAGAATGGATCATTGGGGAAAAAAATGGAGGGGAACATTTTTATAAATTTCTGTAGCCAAATGGAAATAAAATTACAACAGATACTAAGAGGACAGTTTTTAGGACCAGGAAAAAAAAAATGTCATCAGCGGCGGCTCTGCATGGTGAAATTCCAAGCCCTGCTTGTTGTTACCGATTACGTGAAACTACCAAGGAAGAAGGGTGCTGAGCCTAATGGTCAGTGGATTGGGTCTGACTCATCTCAAAGACCCTTCCCCTAATGAAATGATTTGCCCATTTATCATTCCAATTAGTAAACCTCAGCTGACGGGAGGATTTGTAGCAGAAGCTATCAGTTCAGTTCCAAGGTCCATTTTTCCATTTTTCATTCTGCCACCCAGAAGAAAAACAAAAGGACATTTCACAGCGTAGGCCCTGTGCCTTCGCAGCACCGGTATTTTATGGACAAGGAGAGAGAAGCAGAAGCCACGTGCACAGCCTCCCTCCCCTGCCCCTTTTAGACCCAGCTGAGAAGGGGGTGTGTGTCAATTTATAACCATTATGTTAGAAAAACATGCCTGTGATGCAGCTTGCTCCCCTGCCATCTCTAGGATGTGGCTACCCTCATCTCTGGAAGAGATGCAAACCCTGGAATTCAGATTACAAACGCCAAGCTCTGCTGCCCTCTCTCGGGACGATCCGGTACTGCAGCCGCCGAGAAGCTGCCCTGCCGCGGCCGAGAACCAGGTGTGCAAAGGGGGCTCAGGAGAGGCCAGGCCTTACCTACAGCGCCTAGAAAAGGAGAACTCTCCATCTTTCCTCCACTTCCTTAGTGAGAGGGACTGAAAGTTCCCTCTCAGAACTAAATTCACAATAACCATGGTGTAAGGCCCAAACGACAAAGGTTTACTGAGAGACCGAGAGAAGAGACCGCGAGAGGCGAAGGTGGGAGTCCGGAGCAAGAGGGACGAGGGCGCGAGGAGAGAGACTATATAGGGAAAGGCGGGGAGGGGCGTGGCCTCCGCGGAAGCGGAAGTGACCTCAGAGGATGGGGAAATGACATCAGAGCCTAGGGGACCGCCCACTGCCCCCCCCCCCGGGCGTGCCAGTTGCCTAGGTTACAGGTGCTGGGCGGGACTTCCAGGGTGCACGGGGAGAGAGCCTAGGAGCCATTTTCTCCCCAGGCAGGCCTAGCACAAGGCTCCTTTTCTAAACTTCTGTATTATTTGTATCCAAAACATACAGGTTTACGGGTTGAGCACCCATAGGGTGCTAGGCAGGGTTCTGTCTCTACAGGCCCAGACATCACCCGGGCGCCCAGTGACCAAAACAAACATTTTCATGAAGAGTGGGAAGGGCAAGGTCAACGGAGAGAGAAACACAGAGAAGGCTGACAGATACACAGCAACCAGATTGCCTAGAGCCTTCAAGCTGGAGAATTTTGTTTGGGGGACTGGTTAGGTGGCTCAGTGGTAGAGCGCTTGCCTTGCATGCATTAGGCCCTGGGTTCGATTCCTCAGCACCACATAAACAGAAAAAGCTGGAAGTGGTTCTGTGGCTCAAGTGGTAGAGCGCTAGCCTTGAGCCGAAGAGCTAAGGACAGTGTCCAGGCTCAAAGTTAAGGCCCCACGACTGAAAGAAAAAAAAAAATAATATATATATATATATATATTGTATTTACAGAGTCTCAGCTCACACAGAGACACTTCACAATAATACAGAGGTTCCAGGATGGCTAGGAAAGGGTTAAGGCAGGGACTACAGGGTTCAAAGAGACCTTGTCTAAGGGAAAGAGCAGAGAAGGGCACAAGCAGTCACTGCAGGTGGCCACATAAAGTCCTGGTAACAGAGCAGTTGAAGCCTGGTTGTGCCAAAATGCAGTCTGATTTCAGACAGAGTTCAGCCCAGGCACAGGCTAATTGGATCAGAACTGAGGCACAGCCATTGGAGTGGGTCGTGTCTGCCCAGGGTCACAGTCGCCCATCTAAGGAAGGTCAGCTCAGAGGTCAGTGTGCCATCACACCCCAAGGTTCAAGTTTCTCTATTGAGTTTTTCTATCATTTGGAAGAGAGAGTTGTATCAATCCTAGATTTGGTATTTTCTTTAAGGTCATGGGCCTGGTGTTCCTGTTATGGGTTTGATATACCTATGTGGTTTTCTTGGAGTTCGTTATTGTTATTATAAAAGTGATGTATGGGGGTTACAGTTATATGTCAGGTAAAGAATACATTTCTTTTTGGACAGTGTCACCCCTTCCTTTGCTCTCTCCCAGCTTTTTCCTCCTGTTTCCACCCACAAGTTTTATAGAGTACTACTGTTTTTTTTTAATTACACTATCAGCCTGTCGAGATGGAGGTTGTTTACTAGCACAAACAAGATGAAAAGCCTTCTATTTTGCCATTCATACTCAGAGTAGAATAGCTTAAGTCAAAACCCTACAGTGGGGCTGGGAAGGTGGCTTAGTGGTAGAATGCTTGTCTAGCACACATGAAGCCCTGGGTTTGATTTCTCAGTACCACAGAAACAGACAAAGCTAGTAGTGGTGCTGTGACTTAGCTGGTAGAGTGCTATCCTTGAGCAAAAGAAGCCCAGGGACAGTGCCCAGGCCCTGAGTTCAAGCCCCAGCAAAAAAACTACAATGGAGTTGGGGCAAAGCCAGACACTGCTGATCTACACAGCTTCAAGTAACCCAGACCAGGCCCTGTCAGTTCCTTCCCTTCAACCCCTGACTTCTGAGCAAAGGCCCCAGGCCTCTTCATGCAGGCAGAAGAAGCCCACATCTTTGGGGGGGGGGGGTGGGAGGGCTGGAGGAGGTCAGGACCTTGTTGCTGTCCCTGAGTTTTTGTGCTCAAGGCTAGTACTCTACCGCTTTAGCTACAGCTCCACTTCTGGCTTTTTGGTGGTTTATTGGAAATAAGAGTCTCCAGATTTTCCTGCCCTGGGCTGACTTTGAACCTCAATCATCATCAGACCTCAGCCCCTTGAGCAGCTGGGATTACAGTGAGAGCCACCCGCAGCCTACCCCACCTCTTTTTTCTCTTTCTCTTTTTTTTCTTTTATTTTTTTCTTTTTGTGGGTCGTGGGGCTTGAACCTGGGCCTAGGGCGCTGTCCCTCAGCTCTTCAGCTCAAGGCTAGCGCTCTACCACTTGAGCCACAGCATCACTTCTGGCTTTTTCTGTTTATGTGGTGCTGAGGAATCAAACCCAGGGTCTCATGCATGCAAGGCAAGCGCTCTACCACTGAGCCACCTTCCCAGCCCTCTTTTCTTTTTATGATGAGTTACAGAAGCTGGCAGCACAGGCTTGGAGCAAGAAGCATCCAAATGTGATTGTTAGTACTTATGTCTCTTTTCCATGAGACTAGATGGTATCCGTCAGATTCCACCAGGCAGGCTTGATCCGGACCAGAGGGCTCCAATCGGTGTGTGAGCTTTGAGAGTTTTGCCAAGCAGGTCGAAAGAATGTTCTCTTTTTTTTTTTTACACAAAGCCCTAAATATCTTTTGTCAATACAAAAGAGTTTGCATTTAATACAGAAACAGCATATTTTGTGAGGTCAGTGGAACTCTACATTAGCCAGTTGTTTCTGGAAGGCGTTACCTGCTGCTCTGAGTTCCTCCTAAATTGTTCCAGTAATAGTAATAGTAATCCAGTAATAGTAATCATGTTATTGGGTCAAACTATAGGATTTGTGTGTGTGTGTGTGTGTGTGCGTGTGTGTGCGTGTGTGTGTGCGCGCGCACGCGTGAATCCTGGGGCTTGAATTCAGGGCCTGGGTGTTATCCTTGCTCTTTTGTGCTCAAGGCTGGCACTCTACCACTTGAGCCCCAGCTCCACTGACAGCTTCTTTGGTGGTCAATTGGAGGTCAGAATGTCACAGACTTTCCTGCCTGGACTGGCTCTGAACCACAATCTTCAGATCTCAGCTTCCTAAGTAGCTGAGATTAGAGGCATGAGCCACTGGCACCCAGCGGGGATTTCTTCACTCAAGCAAGTCCTTAGATAATTCTTGAGGATAGGAGGAGAATTGCATGTGATTCTTGATGCCTTTCCAGCCACTCTTGGTAGCTTTTGCATTGGGTTTGATGCTGGTTCGGGATCACTTTCACACCTGCAAGTTGGTATGCTGTCTGTCTTACAATTTAAGTTACAAGTGAGTTGTTCTTGACTCTTCTGCCAGTCGTCCTTGTGATCATGCTGAATGGACGTGGACAATACTGTGGCTACATATGCTATTGATTGCTGGGAAGCATTCCAGTTTGTTATGGGGGAAAGAGAAACAGCCTCATGGAAAAAGATGACTTTATTGGGGAAGTGGAGAGCTGACGGGCCAGGGCCGCAGCACAGACTCGGGGGATGAAACTGCCCCCCCCCCCCCGCAGCCCACAAGCTAGGGTTATTAAAGGCAAAATCCATGTAGTCTAGCCTGGCCACATGCAGGTGGCCAATGGAGTTACAGTCTACCTTATGTTAGGTTTTTAAAAAGAGGTAACCGAGTAAGAACTGCACCAGCACGCACGTGGTATTCAGATAAGGGGTAGGTTTATTCAGTAGACCTGCTTGGACCAGGCAAGGGTGGCACTCCACGTGGCTGGGAAAGGCCTGGGAATGAGAGAGAGCTGGGAAGAGAGGAAAGAGAGAGAAAAGAGCAGAGAGAGGGGTAAGAACAGTAGCACTCACGTGGTATTCAGGTAAGGGGTAGACCTGCTGGGACCAGGCAAGGTTGGCACTCCACGTGGCTGGGAAAGAGAGAGAGCAAGAGAGCAAGAAAAGAGCAGCAAGAGCTAGAAATGAACAGAGAGAAAAAAGGGAGAGTCTGGGCCTGGGCTAGCCCTTATGTAGGGTATGGGTGGGGAAAGCTGTGGCCACATCAAATTCAGATGTGACCTCAGCGGATGCAGATGTGACCTCTTCCAGGTGTCCCAGTTGCCTAGGTAACGCAGGTACTGGGTGGAGACTTTGCTGCGAGGAGGGTGGAGTCTGCTCGCCATCCAGGAGCGGACCTTACATTCCAGCCTTTTAATAATCATGAAATAGGGCGAGGATTCTCTCTGGCTACTTCCTGCTGACAAGGGGCGTCGACAATAGGGGTAAAAGGCTGGAATTTGGTCTCCTCCCAGAGAAGGCAGTGAACAGCAGCTGTCCCTTGGTTGCGTGAGTCCTTAGATGAAATCTGGAGAAGTCTCATGAGCATTGAGGGGCTGGAAAAAAAAATACTAGAGAGCAAATAAATGGCAAGTGGAAGGACTTGGGGCTGAAAATGTTGGTAGAAATGTCCCTAGCTACTTCTGACATCTGGCGACTAGGTAGAGAAGTCAGGTGACAAAGGCAAGAATATAAATTCCTGTTCAGTTAATAGGTAGACAGGTATAGACATTGGATGGGCAGGCTTCTTACTTCTACTGACCTCCCGGCTCAGGTTAATTTTGAAAGGGCAGGCACAAAGTAGCTGATGTGACATCTCCTCTTACTCCCTTCCACGTTCCCTTGTTCCCTAGACTGGCTGAGTCTAGGTGCTCGTTTCTGGGATGGCTTGTCCCAGTTGGTATTCAAGATTTGAACTCAAGGCCTGGGCACTGTCCCTGAGCGCTTCCGCTCAAGGCTAGCACTGAACCACTTTGAGTTATAGTACCACTAGTATTCAAGGAGATTTGAACTCAAGGCCTGGGCACTGTCCCTGAGCACTTCTGCTCAAGGCTAGCACTCTACCACACTGAGTTATAGTACCACTTGCAGAGTTTAGCTGGGAGACGGAGTCTTAGGGATTTTTTAGCCCGAGCTGGCTTTGAACTGAAATCTTTGCCACAAAAGCCCTTTATTATTTCCGATTAAAGCAACAAGGAGATCAAGTAGAATAAGTAGAGCTTACCTGGTTCTTATCAAGAATTGTCAACAAATATTCTGAAATGACAAAACTCATTAGATGTGATGAGAATTTTAGCACAGATATGCCCAGTATTTTAGAACCACATAGTCAGTAGTAGAATACACAACACAAATCAAAAAAGGCACAACTTAAAACCTAAAATTTCGACAACGTTTAGACATCTTTGCTAACAAAGCATATCAGATGGTTGGACCTCAGTTACCAGGGCCTGTGAAAAGAGCAACTTGTTAGCAAGGCACCTTAGAATAGATGGAGTAGTAAACTTAGTGGAAGGTTAAGGGTCAGATGGGGCCAAACCCTTAAGCCACCACGTGGCCAAGATGGCGAATTCAAGATGGTGAATCTCTGAAAGAATGCAAAGAAAGCCTGAATAGATTAAGCCTACATTGGCTAGCCTTTGAGAGGGAACCTGGGGGGGGGGGGGGGTCCCTGACCCAGCCTGCGTCGCACTCTTCAAGGCACAAGCCAAAAAGTAGAGTCAGTCTGGTGAGTGAAGGAGAGCTGACCAGGCAGAAGCGGCGTCCCGACTTCCCCCAGAGCCCTCTAGAGAGAAATGGCCAAGCCCCCAAAACCAAGCGTCCTCAGCTTCAGAGGTGACCGCCTTTCAGCTAAAGGCCGTAGGAGCTCTCTGGCGTGGCGCCACGTCTGGACAGAGACTGAGTGACAGAGAGCCATAGAGTACTTTCACTCACCAGAGTAGAGAAGTGTGGACGTGGATGTGAAGGCAGCAATGGTATCGATGCGTTGATTCCGCCGCAGACAGACTGGTTCGCAAAAGGCCGTCAGAACTGCGGGTATTCCTCAGAGCAAAAAGGGAAGAACAAAAAAAAGAAAAAAGAGGAAAAAAACAGAGAAATCCCAGCTATCCTGACTTTAAGCCTTTATCCGAGTCACGGCACCATTTATGTTAGGTTTTTAAAAAGAGGTAACCGAGTAAGAACTGCACCAGCACGCACGTGGTATTCAGATAAGGGGTAGGTTTATTCAGTAGACCTGCTTGGACCAGGCAAGGGTGGCACTCCACGTGGCTGGGAAAGGCCTGGGAATGAGAGAGAGCTGGGAAGAGAGGAAAGAGAGAGAAAAGAGCAGAGAGAGGGGTAAGAACAGTAGCACTCACGTGGTATTCAGGTAAGGGGTAGACCTGCTGGGACCAGGCAAGGTTGGCACTCCACGTGGCTGGGAAAGAGAGAGAGCAAGAGAGCAAGAAAAGAGCAGCAAGAGCTAGAAATGAACAGAGAGAAAAAAGGGAGAGTCTGGGCCTGGGCTAGCCCTTATGTAGGGTATGGGTGGGGAAAGCTGTGGCCACATCAAATTCAGATGTGACCTCAGCGGATGCAGATGTGACCTCTTCCAGGTGTCCCAGTTGCCTAGGTAACGCAGGTACTGGGTGGAGACTTTGCTGCGAGGAGGGTGGAGTCTGCTCGCCATCCAGGAGCGGACCTTACACCTTATAGTAGCTGTTTAAACTAACCTATCATTTTGGTTTGAATTGGTGGCATGAATTTGGCAGGCAAAAGGCTGGGTTTACATTTTGGCGGGCAAAGCCTATTTCCTGACCCTGAGGTATCTGTGGGAAACTCGTATTGTAAATCTCAGAGGTGAGGGAGGCATTAAAGATGGGCCAGTTTGGCTCCCCCTGGACAGGTTCTATTTGAAGTCATCTCTTAGACTTCTGCTTCCTGTACCCCTAAAAACTGCCACATTTGCTGATATATCCAGTAGTGAAAAAAAAATTGCAGAGGTCTTTTTTTTTTTTTTTCTTTTTCTAGTCATGGGCTTGAACTCTGGGTCTGGGCGCTGTCCCTGAGCTCTTCAGCTCAAGGTGAGCACTCTACCACTTGAGCCACAGTACCACTTCCAGTTTTCTGATGGCTAATTGGAGATAAGAGTGTTAACGACTTTCCTGCCCAGGCTGGCTTTGAACCTCAATCCTCAGATCTCAGCTTCCTGAGTAGCTAGGATGACAGGCTTGAGCCACCAGCACCCAGTGCAGAGATCTTTATTTATTGGTGGTTGCTCAGATTAAATGACACAGAGATGAACTGTACTCTTTTGACATGGCACAAAGAGGCATTCATTTGCTGTGACAAAATCATCCTTTCTTGCCGGGCACCTGTGACTTACACCCATAATCCCAGCTACTGGCTAATATTTGAGGATCATGGTTCAAAGTCAGCTGGGGCAGGAAAGTCCGGGAGACTCTTATCTCCAATTAACCACTCAAAACTCAGAAGTGGTGATGTGGTTCAAAGTGGTAGAGCGCTAGCCTTGAGTAAAAGAGCTCAGGGACAGCACCCAGGCCCTGATTTCAAGCTTCACAATCAACACACACACACATGCACACACACACACACACACACACACACACACACACACACATCCTTTCTAAACTTTCTGGAGATTCTTGGTAGCGTTGGCTTCTGGATTATTCCACTTGGGAGGCACATCGGGAACTCATCAGAATGGAGTTTGTAAAGTTTGGGTAACAGGAGTTCCTTTGTCCACAGAGACGCAGAGCTGCCCCGCTGGGCTGGTCTCAGACAGCGCACGTCACTGGGGAGGCAGGACCAACGCTGAAAGACTGGAATGACGCTGTGGAGGCCTCGCAGACGGGTCCTCATGCCCCACACTGGTAGAGTGGGGTGTGCTGGGTGCTGTACAGAGAAGTGAACATCATCCATCACCACCCACTAGTATCAGGTCAAAAGAATAGTTCACAAGGCTGTGGCTGTCTTATCAACTCTCAGTTTGGAAGCCAGATATCTATCACCATAGCTGATCTTTCTTTTTTTGTCTTTTTTGTCCGTCATAGAGCTTGAACTCAGGGCCTGCACACTGTTTCTGAGCTCTTTTAGTCAAGGCTAGCGTTCTACCACTTGACCCATAGCTCCACTTCTACCTGTTTAGTGGTTAATTGGAGATAAGAGTCTCATGTGCTTTTCTGTCTGGGCTGGCTTTGAAGCATAATCCTTAGATCTTAGCCTCCTAGGTAGCTAGGATTACAAGTGTGAACTGCCAGCACCTAGCTTTCTCCCTCCTTTTTTATTTTAATACTTGGCAACTGGGGATTTCCTGTGGGGTATTTTCACCATTCTTGAGTGTTATGAATGGAAGTATACGTCTGTGGGGTGTGTGTGTGTGTGTGTGTGTGTGTGTGTGTGTGTGTGTGTGTGTGTGTGTGTGTGTGTATACTAGTGGTACTAGGACTTAATTCAGGGTCTAGCCTCTGTCCCTTAGCTTTTTCACTCAAGGCTGGTATTCTACCACTTGAGCCACAGAGCTCCACTTCTAGTTTTTTGTTTGTTCAGTTGAGATAAGAGTCTCATGGACTAACCTGCCTTGGCTGGGTTCAAACTGTGATCATCAGATCTCAGTTTCTTGATTACTTAGGATTACAAGTGTGAGCATCCAGCTCTTTGCTTTTCTTCTTTCTGCTAACTTATATATTGCTTTTGCAAACCAGTTCCTCATGAGATGAGACAATGTGCCTTCTCAGCTCTCCAACTTTCAGCCCTTGGTCTGCATGGATCAGAGGTCCTTCACAATAATGTACAGGTTACACCATACCCAGGAAAGGGTTAAAGCAGAACCATGGGGTTCAAAGAGGCCTTACCCTAGGGAAAGAGCAAAGAAGGGTACAGATGCAGGTCACAGCAGGTGGCCTCATAAGATACTGGTGCAGGACCCACAGGCAGTGTTAAAGGCAGCGCTCAAGGTACAGAGTGGGCAACCAGCTATATACAGAGTTGAATCCAGGCAACAAGACATTTTTCAGGCTTACCGGATCCAAACAGATGGCACTTACAGTGGGTCCTTGGAGCTGAAAAGAAGAACCCATTACATGCATGTCAGCAAAAAATAAACAGGATAGGGCTGGGAGGTAGCTCGATGGCAAAGCGCTTGCCTAGCAAATGCAACGTCCTGGGTTCAATCCCCAGTACCTGAACTAGGCCCTGAGAGGAGACTGGAGCTGGGACAGCTTCCTTACAGGTTTTGTTTTTGTTTTAGGGATTATAGGAAAAACAGGAACGTTGGCTCTAACCAGCCCAGTTCTTGGAATGAAAAGAATGCTTCTAGGTCCCCCCCTCTCCTTAACGACTTGACCCACCTTCATTGTTCTGTTAAGGACTAGCCAACTAAACAGGTAGCTGGTAATCCAGTAATCCGGCTCATGCTGTTTACTATAACCCCCGCCTTTTCACATGTATAGGTGAAACTCCACTAAACACCTTTGTATATGTTTACCTGAAGCCCGATTTACCACCGTTGAATTTGTGAGTCATTTAAACCCAAAATGATAGGCTGGTTTAAACAGCCGTTATGTGACAAAGTGTAACCTCACTGGCCACCTGCGTGTGGTCTGGTATGACTGTACAATCTTTTGGGTGTGTGACAATCTCATTGGTCACCTACATGGCCAGGCTTCACCTTGTGATTTTTGCCTTTAAAAACCTAAGCATGTGGGCCGCTCGGGGTCGCAGTCTCAGCTCCCGAGCCTGTGCTGCGGCCCTGGCCCGTCAGTGTAGGAACCTTCTCAATAAAGTTGCTTCTTTAATAACAACTTTGTTGCGGTGGGCTCTGTCACTCTGGACGGCTAGGGGGGCTTGCCTGCCTGAGTAGGGGTCTTCCTACTACAGTACCAAAAAAGAAAAGATTAAAAAAAAAAACAAAACAAGCTGGGAATGTGGCTTAGTGGTAGTGTGCTTGCCTATCATGCATAAAGTCCTGGGTCCAATTCTTCAGTACCACATAAGTAGATAAAGCCAGAAGTGGTGCTGTGACTCAAGTGGTAGAATGCTAGCCTGGAGTGAAAGGTCAGGGACAGTGCCCAGGCCCTGAGTTCAAGCCCCAAGACTGGCAAAAAAATTAAATAAAGAAACATGATAGAGCTAGTGTGTATGGCCCAAGCCTGTACTCCTAGCTACTAAGGAAGCTGAGATCTGAGGATTATGGTTCAAAGCCAGCCTGGGCAGGAAAGTCCATGAATAGAGCTGTAGTCCAGAAGTAGAGCTGTAGTTCAAGTGGTAGAATGCTAGCCTTGAGTAAAAAAAAAAAAAAAGTTCAGGGACAATGCCCAGGTCCTGAGTTCAAGCCCTAGGATTGGCACTAAAAGGAGAAAAAATATATAGAAAAAAGGAAAAGAGCTGGAATGGGTGTTAACTTCCTCCATGGTTTCATTCAAAGGGCTACTACTTCCAGGGTCTTGAGGAAGCATTCCTGGCTGAGAAGCTGGGGAGCAGCTTGCTTTTGAGACGTTTTCCTTGCCTGACAGAGAGGCAAAGAACCAACGGGCAAGGGTTCTAAAGTTAAAGGTCTGCAAAGAAGCATGGAAAGTCTCTTTCTTCCCCTTTGTTCACTGGGGGGGGCGCCTTGGGTGTTACAGCTAAGCTTATTTTCCTTTGTTTGCATTTGGATTCACCTTTATATACCCAAAACACAGCCTGGTGAGCCCTCCCCTTTCCTTTCATCTTCCCTCTGCTCTGACGGCCAAGGGGAGGAAACAGCTGGCTGCACAATGCATTCCCCCTGCTGAAAAAAGCCCAGGCCAACTTGAATAAAAGCTTCATAGTAGAGGAGAGAGGAATGTTTTCATTTAGATTTAAGTGAGGGTTCTAAGCTTTTTTTTTTTTTAACTGGTCCTGGGGCTTGAACTCTGGGCCTCAGCTCTGTCCCTGAGCTTTTTGTGCTCAACTTGAGCCACAGCTCTACGTCTAATTTTCTTGGTACACTAGTAGGAGACAAAAGTCTCACTGACTTTCCTGCCCAGGCTGGCTTTGAACCATAAGCCTTAATCTCAGCCTCCTGATCACCTAGGAGTCCAGTTGTGAGCCACTGGCACCCAGTACATCCAAATTTTTGAAGATATAGTAAAATTGAAAGAGCAGTATAATCAATACTTATTTAATTTGCCACTTAGATTCAAAGTTAGTAAACTGCATGTATTGTGTGTCCATGGAGAATTGGCTCTATGGTCCACTTCAGATGCCAAAATCCATGGTTGCTCAAGCCACTTAGATAAAATGTATGACTAAGGCTGGGAAGGTGGCTTAGTGGTAGAGTTCTTGCCTAGCATGCATGAAGCCCTGGGTTCCATTCCTCAGTACCACATACATAGTAAAAGCCAGAAGTGGCGTTATGGCTCAAGTGGTAGAGTTTTGCCTTGAGCACAGAGAGGCTCAAGGACAGTGCTCAGGCCCTGAGTTCAAGCCCCAAGACCAGCAAGAAGAAGAAGAAGAAAAAGAAGAAGATGAGGAGGAGGAAGAGGAGGAGGAAGAAAGAAAGAAAGAAAGAGCTGGGTGCCAGTGGCTCAGACCTGTAATCCTAGCTACTCAGGAGGCTGAGATCTGAGGATCACAGTTCAAAGCCAGCCCAGGCAGGAAAGTCCGTGAGACTCTTATCTCCAATAAACCACTAGAAAAAAAAAACACTTCTGAGTGGCACTGTGGCTCAAGCAGTAGAGCATTCGCCTTGAGCTGAAGAGCACAGGGACAGCGCCTAAACCCAGAGTTCAAGCCCCACAACCGACCAAAAAGAAAGAAAGAAAGAAAGAGAAAAAAGGAAGGAAAGAAAGAAAGAAAGAAAGAAAGAAAGAAAGAAAGAAAGAAAGAAAGAAAGAAAGAAAGAAAAAGAAAATGGATGACTATTTATATTAAATCTACAGACAAGCTAGGTGAGGTGGCTCAAGACTATAATCCTAGATGCTTAGGAAGCAGGAATTGAGGTCCAAGGTCATCCCTTGTCAAAAAATAAAAGCAAATAAACACACACACACACACACACACACCACACAAAGAGCTGGGCATGATGGCACAAGGCTGTCATACTAGCACAGTACACAAGCACAAATAGGAAGATTAAAATCCAAGCCAGCTGGGCATAAAGTGAGACTCTATCTTGAAAATAAGCATACCAAAACACATTGTACTCATGACCTAGCTTATGGGCTTGAAATCTCTTTGCACAATTACAGAAGAAGGAGAAGGGGAAGGAGAAGGAGAAGGAGAAGAAGGAGGAGGAGGAGGAGTATGGGGCGGGGGGGGGGGGGGAGGAGGAAGTGGGGAGAAGAAGAATCAACACTGAAAGGGGCTGGAGGCCTGGCTCCAGTGGTAGAGTCCCTGCCCAGCAAGCAGCCGGACCTCAGTTCAAATCCCAATAATGCCGAAACAAAAACAAACCCCAAAAGCCTACATATCCCCTCCCAAATTCCTTAAGTCATCTTTAGACTATCTGTAATACCCAGTACAATGTAAATGTGACCTCGGTGGGTTTTACCCCATACTGTTTAGGGAATGGTGAAGTGAGCAAAAGAGACAGATACAAAAGGGAGGCAGAAAATTCGAGGGCAGATGTTAACAGCAGCAGTTTTCTATGTTCCTGTTATAATTCTAAACTCACTGAACAATAACTCACTCCTTTCCTCTCCTCTCAACCTGGGAAAAGCTCTATTCTACTTTCTGCCTAGTTTAATTTCCCTTCTCTAGGCGGTTCCTGTGAGCAAAAAGTATACACCATTTCTGTGCCTGGCTCCTGCGTCTCACTTCGCACAACATTTTTCAAGACACATCTGTGTTGTAGCATGTGCGGGCCTTCTTCTTTAAGGCTGAATCATGCTCCATTGTATGATTGTGCCATTTGTGTTTACGTGTTGATTGAAGGCTGGGATTCTTACAAAAATGTCTGTCCCGGTCAAGTCCTATGCCTGCCGGAGCTGCTCTAAAAACCTCCACCATGGCCACCAGGGGGCGCACTAGGAACGCCAAGGTCCCTGCACAGAAGCTGGTGGGAGGCAGAGGAGCAGGGAACCTTGCACATACCAATGCACATGTAGGAGCATGCAAATGAGAACAAAGCTGATGGGAAGGGCTGGGAGTCGAGGAAGAAAGCCAGGAGCTCAGCACAGTGAGAGGGCACCTCTGAAAGCATGGCCCAGTCCCCCAAATAGAAAGACACCACAGGCCACCCAGCCTGTCCTCCAGCCCAGAAAACCAGGCACTAGGTGAAGTGGTGAGAGGGAGATTGCTCCCCGCAAGGCTTGGACTCCGTTCTTGCCTCTTTCCAGCATCAGTGTCTTGCATGTATCTCAGATAAGGAAACTGAGGCTTGGTTCTTAATAGATTGTCCTGAATAAGTACTGGAGGTATGAGCTGTTGGGGCCCCATTGGCTCACACCTGTCATCCTAGCTACTCAGGAGGCTGAGATCAGAGGATCTCAGTATAAAGCCAGTCCGGGAAGGAAAGTCTGTGAGACTCTTATCTCCAATTAACCACTAGAAAGAAGTGGAGCTGTGGCTCAAGTGGTAGAGCACTCGCCTTGAGCACAAATGCTCAGGGACGGTGCCAAGGCCCTGAGTTCAACCACATGGACCGCATAAACTTAGCTGCTCCAGGTCCAGTGGCCTGATTTCTTCTCCCATGCCTATGACGTGTGTGTGTGGAGCCTGGGTCCCTGGTTCATCTGTGAGTCTTGAATCTGACGAGACCTGTGGCTTGCTCCCGAGCACAGCGCCTCTGTGCCGCCCAAGCTCATCCTCGCTGCTTTTGGAAGTCATCTTAGGCTGACCAAAATTTCCACCAGTGTAAATACTTCCACTTTTCTCCCATGCGTTGGTGCTAAGCCCATCACTCCCCCTTGTCTTTGGATCCGAGTCCAAGAGCTGACATTTATCCCTGTCAAATTCTTGTTCACTCAGCTGACAAACATTTGTTCGGTGCCCACGCTGTACTGTGCACTGGGGATACAGAATCGAAAGACAAGTCCCCTCTCCTTAAGAACCTCACACATGCTGGGCGCCCATGGCTCACGCCTGTAATCCTAGCTACTCAGGAGCCTGAGATCTGAGCATGGCAGTTCAAAGTCAGCCTGGGCAGGAAAGTCCATGAGACTCTTATCTCCAATGAACCACCAGAAAACCTGAAGTGGCGCTGTGGCTCAAGTAATAGATTTCTCATTTTGAGCTGAAAAGCTGAGGGACAGCGCCCAGGCCCAGAGTTCAAGCCCCATGACTGACCTAAAAAAAGGAGCTCGCACAGACCAGTGCCAGTGGCTCATGCCTGAAATCTTCACTACACAGGAGGCTGAGATCTGAGGATCACCATCAGAAGACAGTCCAGGCAGCAAAATCCATGAAACTCTTATCTCCAAGTAATGACTGAGAAGTTGAAAGTGGAGCTATGGCTCAAGTGGCTCAAACCTTGAGCCCAAAAGCTAAAGGACAGTGCCCAGACCACCAGCATCAGACACAACAGTAGCCACCAGGGCAGAAGCATCTGCTATGTGCCAGCTGCACGGGCTGTCATTATGGCTGCAGTCCAAGTGATGCTGTCCCCATTTTGCAGATGAGAACATCAAGATTCAAAGAGTTCTGTGGCTGTTGGGTTGGGAGGCATACATAGCTCAGTGGCAGAGCGTTTGCCTGCCATGTGTGGCCCTGGGTTCCATTAAGAATGGAACCACACACACAATAAAAGTGACATGTGAGAGGTGTCCCCTCCCCTGTCTGACATCTCCCCCACCCCAACCCAGGAGGGAGATTGATTGGAGGCAGGACAGGGAGATGGAGCTGCCCAGGCTCTAACATCTTCCCCTATGTCTGCCTCTTCTCTCTTGCATCATTTTCTCCCAGAGGCTGAGTGCATCTTGGATCACTCAGCCCTACTGCCACGCAGAGGGAGACCAGAGCAGAGCAGGCCTGTGCAAAGACTTCAGGCCAGAAACAAGCCCTCCCCCCCCCCCCCCCCCCCGCAAAAGGCTCCACACTCTCAACCAGAACCCAGAGGTATAGAGACAGGATGTGGGTAGACAGCTTCACGGCACCACCTGTATCTTCACAGCCCCATAGAGCTGGAACTGCCACTGAGCCTGTGCAGTTTGGGGGTTTTGTTTTGTTTCGTGTTGTTGGGTTTTTTGGGGGGAGGAGGGAGTTGGTTGTTTTGGGGGGGTTGGTTTTTGTGCAGATTTTTGGTACTAGAGTTGAACTCAGGGCTGCATGCTTACTAGGCAGATGCCCTACCACTTCAGCCATGCCTCCAGCCATTTTTACTGTAGCTATTTGGGGCATAGGGTCTCGTGTTCATGCCCAGGCCAGCCTGGACTGTGATCTTCCTATTTATATTTTCCACATAGCTAAGCTAGCAGGCCCTCACCATCATGTTGACATTATGGTCTCACTAAGTTTTTGTCAGAGGTCAGATATTCCTGATTTCTGCCTCCTAAGTAGCTGGGATTACAGGCATGAGCCACAACTCTCAGTTCACTGTGCCCGTTTTGTAAGTGAGAAAAGTAAGATTCCAGGATTGATCACTCTTCTGCTGAGACTGATTCCTAAAATCAGATTGGGGGCTTCTGTTACCCCCCAAAGGGTAACAGCAAGACTCTGCCATGGATAAACACACAGAGCAACAAAGACCTGTGAAACACTGTTTAGAAACCACCAGTTTATACCTATTATCCTAGCTACTCAGGAGACTGAGATCTGAGGATCGCAGTTCAAAGCCAGCCCAGGCAGAAAAATCCTCAATACTCTTATCTCTAGTAAGCCACTAAAAAGCCAGAAGTGGAGGTATAGCTCACATAGTAGAGCACTAGCCTTAAGGGAAAAAAAAAAATGCTAAACAGGCTGGGAAGGTGGCTCAGTGGTAGAGTGCTTGCCTCACATGCATGAGGCCCTGGGTTCCATTCCTCAGCATCACATTAGCAGAAAAAGCCAGAAGTAGCGCTGTGGCTCAAGTGGTAGAGCGCTAGCCTTGAGCTGAAGAACTGAGGGACAGCGCCCAGGCCCAGAATTCAGGTCCCATGACCAACCAAAAAAAAAAAAAAAAGCTAAGCAAGAACCTAAAGCCCTGAGTTCAAGCCTCAACACTGGCACCTAAAATGAATTTATGTAAACTCCCCAGTATAGATTTTCATCCTAATAGCGCATCTGCTAAATGTGAAATCACCACATTCTGAACCATGACTTCAAATAGCAGCACATACACCAGAGCCAGGGTCCATCTTCACCCCGTCCCACTGGGCCGGAAGAGGACGGGCAACAAACCAGCACCTGATACATGATAAATGCTACCCCAAAATAAGGCATGGCTGGAGTTAGGATACTGCCTGCAATACTGTGGCCCAGAAAGGCTTCCCAGGGGAGGTGACACTTAAAGAGACAAGGAGGAGGCTTAGGGGAAAAAAATACAATCTAAAATCCAGGCATTGGTGGCTCATACCTGTAATCCTAGCTACTCAGGAGGCTGAGATCTGAGGATCATGGTTTGAAGCCAGCCCAGGCAGAAAAGTCTATGAGACTCTTTATCTCTAGTTAACCACCAGAAAACAGGAAATGGCTCTTAGGCTCAACAAGATCGAGTGCTAGCCTTGAGCAAAAGCTCAGGAACAGCATCTAAGTCCTGTGTTCAAACCCATCTCACACACACACACACACACACACACACACACACACACACACACACACACACACACACACACACACAGAAGGAGGATGACTGCCATGAGGGGACAAATCCAGCTACTCCTATCATGTGGTATAACAGAGAGGAAACCACAGAGGAAGAAAGTGAGTGGGACAATATCCCCAGGGTGCCTGCCACCTAACCCAGTCCACGGATTCCTGCCCTGCCATTCTCCTCTGTGGGTCTTTGAACCTCCAAAGCAATGCTGTATGCATCTTCTCCATCTCCCTCCCCATCTCCTTCTTTCAATGTCCCTTGGTGCACAAAGCCCAAACTAGAGAAGGTGCTAGATAAAATGTCTGCCCAATGAATAACTTCCTGATGTCCAGCAAGGGAGGGATAAAAGAGCAAATCCAAGATGGAGCTAGCTTCTTCTGTAAGAACGCACTTCACTTGGGGTTTGAGGCCCTCTGCATGGTGCAAGCAGAGAAGGCAGAGGGATTCCAGAAGGGGGAAAGGAGGGAGTCGCCTACACAATTGGAAAATTTTCACACAAACGTCCACATTTCAAGCTATTTTTAAAATATCTGAAGATCTAGCAACCCGATGCCTGCAGATCTCCACGGCAACACCAGCTGGTGGCCGGCAGCAGCTGCCCCCTTCAGGCTGGACGTGCTCTCTGCAGACTCCTCACCACCCCCAAGACTAACCCTGGATCAAACAAGACATTTCCATGAGCAAAAAGCCATGGGAAGCATGCTATCTGTCCCTTTAGCTTGCAGCTAAACAGCATTGGCCTGGACTGAAGCCCTTAGTCTGGACACTTGTTCTTGGTGGGGAGGGGGAAGGCGGGTATGAATAAGGAAGATATGCAGATCCACATAAAATCCTGTGCCCTGGGCTGGACTTTTCTGAGAAGGAAAGGCTCCAAAACAACTACTCCATTTTGAGGAAAGACATGCCGTTTGCAAAGTCTACCAGCAGGGGGAGACTCTCCCCTCCATTCCTTCAGTGCCTCCCAGCTCTGGGCCATTCCTAAACTTCGCCCAGATTGCTAGGATCCAATGACAGGAGTAGGTATAATCCTAACCATCTAGATCCAGGGAGAGGCCTGCCTCCCTGTCCTTTGTCACTTGAGGTGATGCCGAGGCCCAGCCTACCTGATAATATGAAGGTCTCAGACAGGGCTGGCTGAGCCAGAGCCTGTGCCACTGCCCCGGGAGCTCTCCAGAGTCCCATCCATCTCAGAGCCCTTCTTTAGCCTGTGCCCTCCATATGGACGGACACCCTTCCTGTCCTTCCTTCTCCCCACAGCATTCTCTTCCTCCTCTTTGTCCAGAAAGACCCTAAAATTAAATACCATGTGCTTTTCTCTGTGTTCAGGCTTTATACACTCTCTACAAAAACCTCAGTGGTATTTTACAGGTAAGGAAATTTAAGCCTTCACAGATTTTAGTTTTGGTTTTTCATCTTCCCGAGACCACCAGGTAAGAAGATAGTAGGACCTTCTGGAACCCCTACTCTCTTCTTTCCCCAATCTCCATTCCAGGAAGGGAGTTTTAAAATCAGCCCACAGATGGGAGGAGGACCAGGCCCTGGGTGGAGGGCATCCTGAAGCCATCTCACACAAGACAGCTATTCTACAAGAGTTATCAAGAACAGGGACTGGATCTGGGGGTCTCTAACAAGCAGGAGATGAAGTCCAGGGCTGAGAAGCCACTGGGAAGTTCCTTGAGAATTCACTAATTACCTTCAGGGGATATTATGAGTTGTCGGACAGGACCACATGTGCTACTACAGCTCCTGCTTTAAATTCTTGACAGCTGGATAGCAGGTGAGGGGCAGCTAGCAGCCAGCTGCTGGAAGTTGTGTAAGAAGCAAGAGACCTAGACTCTGCACAGACTAAGCTTGACACAGTCAGCTCTTGGGGCCCAGTGGATCAAAAACCTCCAGGGCTTTCTTGTTCCCATTCCTAGCAAAACAGAGAAGCCAAGAGGATCATCAGCCCCTCAGATGCTGTTAGAGATGTCCCAGCCCCTAAGACCAAAGCTGCCAGCCCAGGGTAGGAAGATAAATGTGTGTGTGTATGTGTGTGTGTGTGTGTGTGTGTGTGTGTGTGTGTGTGTGTGTGTGTGTGTGTGTGCCAGTACTGAGGCTTGAACTCAAGGCCTGGGCACTGTCCTGAGTAGCTAGGATTACAGGTGTGAGCCACCATATTGGGCCTATTAGTCATTTTTTTTTTTTGTCACTGTGACCAAATACCTGACTGAAACAACTTAAGGGGAGGAAAGGTTTATTTTAGTCCATCATGGGGGGGGGGAGGGGGCGCAATGAGCAGCTCACATGGTGGTGGGCAGAATGCCTGGGAGGACTTTTCCTTTTCTCATTTTATCCCCTTGCCGCTGGGATACATGGCCCCCACATCATAGCCTCTAGAAATACCACCATATCCACTTGTATACTTTACAAATCTCCCCTCGAAATGATCCCGCATGACAGCTGCTGACCAAACTAATTTTATCTTCTATTTTATCTCCTATGCACTCTCATCTCTCCCCAATTCTGCTGACCTCATTCCACCCCAATCCTCAGAGCTCAGTGCCAACGCCACCTTCTCCACACAGCGCGCTCACCCTCTCCTCCACTCTGGTCATCTCCTGCAGCACTGAAATCAGCCTCCTTTGTGCTATAATTGTTTCTAAACTGCTGTCTGCTCTGACTAGCAGACTGGAGGGAAGTGGAAGTACCATAGCATGGGCCCTCAGATGTACAAGCTCATAATATACGCTAGGTGGATGGATAAGTAGATGAGTAGATGGGTGGGTGGGTGAAAGAATGAGTGAATGAGTGGGTAGATGGATGGATGAGTGGATGGGATGGATGAATGGATGGATGGATGGTGGGTTAGATGGATGAATGGGTGGATGGATGGGTGGGTAGATGAGTGGATGGATGGATGGTGAATGGACAAATGAATGAATGAGTGGTAGGCGCATAGAAAATTCAGTGAGGTTCCCTGGTATCCTACTACTCCTGAGAAGGGAAGTAAGATTTCCCTTTCTCAGTCTTTCCCCATCTGGTGAAGCTGAGGTCCACTTGCATTCCCACAGATAAGATGACCTTAGACTAGATGGTTTCAGAGAAAAATATGCGCTCCTACTAGGATCTAACAGAGCACTAGGGAAACTAACTGAACCTAGATCAGCTTGAAGGAGATTCTGAGTGTTTAAACAAAGATGAAAAAAAGGAAAAAGGAAGGAGAAGGGGGAACAATTTCAATATCTTAAATTAATTTTTTAAAAAAGCCAGGTTGGATGAAGTAAATTTAGGACCACAGCAGGTAAGAAAAGATGGGTCTCCCAACAGAGGAGAGGCGTTGGATGGGGGCAGCTCGAGACAGAGGATGCCAACAAGAAGGGTAACTGAGGGGTAAGAGAGGAGGAGGGGGCTCTGGATGCCAAAGCAGCTCTTCAGTCCTCTGCTTTATATAGCTACCTTATGAACCCAATATATTGTTTGAATAAAAAGTTTTGAGGGGCAGGCACCAGTGGCTCACACCTGTAGTCCTAGCTACTCAGGCAGCTAAGATCTGAGGATCATGGTTCAAAGCCAGCTGGGGCAGGAAAGTCCATGAGACGCTTAATGGACCACCAAAAAGCAAGAAGTGGAGCTGTGGCTCCAGGGGTAGAGTGCCCACCTTAACCAAAAAAGCTCAGAGACAGTGCCCAGACCTTGAGTTCAAGCCCCAGTACCAGCACACAGAAAGCGGAAGGTGGGGGAGGCACTTTGATGTCTTTTGGTGGTGGTTGTCGTAGGACTTGAACTCTGGGCCTGGGCGCTGTCCTCAGCTCTTCAGCTCAAGGCTAGCGCTCTATCACTTGAGCCACAGCGCCACTTCCAGTTTTCTGGTGCTTAATTGGAATAAGAGTCTCATGGACTTTCCTGCCCAGGCTGGCTTTGAACCGCTATCCTTAGATCTCAGCTTCCTGAGTAGCTAGGATTATGGACATGAGCCACCAGCACCTGGCTTTTCTTTTCTTTTCTTAAAAACACCATTTACCTAATGAAGAGAAGCCAGAGAACAGAGAAAAGCAATTCCCCCCTCTGCCTGGCCCAAGGTTAGACCAGTGCATCCCACAATCCTTAATATAACCTTAAATCTGGTTCAGGTACCAGGAGTCCAGCGCCATCCATTAAGCACTGGAGGCCAGGCGGGGACACAGGACTCCTCTCCGGCCCCTCGCTGGGCAGTTGGGGATGTGCAGGCTGTGGCTCCACCCCAGTGACCTCAGGGAAGTCACCAGGCTTCTTTAAACAATGCCAGGGGGGCCTCGACGACCCAAGCCAATTAAGAACCTGACATTTTCTAAGCCCAGTGAACAGCGGAACCGGAGGGGAGACCTACGTCCACAGCCCAACTTCTCCTGCAAGCCTCCCCGTCAAAAATACCTTCCTACCACAAGCCCACGGCTGCCTTGGGGGCATAATTTAATCTTCCTTTGATGACTGCGGGATGATCTTGCCCTGGCTCCGGCCACTTGGATGAAGAACGTCAATAACTGCTCAGCCCAGGTGGTAAGGAGAGAGGAGGGGTGAAACCCGAGTTAACCAGCTGACCCCACACAGGGCGGGGGGGGGGGGGGTAAAGCACTGGCTGGCACCCCAGAGGGAGGAGCCATGGGAGGCTGGATGCCATTTTCATGGAGGAAGGAGACCCAGAAGAGAATGGAAAAAAAGCTCACCCCAGCCAAAAAAAAAGGGAGCACTCAGTGGGTCCCTCCCTAGCATTGCTCCTGGCCCTCCCAAGAGCAGATGGGATTTGCGGGGAAGCAGTTTCCAGGGGGTTCTAAAAGTAGATATGGATCATTAGACTTCATAGAAAACTTGGGCTCACCTTTCCTGCCATTTTCTGGCTGGGAGATGCCAGGCAAGTGACTTACCTCCTTGCTTTTCCCATTGGTAATGCAGAACAGTAACAGGGCGGCTATGAGGGGTAACTGCCCCCAAGGGGGCTGCTTGAAGATGGGGTTTGAGATGTAAGTCTCTACCAGAAAGGACTCGAAACTGAGGGACTCTCCTGGGCTGGATGTTTGGTTTGCTTCAGTTGGTTTCGTTTGTCAAAGCGTCCTACATTTTGTGCAAGAAAATAATACACTGTGTGCACACACACGTGTGTGCGAGCTTGGACTTTGGCTTTCTGGTTCCAGGCTGGTGCTCTACTAGTTGGAGCACAGCTCCACTTCTGGCTTTTTGCTGGTTAATTACAGAGAAGCGTCTCATGGACTTCCTTGCCCAGGCCAGCTTCAAGCCTCCTGATTTGATTTCAACCTCCTGGGTAGCTAGAATTTACACATGGGAGCCACCAGCACCTGGCTTCAAACACACAGTGTTGGGAAAATAAAGGGAAAAGGATGGAAACAGGCTGGACTGGATCTTCCACAGGCAAGGACTGTTTATTGAGATAGAGCAGCGAGGGACACAGCCTTCCTGCCGGCTTGGAGACTGTGTGTACGGCTAGGACAGGAGCTGGGTTTTATGAGGTCTGAGCAAGGAGGCAGAGGTTAATGAAAAAGCCACTAGGTCAAGGGAGGTGGGGGGGGGTGCTTTTCGGTTGGGCCCATGATGGAATGTTTACAGCCAGGCTTAGGTAGATTACACTGCCGGCGTCAGGCCATCTGCACCTATGTTTGGTGGCTTGCCTGGTATCTGTATGCACCTGGGAAAACAGGGTGGGAGTCGACCCTTCCCACAGTATATTAGATCATTTAAATCATACTCAGGGGAAAGAAAAGGAAATGCAGTGGGTCCCCCCGCACTGCAAGCACCTAGCAGAAGAAGAGCAAGGTCGTGGAGTACCGGTGGGATGGAAGGCTGGCCAACTGAGTTGGGGAAGACGCAGACCAGAGGCTCTGTCTGCTCCATGGGCCCCAGACATGGCGGTCCTGAGGCAGCAAGGACACCTCCTGGAAAGCGATCCCCATATATCTAGCCGTGGGCAGGAGACGGTGATATAATGGAGAATTCCCAATGACTGGTCTCAGGACATGAGCTTTGAAGGCCACAGGACCCTCACGCCAGACAGACCCCTTCCCAGACTGTTCCCTGGGAGAGCCTGCCTGCTAAGCCGTCTGTCCAGGCAGCAGCCCTGTAGGCTGAGCCATGCCGTTCCCTCACCCCCCCAACCCCCGGCCCTGCCAGCCTTCGCTGAGGCAGCCCTTTCAGGCTGGGCTTGGTGGGTTCACAAAAATTCTCCCTGCCAGTGATATTAATCCTCTAAAGAAAGTCAAACATTAGCCCAGGAAACAGCTTATGCCTTATATAAGGCCCCCCTGGGGGAGGTACAAACACAGCTTGTTGGAGCTGAGCTATTGTCCAACAGCGGCCAGACCCCAAGAAGGAAAGAGCACGGACTCAGCTACCTCTGCGCCCAGCCCCGCCGGAGCCAGCCCGAGCCAGCAGGTAAGAATGGAAGGAGGGTCTCTCAGCCCAGAACCCAGGGCTCACTGCCCCCTCCCCCCACGCCAGGCCCCGCTTCCTCAGTGTGGCCCGTGGAGGCCCAGATGCCCTCCAGGACCTACCTGGGCTCTTTCGGATATTCTATCTACGGGGAACAAAGCCAGGAATGGAGGCTCTGGGCTGGGGGAGGCCCTTGCGCGTAGTTAGCCCTGGTGGGTCTGCCAGCGGCAACGGGGGTTGTCCCCCACCCACTTCCGCTGCACATCCTGTAGAGCCAACATCTAAGACTTGGCCATGTACTCCCTGCTATGCGGCCTGCATTGTGTGGACTGCATTGTGTGGATGTGTGAATGCAGCATGTGTGACCAGCCTAGGGGAGCATGTGAGTGTGCACACACATACACACACATGCACACCCATCCATGCATACATACACACAGGCACACGTACACAGATGCACACACATACACACACAGTACATATACTAGCCTAGGGAAGCATGTGTGTCCATGCATGCACATACACACGTGCATGCACATACACTCATGCAGCAAGTATGACTAGCTTGGGGAAGTGTGTGCATATACATAGACATACATATATACCTGTGCATGTGTGCAACATGTGACTAGCCAACAGGAGTGTGTTGTGCACACATATGCATCCAAACATGCACACATGCCACACACATACATGCAGCATGTGTGCTAGCCTAAGGGAGTGCATGTGTGCTCAGGCACACACGTATACAGCACACACACATACATACTCACATGCACATGTCTGCACACATACATCCACATATACATATATACATACATGTTGCATGTGTGACTAGCCTGGGGGGGTGCATGTGCACAGGTACACACTCACAACTGGGGCTCTATGAACCAGACTAAATGTCTACACAGTTGAGGGCCCCTCACCCTACACCTGGACAGACAGCCACAACCGATATCCCTACACAGCTCCATGCAGCTAGGTACGTCTATATCATCCCTGTGCATGCACACGTGAATCCGTGTGTCCTCACATCAGTGTGTGTGTGTGTGTGTGTGTGTGTATGCACACAGAGCTTGAACTCAAGTGCTGAGGCTCTGTCCTTAAGCTTGTTTGCTCAAGACTGGCACTCTACCACTTGAACCACAACTCCACTTCTGGCTTTTCGGTGGTTCACTGGAGATAAGAATCTCCAGGCTTAGTCTGCCCGGGGCTGGCTTTCAAACCATGATCCTCACATCTCAGCCTCTTGAATGGCTAGGATTACAGGTGTGAGCCACTTATGCCCAGCTTTGTCCTTGCATCTTTACCCTGTATGTACACATAATCCCACCCGTGTTTACACACATACCTGGACACATCCTCAAATGTGTGCTCCCATACTGCTCCATAGGTCTATGTGTCACATACACACACACACTCACACCCACCCTCCCCTCTGCACCTCAGGCCTGGTCTACAGTTCTGGTTCATCTCCCCCAGCACCATGACCTTCTCAGAGATTCTGGACCGTGTGGGCAGCATGGGCCCTTTCCAGTACCTGCACGTGACCCTGCTCGCACTCCCAATCCTTGGCATGGCCAACCACAACCTGCTACAGATCTTCACGGCCACCACCCCTGCCCACCACTGCCGCCCATCCCCCAATGCCTCAGCAGAGCTCTGGGTGCTCCCCAGGGGCCTGGATGGAAAGCCTGAGAAATGCCTCCGTTTCATTCACCTGCCCAACGCCAGCCTGCCCAATGAGACCCACGGAGCCACGGAGCCCTGTCTGGATGGCTGGGTCTACAATAACACCATGGACACCATTGTGACGGAGGTATGTCTGCCCCACCCCTCCCCCAGTTATTTCCGGTCCCCCCACATACCTTGCAGCTGAACTTCCAGGATTCCAGGACAAGATGCTAGGCTGGCAGAGGAAGGCTCCAGGTCCAAGTACATCAATGGCAAAGAGGGTTCCTTTACAATCCAAGTCAAAACATTGATCGCTTCCATCAACAACTATAGAGGTCCGGGTGGCTCAGTTCTGAGCTCTGCAGATTTGCAAAACTGTCCAGGCATTGATGGCTCATAAATCCTAGCTGAGATCAAAGGATCATGGTTCAAAGGTAGCTCAGGCAGATAGACAAACCCAAGAGACTCTTACCTCCAATGAATCACCAAAATGTAGGGAGTGGAGCTGTGGCTCACGTCATAGAGCTGCAACCTTGAATGAAAAGGCTGAGGCACAGTGCCCAGGCCCTGAGTTTAAGCTCTAAGACCAATGAGTGTGCATGCGCACGCGAACGCACGCACCCACGCGCACACACACACACACATCTCTGTTCCTGCTGGGTCTTCAGCCTAGTGGGGAGACACCAATGAATGAAAGCGCCACACAGAAGTTTAGAAATTCCATCTTTCAAAGAACTTTGTGCAGTGACCTTAGACTCTGACCTATGCCTGGGCTGCGTGGGAGACAGGAACTGATAAGCATTAAAGAAATACTCTCTGGAGCTGAGATGTGAATGGTAGGCAGAGGTTTAGCCAGGCCATGGGGGGAAGGAAGAAAACATCTTGTGCAAAAGGTAGCAAGGTAAGAGAGAGTTCAGGGAGCTGAACAGACTGGCAGGCAGTGTGCACCTCCCATTCTAACGCAGCCCTTCATGGATTTGCTGGCTGTCTGGAAACCAGAGGTCTTCAATGACAGGCTAGGCAGAAGGACATAGCAGGAAGAAAAGGAAGAAAAGGGGTTGTCATTTCTTCATCTGCTGACCTGCCAGGTCCATTTCAGTGCACTGTAGGCAGTTTTCATTTGATTCCAGCAACAATGATTTGCTGAGAGTACTGTCTATCTCCTTAATAGATGAACAATAAATAGCTGGGAAGTGGTAGCTCATGCCTGTGACCCTAGCTACTCAGAAAGCTGGGATCAAAGGATTCAAGTCCAAAGCCAACTAGGGCAGAAAAATCCATGAGGCTCTATCTCCAGTTAAACACCAAAAAGCTGGACGGAGAGCTGTGGCTCAAGTGGTAGAGTGCCAGCCTTAAGCAAAAAGCTAAGAGTCAGCACCCAGGGCTTGAGTTCAAGTCCCAGGACTTACAGAGAGGGGGTGGAGGAGGAAGAGAGGGAGAGGGAGAATAAATAAAAAATACTAAAACTCAGAGAAGGGAAACAGTTCTTCATCATCCCATAGCCGGTCAGTTTCATAGTTGGAATTGAAAGGTGAAGTTCATCAGTACAGAGCAATGTTTGTGGGTGTTGAAACGAAAACCAAATGAAGGAAGGCAAGTTGGCTTCAGGGTGGAGGCAGCATGTGAGGAGAGAGGAAATTTTCATTCCCCGCTGGAAACCATGAGCCCCTGGAATGCAAGATGCAGATTTTGTCTCATGGGAGGAACTACATTGCTAAGCCAGGGATTCATGCCACCCTATGGGGACAGTGTCCCGTAATCCCAGGGCATGTGGCCTCTTCTAGGGCAGTATTACGATCTCTAACAGATGAAGAAACTAAGGCCCAGGGCTGGGAAGGTGGCTCAGTGGTAGAGTGCTTGCCTTGCATGCATGAGGCCCTGGGTTGGATTCCTCAGCACCACATAAGCAGAAGAAAAAAAAAAGCCAGAAGTGGCGCTGTGGCTCAAGTGGTAGAGCGCTAGCCTTGAGCTGAAGAGCTGAGGGACAGCGCCCAGGCCCAGAGTTCAGGCCCATGACTGGACCGCCTCCCCCCCCCAAAAAAAGAAAGAAAGAAAGAAACTAAGGCCCAGCCTGGCTTACAGACTTTATTTCCTCTATAGATAGAGGTTGGTGTTCAATCCCAAAGGAATTATACTTGGTCTATGTAATTTTCCTTCTTTGAAAACAAATATTTACTTATATGCATAGCATTTGTTATGTGCCAGATACTATTCTCATCACTTCACACATAGAAACAGTCTAGATTTTTCTGAACAAGTTTCCCCTAGGGAAACTAGAGCACAGAGAGGCTGAGTCATTTGCAGAAGGTCACAGACCTATTAAGTGGCAGAATCAGGATCTGAACTCAGGCCTGGCTGCAGTGCTGTGCTTCTAACTGTTCTATTTGTGGCTCTGACTTTGCCCCCAGATGAAAATTCCCACCTCCCCCCCTGCTTCAAATATAGTATGTGAAATGTATCAAGTATTCAAAATATTTCTTGATTTTCAGGCCATCTACAAGGTTAGAGCGGCTGGTAGAGTTTTAGTGTAGCAGTCTGTTGACCCATCAGCAAGTTTTGCACAAGAATCCATGACAAGAGGGGCTGGGAAGGTGGCTCAGTGGTAGAGCGCTTGCCTTGCATTCATGAGGCCCTGGGTTTGATTCCTCAGCACCATATAAGCAAAAGAAAAAAGCCGGAAGTGGTGCTGTGGCTCAAGTGGTAGAGCGCTAGCCTTGAGCTGAAGAGCTGAGGGACAGCGCCCAGGCCCCGAGTTCAAGCCCCAAACAAACAAAAACAAAAACAAAAAAATGATAAGGGACAGCAATAAGACCCTAAGTTTAGGCCCTAATATTGGTGCGCGTGCGCACATACACACACTACAGGAAGTGCTTAAATAGAACCATCACTAACAAGATGTTACACATGTGCGAGAAGTGTGCACACTGTCAAAATGAGCACATTTAGTGGTCACAACAGCTCTCTGAGGTCAGCACCTTAAGGATCCCGTTTTCAGGGATGAGGAAACTGAGGCACGAGTCACTAGCCCAAACCACTGCAGTTGCAAAAGACAGAGTCAACCTCCAGGGAGCCAAGCCCCAGAGCACATGTTCCATACAGCTGCATACCTCCTGACCCCAAATCTGTCAGACTGCCCATGCGCCCTGTGCCCTAAGGGTGGATGGCCTGTTCCACAGATGGGCCCTTTTCCATCATGGCAGCTTCTCCAGGGCATGGCGGGTCTCTTTCCACCCAAGCCTGTCACCTCAGGACTAGGTCCGTAGCCCAGTGTTCACTCAGTGCTGGACGAAGGACCCTTCCGTGGGAGGATATGCAAGATTTCCTCCCATGAGGATGTGGAATTCCCTCTTGCATTGGCAGGGACACATCCTGGTGGCTGGCACAGGTGATAGGCTTAGGGCCCAGTCAAGCATCAGTTTACCTCTGCCAGCCAAATTCCCAGTCACCATTCCAGCCACTGCAGCCAGCATCCCAGTGGGGCTGAACTCTTGGCTGTGTCAGATCTCATTTAGCTTTGCCTCCGGCTCTAGCTTTCTGGAGACTCCCTGCTAGGAGAACTCATGGTGGGGGGTAGAGGGGGGGGGAATGAGGGGATTCTCTAACCAGCCATGGACACTTTAGTGGGCAGACTCAGCACACCAATGTCAACAGCACACAGCCAGGGAGGAACCCTCTGCCTATTTGTTCATTCAGCCATGGCAGATACAAGCTGTGTCTGCTGGCGTTCTGGCTCCTATGTTGTAGATACAGAGCGTGGCTGAGTGTGTCTCTTGTTCAGAGATTGAGGGCTGAACGCGCAGGCTCTGGGATGGGGGGCGGGGCAGTGTAATCATGAAGGCAGGGATATTTGGCAACATGCAAGCTCAGTCCAAGTGATCCTGGTAGGTAGAGGCACAGGACCATTTCCTAGACCAGCAGCATGGGCTAGTCACCCGGAGGCAGGCAGCCAGGGTTCACATCCTGCCCGGGCCGACTATGAAAACATGTCACAACTCTCAGAAAATCTGTTTCCTCATCTATGAAAGGGGACAAGAAAGCGAGTGAGAAGGGTAAAGGAACCAATACATAGCACCACGGGAAGGACAGTACTTTCTGACCACAGGGCCGGGGGGTGGGGTACCTCCAAGGCATTTAATTAGCCCTAGTAGCTACTTCTACTAAGTCAGAACTAGAGGACTTACTCCATGTGTGTTAGAAGGGCGCATGTCACTTAGGCATGCTCAGGCCAGGCTCTGAGGATCATGGGGCTGAGGCCAGTGGTGTGGGGCTGTGAGCGATAATTCCTCTTCAGGAAACTTAGGGCCCAGCATCCAGGCAGGGACCTCACACTTCGCAGACATAAAAGAGAGGCCTTTGTATTCTTCTGGATGTCTTAGCAAAGCTCCTTCGGGAAAGTCCTGACCTCTTCTTTGCTGCACCAAGAGAAAGGAATGTGTAGTCTCCTCAGCCAGGAAAGCTTAGGGGATCAGAAGAGGGATGGAGACACCGCTCCATCCCTGGCTCAGAGAGAGGAGGTGACTAGCCAGGGTTACCAGAGAGAGGAAGGATGTTGGGGGGAAGATAGTCTGAACAGTCCTCCCGATCCTGTCTCCTACACAGACACACTTGCTGGAAAAGCAAGGAGTCTGCCCAGTAAGATCTCCACTCCAGAGAGAGCTCCCTCTTGAAGAATCACTGGTCACACCTCTGACCCTCTTCTATCACCAAATTCCCAACCACCCAGCTCCAGGACACGCATCCATCTCTCACATCCACTCTGTTCCAGCTTCCTACTCCTACCGGCTGCCCTCAGCCCTGCTGGACTCCAAGCATTGGCCATTTCCTCTTATACATTCTTTTCTAGCCCTGGATCTTGACTTGAGAGCCCCACCTTGCTCCCAGTGACAGCCCTAACCTAGAGAAACCCTGGCCACAGACACTAGAGGGACGTGGGCCTTCTGCGGGCTCTCTGGATTCAAGAAGTCCCTCTGTGAACATCTCCTTGTATACAGGCCTTGAGCTAGCAGTGCTCTGCATTCCTCCTGCCATGGACCTGAGAACCAGGGCTGGCTACCATCCTCACCACACAGAGGACTCCACTGAGCTCATCTACCACATGTGTGGTGGATCAGACTCCGGATCCCAGCATCCGTGCCCCAGTTATCACATCACATGACCTAGTGAGCCTCACAACCACATGTGACCCTCATTACCTAATGGCCAGTGTGAATGAAGGACCCACTCTTTTGCAGGTGTAGTACTGGGGGCTTGGTACTCTCTAGGTCATTGCTTACAATCCTGCAAAGCAGGTGCCATGGACCTACAAGCACAGCTAAAGAGTCTGAACCACAGAAAAAACACACAGCTCTTAAGTGGCTGAGCTGGGAATCCACATCCTTTGGAAGTCCCCCCACCCACCCTAGACGCTTGGTACACAGGGAGCTAACAAGGCTGGAGAACACACAAGGGCAGCAGTGATGTCCCATGAGGTCCGAGCTGGCTCCAAAGGGATCCCGAGCTAAAGTAGTTTGTTTCCTTGCCCTCAGTGGGATTTGTGTGTAGTCAGATTTCCTCCCACTCAGCAGGGCTTCCATCCTGGAAGGACTGGCAGGGTTGGTAGGCCCTCTATGATGCACCTTGCATCTACCCCCTCAGGAAGTTCACTTAGCCCCTCTGCTTGTTGCTACTCTACTTCCCATCTGTCCTCACGTCACCCTTTGGACTTAATCAGTTCACCAAGCTCTAACCTTGCCTCCCTCCTCAAACTGCACTTCTGCCCTGAGCTACACTGCTTTACCATGGCTCAGAATAAGAGCTCCCATTTAGATGTCTTTCATCTGGCAGTCCAAGGCTCAAAGCATGGCACACAGCGAGACCTCAGAGAGCGGTGTTCATGGTCAAGGACCCCGGGGCAGGGGTGGGGGGTGAGGCTCAGCAGAACTGAGCCGAAGGATTTTCCTTGAAATGAACAGAGCTAGGTTGAACAAGTCACCTACCCTCCAAAGCTCAGGCTTTGGGGGGAAATGGCCATCATAACAGCAGCCAATGTGACTAGCAAAGCTTTCCTCTGAGCTTCCTTCCTGACCACATTCCTATAGAGGACACAAAGGAGCAGGTGCTCTTCCCTTTCTTTTCAGAATTCCATTCCCTTGAGCGTCAGTTATACTCCAAGAAAGGAGCATTAAAGTCAGTACTGGAGTTAGTATATGAAGAGTCCATGTGCTGTGTAGAATTTCCCCACATGGAGGGGCAAGATGCCTGGCTCCATTTGACTACCCACATCCCCAAACTACATACCCTAACCCAGCCGTTTAACTCAGTCATTATCCATTAAACAAATGTTCACATTTACTATTACCAGCTATTTTGCTAACTGCCAGGGATAAAAAAGTCAAATAAGATGCTCTCTGCCTTTGGTGAGGTGACAGAACATAGAAGAGAAAGTAAACAAGTAAATAAGTAGCTAGAGTGCCATGAGGCAGTGTGCCCTCTGCCGTCAGTGAATGCTGGGAGCGGAAGAAAAGAGAGGTCCACCTCACCCACAGTGGGGCGTCTGGGCATCCTAATGGTCCACTTCTTAAATATTCATTGCCCACCTGCTTGGGTCAGGTACCCAGAAAGGAAGTTCCTGGCATTAAATATGTGTGTGTGTGTACATATATATATATATATATATATATATATATATATATATATATATATATATATATACTTCTTCAAGATCATACACACACACACACACACACACACACACACACACACACACATATACAGACATGAACTATCAACACCTAGCTAACAAGGCATTATCTCTGTATGTCTCTCTCTCTCCTCTTCTTACAAGACATGGGGGTTTAAGGGCTCACTCGGCTCCTGTATGCGCCCACTTTAACTTGGCTAATTATATCTACAACTCTTATTTTCAAAGGTCACATTCTGAACCTCTAGAAAGTAGAGCTTCACTGTGTCTTTCAGGGGGATATAATTCAGCCCATAATTGTGACACATGTCAGGTCTGAGCCCCATGGATTTGTTTTGCCCTGCAGGGAAGCCACAGTCACATTTTTCTTATCCGTTCTGATGAGCTTCATTAACCATGAAATCTCTGGGAGCAATTTAGAGTGCAATTGAAGTCCAATATCTTAAAAATATTTAACCACAAGGCAATCCTCCTTCTTACTGTTAAAACTTCACTGAAGTACGTTAATTGCCCGGTAGACGAACTGCCAGAGTCTTTTCTCCAGTCTCATTGTGAAGTAATAACATTTCTCACTGCCATGTGGTTGTGATTTGATACTTGATACTATCCATCCCGACACAGGCTCACTTTGAAGAGGAGAGGCTCTCCAATCTCTTCCCAGTATTGAGAGTGTAGACCATGTGACCTCTCATATAGATGTAGACATATTTTAAACCTCTAAGGCTTGACATCCCTCTGTTCTTTCTATGGAATGCTTACTCATTCAAGTATTAAATGCCTATTAGATGCCAGGTACTGTTCAATGATGAAAATAGAGTCGTAAACAAAACAGACCTTTTTTTCTTTTTCTTTTTCTGTTGTTGTTGTTTTCTGGTTCTGGGGCTTAAACTCAGGGCCTAGACATTGTCCCTGAGCTTTTATGCTCAAAACTAACACTGTATCACGTGAGCCACAGCTTCACTCCCAGAATTTTTGGTAGTTAATTGGAGATGAGTCTCATGGATGTTACTGTCCGGGTTGGCTTCGAACCAGGATTACAAGTATAAGTTATTTGTACTGACTAGATTCTTGATTTTATTTATTTATTTACTTATTTGCCAGTCTTGGGGCTTGAACTACATATTGTCCCTGAGCATCTTTTGCTCAAGGCTAGCACTGTACTTGAGCCACAGGACCACTTCCAGCTTTTTCTGTGTATGTGGTACTGAGGAATTGAACCCAGGGCTTCATTCATGGTAGGCAAGCACTGTATCACTAAGTCACATTCCCAGCCCCAACATGATGGGGTTTTTTTGTTTTTCAGTTTTTGATTTTTGGTCCGTCATGCAACTTGAACTCAAGACCTGGGCGCTGTCCTTGAGCTCTCTCGCTCAAGGCTAGAGCTCTACCACTTTGAGCCACTTCTAGATCCTTGATTTCTTAGTATCATGAAGGTTAAGATGTAAATCTAATTTTCATTTGCAGTCTCTTGTGGGATACATCCAGATAGGCTATGTCACTGTAACAAAAGAATCGATTATAATTCATGGCTTAAAGAATATAGATAGGCTTCCCTTTCTTACTGCTCTGCTATCTTCAATATCTGGCTTTCAGCCTTGTTCCTGCCCTCGCCATTCCTATCCACAGGAAGGGAGAAAGAACCCAAGTCCAGGCCAGGGATTTCCTCTGAAGCAAATGAAAAACAGCCAACGTATTTTCTACCATTTCTTTATCAAGAGCCACCCACCTTCAAGGTCACCGGGGAAATGGGAGATTGACGGTAGATCTTTTCCTGTAGATTTTTCCTTCAGGGCTTCAATACACAGCATGCCACAAAGTATCGGCAGTCTCTCAAGCTACCTACTATTACTTCCTCCTTATCTTTTCCCTCCTCTGCCAACCTCTGTCCCCCACCAGCCAGGCCCCTTCCTAGCTAGAAGGGATTGCAGGTTTACTGGGCCACTCTGGGCTACGCTGGGACAACTTTGGGACCTGGAGTCTTTATCGACCCTCACCCTCTCTTGATTTCAGAAGAAGAAAGTAGAAGAGTTCCCTGGGCTGTGTGGCTCTGCCCCTATCCTGTTTTATGTCCAAAACATTCTTAGGAGGCATTTCTAAGCCCTCATTACACAAGTCGTTTGTGATGGCTGGAGCAAAGGGTGAATGCTGGTATTAAGGAGATTAGCACAGACAGCCAGGCCAAGATCAGAGCACAGAAAGCTTTGTAAACTTGTCCACAGAGCTTTACACAAAAGGCAAGAGGAAGCCAGTGAGAACTTTTGGTAAAACAGAAACTTGATTGGAGACAGAAGTGTCGAAAGCAATTCTGATCATCAGGGAGAGAAGAGGAAAGAAGAAATAAGAATGAAGTTTGTCATAGCCAGGCACTAGTGGCTCATGCCCATAGTCGTAGCTACTGACAAGGCTGATCTGAAGATTGCTGTTCAAAATCAACTTGGGCAGGAAAGTCCATGAGGCTCTTATCTAAAATTAGCCACCACCAAAAAGCCAGAAATGGAGGTGTGGCTCAAGTAGAAGAGATCTAGCCTTGAGTGGAAAAAGTCCTGAGTTGAAGACCTACTATACACACATACACACACACACACACACACACACACACACACACACACACACACACACACACACACACACACACACTTAATCTGTCACAGTCACCCCTATATGTCTCAGTTTCCTCATCTATAAAATGGGAAACACAAGAAGACTGTTGTGAAGATTAAAGCAGTTAGGGCTGCGAATGGAGGCTCACACTTCTACTCAGGAGGTTTGAGGCCAGTGAAGGCAAAAAGTGAGATTCCAGCCAGGTACCCGTGACTCACACCTATAATCCTAGCTATTCAGGAGGCTGAACACTGAGAGTCACAGTTTGCAGCCACTCAGGATAGGAAAGTCTGTGAGACTCATCTCCATTTAACCATCAAAAAGCCAGAAATGGAGCTGTGGTGCAAGTGGTAGAGTACTAGCCTTAAGTGGAAAAAAATAGAGACAGTGCCCAGGTTCAAGCCCCAGAGCTGGCATACAAACTAAATGAGACTCTATCTCAACAAACAAGCTGGGTGATTCACAACTATAATCCCAGCTACAGCATCAGTAAGAGGTTCATAGTCCAAGGCAAGCCCTGGACAAAATCTCATATCACTACCAGAAAAATAATTAAAGCAAAAAAGACCTAGAGACATGGTTCTAGCAACAGAGGGTCTGCCTAGCCAGCCTGGTGCCCTCAGTTCAAATGCCAGGACAGGAAAAATAAAGGTAAAATACAGAAAGAGCTTGTTTAGAACAGAGCCTGGTACTTAGTAAGTAAATATCAGCTGTCACTACAAGCCAAGGACAAATGCTAAAACCTAGACTAGGACAGTAGTGAAAATATAAGAATCCAGATTCAAGCAATATTTTTTGTCTGTGCCAGTCCTGGGACTTGAACTCAGGGCCTGGGTGCTGTCCCTGAGGTTTTCAGTTCAAGGTAAGTGTTCTACCAATTGAGCCACAGCTCTACTTCTGGCTCTTTACTTGTTAAGTGAAGATAAGAGTCTCACAGACCTTCCTGCCCAGGCTAGCTTTAAACTGTGATCCTCAGATCTCAGCCTCCAGAGTAGCTAGGATTACATGCATGAGCCACTGGCACCGGGCTAAGTTTTTAAATAACTATTTTTACATGAGAAGGCTGCCAGTCATTGAGAAGTGACAAGAGAGTCTATGATGTCCCTGTGATAGCATCTAAATGGCTTTATTTATTAGTTACACAGGGCCTCGTGCTTGCTGAGCTTGCTCTACCACTTGAGCCATGCCTCCAGCCTGGTTTTTTTGCTAGTTATTCTGGAGATGGAATCTTGTTGTCTTTTCTGCCTAGGCTGGCTTCAAACTGTGATCTTCCAGATCCCAGCTTTTTAAGTAGCTAGGATTAGTATTAGCACCCAGCAAGTTGCATTTTCAAGCAGAAATCTCCTGGTCTGGGGGCCAAAAGAGAGGTTGGGTTGGAGATGTGGATTTGGGATCTTTAGCACAAATAGCAGTTTCAGCTGTAGGAGCAAGTGGCAGGGCCTGAGGAAAGTCAATAAAGAGGAGGATCTAGAAGGAGTCCTGGGGAAGTTTAGGGGCTTCGTAAGTAGATAGAGCCCAGGAAGGAAAAGAAAGAGTAGAAGCAAGAAGAAACAAAGTAGCAGTAGAAGCTAGTAATGTCTACAACTGCCAAGATTAGCAGGTTAGGATACAGAAGCCCCAACTGTATTGATTTAAAAAGAAAAAAAGCCCCAGACAGGTGGCCCAGTGATAGAATGTTTGCCTTGCATGCATGAGGTCCTGGGTTTGATTCCTCAGCACCACATAAGCAGGAAAAAAAAGCCAGAAGTGGTACTGTGGCTCAAGTGGTAGAGCACTTGCCATGAGCTGAAAAGCTGAGGGACAGCGCCCAGGCCCAGAGTTCAGGCCCCACGACCAGAAAAAAAAAAAAAAAAGAAAGAAAGAAAAAGCATAACTTAAGTACTACTATCAGCAAAATGATTTCCAAGGTGCAATTCTAAATAGAACAATTCAAACTGTCTATTTTAACAGCTATCTAATTTATAAAGTAACATGTGAATAATTAATAGAAACACCTATAAAACTATCACTTTGCTAAGTGGTTGGTGAGAAATAAGAAACTCAAAGATTTGTGTCCCTGGGCTGCCTTTGAACCTTGATCCTTAGAGCTCAGCCTTCTGAGTAGCCAGGATTATAAGCATGAGCCAACAGTGCCTGGCAAGATGAAGAAACCTGAACACATACAAGTCAGGAGAGAGAAAGACTGAAGGTGTAGGCTGGAAGGTGGTGGCAATAATAGAGCAATGTCCCTGTGGGGACAGAGGATGCGGTCAAGGGTACAGGCTGACCGGCCTTGTATTTACAAGGGAAGAGAAGAGATATCGAGGAGCCATAGGGACATAGGCAGGACTAAAGGGAGGAGGTTATGGACAGATGTGAATGGGACAGCTGAGCAGACTTGGAAATCTACATGACAGACCACATATACTTGAAAGATGTAGTATTCAAACATCTGTGTGTCAGGGCAGGGAATCAGTGGCTCACGTCTATAATCCTAGCTGTGCAAGAGGCTGACATCTGAGGGTTGAGGTTGGAAGCCAGCCCAGGCAGGAAAGTCTGTGAGAATCTTATCTCCAATTAACTACCAAAAAGTCAGAAGTTGCCGGGTGCCAGTGGCTCATGTCTGTAATCCTAGCAACTCAGCAGACTAAGATCTAAGGATTGCAGTTCAAAGCTACCCCAGATAGAAAAGTCCATGAGATTCTTTTTTTATTTTTTGCCAGTCCTGGGGCTTGAACTCCAGGCCTGGGCTCTGTCCCTGAACCTCTCTGTGCTAAACTAAAGGCTAGTGCTCTACCATTTGAGCCACAGCACCACTTCTGACTTTTTCTGCTTATGTGGTACTGAGGAATCAAACCCAGGGCTTCATGTAAGCTAGGCAAGCACTCTACCACTAAGCCACCTTCCCAGCCCTCCATGAGATTCTTATCTCCAATTCACCACCAGAAAATCAGTGCTATGGCTCAAAGTGATAGAGCACTAACCTTGCGTGAAAAAGCTAAAGGACATCACCTAGACCCTGAGTAATGGTGCACGCACACACTCACACAGACTATCTATATCTATAGATATAGATAGATATAGATATAGATATGGGTTAGGGACCTTAGAGCCACAGGCAAGCCTAAGGAGCCTGGATCAAGTGGAAAGAGGAATTGGTGCCAGGAGGCAGGGCAGGGAAGCAGGGGTGCAGGGCAGGGTAGTGGCAGAAGGGCCCATGTGTGAGGGAGGGTCTGTGCTAAGCCGGGTTGGCCCTTCCTTATTCTTGTGCAGTGGGATTTAGTGTGCAGCTCTGGCAAACTGAAAGAGATGGCCCAGTCTATCTTCATGGCGGGCATCCTGATTGGAGGTCCCGTGTTTGGAGAACTCTCTGACAGGTGAGACTTGGGCCGGGGGAGGGGTGGGCCCTGATCACATCTCATTTCTCCTTGAAGTCTCTGGTCTCCCCAGACCCAACAGAAAACCATCGGTGGCTCTGTGGCCTAAAAGCTGCTGAGACAAACCGGGGAGCTGCGAAAGGCTGCTTAGAGATAAGTGGTCCTTTGACCTCTGCTCAGTCAGCTAAACTAGAGGTGGAAAAAAATAACTCATTAACTCGGCACTCCACCAACTTGTTAATGAAAACAGCAATTACTAGCAAGGGTCTGTCTAGGGGAGGGAGGGAGTCATATGCTCTACTGGGTCCTGGTGGAGGAGGAGGGGAGGCAGCCCTTTGTCCCACAGCCTGCAGAGTCACTGGCCCTGGCCCTTCCTTTCCTTTGAGCTGCAGGTTTGGTCGGAAGCCCATCCTGACATGCAGCTACCTACTGCTGGCGGCCAGCGGCTCGGGAGCTGCCTTCAGCCCCACCCTCCTAGTCTACATGCTGTTACGCTTCCTGTGTGGCTGTAGCATCTCCGGCATTACCCTCAGCACTGTCATCTTGAGTGAGCCACACCGGTGGGAGGGGCCGAGGAACGGGGGCCTTGGATAGCTCTAGGCAGAAGCTGAGAGATTGGGCCTAAGTCTGCTTCCATCAGAGAGCTCCTATGGTCAATGTATCACCCCACTCAGAACTGCAGAGGCCCTAACTGGACATAACCACAAACAGAATAATGGCAGCTCAATATTGAGAATGTACCCTGGGCCTAGCACTCTGCTAGGCACACACAGTTTCATTCAACCTATTCACAAAGGGACAAGGGGGGGGGGTGTAAAACTATTATATCTAATATACGGATGAGGAAATCAAAGCAAAACAAAGGAAGCCACTTGCCAGTGGAGAAGCGGTGGTCAAGTGGATAAACTGAAAGCCGGGCGCTAGTGGCTCACACCTGAAATCCTACCTACTTAGGAGGCTGAGATCAGAGGGTTGCATTTCAAAGCCAACCTGGGCAGGAAAGCCTGTGAGACTCCTTTTTTTTTTTTTTTTGCCAGTCCTGGGGCTTGAACTCTGGGCTTGGGTGCTGTCCCTGAGCTCCTTTTGCTCAAAGCTAGTATTCTACCACTTGAGCCACAGCTCCACTCCCAGCTTTTTCTGTGATTAATTGGAGATAAGAGTCTTACGGACTCTCCTGCCTGGGCTGGCTTCAAACCCCAATCCTCAGATCTTAGCCTCCTGAGTAGCTAGGATTATAGGCGTGAGCTACTAGAGCCTGGCTGAGTACCAGCTTTGAATGTAAAAACCCAGCAAGAACACAAGGCCCTGAGTCCAAGTCCCAGTACTGGCACATACACACAAATAAAGGAGAACAGGCTGGGAAGAAGTTGAACCCAGGCTTGAGTCCTGTATAATTAAGCTGCAGCTATAGCACCTACAAAATGCACCATTGGAATCAGGACAGAGTCACATAGCTAACGGGAAGCAGAAGCTGGTGCCCCTTCTTGTTGGGGCGGGACGGGGGAAGTGGGGTGGGGGGCTATCGGAACTCTATCTAGCCTGGTCCTTGATCTCTTCTCACAGATGTGGAGTGGGTCCCCACTTGGATGAGGGCCATCTCGTCTACAGCAATCGGGTACTTCTACACCTTTGGCCAGTTCATTCTGTCCGGCCTGGCCTATGCTGTCCCCAAGTGGCGCTGGCTACAGTTCACTGTGTCTGCTCCCTACTTCATCTTCGCCCTGTCATCATGGTATGTGATCCTCCCTTTCTCCCCCATCTCCTATCATAGGCACCCTCCCACCAGGACACTGCCCCCAGAACCAAATGAGAGGATCTCATTCATAACCTAGGTGGCCAACTCTGTCCCCAACACCCTGTTCCCAGAGTCAAGAAAGGTCACTCCAGGGAGAAGGAGCTACATACATAAAAGCAAGTTGCAGGGCTGGGTGCTGATGGCTCACGCCTATCATCCTAGCTACTTGGGAGGCTGAGATTTAAGGATTGTGGTTCAAAGCCAGCTTGGGCAAGAAAGTCTGTGAGACTCTTATCTCCAAAAAACTACTCAGGAAAAGCTGGAAGTGGCTCTGGGGCTCAAGTGGTAGAGTGCTAGCCTTAAGAAAAAGAGGCTCAGGGGTGACACCCAAGCCCTGAGTTCAAGCCCCGGGACTAGCACTAAAATTTTTTAAAAGAATGAAAAAGAAAACGCATGTTGCAGGAGGAAACAGATGTGTGGGGGACACTTGGAAACTCCCTGCAGCTGAAGAAGGGGGGAGGGGGTGAGTCAAGGTAGATGGGACGGGGAAAGCGAGGTATCATATTCATGTGGAAAGCTTCCAGAGGGTTCTACCAGGCCTGGACAAGGTTCTGCTGGTGAAAGAATAGCCCAGAATAGACCCACATGGGAGGGAGACAAACAACAGAAGAGAGATTTCGGGGAACAAATCTGAAAGATAAATGTGGAGGAAGAATCTTCACAATGAGGGAGACTTCAGAATTTGAAATAGGAAAGAAAGGAAAACTCAAGCGGGAGTCTCAGCTTGGGAACCTGGGCCAATTGAAGTGCCTGAGCGACACTGGCATGAACATTACCGACATGTCCAACCCAAAGCCAAGCTCCAAGGAGGAGCTGGGCCTCGGGAAAGCATTGTTGGAGCCCCAGTCCTGGAACTGACAAGTGGGCCCTGGAGAGTCTGAAATCTTAGAGCAACCTTGGTTGAGCATTTCTTATTAAGCACAGGCCCCATTCCAAACATCAGCCTCGGTCGTCTCTGACCTTTATGGCATCACTGTGGGATGGGGGAATCAATGTCCCCATTTAGTAGATAAGAAAACTGAGGCTCAGAGAAGAAACCAATTCTGCAAGGTTACATGGAAATGAAATGAAAAGAGCAGTTCCTAGAGAGGGCAATGAGAAGGAGAGAGGAAGAGAGGAAGGAGAGGGAGAAGGGGAGAGAAGAGGGAAAGGAGGAAGGGAGGGAGGGAGAGAGGGAGGGGGCAGCGAGGGGGAGGGAGGGAGATGGTGAGTGGGCCTGGGGTAGAACCAGAGGCCTGTCAACAGGCTAAGCTGGGAGCAGAGAAGGAATAGGAGGCAAAACAGGAGCACCGGGTTCAGCAGAGTACAATTGAGAGCTTAGTCTCTTAATTGTATAATTGGGCTGGCTACTAGTGGTTCACACACCTGTAATCCTCACTACTCTGAAGACTGAGATCTGAGGATCAAGTTCCAAAGCTGGTCTAGGCAGAAGAGTCCATGAGAATCCTATCTCCAATTAACTGGCAAAACTCCAGTGGAGGTATGGCTCAAGTGGTAAAATGCCAGCTTTTCCAGCTTTGAGAAGGAGGAGGAGGAAGAAGAAGAAGAGATGGAGGAGGAAGAAGAGGAGGAGGAGGAACAGGAGGAAGAGGAGGGAAAGGAGGAGGAGGGAGAGGAGGGGGGGAAGAGGAGGAGGAATTATTCAAGCCCCAATATTTGCAAAAGAAAAAAAAAACTATAACTTGGGCAAGTCTCACCCACTCTGAGCCTCAAAGTTTTCCTAGGTCAGCTGGGGATTCGATCCCCTACTGCTCACTAATTGGAAGCCACAGTGCCAGTCTCAACTTGAGGAGGCTGAAGCCCAGGCCCTGGCCATGATGTGTGGGAGGAAGCCTTTGGTAATCTTGGGGACAGCGGGCTCAGAAAACAGACAATAGAAGGCCACAGATATCCACACACACCCCTGAGAGTGCAGGGACTATGATCCTGCCCTTTGTCCCCCAAAGGAATGAGAAACTGAGCCCCACACAAGGCTGGGGAGGTAGAGGAACAGGACCCCCCAGAGGCACAGCCTGGAACATGTTGTCCCCTCTCCTACGCCTATGGCCTGGGGCTTCCTGGCAGAGGAAGATACCCAACAACAACAAGCAACCCATGTAGGGGGCAGAGGAGAGGCTCTTCTAGACTGGGAAAGAGAGAGAGAGAAAGAGAGACGATGCTGGAATTTATCCTGGCTACAGGCAGCCCAGGTGCAAAGCTGGGCCAAGTCTAAATTCCATAGACTCCACAGCCAGACCGATCAGATTTCCTAGTTCCCCTATCTGGTGACTGATATTCCTTCAGTCTCTCAAGGTGTGTGTGTGGGGGGGGGTCCTCTGGAATGGGGGAATCATTAGGATTTGACTCTCTCCTTCTCCAGGTGGACCCCAGAGTCTATCCGCTGGATGGTCCTGAATGGAAAGTCTTCCAAGGCCCTGAAGACGCTCCGGCGAGTGGCTGCCTACAATGGCAAGAAGGAGGAAGGGGAAAAGCTCAGCTTGGAGGTTGGTGTGGCGGAGGCTTACAGTTGGAGGTTAGGCCCAGTGCTTGGGGGCCAGTGTCTCCACTTGCCTCTGTTTCCTTGGCCCCCAGTCCACATTCCATCTGGTTCTCCAAATGGGCCCTCTCAAGGCAGCAGGCCTGCATTCCCCTCCCTTCCTCTGCCGCACCTTTCCTTCTCCTGTGTTCCAAGGAGCTGAAACACAACCTACAGAAGGACATCTCCTTGGCCAAGGTGAAGTATGGCTTAGCTGACTTGGTCCGGATACCCACCCTGCGCCGCATGACCTTCTGCCTTGCCATTGCCTGGTAAGTCACCATCTCTATCCATACCTGCCAAGGCCAGGATGATGAACCCGGAGTCCCTCCAGTCCTGTTATTCTCTGGGTGGGTAGGAGGGGTCAATTGTGAGCATCCTTGCCATGACCCTCTAGACCATACCTGTGTCAGACATGGCCAATCGATCCCAGAACTCTCCCACTAAATCCAAACACAATCCCCCAAGCCACAAAGTCACATGTAAACAGAATGCAATCCATTGTAGATGGTACAAGAAATGAAGCTATTCATCCGTCCTCTCTGGGGAACCAATGACCAGTACGGGAAGAGGCCTCAGCCTGGTTGAGACATGAAGGTGCCAGCCAATCCATCTCTGTCCTTCAGGTTCTCCACTGGTTTTGCCTACTACAGTTTGGCTATGGGGGTAGAAGAATTTGGAGTCAACCTCTACATTCTCCAGATCATCTTTGGCGGAGTGGACATCCCAGCCAAGTTCGTCACCATCCTCTCTATATCCTATCTGGGCCGGCGCATCACTCTGGCTGCTGTCCTGCTCCTGGCGGGAGTAGCCATCTTGAGTCTCATCTTTGTGCCTTTAGGTGAGAAGCTGGGGATAGATATGTCCTCCAAAAGTCTCGTGGAAGATGCTGCCGCGGGCCGGAAAGGGGGGGTGATCTAGGATTCCAGCTCTGTTAGTCCTGCGTCTAATCCACTGCGCTGCCTTGAACGAGTCCCTGTAATCTCTCCAGAGCTTAGGTTATTCTCTCAAAGCTCCTTTCCAGACCTTACTTGGACTTGGAACAGCATGGCGTATGAAGGAATGTTTGAGGCGTGGCTGTGTCCTGCCTGAGGTTACTCGCTGAGGGGATGAGCTGATGTGGAGGAACTATAATAGAGTCCAATGCTCAAGGAAGCACACACACACACACACACACACACACACACACACACACACACACACACACACACACACACACACACACACACACACACACACACACACACACACACACACACACACACACACACACACACACACACACACACACACACACACACACACACCCTACTCCACCATGATCTTGAAAAGAGCTACCTTTCTTTCTTTTTGGCCGGTTCTGGGGCTTGAACTCTGGGCCTAGGCACTGAGCTCCTTTATGCTCAAGGCTAGCGCTCTACCAGTCGAGCCACTGAGCCACTACCAGCTTTTTCTGTCATTGATTGGAGATAAGAGTCTCACAAAGTTTCCTGCCCTGGGCTAGCTTTGAAACCTGATCCTCAGATCTCCATCTCCTGAGTAGCTAGAATTACAGGTGTGAGCCACCAGCGCCCGGCAAGAAGCTACTTTTGATTTTATATAAATGTTTGTTGAGAACATCCATAAGCTTCCGACAGATCTTGAAGTGTTGAAGAACAACATACATAGCGAAATATAAATTAGATTAGGGAATCAGAAGAGGGGGGTGGGGTGGGATCAGAAACAAAGCAGAACACAACAGGCATCGATTTCGGAATAGCCGAGAGGCTGTTATCCAGTCTTACGTTTGGGTTTGAGCTTCCTGGCAGTGGAAGCAAAAAGGGAGAAAGGGTTGATAAGGAGGGTCCAGAACTCCACGGCACCCTACTTTTCTCCCCTTTGAAGACATGCAGATGGTGAGGACAGCAGTGGCCGTGTTTGGGAAGGGATGCATGTCCAGCTCCTTCAGCTGCCTCTTCCTCTATACAAGTGAACTCTACCCCACAGTCATCCGGTACGTACTGGACCAGGGGCGAGGCACGGGCAAAGGAGACAGAGCCATGTGGGACTGTGGCATCCTCCTGCCCCAGGGCCATCCTCTAAGGACCACACACACAGGCTACCAATTCCTGCTCTGAACTCTCCCAGACAAACAGGTATGGGTGCCAGTAACCTGTGGGCCCGAGTGGGCAGCATGATAGCCCCGCTGGTGAAAATCACCGGTGAGGTGCAGCCTTTCATTCCCAATGTCATCTATGGGACCATGGCTCTCCTGGGAGGCATTGCTGCCTTCTTCCTGCTTGAGACTCTCAATCGGCCCTTGCCAGAGACGATTGAAGACTTGGAAAACTGGTGAGCTCTCTGCCTTTGGCTACATGTACCAGATGGGGGACGCACGGGTCAGGGTGCAGGGCTTTTCCTAAGCTGTCTGTCCCTAGGGTCCGGCAAGGAAAAGAGACAAAGCAGGAGTCAGAAGCAGAAAAGGCATCCCAGAAGATTCCTCTGAAGCTTGGTGGATCAAGCCCGGATCCCAGCTGAGGACAACAGAAGCCTTCTTCTCTTCCCTCCAGAGACAGATCCTAACCAGGATCCTACCTGCCTCTGAGCTCCTCGGGTACCTCAGGGGTGGGGGAGGCCGTGGATGGATCCAGGGCCTAGGAATGAAGCTTTCTGAGGCTTCGCCACCACCCCCTCAACCAGAGCCTTCAGTCCAGCCCTGGCATGTTTGAACTTTTAGCCCTGGGTCTCTTTCCCTAATCCCTACATCCTCCCTGCAACCCAGGCCCGGACATTCTTCTGTCTATTCCTTCTCTTCCAGCCACTTTTCCCTCTTCTCCTGAGGCCCCTCCATTCAGTCCAACAGAGATACTTTCCTCTCTTTTCCCCAAACCTTTCCTTTGGTGGGAAATTTCAATAAACAGTGATAAAGAACTCCACCCATATTGCTCAGGGATGGGGATAGGAAAGAACACTGGTTACCATAGAGACCAGTGCCCGCACACACCTGTCCATCTGCACTTCAAGGGCATACAGATTGGACACACAGCCACATGCAAGCTGGGCTCATGCGGACATGTGCAATCTTCCCTACTCTGTGGTGCTATTACCAATGACCATAGGCTAGGTACAGGAGTTCTGCCTTATTGCCAGATTCCTTATACACTGTTTTGACCAAGTACATTCAGAAAACTAATAAAGATCAAAAGAAATTTCAAAACAGTATTTGTTAATTCACACATACACACACAAACACACACACACACACACACACACACACACACACACACACACACACACACACTACCCAGCTTAGTTGATGCAGAAAAGCTTTCAGCTCCAGGGTAAACATCAGTTGTGTTTAAATTGTTGTCTGGTCTGATGAGTGTTTCCCAGCCCTTAATTCTGTGAAAAATCTGCCTCCTCAAGCCAGATGCCAGGGGCTAATGCCTACTATCCTAGCTACTCAGTAAGCAAAGATCTGAGGATCATGGTTCAAACCCAGCAGGACCAAGAAAGTTTGTGAGACTCTTATCTCCAATTAAGCACCAGAAAATCTGGAAGTGGAGCTGTGGCTCAAGTGGTAGAGTGTTAGCCTTGAGCACAAAAATGCCAAGACAACACCCAGGCCCTGAGTTAAGGTCCCAGGGACCAGCAAGGAAAGAAAAAAATCTGCTTCCCTAAAAGCAAATAGTGCCCCCCGCCAAAAGGCAAGGTAAAAGTTTTGTTTTGTTTTGTTTTGTTTGGGTCCGGTCGTGGGGCCTGAACTCTGGGCCTGGGCGCTGTCCCTCAGCTCTTCAGCTCAAGGCTAGCGTTCTACCACTTGAGCCACAGTGCCACTTCCGGCTTTTTTTCTTTTTGCTTATATGGTGCTGAGGAATGGAACCCAGGGCCTCAGGCATGCAAGGCAAGAGCTCTACCACTGAGCCACCTTCCCAGCCCCGCAAGGTAAAAGTTATGATAATCCCCTCAAGTCAAAAAAAAGGGCACATAAGGGGCTTAATTTAAGTGTCAAAATGGAAATTTTTGATTTATCAAAAAGTAGTATGTGTTTAGTAGAAACAGAACAGGTATAGGGAAAAAAGTGAATCAAGCAGCCACAATAAAGCATGAAACAACATGTAGTTTTGGTGATCAGTATTAATATGTACAAGGGTAATTTTGTAATAGCAACGCAACCTACTCAATGCAATTTCAAGTTATGGGTGCTTGGGCATACTGTATGACAGAATAGGCACACTGGAGTAATTTTAGAGTATTGAACTCTATGCATCTTGCTATCTGTGGGTTTTCTTCTATGGAAGAAATCCTCATTCATTCCAAGAGTCACTTACCATTTCTAGACAAAGACAAGCTATCGCTCACAGTTCTGGAAACTGGAAAGACTTGGGATCAAAGCATCATCTTTGAGTATTCAATGAGGACCTTTTTTTCTGTGTCCCCATGTAGCAGACTAGGAGAAGAGGGAAAGACCAAAGCTGATTCCCTCCAGCCTTCTCATGAGGCATTAATCCAGTCATGAAAACTGATCTGTGTTAGTCAGCTTTCTGTTGCTGTAACAAATACTGTACCTGAGATAAACAACTTCAAAGGAGGAATGTGTCACTTTGACTTACAGTTCTGGATTTCAAGCCACGGTCACTTGGTATATTGCTTTGGGGACAAGATAGAACAGTTAGCTGGGTGCCAGTGGCTCACGCCTGTAATCCCAGCTACTCAGGAGGCTGAGATCTGAGGATTGAAAAGCCAGCCTGAGCAGGAAAGTTGTTGAGGCTCTTGAAAATCAGAAGTAATATGGTGGCTCAAAGCAGTAGAATACTAACCTTGAGCAAAAAAATCTCAGGGACAGCACCCACACCCTGAGTTCAAGCCCCACAATTGACAAAAACAAACAAACAAACAAAAAACAGTATGACAGGAAATGTCTGGTGAATTATATCTCACACCATTGTGGTCCCAATATCACACTCAAGGACCTGTCCCCAATGACCTAACTTCCTTCCTCTAGGCCCCACCTCCTTAGGGCCCAACCCCTCTCAGTAGCTCTACTCTCTGGGATCAAGCCTTTGACAAAGGACCCCTTGGGAGATATTTAAGATCCAAATTGTAGCAAGAGCACTTGTGACTTCATCATTCCCCCCACCCCAGCAAGAGATCTGATCTCTCAATATCGTCCCAATAAGGATTAAATTTCAACACCAATATTCAGACTTCAACAGTCTGCCTGTATGAGTGCTTTGTTGTATGTGTCTTTCACACGTGTGCTCAGAACTGTCACGGATGTCACCTACACATCCCGACATGCCAGTGAACAAATCACAGAACCAGCTCAGCGTGGCTGCAGATAGAAGCTATGGCTCTTCTATCTTGATCCATGTCCCAAAACTGCATGCCCGATGAACAGTTCTCTCTCCTATTTACCCAGTTCATAAACTGCCCCAGCCCCTCACACATGACCAGCATTTGACTTCTCCCCATCCAACTGTACACTTGGCTCACCCTGATGGCCTCAACTTGGGTCACTGCTCCCCTCCCTCCCCCCCTCCACAGAAAAAATATCCTCTGTGGCTCCCCAGAGTTTGGTTGAGGGCCTATTCATCACGTAGTGACTGGTGCCTGCGATTGTGTCTTTGGGTGTGTTTCTCCAGAGGCAGATCCCAAGACAAGGATTTGAATGCAAGAAGTCTATTTGGTGGAAGATCCAAGAAAGTGGGAAAGTAGGAAACCGATCAGAAAGGAGAAGAGGAAGAGTGCACAGGGCAGGATTCCACCTTGCCAGCCTGGCACCCAGTCTCATGGGAAATTCATGGGATTCACCATTTAATCATTTTAAATACAGGATTCCCTTAGCAACCTTGAGATAATCTGGGGCTGACACCCAAGACCAGCTTTGGGCCACACTACCCACTGCCGTCTGACCTCTGCTCTGGGATTACCGAGCTTCATCTGGTTTCCACCTCGGACTGTGATTTCTACCTATGAAGTTCCTACCTTGGAGCCTATGGTCAGCTTAGAAGACCAGCAATACCTCCCTGACTGGGTTTCCATCGAGGGAGAATTGTCTCCATACTGTCTCCCCTTTGTCTCCCCATCCCTCAGCAGTCTTAGATTCAAGATTACTATTACAATTTTCTGGCTATGATTAATCCCTACACTGTTTCAGAGTACTTATTGAAGACACACAGTGAGAGAAGGGAAGATACCAAGAAAGCTCCTCCCACTCATATATCCGGACTCATGGGTAACTGGGCTGATGGTCAGGATGGGCCACCAAATCCCCATTTCTCCTCCCCACTGCTGCTATTCCTCTATATCCTCAGCTATCCCTGAGTCAGGACTCCAAATGGCTTGGTGAAAGACCACCCAATATAGACCACCTCTCTTGGGAATAGTCCTCATAATGGGTCACCTCATTGGTCACTCGTGTCATGCTCCTGATATACATGTCAAGCCTGAGGGAATTCAGAATCTCTACCAATCAGGAGAGCCAGCGCACAAGGCGCTGAGTTTGGTTTGGCTGAGACTCTCCCTCCTCAGAATGGTGCTGGGAAGCCAGCGAGAATGTGGAGTCTGCTTAAACCACTGAGTCATTGCAAACCCATGCTGAAGGCCTGTGAACTCATGTTATTGACATGAAAACAATCACAAATAATATATAACAATAATAAAACAAATAATAAAACTTACCTGTAGCCCTATCGTTTGAATCCCACGTGTAGGGAACTCTGAACCTGAAAGAGGTTGGAAGGCTGCCTCATCAGTCCTCCAAGGGCTAATAACTGGGCCCTGCAAAGATTGAAGCAGACAGCTCTGGAGAGGGTTAAGAGGCTGGAATGACCTCCTTTGGGCTGGAAGGGCTGAGAACCAGACAGATACAGCAGAATAGACATTTGAATTATGCCTAGGTTGCAGGCTTCACCCCAAACAATAAGGGAGCCAGTTATTCAATACATACACAAACTCTGTCTCATGCCAATGACTGTAATAACAAAACAGACTGATGTCAATGATGTCCTGTTTTCTGCACATACCTATGATAACCTTCCCTGTACTACATGAAATAATAGCTTGCTTATGGGAATCTGGTGTGCAGAAGCCGGTGAGCACTGGTTCCCCGCTTGCTTAACTCATTCCCTGTCTGTTCTTACTTCTCTGGCCCCCGTACCCTGTCTTAGCACGAGACAGGACAGCAAGCACACCCCAGGATGCAGAGAAACAGCATGTATGTAACAGAATAAAGTTATACAAAGTCAGCACTTATCCTCAATTTTCTGGGATGAGCTGGTGGCTCACACCTGCAATCCCAGCTATTCAGAAGGCTAAGATCTGAAGATCATAGTTCAGAGCCAGCCCAGGCAGAAAAGTCTGGGAGACTCTTATCTCCAATTAACTGGCAAAAAAGCTAGAAGTAGAAGGATAGCAGTATAACTCAAATGGTAGAGGGCCAGCTTTGAGAAAGAAAAAAAAAAGACAAGCAAAAACATGATACCCTTCCTGCCCATGTAATTGTAACTCCTCTGTACAGTATGTTCACAAATAAAATTAAATTAAATTAAAAAAAAAAAAACATGATACCCTGAGTTTAAACCTCACTACTGACACTAAAAGAAAGAGAGTAAGGAAGGGAGGGAGAGAGGGAGGGAGGGAGGAAGGAAGGAAGGAAGGAAGGAAGGAAGGAAGGAAGGAAGAAAGGAAGGAAGGAAGGAAGGAAGGAAGGAAGGAAAAAAAGGAAGGGAGGGAAGGAGAAAAGGAAGGAAGGGAGGGAAAAGAAGAGAGGAGAGAAGAGGAAGAGGAGAGGGGTAATGAGGAGAAGAGATCTGGAGTGTGACTGTTTCTAAAACAATCAGAAGAAAAGTCAAATGCTGAATTCTAGATTTGACTGCTATATGAGAATGGATCATTCATTTGCCTCTCTGAGCCTCTGCACAGGGAGACGCCTTCCTCAGATGATGTTGTGGAACTCTATGGCTCTGAAGAAGTTCCTACCCCGTAGCTCAAATTCCTGGATTTGACATCTTCCTACTAAGCATGGCCAGACTATAAATCACATTCCAGTTAGCACACTCAAGTTCTTGGTGCCTATATGTTCCTTAAAGGAGTGTTCCTGGCTCCACAGTTCATTTTCCAGGAGAGCATTTGCATCTGGAAATTCTCCATGAACGGGGAGAGGGCTGGGGAATCCCTTATCCACACAGATAATCCCAGAAGCCAACCGCAGTTCAGCCCCCAGAGTCTCCAGTTGAGACTTCGCGGGGACCAGCCAGGCTGGGAGCTGGTCAGATGCTAAGGAAGGCATTCTTCTCCAAGGCAGCTGAGACACAGGCTAGGGAGGGAGGCGCTTGCAGGAGCCCACCATCACCCCTGCCGCCCTCAGAATTCCACCCACTCCCCTAGGAGGGCACCAAGTCCTAGCAGGAAACTGGCCCTGTAGTCCCCCCAAGCTGTTTGTCCAGCTGTCCTGCCTCCCCATGCCACCAGCTCTTATATACCTTGGCCTGGAGAATGTTATCAGGCATCTGGACTGCCCTTAGGCCCCAGCCAAAACCAACACTGGGTGGGAGGAGGAGGCTGGGCTGAGGCACTGCGCTGTTCTGGCCTCCCCCCTTCCCTCTACACATATGAAATCAGATTGTTGCCCAGAGCTCTTTGGCTAGACCATCCATACATCAAGCTGCTATTAAAACAATCCCACCTTTTAAGCCAGGCACCAGAGTCTCATGCCTACAATCCTAGATACTCAGGAGGTTGAGATCTGAGGATTGTAGCTCAAAGCCAGTCTGGGCAGGAAAGTTTGTGAGACTTTTTTGGGGGGAGGGGGATGAAGTGAGGGGAGGTCATGGGGCTTGAACTCAGGGCCTGGGTGCTGTCCCTGGGCTCTTTTGCTGAAGGCTAGCACTCTACCACTTTAAACCACAGTGTCATTTCTGGTTTTCTGGTTTTCTGGAGATAAGAGTCTCATGAGATGGACAACGCTCATGCCTGTAATCCTACCTACCCAAGAGGCTGAGACCTGAGGATCACGGTTTGAAACCAGCCTGAGCAGAAAAGTCCCTCTCCAATTAACTACTCAAAAAAAAAAAAAAACCAGAAGTGGCTCTGTGACTCAAAATGGTAGAGCACCAGCTAGCCTTGAGCAAAAGAGCTCAGAGACAGCACCCAGGCCCCAAATTCAAGCCCCACCACTGTACAAAAAAAAAAGTCTCATGGACTTTCCTGCCTAGGCTGGCCTTGAACCCTGATCCTCAGATCTCATCCTCCTGTGTAGCTAGAATTACAGGTATGAGCTATGGGCACCTGGCTCTATGAGACTCTTATCTCCAGCCTTAACCAGAAAAAAAGCTGGAAGTGGAGCTGTGGCTCAAGTGATAGGGCACTAGCCTTGAGCAGTGAAGCCCAGACCCTAAGTTCAAGACCCAGAATCAGTACAAAAATAATAATAAAGTTCACCCAAGTGAGTAAAGTAGCTGGTGGCCTGGACAGGCCAAGAATAGCAGCACTTGAGAAGCTAGGCTCCTCTGTTAGACTCAAGGAAGTCCAATTTCATTTCCACTCTCAAATAAGAGTGCAGGCATTTTTAGAAATGTGTTGATAAGAAAACCAAGTGCCAGTGGCTCATGCCTGTAATCCTAGCTACTCAAGAGGCTGAGATTGAACGATTTCAGTTCAAAGTCAGTTCAGGCAGGAATGGCTGTGAGACTCTTATCGCCAATTAACCATTAAAAGGCAAGCAAGGTAAGATCTCCAACCCCTGCACCCCTGGCATTTGGGTCAAGTTAACTCTTGGTTGGGCCTCACAACCAAGATGTCCTAGGCATTGTAGGATGCTTAATAGTACCTCTGGTTTCTGCCCACTACAAACCAGTAGAATCCACTTCCCCAGCTGGGACAAGCAAACACCTCGCCAGACACTCCTTGGTTACAGAGCCAAGAGAAGGTGGAAAGGATTGAATTCAAGCAGATGGATTCCAGAGTCCATATTTTACATAATATGCATAATGCACATAAGTGAAACTTAGCAACCTGTTCTCAATATCCTTAATCTATGTGAGCCAATCATTCAGATCCCACTGATACTTATCCAATCAGAGCTCAAAGCTGCCCTGATCCTGAGTAAAAGTGAGGAATTCAAGTGATTCTAAGTATCTAAAAATAAGTCCCTGCTCTGGGTGTATGTATGTGTGTGTGTGAGAGAGAGAGAGAGAGAGAGACAGACAGACAGAGCAGAGCAGAGCAGAGACAGAAACAGAGACACACACAGACTGAGAGACAGAGAGACAGAAAATTTTGTGGGTTGTTTTTTTGTTGTTGTTTTTTTTTGGTCAGTTGTGGAGCTTGAACTCTGGCCCTGGGCGCTGTCCCTCAGCTCTTCAGCTCAAGGCTAGTGCTCTACCACTTGAGCCACAGTGCCATTTCGGGTTTTCTGGTGGTTTATTAGGGATAAGAGTTTCACAGATTTTTCTGCCTGAGCTGGCTTTGAACTGTGATCCTCAGATCTTAGCCTCTTGAGTAGCTAGCATGACAGGCATGAGCCACCGGCACCCAGCAAGATGGAAAATTTTGAATCAAGATAAATCCAAGAAGATGAATTGGGTCCTAGCTACTCAAGAAGTTGAGATCTGAGGATCACAGTTCAAAGCCAGACCTAGCAGAAAATTCTATAGGACTCTTATCTCCAATTGCCAGACAAGGGGCTGGGAAGGTGGCTCAGTGGTAGAGCGCTTGCCTTGCATGCATGAGGCCCTGGGTTCAATTCCTCAGCACCACATAAGCAAAAAGAAAAAATCCGGAGTGGCGCTGTAGCTCAAGTGGTAGAGCACTAGCCTTGAGCTGAAGAGCTGAGGGACAGCACCCAGACCCAGAGTTCAGGCCCCATGACCAGACCAAAAAAAAAAAAAAAAAGAATCTCCAATTGCCAGACAAAGAAAAGCAAGAAGTAGAGGTGTGGCTCAAGTGGCAGAGCACCAGCCTTGAGTAAAATAGCTAAGGGAGAGTACCCAAGGTCTGAGTTCAAGGGCCAATACTGACAGGGAAGGGAAAGGGGAAGGGGAAGGGGAAGGGGAAGGGGAAGGGAAAGGGGAAGGGGAAGGGGAAGGGGAAGGGGAAGGGGAAGGGGAAGGGGAAAAAAAGGAGAAGGGGAAGGGGAAGGGTAGGGAAGGGACCTTGGAAGAGAGAATACTCATGATGTTGGGTCTCATTCTCCAGAGCAACCTCTATTGTTCCTTCCAATTGAACAAAGTTATAATACTGTAAGATGTTAGTTGTCCCCAGAAGACTAAACATAGTTTACCAATTTAGCAAATAAGAATATGGGATACACTAGGCACCAATGGCTCATGCCTGTAATCCTAGCTACTCAGGAGACTGAGATCTGAGGATCACAGTTCAAAGCCAGCCTGGGTAGGAAAGTCCATAAGACTCTTATCTTCAATTAACCACCCAAAATCCAGAATTGCAATGGTGGCTCAAGTGGTAGAGCCTTGAGCAAAAAAAGTTCAGGGGGCCTGGCACCAGTGGCTCATGCCTGTCATCCTAGCTACTCAGGAGGCTGAGATCTGAAGATCACAGTTCAAAGCCTCAATTAACCACCAAAAAAGGGCAGAAGTGGAGCCATAGCTCAAATGGTAGAGCATTAACCTTGAGTAAGAGTCAGGGACAATATCCAGACCTGTAGTTCAAGCCCCAGTACTGCCCCCACCCCTGAAAAAAAAAAAAAAAAAAAAAGCTCAGAGACAGTGTCCAGTGCTGAGTTCAAACCCCAAAACTGACAACCAAAAAAAAAAAAAAAAAAAGAACACAGGATGCACCAAGAACCAGTGGGTCATGCCTATAACCCTAGCTACTTGGGAGGTTGACAATGTAAAGATAAGGGTTCGAGGCTAGCCCACCCAGAAAAGTTCATGAAAGCCCTTCTCAACCCATAGCTGAACTGTCATCCTAGCTACATAGGAAGTTGAGATCAAGAGATTTGTAAGTCCAGGTGAGCTTGGTCAGAAAATTCTGCAAAATTCCATCTCAGCGGAAGAAATTGGGCATCATGGTATACATCTGCCGCCCCTAATGGGAAGCTGAAATAGGTGGATTGCAGTCTAGGCCCATGCTTAGGCAAAAATCAAGGAGTAATTTATGACAGCAATAATCACTACAAAAGAGGGCTGGAGCCACCAGCTCACCAGTAGAGCACCTCCCTAGCGAGCATGGAACCCTGAATTCAAACCCTAACACCTCCCAAGTGAAAAAAGAACACGAGATGCCTAGTCAACGATGAATTTCAAATCCATGAATAATTTTTAGCAAAAGTATGTCCTATGTGATATTAGGGATCTATCCATATTTCAAAAAAATACATATGAATTGATCTAAAGTCCAGATTCAGCTGGACCTCCTGTATTTTCTCTGGCAACCGTCCCCAAAGACAGATGGTTTGGACCCCATCCACTAAAAAGGACAGAAGCCTCTCAAGAGTCCATCACTATTCCCACAGCCCAGTTTCCTCAATAGAAGGAAGACAAAAAGTCACCCCCCCATCCCCTAGTTCTGCCTCCCAGGTGTCCCTCTGGCCCTCTTGGGACAGCCCCTCTCCCCATTCCCATCTCCATCCACCCTCCCCTGCCCTTTATGCCCACTTGGAGAATTTCCACTGACACAAGGGTTAATCCTTCTGATACCAAGTCACACTTTAACTCATTCTCTCCAGGCCAAAGATTAAAACCTGCCGGGAGAGGGGTCAGGGCTCCAGCACACCCTGAGAGCTGAGTGATCCCCGACCCCCAAAGTCAGGAGAAGCTTCAAGGGAAAGGGAGGGCCAGAGCCAGACAAGAGGAGGGAAGGAGGGGCGGCCCACCAGGCTGTGGTCCCCCCACAGAGCCGGCTCGGTTTCAGCTCCTGAAGCTACTCAGCTGCAGAGACAGCAGCAGCCCAGCTCCTCAGAAGGACAGACAGACAGACAGACAAACAGACAGACAGATAGAGACAGACAGAGGTCCTGGGACTGGAAATCCTCAGCGCCCACCCCCACCCCCCCAACCATTTGGCCTGGTCTGGTCCAGCCCCATGGCCTTTAATGACCTCCTGAAGCAGGTGGGGGGCGTCGGCCGCTTCCAACTGATCCAGGTCACCCTGGTGGCCGTGCCCCTGCTCCTGATGGCATCCCACAATACCCTGCAGAACTTCACTGCCGCCATCCCTGCCCACCACTGCCGCCCACCTGCCACTGCCAACCTCAGCCGCGACGGAGGGCTGGAGGCCTGGCTGCCCCGGGACAAGGACGGGCAGCTTGTGTCCTGCCTCCGCTTCACCTCCCCCAAGGGACTGCCTCTCTCCAATGGCACAGAGGACAACACCACGGGTGCCACGGAGCCGTGCACTGATGGCTGGATCTATGACAACAGCACCTTCCCCTCCACCATCGTGACCGAGGTGAGGACGCGGGGCCCCGGGGCTATGCAGACTTCAGACAGATGTGGGAGCTGCTAAGGTTTTTTGTTGATGTTGATATTCCAAAATGTTCTCAGCTACCCAGGCCAGGGAGGTGGGGAGAGAGGGTGACATGAACCCCAAAGGTCCAGCCTGGAGGCAAGTAGAGGGGTCTTCCTTGCATTCAGGCTCAGCTCTGCCTGATTCTCGCCCCCCACTTCTCCCCTTCTCCCCCCCCCCACCCACAGTGGGACCTTGTGTGCACCCACAGGGCCTTCCGCCAGCTGGCCCAATCCTTGTTCATGGCAGGGGTGCTGCTGGGAGCCATGGTGTTCGGCTACCTGGCAGACAGGTCAGTCCTGGGTAAGCCGAAGGGCTGGGCTGGGAAGCAGGGGACTGGACTCAGGGTGGGTGATCTGGGTCCCCAATGGGACCTGATTGGTTTAAGGGCTAACTGTGCCAGCCTTATTAATTAGCACTTCATAGATCTTCAAAAGACCCCAGGCCTTGCCCGGGACAGGTGCTCCTGCCCTGGGCTCCTCTGGCCCCCAAGAAGTCCACAGGCCCCTGTCACAGGCTTCCCTGCCCCCACCACAGGCTAGGCCGTCGGAAGGTGCTGATCTTGAACTACCTGCAGACGGCCGTGTCTGGGATCTGCGCAGCCTACGCACCCAATTTCTCTGTCTACTGTGCCTTCCGCCTCCTGTCCGGCATGTCTCTGGCTAGCATTTCCATCAACTGCATGACACTGAGTGAGGATTGCTACCAGCCCAGCCCCCTCTGACCACCTAGCCCCCTTCCCAGCCCTGTCTCCCAACGCCCAGCCTCTCTCTGAGCCCTGAGGGCTCTCAGGCCATTTGTCATGAAGTGACTCAGGCAGGCCAGAACCAAGAGGCACCACGGATTGGTAAGAACCATAGCCAAAGGAAAAATACATCCCATCCAGACAGGACAAAGACACTCAGCTGTTCCAACCAGTCCCACAGTCTAAGGGCAGTCAGATTTCCCCTGCCCTTCCTGCTTTTGTTCTGAGATATGTAGCCTAGTCTGACCCTGAACTCTCAATCCTCCTTCCTCAGCCTCCCAAGTACTAGGGAGTACAGGCCTGCACCACCATGCTTGCCTTTCCACCTCCTTTTCAAAAATATTAATGTAAAACATCCAGCCAGGCACTGGTGGCTCACATCTGTAATCCTAGCTACTCAGGAGGCTGAGATCTGAGGATCACGGTTCAAAGCCAGCCCAGGCAGAAAAAGTCTGTGAGACTCTTATCTCTAATCAACCACTAGAAAACTGGAAGTAGCACAGTGGCTCCAGTGGTAGAGCGCTAGCCTTGAGCTGAAGAGCTCAGGGACAGTGGCCAGGCCCAGAGTTGAAACCCCACCACCAACAAAACAAAACAAAAACAAAACTCTAGGTTATTTTAAAATACTTCAATTAGCTCTAATATTTCCCCTTTTTTCTTCTTGTTTTTGGCAGTATTAAGGGTTTGAACTCAGGACCTCACTACTTAAACGATGCCCAGCCTCCCTCCCCCTTTTATTCACTTTAGTTTTAGTTTTGTTTTGTTTTGTTTGTTTGTTTTTGTCAGTCATGGGGCTTGAACTCTGGGCCTGGGCGCTGTCCCTCAGCTCTTCAGCTCAAGGCTAGTGCTCTACCACCTGAGCCGCACGCCACTTCTGGTTTTCTGGTGGCTTATTGAGATAAGAGTTTCACGGCTTTTCCTGCCTGGGCTGGCTTTGAACCATGATCCTCAGATCTCAGCCTCCTGAGTAGCTAGAATTACAGGCATGAGCCACCAGTGCCCAGCTTCACTCTAGTTAGCGTTTCATGCTTTTGTCCAGCCAGGCCTCGCAAGCTCCAGACTGCAATCCTCCTACCTCTGCCTCCTGCTGGGATTATAGCTATGAACTACCATGCCCAGTTTGTTTTAATGATAGAGTCTCACTTACTTTTTGTCCAGGTTGGTCTCAAACCCTTATCCTCCTTTCATGCTTCCCAAGTAGCTGGGACTACAGATATAAACCACCTTGCCTGGCAGCTCTAATATTCCTAAATTAGGACAAGCCAGCATTACACAGACCATAGTTATGGACTGAGAACGGTATATTGATGGGCTGTCAATGTGCCTTCTCTGATAGATTACACATGCAAACACACACACACATGCACATGCACACGCACACACACATGCACACACAGAGTCTCTCAGATGAGGAACTTGAGGCTAGGGAGAAAAAAAAGGATTTACACATCATCTTCCAAGCCCAGAAAGGCTTGGGGCTTCTCTGCACTAAAGGAAGTAGCTAGGACAGGACATCTGAGGATCGAGTTCCAAAGTCCAATGTTAAGCATTCAATATCTGCTTCCGCACACACTGGGAAGCCAGCTGGGCCTCTTCAGACCACAGCCAAGAGGAAGCCTTAACCCCACCTTGACTGGCCCTCTAAGATGGAGAAAAGCCACTGCTCTGGTCACCGAATAGCCAAAGAGCCACTGCTGTTGAGGATAGACTGAGCAGTCAGCGCTGCTCTAAAGGAGGTTCTAACCAGGACAGTGGAGTAGGAGAGCAGCAGGGGTGGAGAGGGGAAGTTCCTGAGGATCCTGAACCCACCTCCCTACCCGTTCCATAAGTCCCTCAGTCTCCCTGTCCCTGCACTCAATCTCCTGTGAAGCATCTTTCATGGGGGAGGGAAGGAGGACTGGAAGGAAGGGAAGGAAAGGGAGGAAGAGGAAAGGGATTCCCTCCCACCTAGCAGCCTAGTTAATCACTCCGTCCTGCTCTAATCCTCTCTCCAGATGTGGAGTGGATGCCCATCCACACACGTGCCCACGTGGGCGCCCTGGTTGGCTATGTCTACAGCGTGGGCCAGTTCCTCCTGGCCGGGTTCGCCTACGCTGTGCCCCACTGGCGCCACCTGCAGCTGCTGGTCTCTGTGCCTTTTTTTGCCTTCTTCATCTACTCGTGGTGCGTGGGCCCTGGGGTGGGGGGCAGTACCACAGGAGCTCCTCTGGGCACAGGACATCTCCCAGAGCTGGGTACACAGCATCGGTCAAAGCCAGAAGGCCAAACCTAATCCAGTGCTTCCCCAGGATTTGAACCCAAGGCTTTGAAGAGAGGGTTCGGTGTGAGGGCATCCTGTCCTCAAGCATTTCCCAGCTCTCTGGGCTGCCTGCCTTCCCCCCGCACCCCCACTACACACACATACCCCTCACCACCCAGCACCCAAGAGCTGACCTTCTAGGCCAGGGCAGAAGTATTACCAAGCTGAGCATTTAAATTAAACCCCACCACCAGTCCCTGGAAATAGCCTTCACCCAGTCCAGATGAAAGGAACTGGGGTCATGCTGACCCCATCCCTCATCCCCACTCCCAGGTTCTTCATTGAGTCTGCCCGCTGGTACTCCTCCTCCGGGAGGCTGGATCTCACACTGAAGGCCTTGCAGAAAGTGGCCCGGATCAATGGAAAGCAGGAAGAAGGGACCAAGCTAAGTATAGAGGTGAGTCATCCCCCAGACTCCCTAGGGTACTCCATTAGGGTTCAATCTCAATCTCAACACCCAGGACCTGGAGCAGAGGGAGGGGGCATCTCTGAGTAAGGGTTAGGTTGAGAGGATTTTTTAGAAGTTCAGGCCCTGGACCCTGCCCTTCCTCTCAGGTGCTCCGGTCCAGTCTGCAGAAGGAGCTGACCACCAACACAAGCCAGGCCTCAGCCATGGAGCTTCTGCGTTGTCCCACCCTCCGGCACCTCTTCCTCTGCCTCTCCATGCTATGGTAAGCCCCAAGACAGACACAGTCTGACACACAGGTAGACCGACAAAGATAAAAGGCAGACTAGGGATGGAATGAATGCCATGGATGGAAGAGACCTAAGAGCTGGAGCAAAGGACCACCCATCTGCTCAGAGCAGCAGTAGGAATACTGAAGAACCAGAGCCCTTCCACTCCAACTCTCAGTTCCAGTCCCCAAACTGGACATCAATCTCCCTAGCTTCTCTCCCCAATTCTGCTCCCATATGAAAACATCTCACCAGGACCAGTGGCAGCCAGAGTTGACAGAATTACATACCGGCATGGTACAACACACTAAGAAACTTCACCAGCCTGGTGTCTGCCAGGAATACAAGCATAGACCATAACAGAATAGACACTTAGCTCTGTAAGTACACTTTGGCTAAGGATGATATAAGCCTAAAACCTTCTTTTTTCTTTTACCACCCTGCTTCCCACCACCAAGAGGAGTGTGGTCAGAAGAAACAATCCTAAACCAATTACTGGTGGCTCACACCTGTAATCCTAACTACTCAGAGAGGCTGAGATCTGAAGATCACAGTTCAAAGCCAGCCTAAGCAGGAAAGTCCATGGGACTCTTATCTCCAATTAACTACAAAAGGCTGGAAGTGGAACTGTAGCTCAAGTGGTAGAGTACTATCCTTGAGCACCAAAGCTCAAGGACAGTGCCCAAGCCCAGATTTCAAACCCCAGGACCAGAGAAGAAGGAGCAGGAGGGGGTGGGGGGGGGGAGGAAGAGGAGGAGGAGAAGGAAGAGGAGGAAGAGGAAGAAGAAGAGGGGGGGGAGGAGGAGGAGGAAGAAACAATTCTGTCCAGGAATTATTTGATTCCAATTTTGAATTTACTCTCCATTGTGGGTTCTAACCAAAAAACCTGAGCTTCCTTTTGAGGGTGTTCTCAAATCTTAAGACTAACATCCATTCCAGGACCACGGACAGATCTTGATGGGTTTTGTTTTGTTTTGTTTTGTTTTGGGGTTTTTTTATGTTTTGTTGTTATTGATGATTTTTGTTTTTGCCTCTAAAGATGTGGCTTGAATATCCAGCTGTCCTTCAGCCGAGCATTAACAGATCTTATACACATGTAGATTTTTTTTACATATAAATCCTACACAGTGCTGGGCACTGGTGGCTCACACTTGTAATCCTAGCTACTCAGGAGTCTGAGATCTGAGGATCTCAGTTCAAAGTCACTCTGGGCAGGAAAGTCCATGAGACTCTATCTCCAATTAACCACCAGAAAACTAGAAGTGGTGTTGTGGCTCAAAGTGGTGGAATGCTAGTCTTGATCCCCCACAAAAAGAGCTCAGGGACAACACCCAGGCTCTGAGTTCAACCTCATGACAAAGAAAAAAGAAAGTCAGGAAATGTGTTGTCTAATAGTAGAGGACTTCCTTGAGCCTTAAACTGTAGTTTAGGCATGCAATGAAATGTCTGAAGAAATACTAGCCAAGGTAGACTCCAGGTCCTTAAGCAGGCTCTTCTGAAAAAGCACCTTCCTTTAAACCTCTCTAACAAACTCCGGATCCCTCCTTCTCTCCAACCTCCCCCTCCTCCTCCCTGCACTCAGGTTTGCCACTAGCTTTGCCTACTATGGGCTGGTCATGGACCTGCAGGGCTTTGGAGTCAGCATCTACCTAATCCAGGTGATCTTTGGTGCCGTGGACCTGCCTGCCAAGCTCGTGTGCTTCCTCGTCATCAACTCCCTAGGTCGCCGGCCGGCACAGATGATCTCACTGCTGCTGGCGGGCATCTGCATCCTGGTGAATGGGGTGATACCCAAGGGTGAGCACCCCAGGAGCACCTTCACCCCTCATCCTTAGCCCTACCCCCAGATCTAATCCAACTTCCTGGAAGAAAAAGGAGACCAAGTTCTCATTGTCTCCTCTCTCTTTTCTCTCCAGAGCAGACAATTGTCCGCACCTCCCTTGCTGTGTTGGGGAAGGGCTGCTTGGCTTCCTCTTTTAACTGCATCTTTCTGTATACCGGGGAGCTGTACCCCACCATGATCCGGTGAGTGGGAGACTAATCAGGGGACAGCTTATAGAAAGATTTTTTTTCTTTTTGGCCAGACACAGTAATTCTGAGATCGGAAGATTGTGGTTCAAAGCCAGACCAGACAAGAAAAGACTGTGATAACCTTTATCTTCCATTAACTAGGAAAATGCTGGAAGTGGAACTGTAGCTCAAATGGCAGAGCATCAGCCTTGAGTGAAAAAAAAAGCTAAGGGAAGCAATCTTAGCCTGAGTTTAAATCCCAGAACTGCCACAAAAAACAAAAACAAAAACAAAAAACCTCAAGCTGGGCACTTGTGGCTCACGCCTGTAATTCTAGCTACTCAGGAGGCTGAGATCTGAGGATCCATTCAAAGCCAGCCCAAGTAGGAAAGTCCATGAGACTCTTATCTCCAATAAACCATTCAGAAAACTGGAAGTGGCATAATGGCTCAAGTGGTAGAGCTGAGGGATGGCATCCAGCTCCAGAGTTCAAGCCCCACAACTGCAAAAAAAAAAAAAAAAAAAGGAATCACCAACTGGGGCTAGGCAGGAAACCAAGAGACATGTCTTAAGTCATGAACTGAAGATTTCCAAAACACAAGTTAGAAGCTACCACCAAATCTAAACTGGATCTTAAACTAAATGGTACATCTAAAACCAAAGACACAGACATGATCATTAATTCCCACCACAGGAACCACACCTGATAATGTGCCAGCAGCACGAATAAACATACCACTACTTTGCTCAGGCCAAGATAGGGGGTGGGTCTTATTTCATTAAGAAACAAAACCAACAGCCAGGTACTGATGGCTCATGTCTATCATCCTTAGCTACTCAGGAGACTGAGATCTGAGGATCAAGGTTCAAAGCCAGCCTGGAAAAGCCAAAGAGACTTTTAGCTCCAATTAACCACCAAAAAGCCAGCAATGAAGCTGTGGCTCAAGTGGGAGAGCACCAGCCTTGAGTGAAAAAGCTAAGCATGAGTGTAAGGCTTTGAGTTCATAAAAAAAATTTCCGGAGGATCTGAGGATCATTGGTCCAACCCAACAGCACAGGAAACTGAGGCCCAGACCATGAAAGGGACGTGTCCAAGACCATGCAGAAAGTTAAGGACAGAGGCAAAAATTCAGTCTTCAGTTTTCCAATTCTCTGGTCGGAACCCTTGCCAAGGTGGCCAGTGTGCCCCACTAGTGCCCTAATCAACACCCCACCCCAACCCCACAGGCAAACAGGCTTAGGAATGGGCAGTACCATGGCCCGAGTGGGCAGCATCGTGAGCCCACTGGTGAGCATGACTTCTGAGCTCTACCCGGCCTTGCCTCTCTTTATCTACGGGGCTGTCCCCGTGGCCGCCAGCGCCGTCACCGCCCTCCTGCCAGAGACCCTGGGCCAGCCGCTGCCAGATACCGTGCAGGACCTGGAAAACAGGTGGGCTGTCACTGGGAGAGGAGAAGAAACTTATCTACACAGCCAGGCTGGGGTGGCATTGAGACTCCTACCCAGGCTTCCAGATCAGGGCTCTTCCATGCCCTCTTCCCAATTCTTCCAGGAATATCCAGCTGGGGAGGGGGGGGGGTAGGTGGGTAAGGCAGATGGGTGGGGTATGTGGGAGTCGTTGCACAGCCCAGAGGAGACCCTATCCCCACTTCCCTAAGACTGCATATCCAGGGATCTGCTTTTCCTGCTTTCCTTCCCCCAGGAGGAAAAGGAAACTGAGGCAACAGCAGCGAGAGCAGCAGAAGCAGATGGTCCCACTCCAGTCCTCATCAGGAGAGAAGAATGGACTCTGAGCACGGAGGGCCTGCCAGAACTCCAAAGGGAGTAAGGTCACACAGGTCCTCTGGCGCCCCACACAAGGGGTGGAGAGAGGGTGCCAGCCAAGGACAGGGGAAGCTAGAGTTCTCCTCCCCAAACTGACCCCTATCAAGAACACACCATTAAAAGTTGGACCATGTGCAGCGTCTAAAATGGGATGACCACTCAGATCAGCCAGCTTGGAGACCCAGAGCCCACCGAGTGCCAGGCTCCCCCACTTCTTCCCTCTGCCAACCCCCACAACTTGACAAACCATAGACACCTAGAAAAGACTCTTCTTCTCTTACCTTAGCCCCTCTTTCCCGCCTCTCCTTCCTCCTCTCTCTCACCGGTAACCTATTAAGTACCCCCTGAGAGTTCTAGCTAACTAGTTTAGGCTCTGCCCCTTCTGAAAAACCGGACAAGGAGACAGGAAGGAAAACAGCCAATCTGAGACTTTGTCTCAGGCTCCTCCCCCTCTAGGAGAGCAGGAGGGAACTTGGCAACCAAGGGGGAGATAAAAGATACCAGCTTCTAGTCCAGTGCCTGTGGCTCAGGCCTATAATCCTAGCTACTCAGGAAGCTGAGATCTGAAGATCACAGTTCAAAGCCAGCCCGGGCAAGAAAGTCCATGAGACTCTTATCTCCAATAAACCGCTCAGAAAATTGGAAGTGGTGCTGTGGCTCAAGTGGTAGAGCACTAGTCTTCAGCTGAAGAGCTGAGGGACAGCACCCAGGCCCAGAGTTCAAGCCCCACGACTAACAAAAACAAAAAAACCTCACAAGGCTGTGGGAGGTGGGAGATTTCCCAATAACTCAGCATCAGGACTCAGGACAAATACGGCAGAGCTGAAAAGAGCATCACCTGCTCCCTTTCCCAAACTCTCTAGAAGTTTGGTCTTTTCCCTCACGCTTCCCAAAGAACCTGGCCAAGGAGACAGGACTGAGGTTGGGAGATGGGACACCTGAATCTCATCCTATTTCTGCAGATCTTGAACACCTGGAGACCAGGCAACAATCCTGCCTCACAATCCTGCCAGCAACTCTGACATGCTCTGACTCTTCATGGGGCTCTCTCATCTCTGCATTCCTGGATCACCTGATACCGCATTGACCGCAACAAAGGTTTCCCAGAGCTAGCTGCTTCCCACCGGTACCAGTCCTGAGTACTGCCTTGCACAGTTCATACATCAATATAGAACCAATGTAGCTCCTGGCCTATACACATCCTGTGACCTTCAGCAAATAGAACTTGCGTTAGTCTGTTTCCATTACTATGATGTCATACCTGAGGCAGGCTGACTTTATAAAGAAAAGAGGTTTATTTTGGTTCCTGGTTCATTCCAAGGTTGAAAGCTCACATCTAGTGATGGCCTTCTTGCTGGCAGAGTCTCCAAGCAATGTGGATGTTGTATAGCAAGTGGCAGGGCATATCTGTGTGTCTCCTTCAGTCTTTTCTCATGAAGTATTAAATCTTGCCAGGTACTGATGGCTCACGTTCTGTAATCCTAGAGACTCAGGAGGCTGAGATCTGAGGATCATTGTTAGAAGCCAGCCCAAGCAGGAAAGTCCAAGCGACTCTTATTTCCAATAAACTACTCAGAAAAAGCCTGAAGTGGCACTGTGACTCAAGTGGTAAAGTGCTAGCCTTGAGCACAAAGAGGCTCAGGGACAGTTCCCAAGCCCTGAGTTCAAGATGACCAAAAAAAAAAAAAGTCTTAAATCTTAAAATCTGTCTCCCGATAGCCTTACCAAAACTTACACATTTCCCAGAATTCTCACCAAAGGACAGATTAAGTCTCTATCCTCTTAATACCTCACAATGAGGAATAAGTTTCAACTCATAAACTCTCAAACAATATACTCAAACTATATTCAAGCCTTAACACAATCCTGGCTTCTACCCACTTCTTTTCTTTCTTCCTTTCTTTCTTTCTTCCTTTCTTTCTTTCTTCCTTTCTTTCTTTCCTTCCTTCCTTCTTTCTTTCTCTCTCTCTCTCTCTTTCTTTCCTTCTTTCTCTCTTCCTCTCTCTTTCTCTCTCTCTTTCTCTCTTTCTCTCTCCCTTTCTCTCTCTCTTTCTTTCTCTCTTTCTTTCTTTCTCTCTCTCTTTCTTTCTTGTCCCAGTCCTAGGGCTTGAACTCAGGGCCTGAGTGCTGTCCCTGAGCATTTTGCTCAAAGTTAGCACTTTACCACTTGAGCCACAGCTCTACTCTGGACTTTTGGTGGTTAATTGGAGATAAAAGTCTCTCTGACTTTCTTGTCTGGCTGTTTTAACTGTGATTCTCAGATCTCAGCCTCCTGGGTTACTAAGATTACAAAGTGAGCCACCAGCACCCAGCTTTGTTTTGTTGTTGTTGTTAGCATCAATTACTTGTACAAGTAGGTTTCCTTTTTTGTTGTTGTTGGTTGTGGGGCTTGAACTCTGGGCCTGGGCGCTGTCCCTCAGCTCTTTAGCTCAAGGTGAGCACTCTACCACTTGAGCCACAGCGCCACTTCCAGTTTTTTCTGCTTATGTGGTGCTAAAGAATAGAACTCAGGGCCTTATGTGTGCAAGGCAGGCACTCTACCACTGAGCCACCTTCCCAGCCCACAAGTAGGTTTCCTTTTGACATACCCATGTATGCATACAACGTATCGTGATCAGACTCACCACTCCCATCACTGTCCCTTGTCTCCCCCTCTACCAAATACGGTTTTGTGGGATAGTTTGGATTTTCTGTTTGTGTGGGGCGAGGGGTACTAGGATTTTAAACTCAGGGCCTCACGCTTGCTAAGCAGGAGCTCTACCACCTGAACTACTTTCCCACCTCCAAGACTTTTTTTCTGTTGGAGTTTGAAGTCAGAGCCTCACACTTGCATGCGAGCACTGAGTTACTCCTCTGGCCCTCTCCTCCTCCCCCTCCCCCACCCCCCTACCCCCCCACCCCCACCCCTGCTTCTAAGTCACCAATAGGCGACTTCTGACTCTACCTCTGCAAAGACTCACTCCAATATTGGCCCTGATCTCATGCTCTGCCCTTGGCCCTGAGCCTGAGTTCTGACATTGTCATGCCCCAGCCCAGTGGCCTCAAATGCCATCTCCAGTTAGAACCAGGATCCTACCCTCAGCCAGTGGAGCCTTTGTGGGCGCCCTCAGTTTCTCATAAGAGGCTAGGTCACTCTGATTACAGCAGCAAACCACCTGTGCTGGCCTCCCCCTTCCTCCCTAATCAGCCTAGTCGGTTTGTTCAAATCAAAATCAGACCACATCTCTCTGCTCAAAACCTTGCAACACCAGTGGCTAACACCTGTAATCCTAGCTACTCAGGAGGCTGACATCTGAGGATGATGGCTTGAAGCAATCTCAAGCAGAAAAATCTTTGAGACTCTGATCTCCAATTAATCAGCAAAAAGTCAGAAGAGGAGCTATGGCTCAAGTGTTAAGAGTACCAGCCTTAAGTGAAAAAGCTAACGGGTAGTGCCCAGGCTCTGAGTTCAAGCCCCAGTACCAATATAAAAAAAAAAAAAAACACCTAAAATGTAAATGATTGGGTCTTAAGCAGGTGTCAGTGGCTCATACCTGTAATCCTAGCTACTCAGGAGGCTGAGATCGGAGGATCAGGGTTCAAAGCCAGCCCAGGCAGAAAAGCTCCCATGAGACTCTTTTCTCCAATAGACTACTCAAAAAAGCTGAAAGCAGCACTGTAGCTCCAGTGGTAGAGCACTAGCTCTGAGCACAAAGAGGCTCAGGGACAGCGCCCAGGCCCTGAGTTCAAGCCCCAGGACCAGCAAAATAAATAAATAAATAAATGAGACTAGGTCTTCTTGCCATGAAGTGCTGTGTCACCTTGAGATGCTACAGAGTCCTCACCTGCAAGACAGCCCGCACCACATGCAACTCTTTGACTTTGGACTTCTAGCCTCCAGCGGTGTACTCGATCACGATACAGCAGCATGGCTGTGGCCCAGCCGGTGAGTTAGACTCACCCTGGACTTTGATACAGGAGTCAGTAATGCACACATAGGGTACAACACAAAAAGCCCCAACCTGCCAACAACGGTTTCCTTGCCAGGCTAGTTCTCTGGCCACACTGCTCAAACCCAGGTTTCCTGTCTTCTCCAGTTCTCCCAATTTCCCAATAGACTATCATGAATACCACTGCTGACTAAAAAGTAAAGTAAGGGCCAGTGACTCAAATCTGTACTCCTAGCTACTCAGGAGACTGAGATCTGAGGACTGTAGTTCAAAGCCAGCCCTGGGCCAGGCACTGGTGGCTCACACCTGTAATCCTAGGTACTCAGGAGGCTGAGATCTAAGGATCGAGGTTCAAAGCCAGCCCAGGCAGGAAAGTCCGTGAGACTTTTATCTCCAATAAACCACCAGAAAATCGGCAGTGGCTCTGTGGCTCAAGTGGTAGAGCACTTGCCTTGAGCTGAAGAGCTGAAGGACAGCATCCAGGCCTAGAGTTCAAGCCCCATGACTGACCAAGAAAAAAGCCAGCCCTGGGAAGGAAAGCATATGATCCAGGACACCCTGGTGGCCCCCACCCCACTCCCCTCTGGTCTCTCACATCATTTTGCCACCATCTCTACCCATCATTGCCAACACCAACCTTGGGAAGAGGGGGGTAGCACTGGAGGCCAGGACAGGAGAAAGGGGCCTTATGTTCACTTTACTCCCCCAGTGGCACAGAGGTGGATAATACAGAGGTCTCAGAGCTGCACACATGGTTGGATCTCCAGCTGTACCTTCCTGTCCACCGTGTGACTGGGGGGAGAAAACTGGACTCTGCCCTCTTCCATCCTATGTGCTGTAGCCCCACAGACAAACATAGAGTGTGTGACCCTGACTTCAACGTGTGTGACTGTGGCAAGAGCCTGAAGTTACAGGGGGCTTGCCCAAAGTACAGAAGAAAGGATTATGCTTAGAATCAAGGGGGGTTAGGAGGTTCTTGGCAGAAGACACGGAAATGACTACAGAGAGATTCCTTCCCTGTTTCCACCAGAGAAAGACACAACACAAGAGTTTATATTCCACCTTGGATTCTCAGAATGCCAAAGGATTCTGGGAAATTGGACACTACCCCAAGGTAGACAGGTAAAAGAAGGGTAGGGAGAAAGGAGGAAAGTAGAAGCACTGGGAACATTCCTGCACAAGAAATTCTGTCTTAAAGACAGAACCCATCTCTAGATCTCATCTAGAAATAGCTACCAGTCGTAGGGGTTAGGGGATGGACAGAAGCTCAGGAACTAAGGTGGAAAAGATAACAGGATTGGGTAATGGGGGGAGGGCTTTCATTCTAGTGATTTGTTTCCTCAACTCCCAAACACACATGCACACATGCACAGCTGCATCCAATTCTGGTCCCCACCCCCGGCCCGCTTTGTAGTTCATCAGGCTGTTCCCTGCCCTTTGTAGCTGTCACCATTGATCACATGTTTAACATCCGTTCTAGTCAATGATCTCTCGGCTGCAAAAAAGAAAAAAGACCTCTCCTGTCACCTTTTGAGAAACCAGGTCAGGGCTTCTAGGTTAGAAAGATTTCAAGGAATTCAAGGACAAGAAGCAAGGTGCGTTCAGGCTTCATGAAAAGTAAAAACTAGAACCAGAAATTGCCACAATGGAGACATCAATGCATACTTATTCCATTTCTCTTTCTCGACCCATTTTGTCTATGCATTTATTTTTTGCAAGATGATCACCAGTCCCAGGTCCTCAGAATTAGAGGTGATTATCAATTAGAACATTGGGGCTGGGAAGGTGGCTCAGTGGTAGAGTGCTTGCCTTGCATGCATGAGGCCCTGGGTTCGATTCCTCAGCACCATATAAGAACAAAGAAAAAAGCCAGAAGTAGCGCTGTGGCTCAAGCAGTAGAGCGCTAGCCTTGAGCTGAAGAGCTGAGGGAGAGCACCCAGGCCCAGAGTTCAGGCCCCACAACCGGACCCAAAAAAAAAAAAAATCAATTAGAACATTTCTGAATGTCTTAACTCCATTGGGGAGGAGGGATTTGTTTTGTCGGTCTTGGGGCTTGAACTCTGGGCCTGGGTGCTGTCAGCTCTTCAGGTCAAGGCTCAAGGCTAGCGCTCTACTACTTGAGCCACAGCTCCACTTCTGGCTTTTTCTGTTTATGTGGTGCTAAGGAATGGAACCCAGGGCCTCATGCATGTGAGGCAAGCACTCTACCACTGAGCCACCTTCCCAGCCCCAACTTAATTCCATTTTTTAGGGGCTTACTACTGAGGTTTGAACTCAGAGCCTTGATTTGCTAGGCAGGCACTCTACACTAGAGCCTCGCCCTCAGCTCAATACACATTCTCAGGAGAGGTTCTGATTGGCTTAGTGCCCCTCTTGGATCAAGTATACAGTATATACTTCATCCAGTAAGTGCATATCAAAGGTGAGTATAGTGGAATGATATGAACCACTATCCATTAGTCAGGATAGTGGTCCCTGAGAAAGGGCATGCTGAAGTCAGCCATAACCCCCACTTCCTAACACAGCATCTGTCTGAAACTGGTAATGCTGACTAAAAAGTAAAGTAAGAGCCAGTGACTCATATCTGTCCAGGAGACTGAGATCTGAGGACTGCAGTTGAAAGCCAGCCCTGGGCTGGGTGCTAGTGGCTCACGCCTATAATCCTAGCTACTCAGGAGGCTGAGATCTGAGGACTGAGGTTCAAAGCCAGCCCAGGCAGGAAAAGTCCATGAGCCTCTTATCTCCAGAAAACCGGAAGTGGTGCTGTGGCTCAAGTGGTAGAGCACTAGCCTTGAGTTAAAGAGCTGAGGGACAGGACCAGGGCCAGAGTTCAGGCCCCACAACCGACAAAAAAAAAAAAAAAAAAGCAAGCAGTGTGTTGGGGTTGGAGGCGTGGCTCAGTTGGTAGAGCACTAGCCAATGAGTGAAAGCATTACAAATATAGTTTGATTCTCCATCTTGGAGGGAAAAGAAAAAAAAAAAAAGGAAGCAGTGTGATCCAAAAGCTTATCTAGACATCCAGAGAAAGAATCGAAATGAATGAGCATCTTAGATCTCCTTCTATAAAAAGCACTCCTTAGTAATTTCTCTCATATTTATTTATTTAATATCAACAACTGACAAAACCAGATGTAGTTCTCTCCTTCTCTGGGACAATTCTAAATGTGTCTGCACCAAGATGCCAGGATTAATCTAGTTCTCTTCTCATGGGCACTGTTCACTGATTGATTATCTACCACCACTACACATGAGCAAGGCGCACTAACAGACCTATTTTGTTGTGCTGGTGGCTGAGGCTTGAACTCAGAGCGTGGATGCTGTCCGTTAGCTTTGTCTCTCAAGGCTCGTGTTCTACCACTTGAGCCACAGCTCCACTTCTGGCTTATTGCTGATTAACTGGAGATAAGAGTCTCAGGGACTTTCTTTGCAGGCTGGCTTCAAACCCTAGTCCTCAGACCTCATCCTCCTGAGTAGTTAGGATTATAGGCATGGGCTACTAGCACCCTGACAGGCGTATTTTGTGAGCACAGCCAAGATAATGTCAAAGCCTATAGCTATCTCCTTAAGATCATAGGCAGCTAACATAACCCAATATGTAGCTGGACCTTCTGGTAAGTTAAGTAAATGAAATGGCTCACAAACCAACAGGGACTTAAGCAAGAAGCTTAATCACAATGAAGACTCTTCACGCAGGCCAAATGACTATATCTACAAGCATAAGAGCATAGTTGGTCTATCTGAGAAAGGCATGACCCAAATTACCAATAGCTCAAAGAGATACCTCAACAGTCTGAATACAAAGTAATGTATAGCTTTGTCCATAGCTCCAGAAAAATATGCTAGTCATAGATTATAATAAAAAAAATCCAGCCTAACTTCTCATTTTCTTTTTTTTTTTTTCCTTTCTTTTTTTTTTGTCGGTTGTGGGGCTGAACTCTGGGCCTGGGCACTGTCCCTCAGCTCTTCAGCTCAAGGCTAGCACTCTACCACTTGAGCCACATCACCACTTCGGGCTTTTTTCTGCTTATATAGTGCTGAGGAATCGAACCCAGGGCCTCATGCATGTGAGGCAAGCACTCTACCACTGAACCAACTTCTCAGTACTCTCTTGTTATTTTCTACTGAATTAAATATCCTGGGCAGTAAATAGCAGCTTCTATCTGAATCTATGTTAGTTGGGATTCTTGTTTACAAGTGTCTGTAAATCAAGTCTAACTAGTTTAAACATTAAAAAAAAAAAAAAGGTGTATGAAGAGTCTCAACCAAAATATAAAATGGGCCGAGGTGGAAGGCCCTAGAGACAGGGGGGTCCAGGGCTGTGACATCACCAGGATCTCTGATGCTCTCATCTCTGCTTGTTTCGCATGCTAGGCCTGTCTACCGTACCCAGAATCTTTTGCATAGTGGCCACTTGTCATTCTTGGCGCAATCCTTTTTAACTTAATGGCCAATGTGAAAAAAGGCTTCTATTTTCCAGCTCCAGTTTCGAAAACATTTTATGAAAGATTGATTGGCTGAATTGGATCATGTGTTTACTTACACTGGTCCCATGACCAGGCAGGGGCCATGGGTGGTTATGAATGAACTTTCCTGCATCTCCTGTCCACTCCTCCACTCTAGATGAACCACAGCCACCATTTCATCTCTCTCTCTGTCTCTCTCTGTCTCTCTCTGTCTCTCTCTGTCTCTCTCTCTCTCTGTGAGTCAATCATGGGGCTTGAACTCAAGGTCTGAGCGCTGCCCCTGAGATTTTTCCCTCAAGGCTAGCACTCTACTGTTTTGAGCCACAGAGCCACTTCCAGGTTTCTGGTGATTAATTAATTGGAGATAAAGTATCATGCACTTTCCTGCCCAGGCTAGCTTTGAACTGCAGTCTTCAAATCTCAATCTCCTGAGTAGCTAGGATTACAGGCATGAGCCACTGGTTCTCAGCTTCACCTCTTTTCTTACTGGAGTTGCTGCCATTTGTTACCTTTCTCTTTCTCTTTCCCCTAAGGCTAGTCTTACAGCATCTGTCTTCTATCACAGCCTTTATCAAGTTAGAAGTGCAGGGCTCTCTTAGGCTGCATTTCTCTTAGTCTCTCAAATCCAACGCGGTCTATTTCTGGACTTTGGTATTATAATGTAATTCTCTTTACCTGAGGCATAGAAGAACGTACAGGAACACTGGATCTCTAGGTAGTTCAGGTGTACAAAAGAGACAACAGATAGCCACCGCCCCATAAAAATTTTTGCTTTGGCAACTGACCCTTTAGAACAGAACAGAATCTTAAAGACTCTTTTTGAGTTTTCTATATGCATTCGTTATTTCTACTCTAGACTACATGTGGGTTTCACTGCTGCACTGCATATGGATTTTGTTCTCCTCCCATTCTTCTGCTGTCTTGCCTCTGTCTTATATCTTCTTGCTTCTTAATCTTCTTTTTTTTGGGGGGGTCCGGTTGTGGGGCCTAAACTCTGGGCCTGGGCGCTGTCCCTCAGCTCTTCAGCTCAAGGCTAGCACTCTACCACTTGAGCCACAGCGCCACTTCCGGCTTTTTTCTTTTGGCTTATGTGGTGCTAAGGAATTGAACCCAGGGCCTCAGGCATGCAAGGCAAGCACTCTACCACTGAGCCACCTTCTCAGCCCCTGCTTCTTAATCTTCTGTTCCTTAGTCCCTGTTCAAAATATCCTAACCCAGGCACTCTGGTGTGCCCTACACATATCTCATAGTTATAGTCCATTCCATTCATGTATTTTCACTAAAGTATCATTATCATTCATTTCCAAACTGTTCTAGACATAGCCCCATAACATGTTTCAAATAAAACTTATATAAGGCTACAAGTACCACCACAGTTAATAAAACAGAAAAAAAAATTCCACTGAGCTTGGTAGGATGCTGCATGTCTGTGATCCTAGTACTTGGGAGGCTAAGGCAGGAGGATCATAAATTTGAAGTCAGCTTGGACTAGATAGTAAAACTCTGTCTTGAAAGAAAGAAGGAAAGCTGGGCACTGGTGGCTTATGCCTGTAATCCTAGCTACTCTCAGGAAGCTGAGATCTGAGGATCACAGTTCAAAGCCAGCCTGGGCAGGAAAGACCATGAGGCTCTTATCTTCAATTAAACACCAGAAAACCGGAAGTGAAGCTGTGTCTCAAAGTAGTAGAGCACTAGCCTTGAGTGAACTCTGGCCCTGAGTTCAAGCCCCACAATCAAAACAAGAAAAAAGAAACTTTTCAAATATTGTTTTTTGAAGACTTTATTCAAAGAATGAGATTCTTTTCTTCCATTTCTTTTCTTTTTTTTTTGTCAGTCACAGGGCCCAAATTCTGGGCCTGGGTGCTGTCCTTCAGCTCTTCAGTTCAAGGCTAGCACCTACCACTAGAACCACAGCACCACTTCTGGCTTTTTCTGTTTATGTGGTGCTGAGGAATTGAACCCAGGGCCTCATGCATGTGTGACAAGCACTACCATGGAGCCACCTTCCCAGGCCCATTTATTTTCTTTTTCCTTCTGTTTTTTTGTTCTGTTTTTCCTTATTGTCCTGTCCCTGAGCTTTTCGCTCAAGACTAGTACTCTACTGCTTTGAGCCACAGCACCACTTCCAGTTTTCTGGGTGTTAATTGGAGACTATAGTCTCATGGACTTTCCTGCCTGAACTGGCTTTTAACCTTGATCCTGAGTAACTAGGATTACAGGCATGACGCACTGGCACCCAGCAATATTCCAAATTTCATATCATGTAGTGATTGTAACCATAGGATACTAAAAATCCACAGTAAAAATGAAATTTACAAACAAGGATTTCTTTCCAACCAAATTAAGGTTATCATGTAACTATACTTGAAGGAGAAATTTAATTGGTACACACACACATACATATATATTAACACATCTCAGGGAATTCCCAATCACTCTGGTCATTGTAGCCCCTTTTCCTTTTTCTGTTAACAAAAGTAATGACAGTTTTGCAACCCACTCAAAAGCATTTTTAAATGAGTTCTTAATTATAAAGGAAATGCCACATTCTTAATCATTTCAATTTAATTTAATGGAACACCCTAGGTAGTATAATTTTCTGTAGACTATAGAATTGCTTTATTCTACCTTGATAGGAAATGCTTTGAAGATGAGAATTCTTTTCTTATCTTAATTTAAAAGAACAACAGAATTATCCAGAGATAAAAAGAAAAGAGCTATGAAGCCATAAAAAGTCATAAAGGAAACTTAAATGCTTATTGCCAAAGGGAAAAAACCAATCTCATTTGGATTTTTTTTAGTTATTTGTTAAGATGAACAGTTTTATTGGTCTCATGAACATTTTGCCAGGGCTGGCTTCAAACTGTGAGCCTCTTCATCTCAAGTCCCTGAATTGCTAGACATGAGCTACAACACCCAAAAGGTTTGGTTTATCTTCATTTGTGTATGTGTGTGTCTTTTGTTTTTTGGTACTGGAAATCAAACCCAGTACTTTGGATTTGCTAGGCATGCACTTTGCCACTGAGCTACAGCCCAGCCCAAGAAACCAATCAGAAAAGGCCACATACTATAGGATTCCAACTACATGACACTCTGGTAAGACAAAACAATGAAGACAGTACAATGACTAGTGGTCGCTAGGGCTTGAGGAGGAAGAATGTTCAAGAAAGTAAAAATACTATCTACATGCTGGTGGCTCACATCTATCATCCTACCTATTCAAGAGTCTGAGATCTGATAACCACAATTCAAAGGCAGTCAAAGCAGAAAAGTCCGTGAGACTCCTATCTCCAATTAACCAGAAAAATTCCAGAAGTGGAGCTGTGTGGCTCAAGTAGGAGAGTGCTAATCTTGAGCAAAAAACCTAAGGGGACGGCCATAGCCCTGAGTTCAAGCCCCAGTACCAGCATAAGAGGAACAGGGAAAGGGGGAGAGGAAAGAAAGAGAGAATATAGTAATAGATTATCATCCCAATAGAAGCAGAAAAATATTTAACAAAAATTAGCACCCAAGTGGGGCACCAGTGGCTCATGCCTATAATCCTAGCTACTAGGAGACTGAGATCTGAGGATCATGGTACAAAGCCAACTTGGGCAGGAAAGTCCATGAGACTTTTATCTCCAATTAATCACCAGAAAACCAGAAGTGACTCTGTGGTCGAGCACTAGCCTTGAATGAAAAGCCTCAGAGACAGCACCCAGGCCCTGAATTCAAGACCCATGACCAAAACAAAAAACAAAAACAAAAAAACCTGGACTGGGAAGGTGACTCAGTGGTAGAGTGCTTGCCTTGCATGCATGAGGCCCTGGGTTCGATTCCTCAGTACCACATAAGCAGAAAAAGCCGAAAGTAGCACTGTGGCTCAATTGGTAGAGCGCTAGCCTTGAGCTGAAGAGCTCAGGGACAGTGCCCAGGCTCAGAGTTCAGGCCTGGCAAAAAAAAAACAACCAACTTAGCACCCATTAGGATTGTCATCAAGCTATAAAGCTTCTGCACAGCAATATGTCATTAGGCTGAGAAGACATCCTACAGAATAGGAGAAAATCTTTGCTAACTAAACATCAAGCAAACATCAAACAGGAAACTTTAGAACATTAAACACCTCAGGCTGGGATTATGGTTTAGTGGTAGAGTGCTTACCTTGCATGCATGAAGCCTGAGTTCGATTTCTCGGTACCACATAAACAAAAAGGGCCAGAAGTAGCACTGTGGCTCAAGTGGTAGAGTGCTAGCCTTGAGCAGGCTGGCTTCAAACTATGATCTTCAGATCTCAGCCCCCTGAGTAGTTAGGATTACAGGCGTGAGCCACTGGCACCTGGCTTTTTGTACTCCTTTAAATTCTGCTCCTAATCGTACTGAGTCTCAGCACTCCTGCACACACATAACTTCCTTCAGATCCTCCTACTCAAGACATTCGGGTAATTACGTAATCGGCCTTCACCAGGGTCTCTGGACTCTATAAATGCCATTGCCTCAACTTTCAGCCCTTTGCACAATCTCAATCATTTTATTTCTATTTTTCTTTTTCTTTCTTTCTTCCTTTTTTTTTGTTTTTTTGTTGCAAAACTGGGACTCAGACTCTGTATCTGATGCTCTGCTCATTGGCTGGTGCTCTCCCAGCTGAGCCACAAATCTCAATCACTTTGTCTGTGGAAACCTAGTGGTTTACTTCCTCTTATCTGGACAAGAGTATCAGTAGTGCATCATCCTAGAAGCCAGAAAGTGCTTGGCATGTTCTAGAAAGAGCAAGGCCAGCGTGGCTGGTACAGAGTGAGATGCAGTGGCTGAAATAAGGTGAGGAGGAAGCAGAGGCTGCTCCTAGAATCGGCGATGTCCTAAGGACTTAGATTCCCCTGAGAAAGATTGGAAATCAGAGCTTTTGGAGCAGAGGAGGGCCATGACTTATTTCTCAGCAAAGAACCTTCTGGATGCTGCCTTGAGAACAGATGTGTTGATGGGTGTGGGCAGCTGTAGGGAGACAAGAAGTGGATTCAGTAATCCCAAAGAGAGACAGACAGACAGACAGACAGACAATGGGACAAAGATTAGAGACCACACTCTGCATGTATTAAGGAAGAGGCAACAGGATTTCTTAATGAAGTAGCTTTGGGATGGGAGAGAAGGCATGGATTCAGGATGACTCCAACATACTAGGCCTGAGCTGCTGGAAAGACAGAATTTCCCTCTAGTGAGACAGACAATGCTAACTGCAGATAGAACAAGTAAGCAAAAGGGTTGGGGATGAGTCATGGCTGAGATGACTCTACACATCCAAGTGATGCTGGTGAGCTGAAAATGACAACGGTGATCACAGCTGAGCCACAGACTGGCTCCCTCGGGCTGAGGGAGTGGAGGAAGACTGCGTAGCTCAGAGTCGAACACTTGCAGAGCATGCGTGAAGCCTGGGGTTTCATCCCCAGCACTGCAAACATCCAAAAAGAAAAAAGAAAGAATGTTCACTGTGAACCAAGCACTTTTCCAACACTTGACATGGCTGACTTCATTGATCTTTATAACAGTCTTATGTCATAGATCTATTATTATCCCCATTTAACAGATAAAGCAGTCTAGAAGTCTGGTTTTCAGGGAAAGCCCAGGCTAGAGATATAAATATGAGAGCCTGTAGATGGCATAAGTTCATCTAGCTCATCTGGAAGTTGGTGTGATGGTTAAAGGCTAAAGTCGGACACTGGGGAGTTTAAAGAGAGAGAAGATGAGCTGTGTGCAGCCAAGGAACGAGGAGTTTGTAGAAGGAGAAAATGATAAGAAAGAGAGAGGGGAAGGAAGGAAGGAAGGAAGGAAGGAAGGAAGGAAGGAAGGAAGGAAGGAAGGAAGGAAGGAAGGAAGGAAGGGAGGGAGGGAGGAAGGGAGGGAAGAAGGGAGGGAGGGAGGGAAAGGAAGAAAAGGAACAAAGAGAAAAAGGAAAAAGAAAGCATTAACCCCAATGCCAGTGGCTCTCACCTGTAATCCTAGCTACTCAGGAGGCTGAGACCTGAGGATGGCCGTTCAAAGGCAGCCTCAGCAGAAAAGTCCATGAGACTCATCTCCAATTCACACACACACACACACACACACACACACACACACACACACACACACACACACACACACACACACACACACACAGATGGAAGCAGTTGTATGTGGCTCAAGTGATACAGCACTAGTCTTGAGCAAAAAAAAGTTCAAGATGGGCTGAGAAGGTGGCTCAGTGGTAGAGCGCTTGCCTTGCATGCGTGAGGCCCTGGGTTCGATTCCCTAGCACCACATAAGCAAAAAAAAAAAAAGTTCAAGAACAGTGGCTAGGACATGAATTCAAGCCCCAGGACCAGCACAAAAAAAAAAAAAAGACTTGTGTATTGGAGGTCGAGTCCCCACACTGGGAACATGGAGATGTTGCAACCTTTGAGAGATGGAGTTTAGTGGGAAGTTCTTAGGGTACTGAAGAAACTGCCCACAAAAGAGATGGACCCGGGTAAGATGGCTGCTGACTAAGCTTCAGCTCAGTCTCAACCAGTCTCTCCCTGGCTTCTCATCTGACAATGTAACCTCTCTCCCCCCAACCCTCCTGTTGTTGCCACTCACTAAGAAAAGATGCTGGGTGGGGGAGAGGAGCTATGCCAGAGCCTCTGTTACCTTGCTTGGACCTTCAGCATCTAAAACTGTTTAGTTTTAAGAACTAAAGCCTCTTTCTGGGATGGGGGCGGGGAGAGTGTGATTAGTAAATATAAGGCCCTAAGTTCAAATCACAGTACCCCCTCCAAAAAAAATCTCTTTTTTGTGGTTGGATAGTTGTGGGGCTTGAACTCAAGGTCTGGGCACTGTCCTGAGCTCCTTTGTTCAAGGCCAATGTTCTACCACTTTGAATCACAGCACCACTTCCAGGTTTCTGATGGTTAATTGGAGAGAAGAGTCTCAGAGTTTTCTGCCAGGGCTAGCTTGAACCACAGTCCTTAGAGCTCAGCTTCCTGAGTAGCTAGGCTTACAAGCGTGAGCCACCAATGCCTGAAAAAGACTCTTTTTCTTTATATTAGCCTGCCTCTGGTATTCCATGATAATAAGAAAAACCAGACCAAATATAGAAAATCAGTACCAGAAATAAGGCTGTTGCTAATAATAAATGCTTGAACATTAGAAGTATCTTTGAACTGTGTTACAAGCAGAGGTTGGAAGAGAAGGTTTGGAGCAGAAGCCTAGAAATAAAAAAAAAAAAATTAAAAAACCTAGAATGCTGTGAGTAGAGCATTATGGGTGATTTCAATGAGAGCTCAGAAGACTGAACACTGGAGACCTAGTCTCTATGCAAATGAGGATTCCACTGGAAGTTGCACTAGAGGGAATATTCTTGTTACACATAGCAGATTCCTTGGATGCATCGCATCTATGCCCTAAGAATTCATGGAAGGCCGTACTTAACAATACATTAATTTATTTAGCAAGAATTTCCAACCAACAGTCAGGCTATAGCAGGGGTATTGCTGGCTGCTTGTAGTTGGAGTTAACAATGAGATGAAAAGCAGGGAAAAAATCTTTAGAAAACTCACACCTTGGCCAAAGGAAAAGAAGCTGTGGGGGGCAGGGGGTGGGGGGAGTGCAAGGAAGCATCTTCAAAAGGCTGAGATCTAAGAATCATGATTCAAAGCCAGCCTGGGCAGGAAAGTCCCTGAAATGTCTATCTTTAATTAAAACCAAAAAGCCAGAAGTAGAGCTGTGGCTCAAGTGGTAGAAGAATAGCCTTGAGGAAAAACAAAAACAAAAACTAAAGCACAGTGGCCAGGCCTTGAATTCAAGTTCCAGTACCAGCATGCATGCGCACACACATACACATACACAAATAAAAAATTTTAGAAAGCATATTCTGAATGGGAGAATGCCCACATGCTAAATGAAAAGACAATTAAGTAAAGACCTCAAAGTTGTCTCAGAAATTTTCAAAGCTTTCTGCCCCGCCCATCACAGACCCCAGAGACATAGAAATACACTTTCCTATGGAGGATTGGCTGAGCGCTGGTGTTTCCGGTGGCCTCACTAGCAAGGCCTGCCTCCTGATCACAGTTTTCCAGCACAGTGCCCTGTTGCTTCTGCAGCCATGATTCAAGCAGTCCCAGGTGAGTGCGTGCAGGCCACAGACCTTGGTTTCTAGGTGGAGATGATCTTGCCGGCTCACAGAGTACAAGAGCCATGGGGTTGTGGCAGCTTCCACCTAGATCTCACAGGAAGGCCAACCAAAGTTTGCCACCGGGAAGTGGAGCTGTGGCTCAAAGTGGTAGCGCACTAGTCTTAAGCAAAAAGAAGTCAGCAATAGTGCCCAGGTCCTGAGTTCAAGCACCATAACTGACAAAAAACAAAAAGTTTGCCACAATGTTGGTGTAGAGAGCTGTCAATGGGGGGTGACTACTGATACAGTAAGAATGGAGCCCCAATGGGGAATCCCAGAAAAGTAGGGCTTACAACATGGCACACCTGACATCAGCATGCAGCCCCAGATGATAAGCAGCCATGTGGGCAACAACCAACAAAGCTACAGGGCTGGGGCAGTCCAGCAATTTAGGGATCTACTCTTTACCACAGAGTAGACAAGAAACCACACTTGGAACATCTGCCCAGCTAGATGTCAGTCTGACTCTGGGATGATTAATTACTCTCTTCTACTTATCTTTTTATTCTTCTCTTTTGGGATGGGAATATATGCCTTGGGCCTGTTCTACCATTAACTACTGGAGGTAGATAACTTTGAGTGTTCTCTATAGTTTTTTTTGTTGTTGTTGTTGGTCGTGGGGCTTGAACTCTGGGCCTGGGCGTTGTCCCTCAGCTCTTCAACTCAAGGCGAGCGCTCTACCACTTGAGCTACAGCGCCACTTCCAATAACTTTGATTATTTGTATTAACATAATTAGCTACAGTGGGTGATATTTCATGATGACATTCCACACATGTATACAATGCCTTCCAGTCCTCTCCCATCCCTCTCCCTTATCTGCCTCCCTCCATGGTTTGACTTACAGTCTCAAGAACTGAAAAATGCTTGCCTTGAGTCTCTGATAGGACCTTGAACTCTGGGCTCCTGAAGTGCTGTTGGAACAAGTTAAGGCACAGGGCTGTCCTCAAGGAGCTTGTACTCCAGTGGGGTGACAGTGAGGAATGCCTGGAGACAATGAGGAGACACTCGATGCTGTACAGAAGCTGTTGATGAGCTGGGTGCTACTTGCTCCCACTTGAGTTTTTGTGCTCAAGGCTAGTGCTCTACCACTTGAGCCACAGCTCTACTTCCAGCTTTTTGGTAGTTGGTCTGTTATATTATGGGTAAGCTCATTTGCCTAGTTTTTTTCTTTTTTTTTTTTTTTTCTTTTTGTTTATGTGGTGCTGAGGAATCGAACCCAGGGCCTCAGGCTTGCAAGGCAAGCGCTCTACCACTGAGCCACCTTCCCAGCCCCTAGTTTTTTTCTTATATAGCTTATTTATTATGATGATTAGTTTTATTATTTTTGGGAGGGGGTCCAGTCATGGGGCCTGAACTCTGGGCCTGGGCGCTGTCCCTCAGCTCTTCAGCTCCAGGCTAGTGCTCTACCACTTGAGCTACAGCGCCACTTCCGGCTTTTTTATTTTTTCTGCTTATGTGGTGCTGAGGGATCGAACCCAGGGCCTCATGCATGCAAGGCAAGCGCTCTACCACTGAGCCACTTCCCAGCCCTATTATTATTATTAAGCTGTTTTCTTGTTTGCTAGGCAGGAGTTGTATCTCCTTCAGCTTCAGCCCTCCTATGGGGCCATGACTTAATTTGATAAATGCATGATATTATTTTTTATTTGCATAAAGAGTATGTGCCTCATAGCCTTGTGATGGACAGATGGGTTTATTTGCACAAATAAGATGGAGTCATTTAGTTGTAATGTTTATACTCAAAGTGGAGTCTAGTCACTCAGGGCATCTTGATTTCCACAGCATCCTTCCTTGACCCCAAAACTCCTTGTCTAGTCTGTCTTCCCTACTCCATCATGTAATTTATGCTCTGTACTACAAAAAGAAGGAAAGGACTCACAAGGAACTTGGCTTCATTCCTAAATTAAAGCTATTTTTGATTATTAAGAAACAGTTTATGGAAGTGGCGCTGTAGCTCAAGTGGTAGCGCGCTAGCCTTGAGCTGAAGAGCTGAGGGACAGCGCCCAGGCCCAGAGTTCAAGCCCCACGACTGACAAAAAAAAAAAAGAAACAGTTTAGGCAGACGCTGGTGGCTCACCCCTGTAATCCTAGCTATTCAGGAGGCTGAGGATCACGGTTCAAAGCCAGCCCAGGAAGGAAACTCTGGGAGACTTTTATCTCCAATGAACCATCAGAAAACCGGAAGTGGTACTGTGGCTCCAGTGGTAGAGCTTTGAGCTAAAGAGCTGAGGGACAGCACCTAGGCCCAGAGTTCAAGCCCCACAACTGGCAAAGCAAACAAACAAAAACAGTTTCAATTTATACCAGGAATGAAATCTAGCCCAAATGAAGGAAAGAAGGAAGGCAGGCAGGTAGGAAGGAAGGAAGGAAGGAAGGAAGGAAGGAAGGAAGGAAGGAAGGAAGGAAGGAAGGAAGGAAGGAAGAAAGGGAGGGAGGAAGGGAGGGAGGGAGGGAGAGAGGGAGGGAGGGAAGGAGGGAGGGGGAGAGAAGAGGAGAGGAGAGGAGAGGAGAGGAGGGGAAGAAGAGAAAAGAAGAGAGGAGAGGAGAAAGGAAGGGGCAAAGGAAGAAAGGTCAATACCAGATGTGGCCCCTAGACCTTGAATCTCTAGAAACATGAGCCAAAATAAACCGCTTTCCTTTATAATTCATCCAGTCTGTGGTATCATATTACTGACACCAGAAAATAGACTAAAAGGCCTCCTACTACTATACCACCACTTACCTCCCTAGAACATTCCTGCTTATAATCTGTACTTTTATCTCTAAGGGGATCCCTCACCTGGAACCAGCATGGGGAGTGGGGCAATAGTACTGTAAATACTTGTCCTCATCTCCTGGGGTTCACCTTTCATCCTGCCAACAGCTCCATTGCTCTCCTCTGGTCCAAACCCCTGGCTCAGGCCCAAAACTCAAGTAGGTTGCAGCTGCAGCTGGAGAGAAGAAAGGGGCTGCCTCTTAACCCTTGAGAACCTAGAATTTCAAAAACTGCTTTGGAGAGGAAGCATGGAAGCTATGGGAGGGAAAGTAGGGCCAGGGCTGCAGGTTGTTAAGACACAAGACCTAGCTACTAAGGAGGTTGAGGTCTGAGGATAATAGTTCAAAGTCCATGAAACACTTTGTCTCCAATTAACCAGCAAAAAAAGTTGAGAGTGGAAGAGTAGCTTGAGCAGTAGAGTACCAACTTTGGGCAAAAAGACAAGTAAGAACACAAGACTCTGAGTTCAAATCCTATTACCAGCACACACACATACCTGCATGAACACACACACACACACACACACACACACACACACAGCTGAGAGCCAAGAGACTCTTACATATGCAGCTGAGAGGCAAAGTCTGTTGACTATTCCCTAGTGGGGGTAGGACCTGGGATAGGATACCAAAAAATGTCTTGGAGTTAATGGTCCAGCACACCAACCCCCGCCCCAAGATCCTAGGCAGGGCCCTCCCATCCTCTAGAAACCAGTAAGGAACAGAGAAAGAGAATTTGGGCTGTAATCTGAGTTCTCCAGTGGTCTGATCCAAGAGGCAACAGGAAGCCAGGAACAAGGAAAAGCACCCTACAGAGAATAGAGTAAGAAGACCAGAAGTAAACTATGTCCAGGAAAGATTAAGGCTAGGGAAAAGAGCATAAATGGGGCAGGAATTCAGGCCTGGTAGAGGTGAAAGGAGGTGCCTAAAACTGTACCATTATCAAAGCAGAAAGTTTTCTCTATAAGCTAATCGAGAGTGACCTCAACGTGATCCTCAGCTATCAGGCCTCTGAGAGGCCCTGGGTAAAAGGGGGCTGAAGTAAAGTAAGTTTGGGAAACACTGAATGCTCTCTCTGCCTCTCAGGACTCTCAATGCACATTTGCCATTGAAAGGTTCTGGTAGATTCCTGCATAAAACAATACTAATTCGTTTCCTGTTTTATCACAGAAGCTTTTCCTCCCATAATGAATACCTACTCAGATTCACAAAGGAGATTTCGCATAAATGCTGAATTCCCACTCTACTGCTGACATCTTGAGTCTCAGAGAAGGGCAGGGATCTGCCAAGACAGATCTGCCAGAATGCAATCCAACCAAGTATCCTGTCCAAAGAACATCAAAGCCAGGAGAGTCCTGGAACCATCTAGTCCATCTCCACCCAATCTATAGATAGGTAGACAGGCTCCTACTCTCCCACTAGGCTCTAGTTTAACTTAAACTAATGCCCTGACTGCAGTAGGAAGAACCCCTACTCAGGCAGGCAAGCCCACCTAGTCATCCGGAGTGACAGAGCCCACCGCAACGAAGTTGTTTAACAAAAAAGCAACTTTAGAGAGTTCCTACACTGACCCGCCAAGGTTGCAGCACAGGCTCAGGAGCTGACACTGCAACCCCGAGCGGCCCAATACTTTGGTTTTTAAAGGCAAAAATCCATGAGGTCGAGCCTGGTCATGTGTAGGTGACCAATGGGATTGTAACACACACAAAGGATTGTACAGTCATACCAGACCACACGCAGGTGGCCAATGAGGTTACAGTTTGTTTGTAATGGCTGTTTAAACCAGCCTATCACTTTGATTTAAAATGGCATGCAAATTTAGTGGGGCAAAAGACGGGGTTTACTGCAAGCAGGTGGTGTTGCCAATTGAGCAAGATTTAACTGAACAATCAAGGGTGGGTTAGGTTGTTAAGGGGAAGGGGACCAGATGCATTTTTTTCATTCTGGGAACTGAGCCCGTTGGAGCTAAGATGTGGCCCTGTGATTAAGGTTGTCTTTCTAGTTTGAACATTGTTTAAAGGTTTTTAGTAACCACCCTTCAAAAATGGAGTCTAAAATCCCTAAAACAAAGGCAAAGCTCAAAATGGAATCATACCAGCTTGGGCCCCAGCTCAGAGTCCACTTCACTGACATGCTAAATAGATTCCAAACCAGACTGTCCTCCAGAGCCAGGCCTACCCCCTTCCACTGGCCCAAATTGCTCTGAACTTGCCTCTATGTGTCTTTGCCTTTTTATTTCTCTATTCTTAGGAAATCTATGAGCTCTGGTGTGCCTGATTCCTTTCCTAAGATCATCCTCTCTCCCTGTCTAGCTTAAAAGTCCCATTGCTTCTAGACTGTGGCTTCTCCTACTCCCCTCCCAATATTGAATCCAGTATTGGACATAGGATCTGAAATATGGATACTGGACCTAAGTAATATCGCCTTGCCCTCACCACCATCCTGGTACCTTAATGGGTGGTGGGAACGGTTCACCCACTTCCAAAAGCCTAGAGATGTGAAATAGATCATTCTTTGAATTGCAGATGTGCCATGTTGTTTAGCCCCAGGAAAGTCCTGCTTAAGAGAATATACAGATGTGTCATGTTGTTTAGCCCAGGAAAGTTCTGCTCCTTGATTGTTCCCCTAGATAGTTTGCCTTGCTTATGTATAACACCCCAATCATGTGGTTTTTGCCCTTATAAGTTTTGTGCTGGTTGCATTCAGGGCTGCAGGCCTTTGGGACAGGAGTCCACCTATAGTCACAACTTTCTAATAAAGACTCTCTACCTATTCGGCCTCTAAAAATGTGGCTTTTCTGTATCTCTCTCTCTCTCTCTCTCTCTCTCTCTCTCTCTCTCTCTCTCTCTCTCTCACACACACACACACACACACACACACACACAAATCCCATATGACATTTGGTGAAGAATGCAAAAAATTATATATATATATATATATATATATATATATATATATATATATATATACATAATGACAGCATCTAACAGCCATTTTTGCTTCTGTATGAATTGCTTTGTATTGGATGATTGTATGGTTTTTGTATGATTTTAACTGTGACTGGTTTTAGTTACTTAGTAGTGGAATGTCAGCCTGGGAGCCTAGAGTTGCTTAGTAAAAGACTTCAAAGGGTTTACAGCCCTGACCAAGGGGGCAAAGTCCTCAGAATTATCCCCACAGCTGCAACGCCCCTCCTGGAGGCCGAGGCAGTAAGGCCCTAGGGAAGAAATATAATGTTTTAAGAAACCTAAGCAACTCCATTTTTGTTTAACACTCTATCTCAGTTCTGCGACTTGACTCGTGATCCATTTTAGCCCCAATGCTAGGAATTTATGACAAAAAGCCATGCACAATTCTTGGAGCCATAGATGGCGTTTGCTTAAGGCAGGTGTTAGCCCCCAAGTGGTGTTGCCCCCCACCCACCTAGGACTAAGAGTTGTTAACCAACCCATTCTTCAGAGCCAGGGGCGAGACATGCCATGCATTCTGTTGGTCTGGGTGTGACATAACCTTTTTCGGTCAAGCTATGGACCAAGGACATTTTTTCTGTAAAGGTCAACCAATCATTATTTGCCCAGTTTAGCTTGCTTTAAATGTAAATTTAACCAATCATGTAATTTCTTATGTAAAAGTTCCTTAAAGTTGTTGGTTCAATACTATAAAAACGGCCCTGATTCTATGCTCAGGGCCTCTTAGCGTCACCAGTTACCATGTGCGCGGAGGACCAAGCTCGAGCTTGCAATAAACCGGCTCTTTGTTGCTTACATTGATCGTGGTCTCTGGTGGTCTTCTGGGGGTCCCCGAATTTTGGTATAACATTGGAGATCCCAGTGAGATCCTAGAGCCAAGGAGGGCACTTGGGTTTCTTGAAGCCACACTAGTTAATGGCCACCACAATCTGAGTTGCCAGAGGATGGGAGACTCCACAGGGCAGACACCATCTGAGGCTTTTCTCAGGGCCCATTGGCTCTTCCACCACTCATAACCAGGATCATGGATGCCTGATATGCCACTAAATCTTTTTAGAGTCAGTCTTTCTGGAGTCACTCAAGAATATTGCAAAGATGAGTCTCTGGGGTTTTTCTGTCCTGTTTTCTGATTGTCTGTTTTTCTGTTTTCTGGGGATGGATCCATTTGGAACTGTTGGGGTAAGGGAGCAGATGGGCTCAAGACCACCACCCCCAACCAGGCCCTCAAGGTTAGAGAATACAACAGAGAGTTTTTGGGTTCTGCTGAGGAAGGAGATCCTGAATCAAGCCTACCCAGTACACTTTGGTTTCTGTGTTTGTCTTTATCTGTCTCATTCTGTTTTCTTAAGGATTGCTCCAGTTTGTAATATGGCTTCTTTGACCCCTAGTTAACCTTGGCAGTTTGGAATTGGTATTTAAAATGCTCTCATTTAAATATTACCAAAGACAGAGTCAGGTCACATAGTGGGTTAAGGGTATCGCTTCAGGTGACCCCCACCCTTCCATCAAAAAAGTGTGCAAAGGTCAATTCATATGCTAAGGTGCATTGTTAGCCAAGTTGCCTCTCTTTGTAGACCCTGGAGACCAAGGCCCAGCTAATGTATCCTGCTAACAAAGTTTGTCTAAACATTTAGATCTTGGGTTATCTGTAAGAGTAAAAGATTCTGTTTGTTAGTTGGCCAAAGTATTTAAGTTTTTCTAACACTGACCACATGATTCCATAGTGCTATGGGCAAAAGTATCTCTTGCTACTGAAATTCCAGAAAACTTATGGCTGATATACATTTTTGTACACTTTAAGATCTTTGTACACAACTCTGTGTGTATGTGTGTGTGTGTGTGTGTAAACATGTTCAAGATAATCTGGCATTTTAATGCATAAAACTGTTAGCACCATAATCAAGAGTTATCTGGCTTAACAAAAATATAAATCTCTTGAGGACTTAGGGTTTTTTATTTTATTTCAGTTCTCTCCAGTATTAAATTTTGGGACTAAGTATCATAAATTTAAATATAAAGGTTTTTTAAATTACTGTCAAAGACATTGTCGGTTTTATCTATCTATCTAAAACTGCTATAGTTTTCCATAGGCTGGCCAGGATTGCCTATCTTCAAGGGATGAGGATGAGCTAGCAGAAAAGTTGCAGTTCATCCAGTCTTAGGTGCCAGCATTGAAGGTGTGGTCCATTTAGTCCAATGGGTGGCTATGCCTATTCCAAAAGTGCTTCTGTTTCTCTCTTTCTTTTCCTTACAAATACTGAAAACCTGATGGTAATGTAGGTAATGAGATTGTTGTTCTTTTAAAAAAAAAATGGAAAAGCTTTAAAGAAGAGGTTTTACAAGGGAAAAGTTAATCTTCCTGTGTAATGTAGTTTGCTCTCAATATAAGTTAGCACATACAGTACCATGGCATAAAAATGGGACTTTAAATTTCAATTAGACACATTTTATAAATAGCAAAAAAAGATGATCTGAGATTCCTTAAGTTTGTTAAGTATGGACTCTTAGTTCAGTGCTAGTCTGGATGTTCTCCTATTCTCCCTGCTTTAAAACCAAATGGGGAATACCAGCTTACAACAAATGTGTCTAAGGGGTATTATCTTACATTAAGAAAAATTATGGGGCTGGGAAGGTGGCTCACTGGTACAGCATTGCCTTGCATGCTTGAGGCCCTGGGTTTGATTCCTCAGCACCACATAAGCAGAAAAAAAAAAGCTGGAAGTGGCGTTGTGGCTCAAGTGGTAGAGTGCTAGCCTTGAGCTGAAGTGCTGAGGGACAGCACCCAGGCCCAGAGTTTAAGCCCCACGACCAGACCCCCCCCCCCAAAAAAAAGAAAAACTATGTCATTTGAATTCAAAAGTTTTCTAAGAGCTAATTCAAACTGCATTTTTAAAAACTCAGTAAGGAGATAAGAAAATACAAAGAAAGAGAGAAAATTCCCTTAGAAAAGGGAATTGAGAAATCTGTGCAGTTGTAAAAAGTTAAATGTTGTATATAATTCTACTCGCAGCTTTAATGTGTTCCTTGCCTAATGGTTTTTCTTTTTGATACAAATATGTGGGAGATATTGATTTGTTGTTTTTATATTGTTTCTGTGGTTTGTTACCCTCCCTAATTTCTCATATGCCTTCCTTTCCAGTTTGGAGTAAAAAAAAAAAAAATTGCTCTTAATGACATCTGATCCTGGAAACCCCTTGGTAAGATAGACTAAGCCTTCAAATCTCTGGCTAGGTAGGGCCAGAGTCCCTACTCAGCTTGTAGCAGTTACATAAGATGGATCTTCACCCATCAGCTCCTCTTAAGATCAAGGGACTGAAGTCATTGGGCTTTGGGGTTGGAGGGGAATCAGAAAAGGTAGATAAAAAGAGGAATGGGAAAACAGTGGTAATAAGAACAGAACCCCTTGAGTGTGGAGACTGCACTCATGAGAAATGGTTATAGGCCCAAGCCTTCTATGTCTGCCCAGGAAATCCTAGCCTTATTGGAGGAAATCTGGCTACCAAAAGTTGTTGCCCTGGTACATTGTTTTGGGCATCAAAGGGGAATTCTGGCCAGATACCAGGGGCTCACACCTCTAACCCTAGTACTCAGGAGGCTGAGATCCGGGGATTCTAGTTCAAAGCCAGCCTGGGCAGTAAAGTCCATGAGACTCTTATCTCCAATTACCTACCAGAAAACCAGAAGTGGTGGTGCTGTGGCTCAAGTGGTAGAGCACTCACCTTGAGCTGAAGGCCCAGAGTTCAATCCCTACTACTGACCAAAAAAAAAAAAAAAAAGAATTCTGTAGTGATAGTAAAAGAAAATCCTACAGCCACTGCCACTATCTGCCTTAAAAACCAGTGGGGCCCTAAAATACTTTATTGACTGTTCTTGGCCCTGCCTGCCATCCATACCAGTATATTCAGAAGAAGCAACCAGGAGAGCATTGGAGATAGATTTCACTGAAGTCAGGCCCCAGCCTTAGGTTAAGTTAATAATGCTTCTATACTTAAGTCTCTGTAGAACTTACAGGCAACTCAGCAGGAGGTGTATAAATAGGTTCTGGAAATGCTGCTACTGCTCAGATCCAGCCCATCCTTTCCAATCTGGAGATTCTGTTTGGGTTAAGAAGTTAATCAACGGGCTGGGAAGGTGGCTCAATGGTAGAGCGCTTGCCTTGCATGCCTGAGGCCCTGGGTTCGATTCCTTAGCACCACATAAGCAAAAAGAAAAAAGCTGGAAGTGGCGCTGTGGCTCAAGTGGTAGAGTGCTAGCCTTGAGCTGAAGAGCTGAGGGACAGCACCCAGGCCCAGAGTTCAGGCCCCACGACCGGGCCCCCCCCCCAAAAAAAAAAAAGAAGTTAATCAAGGCCAGGTGCCAGTGGCTCATGCCTGTAATCCAAGCTACTCAGGAGGCTGAGATCTGAGGATCGCAGTTCAAAGCCAACCCAGGCAGGAAAGTCCATAAGACTCTTATCTCCAATAAACCACTGAGAAAACTGGAAGTGATACAGTGGCTCAAGTGGTAGAGTGATAGGCTTGAGCTGAAGAGCTGAGGGACAGCGTTCAGGCCCAAAGTTCAAGCCCTATGACCAACCAACAAACAAACAAAAAACAGTGGGGAATGATATATAGATACTGGGTCTAAGTAACATTATCTTGTCCTCACCACCATCCTGGCACCTTGATAGGTGGTGGGGACTTTTCACCCACTTCCAAAAAGCCTACAGGTGTGAAATAGGTCATTCTTTGAATTGCAGCTGTTGTTTAACCCAGGAAAGTCCTGCTCTTTAATTGCTCCCCTAGACAGATTGCCTTGCTTTTTGTTGTTGTTGTTTTCTGATAGTTCTGGGGCTCAAACTCAGGGCCTGGGCACTGTCCCTGAGCCCCTCTTGCTCTAAGCTAGCACTCTACCACTTGAGCCACAGTACCATTTCCAACTTTTTCTGTTATGTGGTACTGAGGATTCTAACCCAGGGCTTCATGCATGGTAGGCAAGCATTCTACCACTAAGCCACATCCCCATTCCCTACCTTACTTATGTACAATACTTTGTTTCCCAGCCCCAATCTTGTGGTTTTTGCCTTTATCAGCTTTGTGCTGGCTGCATTCAAGGTTGCAGATCTTTGGGACAGGAGTCCTCCTGTAGTCGCCAGCTTTCTAATAAAGACTTCAACTTCTCAAGATGTGAGTTCTCTCTATCTTACAAACAAATTCCCATATAACAGCTCCAGACTGTTCCCTCAGATTAAGGATGATCAGATGAAGTTAAACTTTTTTCTTTTTTTTTTTTTTTTTAATCAGTCATGGGGCTTGAACTCTGGGCTTAGGCGCTGTCTCTCAGCTCTGCAACTCAAGGCTAGCGCTCTACCTTGAGCCACAGTGCCACTTCTGGTTTTCTAGTGGTTTATTGGAGATAGTCTCATGGACTTTCCTGTCCGGGCTGGCTTTGAACTCAAATCTCAGCCTCCTGAGTAGCTGGGATTACAGTCATGAGCCACTGGTGGCCGGCTTAAACACTCTTTAGGATTTAAAACTAGTGACATTCTGTAAGCCTGTATCCCCAGAAAGAGGACTGGAGATGGGCAGTTGTAGAATCACCCCACTAGCTGTTGTGGCAAGAAAGCAAAATCATACCAAGATCACGCTCAAGAGAGAAGTTGTTCACAAGCCTAGGGGAAAGACACAGAGACAAACTCACCCCAGAAAGTAAGTTTGGGGTGCAACCAGGCCTATCTCTCACCTTCTAAATCCAGATAGATCCAGCAGCTCCTTACCTCTCTCCCCGCCCCTGCTGCCATTTCCTATTGAGAGGCCATCCGCAGGAAAGGGTCTCTTTCCTTTCTTGGAGGTGGGCCCAGAACACAGACAAACCCAGCCCCAGACCTGTGTTGAAAGGATAGAGAGCAAGAAGGTGAGTTCCCCACCTCTGAGGTCTACATGCTCCCCTGCCTTGCTGGCTGAGCACAGCCCTTCTTAGGAGCCCCAGCCTCTTGAAAACCAAAGCAGCTGCAGGAAGCCTCCGCTCCAGCTGCCAGGCCCCTCTCCTCCCCTGATTCCAGCCTGGGAGCAGCAGCCCTAACTTAATTGTGCAGGGTTAATCATGGTATGTATGGGCAGCCAGAGTAAACAGGAGAGCTGAGGTCCTCTTGGCCTCATCAATCCCTGGCCTGGTCAGCCCTCTGTCAGCACTGGGACCATCAAGTGGCGCCAAGGGAGGAAGGGATTTGCGGGGGGGGGGGGGGGGGGGGGAGTCCCTGGGGCAAGGGTTTCTTAAGCTTTAGCAAAATGGCTTTATTACCCCAGTTAGGGTAATCGAGGAAGAGGAAGAGGGTCAAGTGATGTGAATATATTGACAAAGGCAACGGTTGTGAGTCATCTAGACTTGTGGTATGATCTTTGTATAAGTGCCTGAACCTCTCAGGGCCTCAATTTCCTCATTTACAACACAAAAATAGAAATTCTACCTATTCCATGGGGTTATTAGCCAAAGAAAGAAATTAAATGAGTTAAGACATGTAAAACACCTAGGCAGTGCATTGTGGGTGCCCAGGGATGACAGAGTGAAGGGCCATTTCTCAGAATATCCTTCTCTATCACAGGTGGCCCAGAGAGCTTTCAGCTAGTTAGTTTCCAGGCTGGAAGTACAACTCAAAACAAGAGTGTAGGTGGAAGCCGGGTGCTGTGATCTGAGGATCACAGTTCAAAGCCAGCCTGGGCAAGAAAGTCCATGAGACTCTTATCTCCAATTAACCATCAGAAAATTGGAAGTGGTGCTGTGGTTCAAAGTGGTAGCCATGAGCAAAAAAGCTCAAGGACAGTGCACAAGTCCCAAGTTCAAGCCCTGTAACTGACAGCGGGAGAGACAGAGAGAGAGAGAGAGAGAGAGAGAGAGAGAGAGAGAGAGAGAGAGAGAGAGAGAGAATGTAAGCCAGGGCACCACCCCCCAGCCCTTGAAAGGATGGACTACATTGGGGTGGGACAGAGAGATGGAGTTAACCTCCCTAGGCCTCTGTTTTTTATCTGGGAAACAGGGATTATAATTATCCCTACATCATGGAGCTGTTGAAAACATCGAGAGAGTACAGCTGAGAGCTTTAGGAATGCAGTAGCCAGTCCTAAGCCCAATAAAGGGTAGCTAACTACTAGTACCTTCTGAGAACCACCCTGATCACATCCACCAAGGAAAAGCCTGCATTGTAAGGCCTTGAAGGAGTATGTGTCACACCTCTCTCCCTGAAGGGAGTGGGCACTTGGCACTGGCAAACCCCAACCCCTATGGGCAGGAAGCTGAGGAGGCCATTAGCAGGCAATGTGAGAGGCCCAGAGGGTCTCCCCAACCTCCAGAGCAGCTGCAGGCCTTAGACAAGAGGCCAAGAATCACAGGAAGACAATGATCACAGGCAGGATGAAGGAGCCAGTGCTGGTGGCTCACACCGATAATCCTTGTTACTCAGGAAGCTGTGATCTGAAGATCACAGTTTGAAGCCAGCTGTTAAGTCTGTGAGACTCTTTTTTTCTTTTCTTTTCTTTTTTTTTTTTTTGGTCGGTCCTGGGGCTTGAATTCTGGACCTGTGCACTGCCCCTGAGCTCTTTAGCTCAAGGCTAGTACTCTACCACTTGAGCCACAGCACCACTTCTGGTTTTCTGGTGGTTAATTGGACATAAAGAGTCCCATGGACTTTCCTGCCCATGCTGGTTTTGAACCACGATACTCAGATCTCAGCCTCCTGAACAGTTTGGAATTATAGGCATGAGCACCAGTGCCCGGATCTGTGAAATTCTTATCTCCAATTAACCAGAAGTGTGGCTCAATCTCTAGAGCACTAGTCTTGAGCCCAAAAAGCTCAGGGACAATGCCCAAGCCCTGAGTTCAAACCCCAGGACCAGCACAAATAAATAAATACACAAATAAGTAAACAAAGGCAAGGTGAGTGCAAACAGCCCTGATTCCCACCCAGCAGAGTACTTGCTTCACTAGTACCAGAGTGAGGGTCTGGCAGACATCTAGGTAGGGGAAAGTGAATTAAGGATACTGAGTCTAACCAGCACCATCTTGGCCACATGGTAGTGGACTTAGACTCCATTTTGAAGGTCTTTACCAAAAGTATCCATTATGAAGGTCTTTATCGATCTAAGGCCTTTACAGTAGATGATAGGGAATTGGGTTTACTGGAACCATCTTGTCTTCATGGTAGAGGAAGGTGAAGTCCCACCTCCCTCAGATAATGGGCGTGCCTGAATTCCTACAGGCAGGGGTGAGGGCTTGGACAATAAGTTACTGGACCTGCCAATCTTAGGTCATGATCTCTTAAGCTCCCAGTGACTCTGCCTCCTACCAGGACCTTATTTAGCAACCAGATCAGGTACCAGGATGCCATGTCTCATGTCTGCTGGCTCTCTTCCTGTCACCGTTGTATCCCACTCATCTCGCCATTGGAGGTGATCTGGTTTCTCAGTATTAGTTTTCTGCTCTTTCTTTCCTCTCCTACTCTCAGTTTTCTAGCTGTGTTGTGTATTCAAGGGGCTGCAGGTCTTGGAGGCAGGAGTCCACCTGCAGACACCAGCTTTCTAATAAAGACTCTCAATTCCACCTCTCAAAATGTGACTTCCCTGTTTCTCCTGACTGAATTCCCAAACAACAAAAGCAGCACAGGTTTGAGGAGCATGCTCCGTCCCCTAACTCCTGCTCTGTCTTGCCTGGTGGACCTCCACACGCCAACCTCCACTTTGGTGGGATCCAAGAACAAAACATCCACAGAATCAACAGGAGGGGAGTGTGAGGAAAGGAAGCAAACGTGGTGGGAGGCAGGGCAGATGGTCCAGGAACTAACCCCATAAGCCACACAGGGTGTCCTGGATGCCAGGACTCGTTGTGCACTGGGTCAAAGAGGAAGCTCTGGGGCACAGACTGAGGCTCAAATGAAAATTCCTACTCCTGAAGTGCCAAGGCCACTTATCCAGCAATCCCACGTGACTGGACCCGAGCCAGAGCCATGACCACCCTATGTGGAAACCCAATGTCTACTGGGCAAGCAAAATGACCTGAACTCTAAAGTCCTGTCCTCAGAGGACAGGACTGCTTCCCCCCAACACACACACAACACACACATACACACAACTGGATCCTGGATCCCAAGTACTTCATCAACTCACCAGGGACTTAAATGACCAGGATGCTCAGGGATCTCTGCTGCCTTGTGGTCATCCCCCAGTCCCAAACCCCCCTGTGCAAGACCTCCAGGCCCCCATGAAGAGGTAAAGAGCACAAGTGAAAATGCATTGTGTTTACCTAGCCCCCAGCAACCAGACTGGAAAGCCTCAATTTCCTGTCTCAAGAGGAGGGCTTTAGCCAGGTGCCGGTGGCTCATGCCTGTGATCCTAGCTACTCAGAAGGCTGAGATCTGAGGATCGAGGTTCAAAGCCAGCCTGGGCAGTAAAGTCCATGAGACTCTTTATCTCTAATAAACCACTAGAAAACCGGAAGTGGTGCTGTGGCTCAAGTGGTAGAGCACTTGCCTTGAGCTGAAGAGCTGAGGGACAGCGCCCAAACCCAGAGTTTAAGCCCCACGACCAACAACAATAAAAAAGCCTCCTGCATAGCTGGGATTATAGGTGTGAGCAAACAGCACCCCAGAGTGGGCTCCTCAAGTCTTGGTAGGGCAAGCAGGACTGATCTCCCCCTCTGGCTCCATGTCCTAGGACAGCGGAAGCAGAACTGTGAAATGCCCATGTTCGCTGGTTTGAGTTCCTAACTTGGGTTCAAGCCAAGGCACGGGTTACAAGGGCTGAGAGAGCCCACATGAGTGGGCTTATTTCCTCCTCCCAGCTCTGATGCCCTCAGCCCCTACCTGCCTTTGAAAATTACTATCGGATAGATTCCCTCCCTTTTCTTGGGACTGCAGGAACAGGATGGTTCAGGCACATGAATCTCCACGATGTCCATAACAACAATAGTGCCACTTGTTCACTGAAAGATCACCACGTGGTTCAGGTAGGAAAGAGTTTATGGGGAGGGGAGAGCATACTGCCTGCCAGCGGGAGATGGAAGGAGTAGGGGGTGTAAGGGATGCAGAGGCCAAGGGGAAGGGTGGAACTAATGATGGAGATTGTCTATATAGGAAGAAGGGAGGGGAAATAGGTGTGGCCAAAGTTAAGGGTAGGGGAAGGAGGTGTGGCTTCAGCAAAGACCTCAGGGCCTAGGGGACTGCCCACTGCCCCCAGGTACTCCAGTACCTGGGTTACACATGTGCTGGGCACGTACTTCTTGTGCAGGGAGGGAGAACAAGGGAAGGGGCCATTGTGCCCCCCATCTCACCCCCCACCTAACTAAAGTTTGTTTTTTGTGTGTTTTTTTGGGGGGGGTCTGGGTGTGGGGCCTGAACTCTGGGCCTGGGCGCTGTCCCTCAGCTCTTCAGTTCAAGGCTAGCACTCTACCACAGTGCCACTTCCAGCTTTTTTTCTTTTTGCTTATGTGGTGCTGAGGAATTGAACCCAGGGCCTCAGGCATGCAAGGCAAGCACTCTACCACTGAACCACCTTCCCAGCCCCCTAAGTAAAGTTTGAACTCAGGGCCTTCAACTTGCTAGGCAGGCACTGTACTGCTGAGCCAGGCCTTCAGCCATGCATGGCTTGTGTGTGTGTGTGTGTGTGTGTGTGTGTGTGTGTGTGCGCGCGCGTGCGCGCGTGCGTGTGCGTGTGTCCATAGTGGCACTTGAACTCAGGGCCTGGGTTCTGTCCCTCAGTTTCTCCCCTCCCCCTATCCCCCAGCACACAACTAGTGCTCTACCACTTGAGCCACAGCACCACTTCCAGCTTTTTGGTGGTTAACTGAAGATGAGAGTCTCACAGACTTTTCTGCCTGGGCTGGCTTCCAACGGTGATCCTCAGATCTCAGCCTCCTGAGCAGCTAGGATGACAGGCGGGAGCCACCCAGTGGCCGCTGTTTCTGGCCGCTGTTTCTACCTGGCTCTTTTCCAAAGGGTGCTGCTCTACACCACCCCCACCGCGGCCACTGAGAGGCTGAGCACTCCCTGGCCTAGAGCGGGTTCAACTGAGCAAAAGTAAATCTCAATTCGTACCCAGAGCAGCAGCAACGACCTCTCTCCTGCACCCCGAGAGGGACAAGCTTAAATCAAGCCGCCCCAACGTGGCAAACCCCAAGTCCCCTTAGTGGCCTGGAGGACAGAATTAAACATAGCAGCCGGAGAGAGCCCAGCCCCAGAGGGAGACTCAGAGCTGGGGGGGGGAGGTCGGGGAGGGGGGTGGAGGTCGGGGAGGGGGGTGTGTCGGGGAGGAGGGTGGAGGTCGAGGGGGTGGAGGTCGGGGGGGGGGTGGAGGTCAGGGGGTGTGTCGGGGAGGGGGGTGGAGGTCGGGGGGGTGGAGGTCGGGGGGGGTGGAGGTCGGGGGGGGTGTCGGGGAGGGGGGTGGAGGTCGGGGGGGGGGTGGAGGTCGGGGGGGGGTGGAGGTCGGGGGGGGGTGGAGGTCAGGGCGGCCGGGCTCGGCCCGGGGGCGGGGCCGGACCCCCACGTGCGCCGCCTGCCTGGGCGCAGCGAAGCCCTTTGTCGCCAGCAGCCGCGTTCGTGCCGCACTCGGCGGCTTAAAATAAAGACAATGTTCCCAGCCTCCCCGCGGCTAAATCGGGCGCGGGTGCGGGGGTGGCGAGCGCGCCGGGCGGCAGCGCTCCTCCCCGCGCCCCCTCCCTGCCTTCCTCCGGCCTCAGTTTCCCCATCTGGTAAGGGGGACCTAGCCAAGTCTAGGAAAGGAGGAAAAGGGGAGGATAAAGAATAAAACAATAACGAGACTGGGGGAGGGGCGCGTGGCCCCCCAGCCCCCGCGGACGGGGGGGGGCGGCCCGGGAAAGCTGGACACCCTCCCCTCCCGCCCACCAAATAAGTGTTTTTATTTCTAAAGGGACGTGTGCAGAGGCGGTGGGAGAAAAGAAGAGGGAGACCGAGGCGATGGAGGGGGGTGGGGGGAAGGGGCCACGAGGGAGCCTGATTCAGACTCGGAAATGGGTGCGGAGCGGGGAGGCCTGAAACCCCCACGCTCGGCCGCGGGGACGCGCGGTCCGACGGGGGCGCGCGGGAGCACTCACCACCGGCGGAAAACCCGGCGCAGCCCGGCCCCGGGGGGGGGGGGGGGGGGACAGCCCGAGGGCTGATCCCACCCTGACCCCTGGCCTGGCCCTGGGATGGAAGCCGGAGCCGCTCGGATCCCTCCCCAAGCTACAGTTGTCTGTCCAACTTCAGAAAGGGGGTGTCCTGGGTGCGTGCTTGAGCCCCAACTTCTCAAAAGTTCCCTGGCACCTGCGCCCATCCCTGGGGGACCCAGCACCTGGGACTCAGGCATCAGCGTTACAGAGGGGTATTAGATGGGAGAAGAGAAATGACAGGGAGACAGGGCCTGGACCCCAAACTCCAGAACTCTGGGTTTAGCACTGCAGACCTGAGTCCAAACAGTCGCCCAGCACCAGTTTACTTCACGCTTCTGCCCTTCAGCTTTCTTAAGTCCCTCTCAAAGCTTCAGCCCTAGTCCAAGGGGCAAAGAACAACACCTCACAACCAGTAGGTAGCCTAATAGCCCCCCTCCAAATTCTGCCTCAGGATCTGCTCCCCAGGAGGTCTCTAGGACCTGTTAAGATCATGGGGGATCCAGGTCACTATGGCAAATGGCTCCCCAGGGGCTCCATCTCCCCGGAAACTCAACACAGAAATCCAAACCTGCCTGGGGGGGGGGGGAGGAAGGAGGGAAAGAGGGGAGGGGAGAGGAAAGGAGGAGTGGCCCTTTCCTTCCCAGGTATGCACACCTGTGAGCTTTGAGTGGGAGTCCAGGGAGACAAGAGTTTGACAAGCTGGGAGGAGAGCTTGTCTGTCTGTTTGTCTGTCTGTCTTCCAAGGGGAAGCTGGGGGTGGAGCAGGCAGGGAGGCAGAGGCTGTTTCACTTATCAGAAAGAACAAATTCCACCGTTGGGCAACACTCAGACATACATTAAATAGACATGCAAGGTGCGCATGCACGCACCCTGCCTTCAGATCCACAGGGTCCCACCTGCATTTATGCAAGCCGGCCGCAGCGTGACCTGAGTACACAGGGACACACACATGCCCAGATCGCCACAGCACAAGGAGCGCACACCCAGGCTCATCCCCCACCCTCCAACCAGACACCCAGATACCCTGGTCCCAGGGCTTTGCAGACCTAGACAGCCGCTAGAGCACGTCCAGCCCTAGGGCAGGTGCGTCAGCCCTCTGGGGCTGTTCCAAGTTAGAGCCTCTCACGTGAGACCCAATGTGTCATTTCCAAACAGAAGGAATCTAGCTTCCTTGCAGCAGGGAGGAAGAGCAGGGTGTGTGGCTGGGTGGGTGGGTGGGTGCGTGGGCGCGTGGGCGCGTGGGAGAAACCATGTGTGCGTGCGAATGAAGCGGGCATGTGAATACCAGGGCATGGGTGTTGGGACCTGGTGCACACAGTTTGGGGGGGGAAGGGAGGGGCTCTAAGGTTGAGTAGGGGAAAGAGCCCAGAGAAACAGAGTGTGCCTTTGTGCTGGGTGTGTGTGTGTGTGTGTGTGTGTGTGTGTGTGTGTTTGCGTGCGTGCGCGCAGTGGGTGTGGGTGTTTGTCTCCCTGTATCCGCCTTCTCTCCCATCCTGGACTTTTAGCCTTCTGGGCTCACCCCTCCTCATGTCTTGCCTCCTCCCTCATGGGGTTCAAAGTAGGTGCCCTGGCGGATGAGAGGGACACACTCCAGGACCTATTCCAACCCCAGATGCTGCCTGAGGCTTCCCTACAGCTCCCCCTCCCTTCCTTTCCTCTCTTTTCCTCCCTCCCTCCCTCTCTTTCCCTTCCTCCTCCCCCCCCTCAAGGCTGGCGTGCCAGGGGGTGGGACATGCCAATCACTGGCTGTGCCTCTCCCGCTGCCGGCACAGGGCGCAGCTCCCCCCGGGGAGCCAGGTGTTTGGGTCCCAGAAGACACCACCGGCCCCCGAGACACAGATGAGCTAAAGACCCTACAGACCCTTCTCCAACCCCATGGTGAGTACATTTTCCAGGGCTTGGGAGGGGCTTTGCTGAGCCCGGAGGGAATGGGGTGGGGGGTGCAGGAGAAGCAGGGTCCCCAAGAGCAGAGACCAGGTTAAGATAGAAGTGGGGTGCACCCTGGAGAAGGGAGGCAGTGGGCGAAGTCTGGAGGCCATGAGGGCTCGGTAGGACTGGACATTTGCCATTCCAAACCCTCCATCTCTTGGTTTTGAGTGGATGCATCTGATGTTTTTCTGGGCTTCAGCTGGCAGAGGAGAGCACCCCCCCTCCCGTTAGGAAACTGGACCTGGAGCCCAAAGGGGATTAGGCTACGATGGAGTGGGCACAGAGCACCCAGTACCCCAAGAGCAGAGTAGAAAAGGCAGGAGGCAGCCCTCAGCTCTAGCATCCTGTGGAAGGTTGACCTCCCCCCTTTTATGAGGGGGGGCACCAGTCCCAGTACCTCCTTCTCTCCTCAGGGTGCTCCAAATCCCACCACCCCAATCCACCTTCAGCCCCCCCCAGGATGGACTGAACCAAGCTGCTGACCAGATGGATGAGCTGGATGCCAAGGTGGGTGTTGGGCCAGAAGCCAGGAAGAGACCAGGCAGAGAGCCCCTAGGCTCCTTGGGGACAATAAGCACATGGACAGCCATGCCAGCCAGGGAATGTGTGTGGCCCTGACATGTGCCTGGCGCAGAGGCCCCTCCCTATGTTTTTAGTATGTCACAGACACACAGGGCCCAGGACCAGGCAATAGATGGTACTATGTGGGGATGCGGTGGGGCCGGGCGCTCTGATTCTATTGCCAGCTCCTGGGCAGATAGCTGCCCAGGTGGGAGGGGGCTGTCAGCACCCACTAAGTCTAAGAGTGCTTCGCTTCCCACAAAACACACCTGCCACCCTCCCCAGACGGACCCGGAGCCCCCTCCTCAACTGGCTGGAGGGAGTTGGGAGTCTCTGGCAGTGAGACCGTCTCTCGGAGTGCTCTGCCTCTTGACCTCAGCGACTTAGGCAAAGAATGATCCGAGCTGAGCTAGGAAAGGGGAGGAGATGGTACAATGGGGGTAACAGCAGGTGTGATTCTTGGCTCCCTCACTGGGCTGGGTGGTGGCTGGAAATCTGAGAACTGGATCCTGGATGCAATGAGACATTCAGAGCATCAAGGAAGGGGGCTAGGTGGAGCCTGCCCATTGTGTGGATGAAGAAAGTGAGGCTGAGAAAGGGGAACAGACATGTTCATGGTCACGGACGGGAGATCTAGGGATCCACCTGGGGCTTGGTCCCTATTCTCTTCATTCTCAGCACAACACTGCGCTACCACCTCCATGAGCAAGATGATGGAATGGTGGAGAAGGGGGTGCAGCAAGCTTTGGAAGGCAGAAGCCTGGGCTCCAGGCAGGCAGGCAGGCAGGCAGGCGGGCGGGCGGGTGGGGAAGAGGTGGGTGAATCTCCCTGGGTTTCTGCTGTGATGCCATGGTGATGCCTAGGAGAATGGGGGAGGAGGGAGAGAGAAGAAAGGGAAAAGGGAGGGGAGAACAAGGAGTGAGGATCTGGGGTACATAAAGAAGAGGATGAGGGTGTCACACAGGCCTAGAGAAATCCAGGATCCAGCCTGCCCAGGACCAGGCTTTGCCATGATCTGGCTAAAGATAGCCCATTGGTGAAGGTCCATCCTGGGTGCAAAAGATTTGGCAATGGTTCTAGGACAAAGAACCTCTTCTAGTCCAGCAGTGTATTTCCGAAGCATTTAACAGATGACACCTGCTGCCCCCCACAGGGCAGCCTGGCACCCCTACTGGTGAGTTGGCCCTCAAAACAGGATTCATTCTGTTTGTCTCCTCCTTCCTTCCCAAGGCCAGGTATCAGGGCTGGAAGTTGTGTGCACCTTTCATGGATCAGAGAAAACTTAACCCAGGGAGGGAGAGAGGGAAGCTGGTTTCTGAGCCAAGGCACCAGCAACAAAGCCCAGTGAGAAGCTGGGTGCTGGTGGCTCACTCCTATCATTCTAGCGACTCAGGAGACTGAGCTCTGAGAATCCAGGTTTGGAGCCAACCCAGGCAGGGAAGTTCATGAGACTCATATGACCAATTGACCACCAAAAAGCCAGAAGTGGAACTGTGGTTCAAGTGACAGAAGGAAAGCCTTGAGAAAAAAAAAAGAAAAGAAAAGAAAAGAAAAGCTCATCTGGGCCCTGAGTTCAAGCTCCAGTAATGGTACCAAAACAACAACAACAACAAAAAAAAAAAAGACCAGTGAGGCGTGGCCAGGAGTGCCCACGCAAGACCTTCCCTGTGCCCCAGTCAGGATTTTCTGCCAGCACCCAGGCTTAGAGTGACAAGATGGCTCCATGCCGCTCTCCTCAATCTCTTCCCTAGCATACCGCCATCCTCCCAATCTGCCCTCTACTCCTCCACCAGTACTAAGGCACAGGAAGGCGGATCTCTCCTGCCTCCCCTAGTCCTCCTCTTCCCTCCCCCTTCCTCTCACCAGCCAGATCCCCGCCCCGAGGGACTGGTCCAGGGCGCTGTGGTCAACAGCCTGGTGGTATGGACTCTGACTTCATCCCTTAACTCTTTGAGCCCAAGCGCGTGCGCGCACGCACGCACACACACACACACACACACACACACACACACACACACACACACACACACACACACACACACCCATGACAGGACAGGCTCCATCCTACATCCATACACATCCTAGACCTCTCCTGGCTCCCCTGCATGTCAGGTAACCTTGGTCCATTTTTACAGATAAGGATTCCCTTGGTTGTTTTTCTCCTGTAATGAGGCCAGGCTGGGCCTCATCAATGCACAGAGAAAACATAGAGCCATGGCAGATGAGGGACTATCGGAACCTAGGGGGAGCCCCTAGACCCTGCTATGGAGCTGATCCTGACACCCCACAGGCTCATTGTCATGCTCTGGAGCCTGAAGTCAATAAGGAAGATTCCATGTACACATTTATATAGTTAGTCCACAAATACTTATTGAGCAACTATTATCTGAGCCCTGCAAGAAAGGAGCAAATGAGGCAAACCGAGCCCCTACCCTGCCTCTCTCTCTCTGTCTCTCTGCCTCAGTCTGTCTGTCTGTCTGTCTGTCTGTCTGTCTGTCTGTCTGTCTGTCTGTCTGTCTGTCTCTCTCTCTCTCTCTCTCTCTCTCTCTCTCTCTCTCTCTCAGAGCCGTGGCTAGTCCTCCCCCATGCCCAGTGCTGTCATCTTATATCACAGGGATAGATGACAGACACACACACACACACACACACAATACACATAGGCCTGATTCTAAAGGGAAGACTGATTCCTCATTGTTGACTGATTCAAACTAAGATTTAACCAAGTCGTCAAGATAGATAAAGAGCCCTTCCTCCATGCTCTCACGAACAGCTTTAGCGGGGAAGGGTCTCAGGCACAGACCCATGAGGTCCAAATCCTGCTGTCATTGCTGCTGTACTATAAGGTCTCAAGGTCTAGAGCTTCAGTCGCCTCTTTTCCAAATTGGGAGTAATAGAACGTATTGCACAAGGAGATGTCACAGGTAAATTAAATCATGTACATAATGCATAGAGCCATGTCTGGTATATTCAGGCAGTCAGTAAATAGCAGTTGCTATGATAATAGTAGTAATGTTATTAAAAAGCTCCCAGTAGTCTTCATCAGGAGGCCACAGTCCTGGGCAGAAAAGCTTCTTCCTGCTTCCTTCACAACTTCCTGTGACCCCAGACATGACACCCTCCAAGAACTGAGGTTCATCCTATCCTGACAAAGCAATGGAATCGCCCCCACCGTTCCCTAGTCTTGCTCAGCAACAGACACACCCTCACACACAAACACTAAGTGCTAGGAGTCTGCAGCATCCATTCCAAGGGGTTCCCAGGTCAGAGTGATTTGTCCAAGATCAGCCCACAAGATCATATATACATACATACTTTGGGGAGTCTTCCCCCAACCCACTGCCCACCTCTTGAACCAGTACCCCCCACACCCATGCAGGGTTTGTTGGGGTTTTCTTGTGTGTGTGTGTGTCAGTACTGGGACTTGAACTCAGTATTAGGGCGCTATTGCTTGGCTTTTTCATTCAAAACTGGCACTCTGTGCAATAGGTTCTACTATCCCCACTCAAAAATAAAGTTAGCCCAAGGCTGGTGGCTATGCCTGTAATCCTAGCTACTCAGAAGCTGGATCTTAGAAAGATTTGAGATCTTAGAAAAGTTTGAGGCCAGTCCAGGCAAAAAAGTTCATAAGACCCCTCAGCTCAAGAAATAAAAGCTGAGGGGGCTGGGAAGGTGGCTCAGTGGTAGAGCGCTTGCCTTGCATGCATGAGGCCCTGAGTTCAATTCCTCAGCACCACATAAGCAAGAAAAAGAAAAAAGCTGGAAGTGGCGCTGTGGCTCAAGTGGTAGAGCGCTAACCTTGAGCTGAAGAGCTGAGGGACAGTGCCCAGGCCCAGAGTTCAGGCCCCACGACCGGACCCAAAAAAAAAAAAAGAAAGAAAGAAAAGCTGAGGGGGCTGGGAAGGTGGCTCAGTGGTAGAGCGTTTGCCTTGCATGCATGAGGCCCTGGGTTTGATTCCACAGCACCACATAAGCAGAAAAAGCCAGAAGTGGTGCTGTGAATTAAGTGGTAGAGCACTCGCCTTGCACTGAAGAGTTGAGGGACAGCGCCCAGGCCCAGAGTTCAGGCCCCATGCCTGGCAAAAAAAACAAAAGGAAATAAAAGCTGAGCGAGATGATGTATGTCTGTTGTCCCAACTACATGGGAAGCTTAAATAGGGGGAAATCACAGCTCAGGCAAGCAAGACCTTATGTTAAAAATAACTAAAGCAAAAAGGACTGAGAGCATGGCTTAAGTATTAGAACACCTGCCTGGCAAGAACAAGGGCCCTGAGTTTAAACCCCAAGACTGATATTAATTAAGAGAGTTGGAAGGTCTTCTTAGCCAGCAAGGCAAAGGATGGCCAGCTGCTTCACTTCTAAGGATCTCTGGTTACTTCTTCTCATAAGCCCTCCTGCCCTGAAAGCATTTGTTTAATACATCACAGCCATAGCTAATGCCCAGCAAGAGCTTGTGGTCAGCAGAGGCCACTGTGGTCCTGGGTTGACTTCATATAATGGAGGAGTTAGAGCTGCTCTAACTCCTTCATTATATGAAGAAGCAGATGGAGAACCAGGGAGGGGCTAGGGCTGGGGCTGGAGGCTAGAGGGACCATGGGAAGTGGATCAGGAAAACAGCAGAGGCCTTTAACTGCGCATGTCTACTTCAGAACCTCATGCGCATTAGCTGGGACCAGATTGGAGGGCAGAGTGGCACACAACCCGGAAATGAAAGGTTAGGTGATACTCCTGAGCACGTGGTTAGGAAGGAACAGCACTAAGCTTCAGCACCAAGACTTGGAAAGTTAGTGAGGGGCATATATACCAGGGAGCAAAATGTAAGAGTGGGTCACAGAGACTAGAGGTGTAGCTCAGTGGTAGAATATAATCCCAGGCCTGGGTTTCATCTTCAGCACCAGAAAGAAAGAAAGAAGGAAAGAAGGAATGAAGGGAGGAAGGAAGGAAGAAAGAAAGGAAGAAAGAAAGAAAGAAAGAAAGAAGGAAGGAAGGAAGGAAGGAAGAACTTACCTAAAGAAATAACATTATATCATTTTTAAATTAAATAACAAGCTACACAGGTGACACATGCCTGCAATCCCAGCACTTGGGAGGCTAAAGCAGGAAGATGATGAATTCAAGACCAGCCTGGGCTACATAGTGAGACCTTTTCTCAGAAAAAAAGTATTATTAGTAGTAGTAATATTTATTATTATTATTAAGCCAGGTGCTGGTAGCTATGCTTGTAGTTCTAGCTACTCGGGAGGCTGAAATCTAATTATCAAGGTTCAAAACCAGCCCATATAGACTCTTTATCTCCAATTAACTGGGAAAAGCCAGAAGTAGAGCTATGGCTCAAGTGGTAGAGCACCAGCCTTGAGTGAAAAAGCCAAGTAAGAGGCAGAAGCTCTGAGTTCAAGCCCATGTACCAACACACAAGAAGAAGGAAAAAATAATAATATACTTATCATCAAATAACAAACTATGACCCGCAGGCTGGCTGACTCTTTTTATAAATACAGTTCCATGGTAACAAGAACTAAATGTACAAAGGTAAAACAAGTGAGACAGTGCTGGGTCCTGTCTTGGACATTTTGGTAATCATTAATTTTTTGCATTCATTCCTATTTTTTAATATTAGTTTCTTGATTATTGAGTGGTGAGGCACCCCTGAAATTCTGTACCCAAGATGAATGCCTGACTGATTCACTCACACCCTAAGTCCTAACCTGGGATGGATGAAGGGTCCAAGCTTTGAAGCCTGAATGTGTCCAGGCAGACAGAGGCCCCTGCAGCTCAGAGATGCAGCCTCTCCATCCACAGAGCTCCCCTGATCTGGCTTTGCTTTTGCCCAGGGACCATGGAGTAGCTGCTCCATGGCACCAGGGAAGGAGACAGCAGTCTAGGAGCCAGGAAACTTTGAACTAGATAAGACCTTCTGGCTGGGAATGTGGCTTAGTGGTAGAGTACTTCCCTCGCATGCATGAAGCCCTCGGTTCAAGTCCTCAGAAGCACATACACAGAAAAAGCTGGAAGTGGCATTGCAGCTCAAGTGGTAGAGTGCTAGCCTTGAGCAAAAGAATCTTAGGGACAGTGTGCCCAGGCCCTGAGTTCAAGCCCCAGGACTGGCAAAAAAAAAAAAAAAAGAAGAAGAAAAAAAAAAAAAAAGATGAGACCTTCTTACCTCCTTTTCCCTGGGCCTCAGTTACTCCTTTTGTACAATGGGAATTAAACAGCCTTCAGCTCAGAAAATTAAAGGGACAACAGGTGGTCAGAACAAATGTTCAAGGGGAGTTCTCCCAACAGCCTCCCAGGGGACAGCCTCGGCCTAGTCACAGCCCCTAGCCCAGGGTCTGACTTTTAGTTAAGGGACAATGCAACAACATTCAGCTTTCAAGATAAATTAACATTGGTAAAAAATGCAAATTGGCAAACGCCAGCCTGGCCACCAGTCAGTCATCAGTTCTTGGAGTTTTTTGTTGTTGTTGTTGTCGTTCCTGGGGCCTGAACTCTGGGCCTGGGCACTGTCCCTCATCTCTTCAGCTCAAGGCTAGCACTCTACCATTTGAACCACAGCGCTACTCCTGGCTTTTTCTGCTTATGTGGTGCTAAGGAATCAAACTCAGGGCCTCATGTATGCAAGGCAAGCACTCTACCACTAAGCCACCTTCCCAGCCCCTCATCAGTTCTGATAAATGAAGTTTTACTGGGACTGCTACTTGGGCTCTCAGCCTAGCCCCTCCCTTCCGTGTTGGATCCTGGGCACATTCTCTTGCTTTCACTTACCCTCGGCTTCCTTGTCTATAAAACAGAGATAACAGTAAAGTCTGGGGCATAGTCCCTATTAACATTAAATGTCAGCTAGAGTCATTACTACTGTACTTTCAGGTTTGGGAAAGGGAGTGCTAGAGATCAAATCCAGTGTCTTACAGATGTTAGGAAAGTGCTCCACTGTTGAGCTACAGCCCCCTACACAGACTCAACCTGTCCCGCTCTGGGTACAGGACTGTCTGATGCTAGGGAAGTGCTGTATCCATAGCCACAGCCCTTTCCTTTGGTTTGTGCCAGTACTGGGCCTTGAACTCAAGGCCTCATGCTCTTTTCTGCTTTTTGTTTTTGAAGCTGGTGCTCTAACATTTAAGCCATACCTCCACTTCCTGGGGTTTTGTTGCTGTTGTTCTGGTTAACTAAAGATAAAAAGTCTCACAGACTTTCCTGCCTATGGTGGCTTCACACATTGATCCCTCCATATCAGCCTCCTGAGTAGCTAACATTTAGACCTGAGCCACCAGCACCTGGCCACAAATGTGTGTGTGTGTCTGTGTGTCTGTCTGTCTGTCTGTCTCGCGCATGCTCGCACTCATGTGTTATGCTGGGCCTTGGGCTTGAATTTAGCAGCTGGGCACTATCCTTGAACTTTTTTGTTCAAGGCTGGGCTCTCTACCACTTGAACCACAACCCTACTTCCAGCTTTTTGGTGGTTAAGTGGACTTTCCCAGGCTGGCTTTGAGCCTTAATCTTCAGATCACAGTCCAGTCTCTTAAGTAGCTAAGATTATAGGCATGAGCCACCAGCACCAACCATAGATTTTTCTTTAAATAAAAGTAAACATTGCAGTAGAGAACCTTGTTTATCCCTACATGTACTAAGAATTAATGGGTGTCAGAGACTATTGTAAGCATTTGACATTTATTCACTCATTTAATCCTCCCAATGATTTCTTAAGATATTAGCTACAAGCTAATGGGCATTATCACTGTACAATTAAGAAGACTGAGACATAAAGATGTTACATCGGGAGCTGGGAATGTGGCTTACTGGTAGAGTGCTTGCCTAGCATGCATGAAGCCCTGGGTTGGATTCCAGTACCACATACACAGAAAAAGTGGGAAGTGGTGCTGTGGCTCAAGTGGTAAAATACTAGCCTTGAGCAAAAGAAGCTCAGGAACAGTGCCTAGGCCCTGAGTTCAAGCCCCAGGACTGGCATTAAAAAAAAAGTTATATCACTAGCAATAATCACATATCCGGTAAGTAGTGAAGCCTGAATTCAAATCCAGTCTGGCTTCAGAATATGAGTTGCCTTTTTGGTTTTTTTGGTTTTGTTTTGTTTTGTTTTGTTTTGGGGGGGGGTTGTAGTTGTTTGGAATGTTTTGTTTTGTTGGAGGTTTTTGGTTGGTTTGGTTTTGACAGAATCAAGGCTTGAATTCAAGGGGTCTTGCACTCACTAGGTTTGCTTACTCACAACTGGTACTCTACTCCTGGAACAATACCCCTAGGCCAACTTTTTGCTAGTTAATTGGCAGTGGGGTCTCTCAGACTTTTCTACCCTGGCTGGCTTCAAACCACAATCCTCCAGGTCTCAGCCTTAGGTGTGAGCCACTGGTTCCACCAAAGCTGAACACTTTTTTTTTTTTTTCCAGTACTGGAGTTTAGACTCAAGCCCTTAGGCTTACTAGGCAGGCGCTCTGCTGCTTGAGCCAGGCCCCCAAGTTGGGTCCTTCCACTGGGATGTTACATGTGTCTCCTCCCAAGGAAACTGTCCAGACATAGCAGCACACACTGACAACCACGGTCCTTGCTCATGCTGTCAGGTGCTTATTCCTTCCCACTGAGAGCTCATCTCTCTTGGTGAACTGCTGACGGCTCACCACACTGCAGATCACACCACCCACACCCTCTGTGACCAGGACCACAGGATGGTCCAGTTCCTCAAGGAACACCAGGGCTTGGTAGGCCCTTACTCAAAATCTCTTCCTTGAAATTGTTCTAAAAATACAACCCTGCCAGGTGCAGGTTGCTCACACCCATCACCCTAGCTACTTAGGAGGCTGAGATCTGAGGATCATGTTTATTTACTTATTTATTTTTGGTCGGTCATGGGCCCTGAACTCGGCCTGGGTACTGTCCCTCAGCTCTTCAGCTCAAGGCTAGAGCTCAACCTGAGGATCATGGTTCAAAGCCAGCCTGGGCATGAAAGTCCATGAGACTCTTATCTCTAATTAAACACCAAAAAGCTGGAAGTGGAGCTGTGGCTCAGATGGTAAGCGCACTAGCCTTGGGGAGGGGGAGCTCAGAGACAGCTCCTGGGCTCCAAGTTCAAAACAAAACAAAAATCAGCCTTGAGGAGCTTGGGATGTAGCTTCATGGTAGAGTGCTTGTCTAGCGTACATGAAGCCCTGGGTTCGATTCCTCAGTATCACATAAATAGAAAAAGCCAGAAGTGGTGCCATGGCTCAAGTGATAGAGTACTAGCCTTGAGCCAAAGAAGCTTGGGGACAGTGCCCAGGAGTTCAAGCCCCAGGACTGACAAAAAAAGAAAAGAAAAAGAAAACCCTGAAGGCCATACATGTGGGTTAGGAGGACCCCAACCTCTACAGTGGATGGGTATCTGAAGCCCAGAACAGGAAGCAAGCCCCTAGATCACAAAGCAGCCAGGCCATGGCTCGGATGGAATGTCACTCATCACTATGGCTCTGCCTTGGCCTGGCCATGGGACCCTCCGCCCGCTCAGGAGGTTGCTGCCCTAGTTGTTCCTTTCCTGCAGCCTTAGTTTCTGGGCCAGATGCCAGATCCCAGAAAAGTCTGGGGGACCTTCCCGTTCCCCTTCTACCCCCTCCTCAGCTGGGACAAAGCTGGGAGAGAGAAAGAGGGCCACCCACGTCCCATCTGGGGCCAACCCCTCCCACACACTTAGCTTAGGAGCTGAGGCCTTCATTTCATCCCTGTTGCCTGCTTCTTCTTCAGCTTGCACCGCCAAGCGGATGAGGGCTCAGCACGACCTCCCCCCTCCCCCCCCCAACTCCCCCCCCCCCCAGCCCGCTGCTGCCAGAGAAAAGTTCCAGTAGACACACACAGAAAGAAGGTGCAGGTGTAAATATACACACATTCGTTCCCCTCTTCCTTCTCTTCCCCTTACTCTGCAGTTCTGGCTTTTCCTCCCAGCTCTCTCTGTATGGTTTTTATTTTATTTTATTTTTTGCTGGTAATGGGGCTTGAACTCAGGGCCTGGGCACTGTCCCTGAGCCTCTCTGCGCTCAAGGCTAGCGCTCTACCACGTGAACCACAGCTCCACTTCTGGCTTTCTCTGTTTATGGGTACTAGAGGAATCAAACCCAGGGCTTCATGTATGCTAGGTAAGCACTACCACGAAGCCACATCCCCAGCCCATCTCTCTATATTTGATGGAAGAATCTCTCAGGGCCTTGGGCTGTCCCTGAGCTGCTCTCTCTCTCTCTCTCTCTCTCTCTCTCTCTCTCTCTCTCTCTCTCTCTCTCTTTCTCTCTGTCTCTGTCTCTCTCCCTTTCTCTCTCTCGCTCTCTCTTTTAGAGCTCTCCAAGCACAGTATAAGCAAAAACTAAGTTCTGATCCTACTTACCACCTTGTCATGGTATCCAAGGCTTAGAGCTACTACCTCCTCCCATGAAATGAACATAAGAAAGACCCTCCTCCCAGTAATGCACCCCCATTAAATTAGGTGATTCAATTAGGTGCTTTAGCAGTGTGTCTGGCATCTACTCAGTCAGCAAAGGTTTTAATAAGGTTAAGTTAAATTCTTTGGCAATTTGGCAGGACTGTGTAAATACAGTGAGTCTCTAATTGGAAGTGGAGCTGTGGCTCAAGTGGTAGAGTAGTAGCCTGGGGCAAAAAGAAGCTCAAGGTCAGCACTCAGGCCCTGAGTTCAAGCCCCAGGACTGGCACACAAATAAAATTGAGTCTCCCACTTCCTGCCCACATGAATTAAGCAAGACGGGACCTAGGAGAAAAGTGAGGCAGAGCGTATGAATGGTGATGCTGGAATGAGGACTCAGATATAAGGATCTCCAACCTACTCCATGCTGCTAGCAGAGCTCCTGGTGGCTGGCAAAGTGCACTGGAAATGACCTGTGTGTGTCGGCACCAGAGATAAGGGAGGGTGATGGTGTCTGCCATGGGGCTCTGACAGGGCTGAAGGGCTGTACTTCCACTCGGGTCTACCAGAGGTGCCCAGTGGCTCAATGGAAGTTCATGTGCTCTGTCTACAGGTGAAGCCCCTTCTCTGAGGAAACGCTTACTGTGACTGGAGGAAGGGGCTCTGGCTCTCATCCCACCCAGCCATCATGAACACCTCAGCGCCCCCTGCCGTCAGCCCCAACATCACCGTCCTGGCACCGGGAAAGGGTCCCTGGCAAGTAGCCTTTATTGGGATCACCACGGGCCTCCTGTCTTTGGCCACAGTGACAGGCAACCTGCTGGTTCTCATCTCCTTCAAGGTCAACACCGAGCTCAAGACGGTCAATAATTACTTCCTGCTCAGCCTGGCCTGCGCAGACCTCATCATTGGCACCTTCTCCATGAACCTCTACACCACATACCTGCTCATGGGCCACTGGGCCCTGGGCACACTGGCCTGTGACCTCTGGCTGGCCTTGGACTATGTGGCCAGCAATGCCTCCGTCATGAATCTGCTGCTCATCAGCTTTGATCGCTATTTCTCGGTGACCCGGCCTTTGAGCTACCGTGCCAAGCGCACCCCTCGCCGGGCAGCTCTGATGATCAGCCTGGCCTGGCTGGTTTCCTTTGTCCTCTGGGCCCCGGCTATCCTCTTCTGGCAGTACCTGGTAGGGAAGCGGACAGTACTGGCCGGGGAGTGCTACATCCAGTTTCTCTCCCAACCCATCATCACCTTCGGCACAGCCATGGCCGCCTTCTACCTCCCCGTCACAGTCATGTGCACGCTCTACTGGCGCATTTACCGGGAGACGGAGAACCGGGCCCGGGAGCTGGCGGCCCTGCAGGGCTCCGAGACCCCAGGCAAAGGGGGTGGCAGCAGCAGCAGCTCCGAGAGATCTCAGCCAGGGGCTGAGGGCTCCCCAGACACCCCTCCCGGCCGCTGCTGTCCATGCTGCCGGACCCCCAGGCTGCTGCAGGCCTACAGTTGGAAAGAGGAAGAGGAAGAGGACGAAGGCTCCATGGAGTCCCTCACCTCCTCCGAGGGAGAGGAGCCTGGCTCCGAAGTAGTGATCAAGATGCCCATGGTGGACCCCGAAGCCCAGGCTCCCACCAAACAGCCCCCCAAGACCTCCCCGAATACAGTCAAGAGGCCCACCCGGAAAGGGAGGGATCGATCCGGCAAAAGCCAGAAGCCCCGTGGGAAGGAGCAGCTGAGCAAGCGGAAGACTTTCTCCCTGGTCAAGGAGAAGAAGGCGGCTCGGACCCTGAGTGCCATCCTGCTGGCCTTCATCCTCACCTGGACACCCTACAACATCATGGTGCTGGTGTCCACGTTCTGCAAGGACTGCGTCCCCGAGACCCTGTGGGAGCTGGGCTACTGGCTGTGCTACGTCAACAGCACCATCAACCCCATGTGCTACGCACTCTGTAACAAAGCCTTCCGGGACACCTTCCGCCTGCTGCTGCTCTGCCGCTGGGACAAGCGACGCTGGCGCAAGATCCCCAAACGCCCCGGCTCTGTGCACCGCACCCCCTCCCGCCAATGCTGATGGGGAGGGGGGAGAGAGGGAGATCCACCCACCACCACTCTCCTGGCATCCTTCCACCCCAGCCCCAGGGAGAGGCCAGTGGCAAGTGGGCAGGTGGCGGTGTCCTCAGACCCAGGGCCCCTGCTCAGGTCCCACCCAGCTCCCCTGCTTCCCCTGGGGCACCTTCCTGGGACAGACCTGCCAACTTGTCAGAACTTTGCTCTATTCCCAGGCAGGGAGTGTGACCCGGGGAACTGGCTTTTTTTTTTTCCTGTTCCCTGTGGTGTGGGAATAGACTCTTCACCAGGAAGAAGGCCTGGGAGGAGGATCCGGGCTTTGCACTCTTGTTTGCTGTTTGAGTTTAGGCAGGAAGTCAGGAGCCAGCAAGACGGGCCAGGAGTTTAAAGCCACAATCTTCCTTGGCCCAGCAGGGAGCCCGGAGTACAAGGAGAGAGGCTGCCCCCTCATCGAGGGCTCCGGTGGGGTACTGACACCCATCCCCAAGAAAGCAAAGAGCTAGGGGATCCCTCGCTGGAGACTCCCCCGCCCCGCCCCCAAAGGCTCCACATGTCTAGCGAGGACCTAGACACCTGCTCCAGAAGTGTCCAGCTCCCCCCTTACAAATGTCCCCCAGAACACTTCCAAAGCAATTGACTGTAATCAACCAGAGAAAGGTACCAAACCCGGTCAACTTAGCTGGTTGCACATCCAGTCCCAGAGCAAGGCAGCAGCAGGACCAGACACCAGGTGTCCTAACTGTCATTTCCCGGGGGGGGGGGGGGGGGGAAAGGGGTGCCTGCTATCTAGTTCCACACCCATCCACCCTGCTCCCTCTCCTCCAGAATAACCTCAGCCCTCCCTCCTGGCTCACAGCCCTCACCTGGATGGATCTGCTCTGTGCAGATCTAGTCAGGGCCTCCCGCATGCTGCCTGCCTCCAGCCCTGCCCCCACACAGGCCTGGCCCAGCCAGCAGCTTCTCCTCCTGTGAGCTCCCCCTCGTCCATCCTCTGCATGGCCTCCTAGCCACCCTGCACTCCAGGCCCAGCCTCGCCCCAAATGTTCTTTCCTTCCATCCTCAGCGTGTGCTGAGTCTGTGAATAAACCACTTAACCAGCAGGCACTAAGCAACCTTCCTCCCTGTGTTGGCTCAAGGCCTTGACTTCAAGGCCAGGACAGGATCCGGCAGGGAGGGCCCAAGTATTGTGGAATGTGGGCTGCTGCCCTGAGGTGGTTCCTAGAGAGGGATCTACCAAAGCCTGTGCGATCCAGAATCCCAAGGTCCCTGGCTCAGGTGAGGAGGCTGCACCAGGGACACCTGGCCTCTGGAAAGCGAGCAGCCAGGTGAAATGAACTGCTCAGGCTCGGGTCCCTGCATACTCTCTGATGGTGCTGTCAGAAGTGGTTTCTCTGGGGCCTTGTCATAGAGGAAACAGCTGGGTGCTCGTAGTGCACACCTATAATCCTACTTACTCAAGAGACTGAGATCTGAGGATTGTGGTTCGGGGCCAACCTGGGCAGAAAAGTCAGCTGATGCTCTTATCTCCAGTTAACCAGCAAAGAGCCGGAAGTAGAGCTGTGGTTCAGGTGGTAGGGCATCAGCCTTGAGTGAAAAAAACATGCAAGGTAGCAAGTTTCTGAGTTCAAGCCCCAGACCCAGCAGTGGGACAAGGGGAGGGGCCAGGAAGGGAAGAAGATGAGGAAAGTGAGGCCCACAGACCAAGAAGAATTGTTCAGACCTAACCCACCAAACAACACCTCGGGCTTCCAGCCAGTTCACAGCTTCCTGACTCCTAGTCTATGGAGACAACAGGCCTAGGGTACCCTAGGCCAAAGTGCTCCCTCAGTGGGTCCCCTTGGGTCATGTTACAGGAGCTTCATTGGTGAGAGGCCCCCAAGCCCTGATATAAAAGAATCTAGAGAAGTTAATCACACAGCCTAGAGCAGGGGCTTGTTAAAGTAGTAAGTCAATGGATGGGGGGCGGGGAGGGTATCCCCAAGACTACCCTTAAGCTGCTAAAGGAAAACACAGAACTCAGCAAAAAGTTACAGTTACAGTTGATTAGAGTGAAGGAACTCAAAGCAAAAGAGCAACGGGAGAAAAGCGCACAGGGCAGAGTCTAGGAGAGAGCAAGGGGAAGCTTCCGCTGCTGCCCTGTCCACGTGGAGCCACCTAGGCAGGGCTCCCTTCTCTCGGCAATGAGGTGTGATAAACACAGGATGTGATAAACACAGGATGTGCCTGCAGCCAGGAAAGCTCACCCAGCCTCTGTGCCCAAGGTTAAGAACAGTAGAGGAAAGCCAGGTGTGGTGGCTCACGCCTATAATCAGGTTGAGATCTGAGGATGGTGGTTCAAAACCAGTCTGGGCAGGAAAGGCCAGGAGACTCTTATCTCCAGTAAACCACTCAGAAAACTGGAAGTGATGCTCTGGCTCAAGCCTTGAGATGAAGAGCTGAGGGACAGCACCCAGACCTAGAATACTAGAGATTCTCCAGATTACCTCTGGTGTCCAGCAACCTCCAAAGCTTAAAGGAACATAGTACAAGCCAAGCCTTCCCCTAGGAATCACATTTTTTAGCATAGATGACCTGATGTGCTCCAAGATGCACAGGTAAGCGAAGGCCGTCTTTCCAGGCAGGCAATCCTGGCATTATCAGTCTGCTGGTCAGATAAGGCTCAACTCTTCTTTGAAATATTCAGGGCATTGGGCTGGGAAGGTGGCTCAGTGGTAGAGCGCTTGCCTTGCAAACCAGAGGCCCTGGGTTCGATTCCTCAGCACCACATAAGCAAAAAGAAAAAAGCCGAAGTGGCGCTGTGGCTCAAGTGGTAGAACGCTAACCTTGAGCTGAAGAGCTGAGGGCCAGTGCCCAGGCCCAGAGTTCAGGCCCCACAATCGGACCAAAAAAAAAAAAAAAAAAAGTTGAAATATTCAGGGCTTGAACAACTCAGACCTACTGAGTGAACAGTGGGCCAGATCAGCAGGACTGCTGTCACCTAAAAGCCTGTTAATCAGGTAAAATCTTGGTGTCATCCTTGATTGACTAATGTGGAAACCAGTCATCCATTTTTATTTTTGTCTTTTGTTGGTGGTGGTTTTGAATGCAAATCCAGGTGATCATCAAGCAGGTGATCTACCACTAGAGCCACACCCCCAAGCCCTTTTTGCTTTTTTTTTTTTTTGCAGTCCTGGAGCTTGAACTCAGAGCCTAGACATTGTCCCTGAGCTTCTTTTGCTCAAGGCTGGCACTCTACCACTTGAGCCACAGCACCACTTGTGACTTTTTCTGTTTATGTGGTAATGAGGAATGGAACACGGGGCTTCATGCATGCTGGGCAAACACTCTACCACAAAGCCACATTGCCAGCCCTTTAGTTAATTTTCAAGTAGAGACTTGCCTTTTGGGTTTTATTGCTGTTGTTGTTGTTGTTGTTCTTGTTGTTTGTTTTTTGTTTTGGGGGGTTTTTTTTGTATGCCAGTCCTGGGACTTCAATTCAGAGCCTGGGTACTGTCCCTGAGCGTTTGTGCTCAAGATTAGCATTCTACCACTTAAGTCATGGCTCCACCTCCCATTTCTTGGTGGTTAATTGGAGATAAGAGTCTCCTCACAGACTTTCCTGCCTGGGCTGGCTTTGAACCCTGATCCTCAGATTTCAGCCTCCTGAGTAGCTAGGATTACAGGCATGAGCCATCAGCACCCAGCTTGTGTCTTGTGTTTTTGCCCAGAGTTGGATTCTACCTATCTAGGGTCACCAGCATAGCTAGGAATCCACCCTGCTTATTGATTGAGACAAAGTCTTACTAATAGCTGGGAATACAGGGATAAGCTGCCACACTTGGCCTCAACCTTATCTTTTAATAGTCATACTCCAGGTGATTCTAATGTCAGATAAAGTTTGAGAAAAACCTACCTTAGAGGGATGAGATCCTGGGTGGGGCTTAACCCTTTCAGGAAGAGTGGCAATGATTGACCCCACACACAGCTGTCAAGATTCCCAGAAGCCTTTGCAAACTTCCAACACTACAGGCAAGGGAAGTCAATTGAAGAGGTTGACAGGAGAGACTAGCCAGAGGCAGCAGGAAGTGGCTCAAAGACAAACCCTGTTCCTGTCCCTTCCCCCTCCCCTAGCACAACTCCCTAGATCACCAGCACAACACTTCCAGAGGGCCCCTCCCTTCCTCCTGCGCCTTCATGGTCCTGAGCCCCCTTTAGGGATGAATGCTCTGCCCAGAATCAAAGGCAGCAGAACTGAGGTCCTGGGAAGCAGAGAGCCTGAGAGAGCTGAGCAGCATCAGGAGAATGGAAGCTAGAGCATCAACTGGCCTGATCTCTCCTGAAGACTAGCAGTGGAGGGATCCAAGCTGGTACTGGCATCAGGAAAGGAGCTAGCAGCTCACACTTGTCTTGAGGACTTCTCATAACGAGGTGCCCACCCTATTCCACACCCAGCAACCTTAGGCCCATCTCCTAGCCTCTGAAAGAGGAATGGTCCCTTGCTGAAGAGCCAGGAGGATGACATGGACTGCAGTGGGGAGATATTTGGTGGCTCTCTGGTGTCACCACAAGTATGGACCAGGCCCAGCTCTTTCCTCCATCCTGGCTTTGGAAAGAAACTTGAATCCTGACATGACTTACCTAAAGGAATATCAGGGAACACTTCCCTGGACAGGAGAGGGTACACAAAGAGGCTTCCAAGAATTGGGGTCTATGCCCTGAAGGCCTCTGAAGTAGGATTTCTACAGACCCAGAGGCCAGAGAATGGAGGAAATGACAAGAGCTGAAAGGGAGTTGGGCTGCACGGGCATCCTTCCACCCCAAACACAACTGTCACCCCTGCCTCAAGGGAGTCTTTCTTTGCCCCAGAAACAAAGGCCTTTTAGTCCCTGAACAGGAAATAGAGAGAAAGATGTGAGTGCCAACCCCCTTCCTGTTACTACCACCTGGTTGGAACAGGCCTGGGAGATGGGGACCCCTAAGGTGCTTCTCACCTCCTTCATCCCTAACTCAGCCCCTGCCTCTACTCCCATGTCACTTTAGCGCCACCTGCTGACAACTAATGGCATAATCTTGCCAAGAAACCTAATGCTGGCTGGGTCTTCTGTGGGCCTGCTTCCCAAGGCAACTGGACAAGAGAAGAAAACTGATGAGGCTCTTGGCCACTCCAGCTCCTGCCCCCACCCCCCCAACTTCATCAGGAACTTAAAGCCCCAGAAGTGCCTTGTTTAGTTGGCTCTTGTTTTAAATATGAAGAGATAGTAGACCAATCTCACCAACTAAGCAATGTTTAAGGGGCCCCAGCACCTCAAGAGAGCTCCATTTTGAAAATACTGCTTTCTTTCCCCCCCACCCCCCACCCCAGTCCTTGCCTTCCCCCAGCTCCCGGATTCCACTCTCCCTCTTGTTCCTGGCCTGCCTGGCACCAGTATTCACACAGTTGCTCGCCAACGAGCTGGGAATCTGCCTGGACTCTTGTCCTCCCTATCCTCAGTCTACCTCCGAACAATTCCCAAATTCATACAGTTTGCTCCAGCCCACACGGCTGCTATCCCACAGCAGACCCCATGCTGCAAGTGCTAAAACAATCCCTTCTTTAAGGGCGACTAGTTTAGATTGTGCAAGCCAAGACAGAAATAAAGGCCATTACGTAAGAACCCATACAATATACACAGTGTATGGTCTGCCATTGCAGTCAAAGCAGAGGTCAGGAAAGGCCTATCTGGCAGAAGGAAGTCCTAAAGGTTACCTGAGAATTAGATGGCCTCACCCATCTTACCAATCAAATCATTGTCTAAAGATTAGGAGTCCCTGACCTAATAGGACTATGTGTATTCACCCCGCTCAGAGAGTATAAAGGCTACACACAGAAGCTGCCATTTTGAGTCTCCTCTCCCATAGCCTGAGTGGGAAGCAGGAAATGTTTCTCTCCATTTTTGCTCAAACTGTCTGTGTGTGTGTGTGCGCACGCACGCGCCCACATGCCTATATGCATGCACACCAGCATTGGGGCTTGAAATCAGGGCTTTGTTCACTCAAGACTAGCACTCTACCACTTGAGCCACAGCTCTAGTTCTGGAATTTTTGATGGTTAACTGGAGACAAGTCTCATGGAGTTTCTTGTCTAGATTGGCTCCAAGCCACAATTTTCAGATCAGTCTTATGAGTAGCTATGATTAGAGGCGTGAGGCACTGTCACCCAGTCCCTATAAACTTAAAGGGAGGGGGGAGATCATAGACTATATATAAGCTAATGAGCATAGCTATGTTCCAATCAATGATTTTATATGAATTTCACATGATTTTCATGAGTAACCCAACATTATCCTTTTGGTTTATTTTTCAATCCCTCTTCCTCTGATTTCTTTTGTTTTGGGGTCATTATGGCAATAATGCCCTGAGCTCAGAACTCAAAAATAAATAAATACATACATAAAATAAATAAATAAATACAAAGCCCTGCCTATAATACTAGCTACTCAAGAACCTAAGATCTGAGGATTTTGGTTCAAAGCCAACCTGAGCAGAAAAGTCCATGAGACTCTTGTCTCCAATTAACCACCAAAAGGCTAAAAGTAGAGCTGTAGCTCAAGTGGTAGAGTGTCAGTCTTGAGCAAAAAAGTTAAGAGACAGTGTCTAGGCCCTGAATTCAAGCCTCAGTACTGGCACAAACACACACACACACACACACACACAGTCACAATCAGTGTGTAGTGGCATAGGCCTGTAATCTTAGCCACTTGGGATGCTGAGACAGATGATAAATTGGAAGCCAGCCTGGCTACCTAGTGACATTCATATCTCAAAAAAAAAAAAATATGTAAAACCCATTTTACCTCACAACTGATGCAGAAACAGGCCCAGCAGCCATAACTAGCCAACTTCTGCATTAATCATCCTCATTCTCATTCCTTCTCCAAGCTCCAGCCAAAGTGATTTGGCAACACATAGATCTGATGCTTTCAGTTTCTTATTTAAAATTAGCTCATTGATTGAGATAATAATGATAATAGTAATACTTAAAATGTTTTCAAGCCGATCTTGTTGAGGGGTGTAGTTCAGTGGTAGGGTATTTGCAGGGGGTGGATCCAAGATGGCAGTTCTAGCATGGATGAAACTCTGGGTTTGATGGACAGTCTTAAGCCAAAAACCTTCACACTCAACCTCTTCAGTAATATTTCCCTCCAGGGACTTTAAAATTCTCTTGGTCCTCATGCATGCCCAGCTCACTCCATACTTTTCCAGTTCCTCTGGAATATTCTTTTTTATTTTTTTTCCTATCGGTCGTAGGGCCTGAACTCTGGGCCTGGGCGCTGTCCCTCAGCTCTTCAGCTCAAGGATAGCGCTCTATCACTTGAACCACAGCGCCACTTCCAGCTTTTTTCTTTTTGCTTATGTGGTGCTGAGGAATCGAACCCAGGGCCTCAGGCATGCAAGGCAAGCGCTCTACCACAGAGCCACCTTTCCAGCCCTCCTCTGGAATATTCTAGTCTCACTTTGCATGGATTCATTTGATTCCTTCAAGATCCAGGGAAAGGGCTGGGATGTAGCTCAGTGGCAAAGCACTTGCCTAGCAAGTGCAATGTCCTGGGTTCGATCCCCAGTACCAAAAAAAAAGAAAAGAAAAGAAAAGAAAATACAAGATCCAGGGAAAGCCAAGCATCAGTGACTCAGGCCTGGAATCCTAGTTACTCAGGATGCTGAAATCTGAGAATCTTGGTTTATAGCCAGCCTAGGCAGAAGAGTCCATGAGACTCTTACTTCCAATTAACTACACACACACACACACACACACACACAAGCTAGAAGTAACAGTGTGGTTCAATTGGTAGAACATCAGCCTTGTGTAAAACAAGTGATAGTACAAGACCATGAGTTCAAGCCCTAAATATTGGCATCAAAAACTCCATTAAAAATTTTTTAAAAAAACAGCCAGGCACCGGTGGCTCACGCCTGTAATCCTAGCTACTCAGGAGGTTGAGATCTGAGGATTGTGATTCAAAGCCAGCCTGGGCAGGAAAGTCCATGAGACTCTTATCTCCAATAAACCACTAGAAAACCAGAAATGGCACTGTGGCTCAAGCGGTAGAGCGCTTGCCTTGAGCTGAAGAGCGCAGGGACAGCATCCAAGCCGAGTTCAAGCCCCACAACTGACCAAAAAAAAAAAAAAAAAATACACAGAGAGAGAGAAAAAGAGCACCAACACATACATTAGGGCTACAGGACACCTCCATAGATAGCTGAAGCCAGAGATAGAGGAAATGGTCAAAGAGGCACTATGATGGGAGGCTGGGGGGGGGGGCCCTGAAGAACCACTGAACAGAGAGGAGACTGTGGAGAGGTTCAAGAGGAAGGGAGGTGATGTGTGAGGTGCGTAGGGAGATGGGTTCACAGAACCCCTCCTCCTCCACTGGTCTTCCTTGAAGGGCTGTCCTGAAGGACTTTGGTATGTCGGGCCAGCTCCTAGGTCATGGAAACTGTGGAACTTGTCTTCTCATGGCTCTCTGCCTCTACTTCCCCCTCCCTCCCAGGGCCATTCTGCCACATTTATTCAGGCTGTCTCTGGACACTGAAGGAGTCTGGTTACCTAGAGGGAAACCTGCTAAAGGAGTCCCCACAGGCATCCACCCCTGGGTAGTGGGGAATCTCCACCGCTGGACAGCAACAGTGCCATCTTGGTACCAGGCTGTCATGGCAGGACTATGCCTGGAAGTTAGAGCCAAACTGAAGTTTGTTTGTTTTAATAATCTTTTTTTTTTTTTTCTGGTTGTGGAGCTTAAACTCTGGGCCTGGGCACTGTTCTGAGCTCTTCAGCTCAAGGCTAGCACTCTACCACTTGAGCCATAGCACCCACTTCCAGCTTTTTCTGTGTATGTGGTGCTGAGGAATTGAACCCAGGGCCTCATGCATGCAAGGCAAGCACTCTAGCACTGAGCCACCTTCCCAGCCCCTGTTTTAATAATCTTTAACAGTTATTTTTCCTTTTTATTGGATTGATTTTTATATTTATGTTTTATGTTTATGTGACACTAAGGAATTGAACTCAGAACCTCATGCCTGCTAGGCAAGTATTTGCCTACCAAGCCACATTCCCTGCCCCTCCAAACTGAAGTGTTTTTTGTTTTGTTTTGTTGGTCATGCGGCTTTAACTCTCAGCCTGGATGCTGTCCCTCAGCTCCTCAACTCAGAGCTAGCGCTCTACCACTTGAGCCACAATGCCACTCCCTGTTTTTTGGTGGTTTATTAGAGATCTCACAGACTTTCCTGCCCAGGCTGGCTTTGAACCGTGATCCTCAGATCTCAGCCTCCTGAGTAGCTAGGATTACAGGCATGAGCCACTGGCATCCGGCTTCAAACTGAAATTTTATCTCAGCACTGACCCCTTCCTTAGGAGCTGGGTGATTTTTGTGTAACTTAATAAACATCTCTGAACTTTCATTTCCTTCCAACATCTAAGACAGTTTCTTTCCTTCTTCCTTCTTTCCTTTCTTTCATTCTTTTTTTTTAGAGCTTGAATTCAGGGCCTTGCACTTTTGCTTGATTGGTTTTGGTTTTATGTTTTTTTGTTTGTTTGTTTTTTGCTCAACAATGGCACCTAGTCCACTTGAGCCAAAGTGGAGAAAAAGCTACTTCTGGCTTTTTGCTGGTTAATTAGAGATAAGTGTCTCACAGACTGTCCTGCCTGGTCTGGCTTGGAACAGTGATCCTCAGATCTCAGCATCCTGAATAGTTAGGATTATGAGCATGAGACCCCAGCCTTCAGCTGTAAAGTACTCTGAATGGTGGCGTACAACACAAGGAGTTCTGAAAATCCCTGGCAGGGGCTTGGTGGTAGAGTGTTTGGCCTAGCATGCATGAAGCCCTAGGTTCGATTCCTCAGTACCACATAAACAGAAAAGAAAAAGAAAGAAAGAAAGAGAGAGAGAGAGAAAGAGAGAAAGAGAGAGAGAAAGAGAAAGAAAAAGAAAGAAAGAAAGAAAGAAAGAAAGAAAGAAAGAAAGAAAGAAAGAAAGAAAGAAAGAAAGAGAAAGAAAGAAAGAAAGAGAAAGAAAGAAAGAGAAAGAAAAAGAAAGAAAGAAAGAAATCCCAAGCCAGGCTCCAGTGGCTCACACTTGTACTCCTAGCTACTCAGGAGGCTGAGATCTGAGGATCATGGTTCAAAGCCAGCCCGGGCAGGAACATCTGTAAGATTATTATCTCCAATTAACCACCAGAAAACTGGAAAGTGGCGCTGTGGCTCAATGAGTGCTCACCTTGAGCTCAGGGACAGTACCCAGGGCCAGAGTTCAAGACCCATGACTGACCAAAAAAAAAAAAAAAAAAGAAAAGGAAATTAAAAAAAAAAAAAAAACACTTGGCAAAGAAACAGGGTCACAGCTCACTTCCCCTAGGACTGCTGTCACAAAGTACTACACACATAGGGTGTCTTAGAACAACAGGAGTTGATTGTCTCACAGATCTGGAGTCCAGAAGTCTAAACTTAAAGGGTTGGCAGGGTCCACCTCCCTCAAGGCCTACGGAGAAGAATCCTCCCTTGTTTTTTTTCCAGCTTCTGGTGGCCTCAGGCATTCGTTGTCCTGAAGCTGTAGCTCTGCTGACGGCTGGCCTTCCCGGGCCTTCTCCCCTTCTACACCTGCCTCTGCCTAATCCCTTTCTCACAAGGACACCAGTCATCCTGGATTCAAGACCGCCCTCCTCCAGTATGACACCCCACCCCACCCACCCCCACCCCTGCCCCAGTTATGTCTGCCCTCTGTGGCCCTGTGGGTTAGGGCTCTCCTATGTTGTGTTTTTTTTTAATTTGGGGTGGGATGAGGACATAATTCATAAGAGTATAGCTCAGGGGCTGGGAAGGTGGCTCAGTGGTAGAGCGCTTGCCTTGCATGTATGAGGCCCTGGGTTGGATTCCTCAGCACCACATAAGCAAAAAGAAAAAAGCCGGAAGTGGCACTGTGGCTCAAGTGGTAGAGCACTAGTCTTGAGCTGAAGAGCTCAGGGACAGCGCCCAGGCCCAGAGTTCAGGCCCCACGACCGGACCCCTTCCCCCCCCACACCAAAAAAAAGAGTATAGCTCAGTGCCCAGTATCAGGCCAGGCTTCCAGGAAGTTCTTTAGGACTGTCTCTGCAGGAAGCCACCTGGGAGACAGGATGGAGGGCACTCCAGGGCTTCTAGTCTGGGTGTCTCCAGCAGGGACATCTTAAAGCACCAGGACCTCTAGTTTCCTCTTCTGATCACCCATTGCAGAATTCTCACTAGGCACAAGTACTTGTGTCATGATGTCTCTCAAAGAGCGTATCAGACCATGAGGCTCTCTTGCAATATATGCATTTATGTCAAACCTCCCTGATGCTGGCTCCCCCTCTTCTTCCTCTCTGCTCCTAGTGTTAGAAATAAAAGTCAGTGGAAGAGCCAGGCGCCGGTGGCTAATGCCTGTAATCCTAGCAACTCAGGAGGTTGAGATATGAGGATCACGGTTCAAAGCCAGCCTGGGCAGGAAAGTCCATGAGACTCTTATCTCCAATAAACCACTAGAAAACCGGAAGTGGCGCTGTGGCTCAAGAGGTAGAGCACTCGCCTTGAGCTGAAGAGCACAAGGACAGTGCACAAGCCCAGAGTTCAAGCCCCACGACCAACAAAAAAAAAGTCAGTGGCAAGAGCCAGGCACTAGTGGTTCATGCCTATAATCCCAGCTACTCAGGCTGAGATCTGAGGATCTCAGACCTAACTCAGGCAGAAAAAAATCTAAAGACTCTTACTTCCAACTAAGCAGCAAAAAGCTGGAAATGAGGTATGGCTCAAGTGGTAGAACACCAGCCTTAAGCAAACAAGCTAAAGAACATGCTGAGCACAGGTGTCACACACCTGTAATCCTGGCTACACAGGAGGCTGAGTTCTGAGGGTCATATTTGAAGACAGCCTAGGCAGGAAAGTCTGTGAGACTCCTATCTCCAACTAACTACCAGAGAAGTAGAGCTGTAGCTTAAGTGGTAGAGCATCAAGAGATAGCACCCAGATCCTAAATTCAAGCCCCAGAACAAGGAGGAAACGAAAGAAAAGGAAAGGAAAGAAAGAAAGAAAGAAAGAAAGAAAGAAAGAAAGAAAGAAAGAAAGAAAGAAAGAAAGAAAGAAAGGAAGGAAGGAAAGAGGAAGGAAGGAAGGAAAGAAAGAGAGAGAAAGGGAGGGAGGGAAGAAGGAAGGAAGGGAGGGAAGAAGGGAAAGGAAAGGAAGAGAGAGAAAGAGAAAAGTCAAGTGCTGGTAGCTCATACCTGTAATCCTAGCTACTCAGGAGGCTGAGATCTGAGGACCACAGTTCAAAGCCAAGCCCAGGCAGGAAAATGCATGACTCTTATCTTCAATTAACTACCTGAAAATCAGAAGGGGAGCTGTGGCTCAAGGTGGTAGAGCAGTAGTTTTGAGCAAAAAAGCGCAGGGACAGCCTAGGCCCTGAGTTCAAAGCCCTTGAAGAAAGAAAGGAAGGAAGGAAGGAAGGAAGGAAGGAAGGAAGGAAGGAAGGAAGAAAGGAAGGAAGGAAGGAAGAAAGAAAGAAAGAAAGAAAGAAAGAAAGAAAGAAAGAAAGAAAGAAAGAAAGAAAGAAAGAAAGAAAGAAAGAAAGAAAGAGCCGGGCGCTGGTGGCTCACGCCTGTAATCCTAGCTACTCAGGAGGCTGAGATCTGAGGATCGTGGTTCAAAGCCAGCCCGGGCAGGAGAGACTGTGAGACTCTTATCTCCAATAAACCACCAGAAAACCGGAAGTGGCACTGTAGCTCAAGTGGTAGAGCGCTCGCCTTGAGCTGAAGAGCTGAGGGACAGCGCTCAGGCCCAGAGTTCAAGCCCCATGACCGACCAAAAAAAAAAAAAAAAAAAAGAAAGAAAGAAAGAAAGAAGGGAGGGAGGAAGGGAGGGAAGGAAGGAAAATGGGAGAGAGAGAGAGATCTAACCCCTCCCCCTCAAGCCAACTGACCTCTGTCAGAGTCACTACTGCATGGTATTGCTCATATCCTCCTCCAGGCTAATCACTCTGCTCCTTTAGCCTTTGCCTTCCTTCACTCAGCTTCCTGGACTACCACAATACTCTTGCTGACACCACACTAAGCCAGTCCCATTATCCATCTTCCACATAGGCTGTCCAGCTGTCGAGGAAGTAGTGTCAAGCAACACAAGGTTTCTGACCTCACTCATGGCCTCATGGCCTACCTCACCACCATTGTATGTGTCTCAGTCAGTTCTGTCTTGTTACCTACCAAATGTGGGGTTTGTCTGTATTTTTTTTGTTTTGTTTTGTTTTGGGGGGGGGGGTCCGGTCGTGAAGCCTGAACTCTGGGCCTGGGCGCTGTCCCTCAGCTCTTCAGCTCAAGGCTAGTGCTCTACCACTTGAGCCACAGCGCCACTTCTGGCTTTTTTCTTTTTGCTTATGTGGTGCTGAGGAATCAAACCCAGGGTCTCATGCATGCAAGGCAAGCGCTCTACCACTGAGCCACCTTCCCAGCCCCGGGTTTGTCTGTTTTTTACTTTATTTATTCAATGCTAGTACTAGGGCTGGAACTCAGGGCTTGAGTGAAGTCCCTGATCTGTTTTGCTCAAGGCTAGCTCTCTACCACTTGAGCCACAGCTCCACTTTAGTGCTTGGGGGGTGGGGGCGCCTAGGATGGCTTTGAACCACAATCCTCAGATCGCAGCCTCTTGTGTAGCTAGGATGACAGTCGTGTGCCATCAGTGTTTGTTCTTGACTTCTGTCTCCTCAGGAGCCCAAGTGTGGTGATAGGCACACCGTGGCCATCTCTGCTCAAGAAACTGAGGCAGGAAAACCACTTGAACCCAGCCATAGGGTTTGGAACCATCTTATCCAGAAGAGACAGGGAGAAAGAAAGGTAGGGTGAAATATCTGAGGTCTTTGTTTGGTTAAGAAACCTTGCAGCCTGTAAGGGTTTCATGTTTTTAACCTCATGCATGTGGGTGAGGAGAGACGTACCATTATTTCCTCTGTGACTTAATGGGGAAAATTCACAGGCATTTATACTCTTTAGATAAGAGAGATTGCCAGGGCAACACATTGTTAAGAAAGACAAGCAATCAGAACTCACAAGCTTTTTAAGTTAAAGGTTATGTTCCCAGGACAAAGCAACAGCCTTTTAAATCTGATATTCTGACAAGTCTCTTTGCGGAAATAACATTTGCAAGGATGTTTTTTATGATACAGAAAGAATCTGCTTTGATTCTGCTACTGTAGAAAGTAAAGAAACATTTTGGATCATACCAAGATTTTTTTCCCCCTCTGTCAGCACTAGGTTGAAGAACCCGTAGTTCTCAAGATAGCACCAGAGAAGGCCCAGGGTGCAGTCTCTTCAATCCCAGCACTGACAAGGAACAAGTGAGAAGATTGGGGAGGAAGGGAAGGAGAGGAGAAAAGAGGAAGGAGAGGAAAGAGGAAGGGAGGAAAGGGAGGAAAGGGAGGGAAGGAGGAAGGAAGGAAGGAAGGGAGGGAGGGAGGGAGGGAGGGAGGGAGGAAGGAAGGAAGGAAGGAAGGAAGGAATTGTCTGGCAATCAGTTTACACATCTCTCAAACAGTGGCTCTCCACTCTCTCACATAAGGGCTCATCAAACTCAGTGCACATCCACTGGGATATGGGTAAAGTGCAGATTCTGATTCAACAGACCTAGGGCAGACCTGAGATTCTGCATTCCCAATAAGTAAGTTGTTACCAAGGTTTTACACAAATACTGGACTAAGAAAACCTTGGGTGTTTATTCATAATCCATCCTTTCTCCATAAACCTCCAACACTTGGAAGGCATGAATCCTTACTCTCAGCTGACAAAACCTTGTCTCCTATTTCATGGGGAAAATAAAAACACCCTGAAACACATATGAAAGATAGATGAGAGAGAGAGAGAATATTTGTACCCAGTCAAACATAGTGTCCATGACTCATGCCTGTGATCCTAGCTACTCAGGAGGCTGAGATCCGAAGATAGTTTGAAGCCAGCAAGGGTGGGAAAGTCTCTTACTTAGATCCTTATCTCTAATAAACTACATTAAGAGCAAGAAGTGGTGCTGTAGCTAAAGTCGTAGAGCATTAGCCTTGAACAAAAACAGCTAAGGGACAGCACCTAGGCCTTGAGTTCAAGCCCCAGGACACCCCCCCCCCCGCCCTCACACGCACACATTAAATTTAGCCAGGTGCTGGTAGCTCACACCCTCAATCCTAGTTACTCAGGAGGCTGAGACCTGAGGATTCAGAACCTATGAGAGCAAGTTCAAAACCAGCCTAAGCAGGAAAGTCTGTAAGACTCATCTCCAATTAACCACCAAAAAGACAGAACTGGAGCTATGGCTAAAGTAGTAAGCCATCAGTCTTGAGCCAAAAAACAAAACTCTGGGACAGCACCCAGACACTGACTATTAGTGTGCGTATACACACACCCACACACACCCCCCACACACACACAATCTGCTTTTGTCAAGTTCACCTAAGGCCTTGACAAGTAAAGGACCAATGGCTATGCCCTCACCTAACCCCTCATCAGGTTAACCACTTCCTGACCCTCTGGTCCCCACCCACACCTTCTTATGTATGTCATAGCTCCCCCTTCTCAGTCTCCAGGCAGAGCTTGCCACTTGGTCCTCTTCTATTCACTTCTCTGGCCATCAATACCAGCTGCACACCAGACTCCAGATCCACATCTCCAACTCACATCTCCCTACCCACACCATACTAGCACAGCCAACAAACATCTTGCCATTCCCACCTAAGTTCTCCAAGGCATCTAAGCCTAAACTGAACTGTTCTTTTTTTTTTTTTTTTTTGCCAGTCCTGGGGCTTGAACTCAGGGCACTGTCCTTGAGCTTCTTTTGCTCAAAGCTAGCACTCTTACCACTTGAGCCACATCACCACTTCCAGCTATTTCTGTGTATGTGGTACTGAGGAATGGAACCCAGGGCTTCATGCATGCTAGGCAAGCACTCTACCACTAAGCCACATTTCCAGGCCTTGGTTTCTCTTTAATGCCACTCCTGAAGTTATGCCATCACCTTAAATGGCAAGTCCAATCTTCTTTTGGACTTTTATTCTATTGGATTTTTTTTTTTGGTCCAACCAGAAGTCCTTAAAAATCACTTCTGATTCTTCCATTTCTAGGGTAAGCTAACCTCACCCCTACCATTGTGTGAGTGGGAACAGGGTGCCCCTCTGCATGGGCGCATGACTTGGCAGAAGAAAAGGAATGCCCTGAGTCCTGAGACTCAGGATGCACCAGCATGGTTACAAGCAGAGCATGTTCTGAATCCCAGCACCACCCACACCCCACCCAGGGCAGCCGATGCCTTTGTGCCCAGCCACATACATCTTGGCAGCCTGGCCCCTGTGGCAGCATCCCAGGCTGTTCCATCTAGAACACAATTGTACTTCCTACTACTTGCCGCCTGCTTCCTGCCCATTCCAAATGTGGTCCTGCTTCTTCCTGGCAGTTCCTGATGGCCTTTCAGTAAATTCCTTCATTGCTTAAGAAAGCCAGGTTATCCAACTGATACCATCTAGTAATATGCACAGATCCCTCTCACCGTGTGTGTGTGTGTGTGTGTGTGTGTGTGTGTGTGTGTGTGTGTGTGTGTGTGTGTGTGTGTGTGTGTGTGTGTGTGTGTCTGTGTGTGTCCATCCTGGCTCTTGAATTTGGGGCCTGGGCGCTGTCCCTCAGCTCTTTTGCTCAGGGCTAGCCCTCTACCACTTGAGCCACAGCATCAGTTCCAGCATTTTCTGTATTTAATTAGAGGTAAGAGTCTCACAGACTTTCCTGCCGGGGTTGGCTTCCAACCGTGACTTCAGAGCTCAGCCTCCTGAGTAGCTAGGATTATAGAAATGAGCCTCTGGTACTCAGCAGCACTCACACTTAAAATTAGGACCATTTTCCATCCTCCCCTAGTGTTCTAGAAGAGACTTGTAAAAGACTACCAATAAACTGGGCGCCAGTGGCTCACGCCTGTAATCCTAGCTACTCAGGAGGCTAAGATCTGAGGATCATGGTTCAAAGCCAGCCAGGGCAGGAAAGTCCATGAGACTCTTATCTCCAATAAACCACTAGAAAACTGGAAGTGGCTCTGTGGCTCAAGCGGTACAGCACTTGCCTTGAGCTGAAGAGCACAGCGCCCAAGCCCAGAGTTCAAGCCCCACAACTGGGGGAGCAATGTGAGGGGGGCGGGGAGAACTACCAATGATATTCAGTTAACAAACTTGAGTCACCTGGGACTGTTCTACTCTGACAGTGTGCTGGCTCTTCTTGCCTTCCCATCCCTGTCCTCGGGGCTCCGCTTGTTTCTGCTCTTCTTTGTGGGTCCCCTTCTCCTGTCTATCCTAGAGATCCGGCAGGTTCCCCAGGAGTCCAGCCTCACTCTTCTAGCTTTCTCACCTCCCTCGATCCTCAGAACATAATTAATTTCAGCACATGTCCTGTCTTTACCCCAAGGGCTCCTAGATCTTGCCCTCTGCTGAGCTTGACTCTCCCCTGCTGGGAACCTCTACCTGCAAGCCCAAGACACCTAAGTCCAGCACATGCTAAGAAGCAGGTCACCTTCCTGCCAGCTCCTCTTCCTGCCTCCCCCACTCAGCTTGCAGCTACCTACGCTACACACTCAGGTGTCACCACACGGCTCCCCTTAACATCTTAGAAGTATAATACAGTCATGCACATAAATACTGCAGTGAGCCCACTGCAATTTGTACAATAATAATAATAATGATGAGCCTGGAATCAGTGACTCATGCCTTTGATCCTAGCTACTCAGGAGGCTAAGACCTGAAGATCACACTACCAAAGTATGTGATGTGACTCTTAGCTCCAATTAATCACCAAATGAGCTGGGAATGTGGCTCAGTATAGAGTGCTTGCCTACCATGCATGAAGCCCTGGGTTCAATTCCTTAGTACCACATAAACAGAAAAAGCTGGAAGTGGTAATGTGGCTCAAGTGGTAGAGTGCTAGCTTTGAGCAAAAGCAGCTCAAGGACAGTGCCCAGGCCCTGAACAGTGGTTCAGTGATGCCAACCTTGAGCTGAAGTGAATGAAGGACAGCACAGAGGCCCTGAATCCAAGCCCCAGTTACCAGCATTTAAAAATAAATAAATAAATAAATAAATAAATAAATAAATAAAAGCCAGGTGCTGGTGGCTCCCAGCCTGTGGTCGTTCTGAAGTAGAGCTGTGGTTCAAGTAAACCAAGTGATATAGCACTAGCCTTGAGCTAAAGGGGGAAAGAGGGAGGAAGGGAGAGAGAGAGAGAAAGAGAGAGCACTTTGCAAGTTCCACTTTATTCCTTATGAACCTATCTGCATTCAAAATTGACTTTCACCCAGTGAGTCTGGCCTTTGTCCTCAGCTGCCAGGTAATCTCTAGGCCCCAGGAATGTGCTAATAGCTGCCTTGGTCTGGACTTGGGTCATCCTCCACTCACAACAGCCAATCATTATGGTCCATGAGAGCGTCTAGGCAAGAAGCCATCTTAAGAAATGGATTCCTAGGCCGGGCGCTGGTGGCTCACGCTTGTAATCCTAGCTACTCAGGAGGCTGAGATCTGAGGATCGCAGTTCAAAGCCAGCCCGAGCAGGAAAGACCGTGAGACTCCTATCTCCAATAAACCACCAGAAAACCACAAGTGGCGCTGTAGCTCAAGTGGTAGAGCGCTCGCCTTGAGCTGAAGAGCTGAGGGACAGCGCCCAGGCCCAGAGTTCAAGCCCCACGACCGACCAAAAAAAAAAAAAAAAAAAAGAAATGGATTCCTCCAGTATTTGCTCCTGAGAGGGACTAGAGGTCAACTACACAGATAAGCTCCGGTAAGCTTCTTATCCTTGTTACAGTTATTACAGCCCAGAGAAGGTGCTGTGTTCTGGATGCCCCTTAGCAGAAGACAATGGGACTCACACTTGGACCCTACTATTCTGCCCTTTGCTGGCCATGTAGCAGTCATTCTCCATTGCTCACCTGAGGGTGCTCCTAGGGAGCATGAGCTTATAGTGCACGTCTGAAGGGCAATCTCTTGGGAATTGTGCCTCCTAATTCTGCAGTTCATTGATTTGTCCAGTACGGGAGCTGAAACTCAAGGCCTCAGGCACTGTCCCTTAGCTTTTTTTGCTCAAGGCTGGTGCTTTACCACTTGAGCCATACCTCCATTTCCAGGTTGGTAGTAGTTGGTAGTAGTTGAAGAGTCTCATGGACTTTTCTACCCAGGCTGGCTTCCAACCTCCATCCTCAGCTTCCTGGGTAGCTAAAATTGCTGGTGTGAGCCACTGGTGCCTGGCAGCCCTGTAGTTCATCCAAATCTGTGTTCTGTGCCTAACTTCCCATGCCCTCCAGGACCTGCCAGTCTACTGTTCAGACTACTCACCCTCCCTCAAGAAAAACCCAGCACCTTCCCACTGCAGGGCACCTATGCAGAGCTACTCACTCACCTTAGGTCTTTTATTCAGGTCCACTCCACACAAAACCTTCTCTAAGCTTCGACATCACTCTGCCCCCATACATGTTGCTACTTTTACTTTTCCTTCTAAAACATTGCTCACCATCCTCCTCATACTCGAAATGTCTCTTCTGGGCCAGTACTGAGTTGAATTTACAGCCTTCCATTGTTTGTCAGCCAGTCATGCGTCTTGTCCCTTTGATTTTACATTAAAGGCTCGCACTCTACCACTTTGAGCCACAGCTCTACTTCCAGTTTTCTGGTGGTTAATTGGAGATAAGAGTCTCAAGGGGAGTTTTCTGCCAGGGCTGGCTTTGAACTGCAATCCCTAAATCTCAGCCTCGAGTAGCTAGGATTACAGTTGTGAGCCACCAGATCTTGGCTCTCCTGGGCCTCCCATTCTTGCTTTTTATTCAAGGCTGGTGCTCTAACACACAAGCCACAGCTCTACTTCTACATTTTTTTTTTTTTTTGGTCCGGTCATGGGGCCTGAACTCTGGGCCTGGGCGCTGTCCCTCAGCTCTTCAGCTCAAGGCTAGCGCTCTACCACTTGAGCCACAGCACCACTTCCGGCTTTTTTATTTTTGCTTATGTGGTGCTGAGGAATCAAACCCAGGACCTCGAGCATGCAAGATAAGCGCTCTACCACTGAGCCACCTTCCCAGCCCATAAGATTACTTTTTTTTTTTTTGGTCAGTCGTGGGGCTTGAACTCTGGGCTTGGGTGCTATCCCTCAGCTCTTCAGCTCAAGGCTAGTGCTCTACCGCTTGAGCCACAGCGCCACTTCCTACTTCTACATTTTTTTTTGTTGTCAGTTGTAGGGCTTTAACTCTCTGAGCCTCTCTCTGCTTAAGACTAGCACTCTACCACTTGAGCCACAATGCCACTTCCAGTTTTTGAGTGGTTAATTGGAGATAAGAGTCTCAAGAGGAGTTTTCTGCCTAGGCTGACTATGAACAGCAATCCCTAAATTTCAGCCTCCTGAGCAGCTAGGATTACAGGCATGAGCCATTGGTACCCAGCTCTAGGTTTTTGTGACTTTCTGCTTGGGCCAGACTTCCAACCACAATCTTCGTATCTCAGCCTCCTGAGAAGCTAGGATTATAGGCATGAGCCACCAGTGCCTAGCTTATAAATCTTATTTCTATTACCTCTTTTCCACCTCTGGGAGGGACCAGAGGTCAGCTCTACAGGTGGTATGATAAACTCCAAAGGCTCCAATAAACTTCCTCAAGAATATGAGCCCAAGGAGACAGGCTATATGTTTTTATTCCCCCCACCCCAGTCCCGGGGCTTGACCTCAGGGCAGGGACATCTGTTCTTGGTTCCCTGTACTGTTGTTCATGAAGGATCTGATCACTAGTGCACTTTAGGTGAACCTTTAGGAAACCAAGACATCCCCTCTCTCCATTCTTTCTCTATGAAATGCCAAGTCCAAAAAAACAAGAGAATCTGAACACACCTGGCTGGTCATCTTCTCTGAGATGTTTAAGAGCCAGTGAGGTAAAACCTAAGACCTCCAGAACTCCAGCCTGAGTGTGGAACCACTCATGCTGGTCCTAGCCTTGATACCTTGATATTGACCTTGGCAGGGCTGTTCTTCTCTGGGCCATGATGTTCCCTAAGTGACCAATGTAGGACTTGGAGCATATGTATGACACTCTCTGGCTGAGATCAGTATGGGAAAGGCCCAGGAGAGAAGAGAAATTCCTGCTGTGACAGGGGAAATGAGACTTCACCAGGCAGGGATACATTTATTTCATGGCAGAAAACAACCTACTGGGGAGTTCATCTGTAATCTGCGAAGTTTGTAAAAAGAGGAGGAAAACCAGAACTCAAAAAGGCCTGGGAAGGGACAGGGAGGGTGACAGGTCCTGGCTAAGTGGGATTAGGCTACATAAGGGAAGCGCAACAGTAGCCCCTCGTGAGGATCCAGGTTCAAGTTTGCCAGCTCCAGGGTGATGCCTTCCTCACGGCTTGGCTGGGTACTAAGCAACAGGTTGGCTGTAGCTGGCAGGCTGGTGCTAGCTGGCAGGTTGTAGGCTCTTAGCTTGGCTGGCTGGCCCACACTGCCAAAGTTGAGTACCACCAGGAAACGCTCGTTCTGATCCCAGTGGCGGACGTAGGAGAAAAGGCCAGCCCCTGAGGAGATTACGTGGAAGTCCCCATGCAGCAGGGAGCGTTCCTTACCCCGCAGGTCACTCAGCCTCCGGAACAGGGAAAGGAGGGAGCCAGGGTCTTCACTCTGGCCCTGAGAATGATAGAAACACAGGAGGAACAGTTGAGGGGCTGTCCTGGGCGCAGACTTCTACAAGCCTCCTCTCCTGTGCACCCCCTCCAGGTCATCTAAACTACCCTTACCTTCACAGTCATGTTAGCAGTCACAAATCCTATGTTGTTAGGGAGACTGGACTCATTCCACAGCATGATTGGGGCCTCCAAAGGCTGAAGAACAGAAAGAATAGGAATTGTTAAAAACTAGGTTCAGGGCTGGGAATGTGGCTTAGTGGTAGAGTGCTCGCCTAGCATGCATTAAGCCCTGGGTTCAATTCCTCAGTACCACATAAACAGAAAATGTCAGAAGTAGCACTATAGCTCAAGTGGTAGTGATAGCCTTAAGCAAAAGTAGCTCAGGGACAGTGTCCAGGCCCTAGGTTCAGGCCCCAAGACTGGCAAAAAAAAAAAAAAATCAGGTTCAAAGCCAGGCACTAGTGGCTCAGGTCTACAATGTTAGCTAGTCAGGAAGCTGAGATCTAAGTATCATGGTTCAAAGCCAATTTGTGCAGGAAAGTCCGTGAGACTCTTATCTCCAATGATCCAACAAAAAGCAGAAAATAGAGCTATGGCTCAAATGGTTAGAGTGCTAGACCCCAGCACAAAACCTCAGGAATAGTCGGGTGCTGGCAGCTCATGCCTGTAATCTTAGCTACTCAGGGGGGCTAAGAACTAAGGATGGCAGTTCAAAGCCAGCCAGGACAAGAAGTGTAAGACTCCAATAAACTACTCAAGTGGCGCTGTGACTCAAGTGGTAGAGCACTAGCTTTAGCACAAAGCTCAGGGAGAGTGCCCAGCCCTGGACCAGCACATATGTATATGCATAATTAATCTAGGTCAAGGGCATTCAGATAATGATAAGGAGATTGACTAAGAATTAATGAGCCAGGCGCTGGTGGCTCACACCTGTAATCCTAGCTACTCAGGAGGTTGAAATCTGAGTCAGGGTTCAAAGCTAGCCAGGGCAGGAAAGTCCATGAGACTCTTATCTCCAATAAACCACTAGAAAACTGGAAGTGGCGCTGTAGCTCCAGTGGTAGAGCACTCACCCTGAGCTGAAGAGTGCAGGGACAGTGCCCAGGCCCAGAGTTCAAGCCCACAACAGACAAAAAAAAAAAAGAAGAACTAATGGCATTTCTACGGAAAGCCTGCTATCTGCTGCCATCCACAGATGGACACCATCTCCCGCCTGCACTGGACAAAGGGTAAGCGGTACCTGTCCAGGAGCTGCTTGCAGGCCAATCTCATCTCCATAACTGAAAACAGGGGTCCCAGGCAGGGTGAAGAACAGCAGCTGGTAGAGTCGGAGGAGCTGAGCCGGTATGAAGGTAGTCATGAGTCCTGCCTGGGACAACTGCAAAGACAACAAACTTGTGTGACCCCAGAAGCCACCTCTGCCTCCACGGTCCACCAACCCTTTCTGTGCAGAGAACTCCCGCCCCTGGCCAGCACAGTACTTACGCTCCAACTACACCAGTGATTGTCGGTGGCATTCAGGAACTGGGTGACTAGGAATTTGGTGTTCAACACTATACCATTGGGCTGTGACAGATATGAGCTAGTCAGTAGCAGATGGTCCTTGGTGGCGTCCAGCAGGCTCATGATCTGTTGCAGGTCTGAGGACTCAGTTCCTGCAATCAACAGCCTGCAGAGCACAGGGGCAGAGGTGTCAAGTTCTCTGAATGAAATAAAACTCCCTTTCTCAGATACTAGCACTCTATGGAGGCGTCCCACAATGGAAGCTGTGTCTGGGAGAGGGGGCCTGGCACTTACTTGTCCTCACTGAAGCTCTTGGTGATATTATGCCATTCAGTCAAGTATGAGGATGCATCCTAGGAGGGAGGAAGGGAGGGAGGGAGAGGAGGAGAGGGAGAGGGGGGGGGCGGAAGAAAGCATTAGACAGGAACATTATAACATTATACCATCTGGCCAAAACCCCCTCTGTTATCACTCAAGCTTTGCCTGTCAAGTAGAAGGTGTACTCACCGTCAGATTCCCTACATCAAGAACCTGGAACCCATCCACACCTTCCTTCAGCCAAAATTTCAGAGCTTCCTGGAAGAGGTATGAGAACAAAGAAAGATCAATACTCAGGCAATCATCATCACCCACCATCCACTCAGTCCCCCCATCTAGGAACAGCTAGCCTTGTCTAGGTCTCTCTCTCCCAGAGTCACAAAGGCTCAGTAATCCCTCCAGTCCCTCTAGCTCTAACCTCCAGTCAACCTTCCTAGTATGTTGTAGCATTTTACTTTTCTATTTCTGCCCCTGGCCAATCACAGTTTCATCTCTAATAGCACAGTAAAGGCTTAAAAGTACGTGTCCATGGATATAATGCCATTTAACACTTAGCATGCAGAATATCAGTAACCTCTATTTTGGAAAAGAGGAATGCTCCTCAGAGAAGCAAGGAGACACATCTAAGATCATAATAAGTGAGCAGCAGAGACAGGACCTGAATGACAGCCAATGAAGACCTCAAGACAAATATACTTGCTCTCCTGCTAGCTTCTTGAGGCCTGGCAAGAGCGGGAGTACAAAAGCTTGTGGGAACAAGGCCAAGAAGGGAAGATTGAAATTCAAAGCACAGCCTCAGATTTGAAAAGAGTCTGGCTCCGTAGAAAAGTCCCCAGACTGAAGCTCTGGGTTCTTCAACATATACTATAAAACTCCCCCTACCTTTTCTTCCCTTTCTCGGTTCTATCTGACCCTCTCCTTTGGCTTCCCTTTCCATCTGAGGCTCATCCCGATGTGGGGTGGGAATCTGCTTTGTTTTCATAACTCAGTATTGCTCTCACTGCTTGGCCCACTGATTCCCCTCCCCCTAGGGGATTTTCCCCACACTTCTCCCATTCCCCTACCCTAGCCCCAGGTGACAGGCACCTGATCTCAGAAAACAGGGTAGGAGACTTGCTCAAACAATAGATAGCCAGACCTGCCAGATCTCCCCCACAAACTCTTTAAATCCTCAGCTGCCTGTGACCCTGGCCGGAACCATTACCCTACTTAAGCCCCTCCACCCCTGGTGCCATTACCCCAAGACTCATGTTTCCCAACTCTCCTCAGGTCACCCTGGAGTCCCTCTTCAATTCTCCAGTAAAGCTGAGATGGTCTGTTGAGATTATTTTCTGCTTTCTTTATTCTAATACCCTCCTTACTCAGTTTCCTAACATGTTCATACATGCAAACAATGTATCCTGATCAACTCTTTCCTTCCCTCACTCTCCTTTATCACCTTCTCTTCCTTCCTGAACCAATTTCAACAGGTTTCACTGTTGCATTTTCATACATGCAAATAACCTCCTTAGACTGCATTTACCCTCATTTCACCCTCACTCCTGGTAGCCACACCCCCAACAGAGCTTGGTTTACATTCTATTTTTGGTTGGATTTTTTCCCACCATGTATCAGTTGTACCAAGGGGTTTCTTCATGGAATTTGAGATGTACATGTATTATACTTTGATCAGAATAGTCCTATTTTTTCCCCCAGTCCTTCCTCTCCCCACTAGTAACTTTTAAAAGGTTTCCTAAGCTGGGCACCGGTGGCTCATGCCTGTAATCTTAGCTACTCAGGAGGCTGAGATCCAGGGATCGCAGTTCAAAGCCAGCCTGGGCAGGAAAGTCCAGAAAACCAGAAGTAGCGCTGTGGCTCAAAATGTAGAGGACTCACCTTGAGCTCAAGAGCTGAGGGACAGCGCCCAGGCCCAGATTTCAAGGCCCAGCAACCAACAACAACAACAAAAAAGGTTTCCTAGCAATTAGCAAGGGCCAAAGGACTAAGGGGTCCTATCCTATCTAAATGCCACGGGTTCAAGATTTGCCTCAGATAGAGACAGCTACCAAGCAAAGGTCAGGATCTGCCTCCCACTTTTGTTCTGCCCTTTATGAATCTGTCAGTACCCTAGAACTCTGGCTACAAGAGCTGAGGTGGGGGACATTAAAAGCTCTACTCCTAACAGGCACCAGTGGCTCATGCCTGTAATCCTAACTATTCAGGAGGCTGAGACCTAAGGGTCAAGGTTCAAAGTCAACTCAAGCCAAGAAAGCCCAAGATTCTTATCTCCAATTAAGCACCAAAACAGCTGGGAATGTAGCTGTGGCACAACTGGCAGAGTGCTAGCCTTGAGCAACAAAACTCAGGAACAGCATGCAAGTCCTGAGTTCCAGCCTCAGGACACAACAAATACACAAAAGGGGGTGAGACAGGAGGGAAAAACTAAAAGTGCAAAGGAAGGGGTAACATTGTCCAAGAAGGAATGTAGTCATTACCTGACTTATGAAACTGAAGTCCCTCCGTACATCATTTTTTTTTTTTTGGGGGGGGGGGGGTCCGGTCGTGGGGCCTGAACTCTGGGCCTGGGCACTGTCCCTCAGCTCTTCAGCTCAAGGCTAGTGCTCTACCACTTGAGCCACAGCGCCACTTCCAGCTTTTTTCATTTTACTTATGTGGTTCTGAGGAATCGAACCCAGGGCCTCAGGCATGCAAGGCAAACGCTCTACCACTGAGCTATCTTCCTAGCCCCCGTACAACATTTTTTTTCCTTTGGTCGGTCATGGGGCCTGAACTGTCTGAGCCTGAGCATTGTCCCTGAACTCTTCAGCTCAAGGCAAACACTCTACCACTTGAACCACAGCGCTGCTACCGGTTTTCCAGTGGTTCATTGGAGATAAGTCTCATGGACTTTTTCTGCCTGGGCTGGCTTTGAACCGAGATCCTCAGATCTCAGCCTCCTGAGAAGCTGGGATTATAGGTGTGAACCACTGGCACCCAGCTGGACTATTCTATCTTCTAAGAGCTCAGGGGTGCAAAGGAGATTATGTGGGAGTGCTGGGTAGGAGCTTTTTCTCCAGAGCAGACTTCTGCCTCTTCTTCACAATCTGGACTTTGAACTTTGACCTCCTGTGGCCAACATCTACATTTTCTTTTCATACTGACACATTAATTATCCACTGATTAGTGAGCATAAGCTGAAGAGAGGAGGCATTACAGAGGCCCCTCATTCTTTCCCCATTTTTTTTTTATTAGTATCAATTAGTTGTATAAGGGGATTTTCATTTTGACAAGTCTGTGGACAAGGCCCCAGTTAAGGTAACAGGACAAAGAAATACCAAGGTCCAGGTGGAATGACGAAGCCAGTCATGACTGGTAATAGGCCAGTGCCTCACTTCACTCACAGAAAATTTTAGTCATGAAGCAAGAAAGAGACATGCTACTCAAGGAGGCTGAGATCTGAGGATCACAGTTCAAAGCCAGCCTGGGCAGGAAAGTCCATGAGACTCATCTCCAATAAACCACTCAGAAAACTGGAAGTGGCGCTGTGACTCACACGGTAGACTGCTTGCCTTGAGATGAAGAGCTGAGGGATAGCACCCAGCCCCAGAGTTTAAGCCCCACAACTGACCAAATAAAAAAGAAAGTAAGTAAGAGACAGACAGACAGACAGAGAAAGAGCCAATCATTAAGTTCCACAAAACAGGACAACAGCTAATAAAAAGTAATCTACGATGGGGCTGGGAAGGTGGCTCAGTGGTAGAGCGCTTGCCTTGCATGCCTGAGGCCCTGGGTTCGATTCCTTAGCACCACATAAGCAAAAAGGAAAAAAAAAGTCGGAAGTGGCGCTGTGGCTCAAGTGGTAGAGCACTAGCCTTGAGCTGAAGAGCTGAGGGACAGCGCCCAGGCCCAGAGTTCAGGCCCCACAACCAGACCAAAAAAAACCCCACAATCCTCAGATCTCAGTCTCCTGAGTAGCTAGGATTACAGGCATGAGCCACCAACACCCAGTTTAACCCACTACTTTGAGAAAGGCAAGTTAGAGAGGTAGGACTACTTGGAACTTCAAATCTTAGGCACAAGAAGTTCCCAACCCTCAGATTAGGAATAAAAGATGCTTGCTATGGTTATGCAGAGAATTAGAAAACATCTATAAAACACTTGGCATAGTTCCAGACACAGAGTAAGACCCCAGTGCTTACCATCTCAGACTGGGCTCCAATCCAACCACATCAAACAACCCATAGAGAAAGAAAGGACTTCCTATCCCAGAAAGAATAAAAGGACTTCCTATCCCAGAAAGAATAAAAGAATCAAACTTCAGACTGACATCTGAGAAATTCCCTTCCTGGAACTGTCTTACAATCAAGAAAAGAAAGCCACAAGATACACAGTTCCTATCCTAACCTGGCTACACTAGCAGTTGGTTTTGCTTTTCAGAACGAGGTTGGGTGTACAGAGCTTGATGTGAAAGGGCAAACACAACTCTGGCATGTGGTCACCATCAGACATTACCTCCAACATACTCACCTTCACCTTGCTGGCCACGGTGTCAACCTGACTGGGGAGGAACCATGAGTTCTGGCCCCCATAGTTGGGAGTGAGGTCCAGAATGATGTGAATGCCTAGAATGATGGAAAAGCGAGATTTGAACACATAATTCTGCTGAGTGTTGGATCTGAAAGAACCTTGCCAAAGTGGTTATAGCACAGCAGAGAAGGTAAGCTATGGGCCCTGGGCTTCTAGCCCCCAAAGCCAACACTTTCAAACATGATTCTGGAGTTATAACACAGTATTGGTGTCCCCCCCCCAAGCCCCCAAAGGATACACAGTGGTTTTACGAGTTTCAACCCCACTGAGTAATAGGCTAAGAAGGGATGGTGGGAAATCTACAGATTAAGCGAAAATAAATAAATAAATATCGACATTTTGCAAATAGAAGCAGTAAAACCAAGAAATTAAATGATCTGCTCAAGATTGTCCAGGCAAGTTAAAAGCTCTTTAGCCTACTTAACAAATCTGTTCTAGCATGAAAATCTAAATTCCTGCCCTGGGGAAATTCTAAGCCAGTTGAGAGCTGAGGGGTGGAGGGAAATCTATCCTGCTTTTCTTCTGGTCAGAAGGCCAACCCCTTTTTCCCATTGTTCCCTGGGTCGGGGCGAGGACACCCACTCTTTTTCTTGGCGGACTGTAGCAGGCTGTTAAAGTCTTCCTGGGAGCCCAGGGCGGGGTTGATCTGTTTCAAGTTGGTCCCAGCCAGATCATCCTTCTGGTTCTTGTGAATCGGGCCCAACACGAGGCCCTTCACCTTCAGAGTGCTCAGGTAGTCGAGATGCTTTTTCAGACCTGAAATGGGGGGGAGGGGATACTCTAGGGAGGCTACTCGGAGGGGTTCCCACCACCGCCATTCTTTCCTCCACCTTCCCCCAACTGAGGGTGTAAGGGGGGAGGGGTGGATCACAAGACCGAGTAGCTGATGCAAGGAGCCAGGCTGGTTACTTCAAAAACCAGTTGTGACTGGCTGGGGGGGGGGGGGGGGGGAGAGACGGAAGAATGCTGAGTCAGCCGTCCGGGTGGAAGAATAGGGGTGGGGTCGATCTCCTTCAAAGAAAGGAGTGAGCACCCGGAGGAACTGAGTGCTAGGAGATCGAGCATGCAGGAAGGGCGAGGTACAGGGAGGACGGGGAGAGGGACGGGACAGGGGTGGGCGCGGGGCACTCACCCTCCAGGCTGCCCGTCTGGCCGGCCTCGAAGGCCTGCAGGCTGCCCACCCGGTAGAGGGGGCCCTTGTGCCACCAGCGCTGCGCCGGCAGCTCGCGGCAGCGCGGCGCCCGCACGATGATGACCACGGCGCCCGCCAGCATGCCCAGCCAGCCGACCCAGAAGAGCACCAGCAGCGCCCAGCGCGTGCGCACCCAGCCGGGGCTGCTGGCCACCTTCAGCAGCTCCTCCTTGGACAGGCCCGTGAACTTGGCCGCCGCCTCCGCGTCGTCCTCGGCCACCTTGATCTTCACCAGGCCGTTCTTCTCCCCGCCGCCCGGCACGGCCACGGCCGTGCCCGCCGCCGCGTTCATGGGCTGCTTCTCGGGCTCCAGCTCGTTCAGCTCCACCTCCTTCAGGTCCACCTCGGCGTCCTGGCTCATGGTGCCTGCGGGACGGGAGAACGAAGCAGGCGGCAAACGATCGATCGGTGGCAGCTGGACCTCGCCACTCGCCGGCGTCCCGGGACTGGGCGGCTCCGCGCGCTTCCGCCGCTGACTGCCGCCAGACGGGCGCGGCCGCGGGGAAGTGGCGCGGAGCTCCGCCCCGGCCCGCCCCTCGGGGCGGAACCCCGGAGCTACCCCTTCAGAGCAACCAAGTCTAGCACTACGGGGTCCTTTCCAAGCTGGAAAGGGGTCTGCCCCTGAGGCCCCTTAGAGCTGGACGCCGGGAGGGCTGAGCGAGCAGGTGCTGGCCCCATCAGCCCACCCCCAGCCGGCGGCTACCCCCACACGGCCACTCGCTGGCCCCTGGCACAGCTCAGGACACCGCCACTTGCAGTCCGGGCGTCCTGTGTCAGAGGTCCAGCTTCTGCCCCCTCCCCCGGCCCCCAGCCTCCTTGGCGCCATCCTTCACTCCCTCTCGGGGCTTAACCACTGGTCTTTCAAGACTCATCTTGAGTTTCTTTCTGTTAATTCCTCACGCAGCACCGGCTACAATCCTTCAGTCCTTCGCTTCATTAATTTTGCTGACTTACTCTAACTCATTCTTCCCTGTGATTTAGGATGGATCTGTTTGGACAGGAGAGTTGAGGTGGACGCCCCCGCCCCCATCCCCTGTTGCTGGCGCCAGGATGTCGGGGAGCTAGGAATCAGGCATCCAGAAGATACTAGGCCTAGACTTGTACTAAACATTCCAATGCTAAGCCTCCAAGACAACCTTTTTCTAGAATGGATCAGAAAGATTACAGCTAGACTTTTCCACTCCAGGACCTCCCAACCCCTCAGGGGGCCAGAGTCCCCCCCAGTGGAATTCCCTTCACAGGTACTTGGGTAGAGAAAGGGAAGTGGGAGGGAGACACAGTTCCAATGGGACAACTGGACATCAACACTACCAGGTGCCAACACTCTCAGGAACTCCTTGTTCCTGAGCAGAGCCAGCTGGGTTATTTTCAGAGTGAAGCTTAAGGAAATCAGTCCTTTCTCCCTCTCCCACCTAGGCTGGATGCCAGGATTGTTGTGCATTTGGAGAATGCAGAAACTAAGATCTGAATGGCAGGGAGAAAAGGGTGTGAAAAGGCTCACCCTCACTACCATTCCATTCTGCATTCTAAAGGACCTTCTCTGGGTGAGCTAGGTTTCAGACCAGCCCTGCCCTGCCCCAACAGTCCAAAAGATTGTTATCTGCAATTAACCTCCAAAAAGGGCCCAAGTGGAGTTGTGGCTTAAGTGGCAGAGCACTGGCCTTAAGTGGGAAAACTAAGGGACAGCACGTAGGAAGAGAATTCCAGCACTAGCACGATAAATAATCCTTTCCCACACTGTTCTAGTAAAGCTGACACTAGTTCCTAGGAGGAGGCAGACAGGTTATGCTTCACCTCAGTGTTAAAACATAAGAGATCCACAATGTCTTATGCATACCAGATGTGTCATTCAGCAGTTGACACTAATCTCACAGCATGACAACTATGGAGCCAAGAAGCACTGGTGGCTCACATCCATAATCCTAGCTACTCAGGGAGGCTGAGAACTGAGGATTGTAGTTCAAAGCCAGCCTGGGCAGGGAAGTCCATGAGACTCTTCTCTCCAATTAACCAGCAAAAAGCCAGACATGGAGCTGTGTCTGGAGTGTAGAGTATCAGCCTCCTGCATCCAGGGGAACTCAGGTCCTGAGTTCAAACCCTAGTACTGGTGCATGTGAGTGTGTGCACGTATGTACCTATGTGCGTATACATATACACAGAGAGAGAGAGAGAGAGAGAGAGAGAGAGAGAGGAAAAGAGGACAGTGAGGTGAGCTGTCCTGGAGATGGTTCCACATAAACACCTAGAAACAGTATCTCTCAGTCCCCAGGGCTCCAGATGGCTGAAGCCAATTCCTTCTGCAACCTTAGAGAAGCTAAATTACCTTCCCCATCTTATCACACACCACACCCTGCACAGGCACTGCCTTTAAGCCACATCAGCCTTCAAACACCTGCCCCTCTCCACTTATTAGTAAGCAGCTGGCCAGGAGCGATGGGGAAAAGAAAAGCAAACCTAAAAAAGTGGGATGACATAACAAGGTCTCAGGAATGAAATATTACAACCAAACTTTCTGACTTACAGGCCACCTCAGCTCTGTAGTTTGTATGGAGCAATCAATCTAAAAGCTGGTAGCAGGATATGAGCTGGGCAGGCAGGATCCCCACTTCTGTGCACTTTGACCTAAACTATTCTCTGCTATAGATCCTTGGATCCAGGAAAATGGATAATAATCACCTGTGGCAAAAGGCAAAACTAGAACAAAGAAAGAAAACAGACAAGAAACTCAAGAGACCACTCAACCTGGGGCTACTTATTCCTAGTGTAAAGGAATGACAGTCTCAGGAACTCCACAGATATAAGGGCTGCCCAAGCCACAGGGGTGATTTGAGACTGCTTTAGCTATGTCAATTTTTCTCAGATCCTTCCCCCAATTCTCCCTATTTAACTGAGACCAATGTCTGTATCCCCATCCAAGACAGCTGAAGATGTCCTGAGGAGCTGTCTTTCCATGGCTGCTATGTGGTAAGACTCCTTTGGCAGTCTATGCCATGTTTATTCAGCCACTGAGGACCAGTGGCAGGACCTGGCAGGAGACTCCAGGACTTTGGGCCTGGAATCTCAAACCTTGGTTTTAGGCTGGACCTAGGAATAGGAATGTCTCACTGTCACTCTCAAGTATTCAGCCCACAAGGGCTAATTCTGCTGTTCTCACTGTAAAGACAACCCACTTTAAGTGCCTTAAATGTGTCCTGAGCTGGACACTAGTAGCTCATATCTGTAATCCTAGCTATTCAGGAAGCTGAGATCTGAGGACCATGGTTCAAAGCCAGGCAGACAGAAAAATCCATGAGACTCTCATCTCCAATAACTACCAAAAAATTAGAAATGGCCCTGTGGTTGAAAGTGGTGACTGCACTAGCTTTGAGCATAAAAATTCAGGGACAGCATCTAGGCCCTTAGTTCAAGCTCCAGGACTAGCACAAAAACAAAAAACAAAAAGAAGGCTGGGATGCAGCTCAGTGGCAAAATGTTTGCCTATCAAATACAATGCCTTAGGTTCAAACCCTAGTCCCCAAAAGGAAAAGACAAAAAAAAAAGTTTAAAATATTTTAAAAAATGCAAAATATAAAATGGGCATTGGTAGCTCCTGGCTATGTAGGAGGCTGAGATCTAGGATCATGATTCAAAGCCAGTCCAGGTAGCAAAGTCCATGAGACTCTTCAATTAGCCAGCCAGAAGTGGAGCTGTGTATAAAGTGGTAGAGAACTAGCCTTGAGCCAAAAAAGTTCAGACAATGCTGAATTCAAGCCTCAGTATTGGCACACACACACACACACACACACACACACACAAGAATGCAAAGTATATAAGTTGTCAAGCTTTTGAGGTAAGGTTAGTGTTGGTGCTGGTGGTTCACACCTGTAATCCTAGCTACTCAGGAGGCTAAGATCTGAAAATTGTGGTTCAAAGCCAGCCTGAACAGGAAAGGCTATGAGACTCTTTCTTTTGGTCGGTTGTGGGGCTTGAACTCTGGGCTTGGGCCCTGTCCCTCAGCTCTTCAGCTCAAAGCAAGCGCTCTACTGCTTGAGCCATAGCGCCACTTCCAGTTTTTCCAGTGGTTTATTGGAGAGAAGAGTCTCACGGACTTTCCTTGCCCAGGCTGGCTTTGAACCATGATCCTCAGATCTTAGCTTCCTCAGTAGCTAGGGTTACAGGCGTGAGCCACCGGCGCCTGGCAGCTAGGAGACTCTTATCTCCAATTAACCACCAACCAGAAGTAGAGCTGTAGCTCAAAGTGGAAGAGATCAGGGACAGCACCCAGGTCCTGAGTTCAAGCCCCCTCCCCCACCAACAACAAAAAAAACTGTTAACCTGGCACCAGTGGCTCATGCCTGTACTCCTAGCTACTCAGGAGGCTGAGATCTGAAGATTGAGGTTCAAAGCCAGCCCAGGCAGGAAAGTCTGTGAGACTCTTATCTCCAATAAGCTACCAGAAAACCGGAAATTGTGCTGTGGCTCCAGTGGCAGAGCGCTAGCCTTGAGCTGAAGAGCTGAGGGAGGACAGCGCGAAGGCCCAGAGTTTAGCCTTATGATCAATAACAACAAACAAAAAACAAAAACTGAAGTGGCACTGTGGCTCAAAGTGGTAGGACACTAGCCTTGAGCAGAAAAGCTCAGTGACAACATATAGACCTTGAGTTCAAGCCCCATGACTGACAAAAAAAAAAAAACCTCAGTGTCGCAAAAAAAGTAAATAGAAATTTAAAACAATAGCCAGGGCCCCGTGCTGGCCTAGCTACTCAGAAGGCTTAGATCTGAAGATCTGAAGACTGAAGTTCAAAGCCAGCCCGGCAGGAAAGTCTGTGAGACTCTTACCTCCAATTAACCACCAGAAAACCGGAAGTGGCATTGCAGCTCAAGTAGTAGAGTGCTCGCCTTGAGCTGAAGAGCTCAGGGACAGCAACCAGGCCCAGAGTTCAAGCCCCATGACTGGCAATCATAATAACAACAATAATAGCCAGGTGTCTGGTAGCTCATGCCTGTAATCCTAGCTACTCAGGAAGCTGAGATCTGAGGATATGATCTTCATGAAACCAGCCTACCTCCAATTAACCACCACCACCAAAAAAAAAAAGGGCCGGGCGCTGGTGGCTCATGCCTGTAATCCTAGATACTCAGGAGGCTGAGATCTGAGGATCGCGGTTCAAAGCCAGCCCGAGCAGGAAAGACCGTGAGACTCCTATCTCCAACAAACCACCAGAAAACCGGAAGTGGCGCTGTAGCTCAAGTGGTAGAGCACTCGCCTTGAGCTGAAGAGCTGAGGGACAGCGCCCAGGCCCAGAGTTCAAGCCCCACGACCGACCAAAAAAAAAAAAAAAAAAGTAGAACTGTGTCTCAAGTGGTAGAGCACTACTAACCTTGAGCAAAAAAAGATCAGAGGGCTGGGAAGTTGGCTCAGTGGTAGAGTGCTTGCCTTGCATGCCTGAGGCCCTGGGTTCGATTCCTCAGCACCACATAAGTGGCGCTGTGGCTCAAGTGGTAGCGCGCTAGCTTTGAGCTGAAGAGCTGAGGGACAGCGCTCAGGCCCAGAGTTCAGGCCCCACGACCGACCCCCCCCCCCAAAAAAAAATATCAGAAATTGAGCTGGGGGCTGGTGGCTCACGCCTGTAATCCTAGCTACTCAGGAGGCTGAGATCTGAGGATCATGGTTCAAAGCCAGCCCAGTCAGAAAAGTCTGTGAGACTCTGATCTCCAAATAAACCACTAGAAAACTGGAAGTGGCGCTATGGCTCAAGAGGTAGAGTGCTCACCTTGAGCTGAAGAGTGCAGGGACAGCGCCCAGGCCTAGAGTTCAAGCCCCATGACCGACAAAAAAAAAAGATCAGAAATTGTGCCCAGGCTTTGAATGCAAGCTCCAGGATTGGCACAAAAATAAAGAATGAAAAATATATAGGGGATGAAGTATGTAGAGTATGTGTTGTAATCTCAGCACCGAATTACACATATGTAATAGAAAGAGAAAATAAATATATTGGGCCTTTTCTACAGTCTCACAGTTCCCTCTCCATCAAGCACTGGACATTTGCAGACACCATCCTCCTTCACCTAGAGGTAGTTCCTCTTGTTGCCATGTGGGGGCAGAGTTGCTCTTTAAACAAACATTCTAGCCCTTGAGAAAGCTCATTAGTTAACCTAGGACGATCTGTCAAATGAAGCTGGAAAAAAAGGCCATTCAAAAATATAGAAACCTGCTGTCAATGGCCCACACACCTGTAATTCTAGCTATTTACAAGGCTAAGATACAGAGGATCAAGGTTCATAGACAGCACAGATAGAAAAGTCAATTGACCAGCAAGGAGGGGCTAGCATAGAAAGTCAATTAATCAGAAGAGAGAAAAATATAGTGATCTCAGTGCTCAGAGGCTGACTACATAGTAAGGGCTCCGTCTTTTTTTTATTTTTATTTTTTGGGTCCCGTCGTGGGGCCTGAACTCTGGGCCTGGGCATTGTCCCTCAGCTCTTCAGCTCAAGGCTAGAGCTCTACCACTTGAGCCACAGCGCCACTTCCGGCTTTTTTTTCTTTTTGCTTATGTGGTGCTGAGGAATCGAACTCAGGGCCTCAGGCATGCAAGGCAAACGCTCTACCACTGAGCCACCTTCTCAGCCCCCAAGGGCTCCATCTTAAAAAACAAAAACAAACCCAGGTGCCAGGTGACAATGGCTTCGGCCTGTATTAACAGCTACTTGGGAGATCCAGATCTGGAAGATCATGGTTCCAGACCAGCACAAACATACACACAAGACCTCTCTTCAACTAAGAGCTGGTAGAACCTGCCTGTCATCACAAATGCAGTATAGGTTGAAATTGAGAGGACTGCAGCTCAGGCAGAAAAGTCCACAAGGTGCCAATCTCAATGAAAAAGCAGCTTAGTGTGGTGTCACAGGTCTGTCATTCACTATGACAGGATTCCTAAAATAGGTCATCTGCAGTCCAGGCACATACCCAGGCAGGAATCAAGACATCTCATCTGAAAAATAACCACTTCAAGCTGGCCTCCAGTGGCTCATGCCTGTAATCACGGCTATTTAGAAGGCTGAGATCTAAGGATCAAGGTTCAAAACCAGTCCAGGCAGGAAGGTTAGTGAGACTCTAATAACAATTACTGAGCAAAAAGCTAGAAGTGGAAGTATGGCTCCAATGGTGGAAGGTCAGCAAAAGAGCTAAGTAGAGCCCTGAGTTCAAGTTCCAGTATCAACACACACAAAATAAATAAAATAACCAGTGCAAAAAAGAAAAAAAAAAGGGCTGGGAAGGTGGCTCAGTGGTAGAGCGCTTGCCTTGCATTTATGAGGCCCTGGGTTCCATTCCTCAGCACCACATAAGCAGAAAAAGCCAGAAGTGGCACTGTGGCTTTAAGTGGTAGAGTGCTAACCTTAAGATGAAGAGCTGAGGAACAAGCACTCAGGCCCAGAGTTCATGCTCCACGACCAACAAAAAAGAAAATAAAAAGAAAATGGAGGTGTGCCTATGGTAAAGCACCTGCCTAACAATGTGAAGCCATGAATTCAAACCCAGTTACCTCAACGGAAAGCTAGAAGAGAGAGAGACAGACAGACGGGGGGGGGGGGGGGGGGGGCGTGCGGGGGGGGGGGGTGCGGGAGGCAGGAGGCAGGAGACACAGTGAATCACACCTGTTCTAACTACTTGGGAGGCTGCAATCAGGACTGCGGCCAACTGTGGTAACAAGTTTGCCAAACCCCATCTCAACTAATAAAAAGAAGTGGTACATTTAACATCCAGCGACACAGGAAGTGAAAATAGGAGGATAGTGGTTCAGATTAGTCCGGGAAGTGGTGGTGAGGAAACACTATTTGAGAAATCACAAAAGCCAATAGGACCAATGGCATGTACAGCACCTGCCACAAGGAGCATAACCTTCCATTAAAAGCCCCACACCCCCTGGGCTGGGAAGGTGGCTCAGTAGTAGAGTGCTTGCCTTGCATGCATGAGGTCCTGGGTTCGATTCCTCAGCACCACATAAGCAAAAAGAAAAAAGCTGGAAGTGGCGCTATGGCTCAAGTGGTAGAGCGCTAGCCTTGAGCTGAAGAGCTGAGGGACAGCGCCCAGGCCCAGAGTTCAGGCCCCACCACCGGACCAAAAAAAAAAAAAAGCCCCACACCCCCAAAAATGTGAACTGGGCCAAAAGTGAACTAGGATTTAATAAAAACTTTGGTGCTTGATACTGGTGGCTCATGCTTGTGATCCTAACTACTCAGTAGGCTGAGAGTGAGGATTGAGGTTCAAAGCCAGCCCAAGCAGGAAAGTCCCTGAGATTCGTTTTTTTTTTTTTTGGGGGGGGGGGTCCGGTCGTGGGGCCTGAACTCTGGGCCTGGGCGCTGTCCCTCAGCTCTTCAACTCAAGGCTAGCCCTCTACCACTTAAGCCACAGCGCCACTTCCGGCTTTTTTTTTTTTTTTGCTTATGTGGTACTGAGGAATTGAACCCAGGGCCTCATGCATGCAAGGCAAGCGCTCTACCACTGAGCCACCTTCCCAGCCCCTGGAGTCAAGACTTCTTGAGTTTAAATCCTAACATTGTCTGAATGAATAAATGACTCAATGAATAGTAGTGTCCAAATGAGGTTGTTAAAATGTAATTTTAAAAGATGAGACATGACTAATACAAATACAAAACAAACACATGTCAGTGACTTTATTCAACTTACAATGAAGAAAGTAAAAACATTTAAAATTGTTGCCAGGTGCTGGTGGCTCATACCTATAATCCTAGCTATTCAGGAAGCTGAGACCTGAGGATAGTGGTTCAAAGCCAGCCCAGGCAGGAAAGTCCATGAGACTCCTCTCCAATGAACTACTTAAAGCTTAGGAATATCACCTAGGCCCTGACTTCAAGCCCCAAAACAAAAACAAAATTTTTCACTTTTTTTTCCCCCAGATAATCATGGGGCTTGAACTCAGGGTCTGGGAGCTGTTCTTGAGCTTCTTTTGCTCAAGGTTAGCACTCTGCCACTTTAAGCCACAGTGCCACTTCCAGTTTTCTGGTGGAGATAAGTCTCATGGACTTTCCTGCCTGGGCTGGCTACTGACTTCTTTCTCACCTCTACAATTCAAATTAGGTTGTATATTTGAGCCCCACCTACCATGCCAACCAATCTGGCCTTCCCCTAGAAGTTTTTTTTGTGGGTGCCAGTCCTAGGGCTTGAACCCAGAGCCTAGGTACTGTCCCTGAGCTTTTGTGTCAAGTTTAGCTACCACTCTACTACTTGAACCACATCTCCATTTCTGGCTTTTAGTGATTAATTCAACATAAGACTCTTACAGCCTTTTCTGCTGGCCTTCAAACCATGATCATCAGATCTCAGCCTCCTGGTTGGGTAGGACTGCAGGCATGAGACACCAGTGCCCCAGTGACTACAACTTTTCAATCACATGCTTACTTAGGCTATTTGGATACATATTTGCACATTTTAGTTCTCTTACCAGACCAAAATACCCTTGAGAACAGAGTGACTCATCTCTCCCCTCCCCCAGGTTATATCATGCACAGAATAAACACTTCATAGATATTGAATAAATGGATTTATTCTACTCCATAACTTAATTTAAACTGAAAATTTCTCAGTATTTGTGTACAGCGTTACTTATTAAGCTATCCTGGGGCATGTTTGGGAACATTACTGGCTCCAAAGGAGTGAAAACTAGCTAAGGAATACCAAAAAGGTTTCTGGCCAATTGCATACATAGATATATGGCATATTAGCATTAAAATTTCATGGGTGATGATGAACATGGTTCAAGTACTTTGTGTGTTTGTATGAAAATAGAAAAATTAAATCTGAAAAAAAAAGAAAAATTAAATCTGTTGAAATTGTTTTAAGGAGAAAGGGAGAGTGATAGAGGGAGTGAGGTTGATAGGGTACATTGTGTGTGTATGTATATATATATAAATGTTACAATGAAAACATGGGATTTAGTTCAGGGGAAGAACATTTGACAAGACCTCAGATCTGCCCACACACATACACACACACACACTTGACAAGACCTCAGATCTGCACACACACACACACACACACACACACACACACACACACACACACACACACACACACACACACACACACACACACACACACACACACACACACACACACCTTTGTACAAAAGGCTTTTATAAAATTTCATGGTAGCCAAACACTGCTAGTTCATGCCTAGCCACTTTGGAAACTAAGAACTGGATCAGGGCTCCAAGCCAGCCCAGGCAGGAAAATCTATGAGCTTCTTATCTCCAATTACCACCAAAAAGCCAGAAGTGGAGCTGTGGATCAATTGGTAGAGTGCCAACTTTGAGTTAAAAAGCTAAGGGACAAGCCGAGCGCCGGTGGCTCACGCCTGTAATCCTAGCTACTCAGGAGGCTGAGATTTGAGGATCGAGGTTCAAAGACAGCCCGGGCAGAAATATCCATGAGACTCTTATCTCCAATAAACCACTATAAAACCGGAAGTGGCATTACCTCACTCATGTAACTGTAACCCTCTGTATAGTATCTTTACAATAAAAAAATTAAAAAAATTAAAAAAAAAAATAAAACCGGAAGTGGCACTGTGGCTAAAGTGGTAGAGCTGAGGGACAGCGCCCAAGCCCAGAGTTCAAGTCCCACGACTGACAAAAAAAAAAAGCTAAGGGACAATGCCCAAACCCTGAATTGAAGCCTCAACACACACACACACACACACACACACTCACACACACTATTGTAGAGGCACTATAAGGAAATGTCCTTTTTAGCTTGGTGCACAAGACAGAGTGCCAATGAAAAAAATTTGAGAAACGGCATGCAAGGATTAAGACTGTTTCATTTGTTTCCCGTATACTTGCTTGCTCCCCAGCAACCTGAAGAGAAGCAGTATAGTGGCTGTCAGTACAAACTCCCAAATTTGTATATGCTCCCAATTTGCCTGGTTGGGCTCCAAACCTGGAATCAGCTATATATAGGTAACAGCAAATTACTTAACGTCCCCAGATTCCTCTCTGAACACATAACCACCTTAAAACCTTCCTCCTAGGGTAAGCAGTACCATTAGACCCTGCAGGTGGAGATGTTTTTGTTATTGTTCTATTTTGTCCATCATGGGGCTTGAACTCTGGGCCTGGGTGCTGTCCCTCAGCTCTTCAGCTCAAGGCTAGTGCTCTACCACTTGAGCCACAGCGCTACTTCTGGTTTTCTGGTGGTTAATTGGAGATAAGAGTCTCCCAGACTTTCCTGCTCTGGCTGGTTTTGAAAAGAGATCCTCAGATTGCAGCCTCCTGAATATCTAGAATTACAAGTGCGAGCCATAGGCGCCTGGCTGATTAAAAGGTTCTTCAGTAGCTGTAACCTCAGCCAATCACCTAAAGAACAGTAAAAAGCTCTAAGGGAATTTTTTTTTTTGGGGGGGGGTTGTTTTTGCTGGTCCTGGGGCTTGAACTCAGGGCCTGGGCTCTGTCCCTAAACCTTTCAGTGCTCAAGGCTCGTGCTCTACTACTTGAGCCACAGCACCACTTCGGCTTTTGCTGTTTATGTGGTACTGAGGAATGGAACCTAGGGCTTCATGCATGGTAGGCAGGCACTCTACCACTGAACCACTCAGGGAGTTCTTTTTTTGCCAGTTCTGGGGCTTGAACTCAGAGCCTGGGTACTGTCTCCCTGAGGTTCTTTTGCTCAAGCCTAGCACTCTATCAGTTGAGCCACAGCACCCACTTTCGGCTTTTTTTTCCTTCTGTTTATGTGGTACTGAGGAATCGAGCCCAGGGCTTCATGTATGCCAGGCTTGCATTCTACCACTGAGCCACCTTCCCAGTCCCCAGGGAGTTCTTTATTCCTAAACTCTCATCTATAGAGTTGTCACTGTCCCTACTTCTTGGGCAAGATTTCTGAGGATTAAAGCAAATGAACTGTGGTTTAAAATGGTGCTCCTGGTTAGGGGGCCGATCTCAGTCGTAGAGCACTGTTAACATACAGGCTTTATAAATGTCAAGTGACTTGGGCCTTACTACAGGCCTAGAAAAATGGGACCCGACAGCAAGACGCGGGTGGCCAGACGGAAAAATACCGGACGGCTTTGCGGATTACGGGGAGTATTTTTCGTTCCCCGCGGGACTCCATGCAGAGGGGACCTCCCCCCGAGCTCGGCCCGGGGCCCCCCCGTACCTGAGTCGCCCCCTGCGTTGAGAGCCTGGGCATCAGGCCCCGAATGTGCGCCAGGCGGCAGGTGTGGAACCGAGGCGACGCCGGCCGAGGCTTCAGGCGGCTGGGGATCCATAACGCACAGGCGGAGTGTGTATTAGTTAAGGGCAAGAGGAGACCGGGACGGGATTAAGGATTGGCGAACGTGGCGGTGGGCTCTGGGCGAGCGCGAACCCCGAGGCGCAAGGCGGCCGTGTTAACTGCACCGGTTGGACGAGGTCCGGCCGCATCGCCGTGGTGGGCAGCGCGCCTGCGCACTCCCTAAGACGCAAGCACGTCACTTTGGCGCCGCAAGTGAAGGGGCGGAACTCCCCACACCGGTCCTGGCTGGAATTGCTGACCCACAATTCCCGCGGCTGCCTCAGTCAATTCCAGATGCGCGTGCGCCCGCCACAGTCCCGCCCTCAAGTCCCGTGAGCCTCTGCGGGACACTATTTAAGGTTCTCCCTTCGCGGCCATCTGCCTCGTTTTTCGCTGACCTCGGTGAGTGTGGTTCGTTGCTTGTCCCCGGTAACTGGGTTTTTCTCGTTGGCCTTTGTTTTCTGCGTGAGATTTTCTTGTTGTTAGAAGACCACGTCAGCTGGCGCTCCCTGGTGCTCTTTCTTGTGTCTGTGCGCTGGTCCTGGGGCTTGTCCTCAGGACCTGGGCCCAGCACCCTCGGTTTTCCACTCTGGGCTGGCACAGTCCTACCTGAAGCACAGCCCCGCTACTGGCTTTTGGATGGTCAGTTGGAGGTTAGTGTCTGAGGACTCATGCCTAGGCTGACATCGAGCAACGATCCTCAGACCTCGCCTTCCTGAGCAGCTAGGGTTACAGGCGCGAGTCGCCCGCGCCGGTCTTTAGTACCTGCGAGGTAGCCGGGGCGAGGCCGGGGCATTAAACCGGCAGCCTCAGCGGGGGTGGGAGAAGAGAACACCACGGCGGCGGCGGGCCGCACATGGGGCCTCTCTCTGATGAAAACACTTCACAGACCTGTACTGAGCTCCGTGAGGAAACTGAACTCTGAGGAGACGGCCCTACCCAACACGTGCCCCTCACTGCCTTGTTGAGACTTGAAAATGGTGCTAAGATAAAGTGTCTTTTGCAGGGTTGAGGCATCTGAACGCATAAGGAATCGGACCGTGTTCTCATAGTAAGTACCTGTCGATATGCTGAACGCTTTTTCGTTGAAGGCAGAATTTCTGTAGAGTTTCCTAGGGCATGTGCTACATTGATGATTTTTTTTAGTTGAACTCTCTCTTTCTGATGGCTTAGTGGAGAAAGGACAAAGATCCTGAGTAGCACTATTGACCGAAAACGTCATCTGTGAAGGCTGATTTAATTGACCCAACAGGGTAACAAACTGCGGTTTGTATTTTTCAGGTGTGGGCCTGCTTAAAGGAGCTGGCTAGGATGAGACAAGGGCCACCATACAGTCCCATCAGTGCAGTAATGCTTCAGGTGAGTAGTAGATAGGGTGGGGAGGAGGGCATTTTCTAGATGGCCATTCTGTGATGAATGTAAAATGACAAGCATATGGCTGAGTTTTAAGTGATGTCATCTTACTACTGAGAAAAAGGGCTCAGTGGTTCAGAGGTGTTATTTAAAAGGCTACCAATTACCAACCGTGGCTCCCTTATCTGTCTGCAGCATCTGGTTACCTATCCTGAAGTGTTCCTGTGTCTTCCAGGATGAATACAGGTAATTCTCAAGAAATGGCCCTGGGTTATCTTTACAGACTTCATGAGGGGAGAGAACAGTAGAAGCAAAGTTTCCTTTTTGCTTCTTATTCTCCTGAATGAAGGCTGGGGGAAATTGAAACCCTAACTATGGTTCAGTTCTTAGAGAATGTCTGCTTGGTCCACATAACTGTCAGATGATTTGAATCAACAGGCTGATCCTCGGTGAGGCACAACAGTTAATAGCATGTTAGAGTTCTGATGGCAGTGGTTACTGATGAAGAAATTTTATTCAGTCTCAAACATGGAAGCAAACTGTTTCTCTTTTTCCAGGTCTTTGCAATAATTTTCTCCATCTTAAGGTATGTTTGTGCTGTGAAAATTTATATGAGCCCTTTATGCAGGGAGTAACTAATGTTAGCAAATCCCTGTCAGCTGTTAAAACTGAAACACAGCAAAGACCCTGCATACTTTCCCAATCTATTTCCAGTGGTAGCTAAGAAAGGTTTTGTTTGAGGTAGCGCTTGCTGATTTTTTTTCTTTCATTTAGGAGCTTCATGTTGTTCCTGTATATGATAGAATAATCCAGATGCCTCCAGTCATAGAGGTAAGTTTGGTTCTTTTTCCCCATCAAGTAAATTATCCAGTTTCTATGATGAATCAAACTAGCTCACTATGACTGTTAATGAAAACACATGAACACCTGAGAAACAAAAGATGACTCAGGGGAGCCATGTACAAAAGGACTTTTATACATGAGTTTGTCTTTTTCCAGGTTGTTTACCAGAGATGACTGCTGATTTCAAGGTGAGTGACTGTCAGTATGTGTACGTTTGCCTCATTGGGCAGAATAGGGCCTTTTCAGGCCTGTGCATGATGACTTCCTTAATGGAATCTCGTTCGGCTGATGCCTTGCTGTTGAGACATGGAAATCTGATATTCTGGGGAGGGTTGTAAGTATGCAATCAAGTATGTTCTGTATTTATTGATTTAAGTCTTTTTGTTTCAGAACTGGATTTACGCAGAGGCTGGGATCGATGAGGTAAATGTCTTTGGAGTATTTATAGTTACCATGCCTGTGATTGTGAAGAGCCACATACTGAGCAAATGCTGATAGGTTCCTGCTCACAGTGATGAGTTGAATACCGCCCCAGTCTGATCACTGTGACTGAAAGGTATATTCTGAGTTGTGAGCTTACCTTTGCGAATGGAGTAAAAAAACAGGCTAGATTGTTGAAGCTGGTATTGATATTTCACACCTATAGTCCTAGCTACTCAAGCTGCTAGCTACTCAAGCTGAGGATCTTGGTTCAAAGGCTCTGGCTCAAGTACTAGAGTGCTTGCCTTGAGCTGAAGACCTGAGGGACAGCACCCAGTCCCAGAGTTCAAGCCCCATGACCTAGAAAAATATGTTGAAGCAGCCTAGCAAATTGCCCTTTTCTCCCTCAACCACAAAAATAAGCTTCCAATATCTGCCTTTGCAGGAGAGTTAAACATTTTGCCTGCTCAACTGTAGGTGCTATCATTGGTAAGTAAATTTACTTCTATGAGGTATGACAATTAAGATTTCCCAATGAAGAAATATGCACATGTCTTACTTCCTGTCCTTGCCTCAGAGCCTGTAAAGGTGAACCCACTGGGGCTGGCTGGGGGAAAAGAGGAAAATTGTTCCAGAAGGAACTGTCTGAGGGACACCAAGACTAGTACAACAGGGGTAATAAAACGAAATGGTACTAAGACATGGTTTTTTTTCCCCCAGATCTGAAGGATAAGACCATGCAAATAGGTAAATTTTTACTGTTTGGGTTTTGGTTTTCTCAATGTTTAGAACACAGTGCTTTTCTAACACTCAGCTTTTCTCTGTAGGAGCCTCAAGCTTTGGAGAATATTAAAGGAAAATTTCAGACTGTTTTCCAACCCAGTTTCAACTTGCTTCATTCTCATTTCCTTAATAAAGCTGCATTTCTATTGTGATTTGCTTTCTTGTGGTTCTGTTTCACATGGTCCAGAGTCTGTTAGGAACTTGACCTTTAGAGCAAGTTTAGGCACACAAATAAGGCTAGCTTCTACTCAGGAGACTGCGACCTGAAGACTGATTTAAAGCCAGCCTGGGTAGCAAAGTCAGACTGATCTTCAATAAATAAACCAGAAGATGAAGTGGCACCTGCTCAAGTGGTAGAGTTCTTCTCTTGAGCTGAAATGCTGAGTCCAGGCTGAGAGTTCAAGATCTGACTGGCAGATAGATTAGCAACGATTGAAGGAAATAGGTTTTCTGCAGTAATGGAAACAATTGAGGGGGAATGACAACCTCCATCTTCATGGTTGACGTGTGCAAAGGCTGGTAAAGGTGCATCCCAGGTGAAAAACTGCTACTTTAAAAGCCAGCCAAAGGGCTGGGAAGGTGGCTCAAGTGGTAGAGTGCTAGCCTTGAGCTGAAGAGCTGAGGGACAGCGCCCAGGCCCCACAACCGGACCCCCAAAAATAAAAGCCAGCCAAATTGAGATCTGGGGGCTTGGTGCTGTTGGCCTTCACACTACTGCTTGAGTCACAGCTCCAGCTTTTGTTTTGGGGGTATATTCTGGGTTTCCCTGCCCAGGTTGGTTTCAAGCCTGCCTCTTCTGATCTCACCTAAATGTAGGTTTACAGGTGCAAGCCTTTGGCCCCCAGCTTTTTTTTTCAAGCAGGAAGAAACTTGTTTATTAACACAGAGCAGCCCTTTTTAAAGCAAAAAAGATTGGGTGGCATGGCAGGGGAGGAAGAGGAACTAATCACTGTCAAGGTCACACCCTATCATGCACCTAAGCTTCCACGGGCTGGTTACACACTGAACGTAAAGCAAATTGGGCTCTGCCCACTCAGCGCCATCTTTTTTTTTTTTTTTTTTTTTTTTTTTTTTTTTTTTTTTTTTTTTTTGGGTCCGGTCGTGGGGCCTGAACTCTGGGCCTGGGCGCTGTCCCTCAGCTCTTCAGCTCAAGGCTAGCGCTCTACCACTATGAGCCACAGCGCCACTTCCGGCTTTTTTCTTTTTGCTTATGGTGCTGAGGAATCGAACCCAGGGCCTCGAGCATGCAAGGCAAGCGCTCTACCACTGAGCCACCTTCCCAGCCCTCAGCGCCATCTTTGCTGTCCATGTGCTCTACACAGCTGGATATTCTTACTCTTGGGGTTTGTATATTCCAGAAACATAATATCATATGCCCCTGCATCCTTGAAGCTAGGGGTTGTTACAAAGATAGCTACAGGGGGCTGGGAAGGTGGCTCAGTGGTAGAGTGCTTGCCTTGCATGTTCAAGGCCCTGGGTTCGATTCCTCAGCACCACATAAGCAAAAAAGAAAAAAGCCGGAAGTGGCGCTGTGGCTCAAGTGGTAGAGCACTAGCCTTGAGCTGAAGAGCTGAGGGACAGCTCCCAGGCCCAGAGTTCAGGCCCCACGACCAGACCCCCCCAAAAAATAATAGACAGCTATAGAAGCTTTATTACAAAGATAGCTAGGAGGATACACAATGTGCACAGTGAGGCATCGACTCCCTTGAAGCAGGAGGCAATCGATCACAGGGTGGGATGCACAACATCGCACAGCAGGCACCATTCTAATTGGGCAGGGTATGAGATAGGGCTGAAGTCCGTGTGAAATGTTTTAAAGTCTCTCTGGCCTCTCTTTGTTTTTAGTAAAGGATCACTTTCTCGGCTTAGTTTTCCTCACACAGTCTGGGACCATAACAGTCTAGGAGACCCTTCACCCCTACACCAGCTCTCACTGAATTCTCAGTGTTAGCTCAGGCCCAGCAATCAGGGCCAGCAGTGATCTGCTGGGTGCCAGGAAGGAGATGGGGCCCCAGAGGAGCCACAAGACCAATAGGGAGGTAGAGGCTGTGGGCAGAGGCAGGAACATCGTTTTTTGGTCTGGTCATGGGGCCTGAACTCGGCCTGGACGCTGTCCCTCAGCTCTTCAGCTCAAAGCAAGCACTCTACCACTTGAGCCCACAGCACCACTTCTAGCTTTTTTCTTTTTGCTTATGTGGTGCTGAGGAATTGAACCCAGGGCCTCATGCATGCAAGGCAAGCGCTCTACCACTGAGCCACCTTCCCAGCCCAGAGGCAGGAACATTGTAATGGGTTGTGTTCCCAAATTTCATATGTGGACGCTGTCATCACCCAGTACCTGTAAATGTGACCTTACATGGAAATGGGCTCTTGGCAGGAGATCAACGCCAATTCCTGTTGTTATTGTGCCCCTAAAAGGGGGAAATTGGGTCCCGGAAATGCACCAAGGGATGATCCTCTGTAGAGACTTCACTCTGCTCTCACAGGTTTAGAAGCTGAGAGAAGACCTAGAATTCACTGTGCCTTGTACCTCCTGAGGGAATGTGGCCCAGAAGACACTGATTCCATGTTGTTGGACTTCAGAGCTGTGAACACAGATCTCTAAACCACCCAGTCTGCAGTGATGTGTCAGAGGCACACTACAGAAATATCACACAAGTGTTCCACTCTTTCCACACGCTCTCCAGACCACAGTGCCTCCCCCAAGTTCACGGAAAGGGTTTTATGGAAAGCAGGGCCCTTCACAAGCGGTAGCCATGGCCAGGTGGTCACTTGCGTCTGTCTGGCATCCACAGCCTCAGCTCTCCACCTCCTGAGACCAGTGGGGAAATTAGGACACGAAACAGAAGTATGACGTTCTGAAGCTGGTGAGCCTCTATGCTGCTGATGCTGGATCGCAGGATCCCAGCGCTTGGGTCACCTGTGCTTGGAACAACCAAGATGTCCCTTGTAAACTCAGTGGGGAAAGACTCAGGAAGGTTTGTGAAGAGGCTGTTCAGCTGGTCATGGTGTCTCGCCTGTGTCCACCGAGCCCAGGCTGGCCCTTTACAGGGGGAGAGTGGACTAGGCTGTGCATCCACACACGTCTGAGAGGCCGCAGCCAGCATTCATTCATTATCTAAAGATCCAGGGAGGTGGCCGGCCCGTCGGGAGCGTTGCCCCCAGCTATTTTGAGGTTTGTTTTCAAGTTTGCCAGTACTTGGGCTTGAATGCTGCCTGGGCAGTGTCCCTGACCTCTTGCCCAAGGCTAGCACAACCACTTGAGCCACAGTGTTACTTCCAGCTTGTTTATGTGGTACTAAGGAATCGAACCCAGGGCTTCATGCAGGTGAGGCAAGCACTCTACCACTAAACCACATTCCCAGCCTCGTCAGATTCTTTTATCAAAAAGAGTGAAGCTGTGGCTCGGAAGGGTATTGGGGTGTCGAGCTATCCAGGGAAACCTGTCCCTGGTTAATGGAACATTAGGTGAAGCTTCCTTCCGCTCCTGGCAGCACTGGTCCCTACTCGAGGGACCCAGAAACCCGGAAATACTTTTCTCAGGTTATCTCCCTCCTGTGGTGCGGGGTGGCACAGACAGCAAGTGTGGTCTGTGTGTGTATGGGGGTGGGGTGGTGGCGGACAGGCTGTGGGGTCCTCTGAGCACCCCCCACCCCCCACCCCCCATGCAGAGGGGAAAGAATCTTAAAGGCCACCGTCTGAGACCAACCCACAGGGCAGCACAGTACTACATCTCCCTCTTCCCCCAACCCTAAACCCTCCAGGATGGGATACTAACGCCACAAGCAGCGAGAAAATGAGGCTTGTGGACACAGATCACGGTAAGTAAGCGCAACCAACCTCAGGATTCCAAATAGCAGGGAAGGGGGCGGGGTTATGCAAAATACATAAGCCCCGATCAAGCACACCAAATAGAAAAGGGCTATATTTCATGATTTTTCTATAAAGAAAGCTTTATTGCAAAGAAAAGATAATTCTTACATGACCGTAAGGAACACATAGGATTGGAGAATAATTTGACTTCTGGCGCATGTAAGTCACCACAATTGTAAAATGGGTAGCAATGATAAGGCCTTCGGGAACAGCTGTCGGTAGGCATCGCTTCTCGGCCTTTTGGCTAAGATCAAGTGTAGTATCTGTTCTTATCAGTTTAATATCTGATACGTCCTCTATCCGAGGACAATATATTAAATGGATTTTTGGCACTAGGAGATGGAATAGGAGCTTGCTCCGTCCACTCCACGCATCGACCTGGTATTGCAGTACTTCCAGGAACGGTGCACTCCCCATCCGGGGAAATATGATTTGTTCTAAAAGTAAGACTACTGTAGCTAGTTGCACCTAGCTTGAAGGGGTGTGCTTGTTTACTGTCCCCTTTACAGCAAAGCGTGTTGTTAAGCGATTTTAACAGAGTCCATTGATGTTAGACAAAAGTTATGGTTGGTGGGTCGTGGAGCTTGAGCGTATCCTCGGATGAATACGTGAGCCTCCGGCTGCAGCCATCTAGGAGTTTCTTTTTTTAAGTGAGTCGGTGCTGCTTTTAGACTTATATCCATGGAATACGTAGATGAAGATGTTTTCCTTTATTGAGTATTCAGATTTGTGATTCCCCCTTTCCTCTATGGAGCTGGTTCTTGGGTCTCTTGACTGCTGAGGTGCACAGTACCGGTCCTGTTCCATAACTTACCACTTTCAATCTTTTTCAGTCGTTGTTATAAAAATGATGCACAGTTTGGGCCAGTTGCATTGCTCAGGTATAGAGTTTATTTCTTTTGGGGCAGTTTCTCCCTTTCCCTCGCTGTCTCCCAGTAAACTTCCTTAGCCATCAGAAGAGACTTACTAAGCATGAGCCTTGAGAGCCCTTTCATCACAAATTTGACGAGTTTCGTGGTCAAGTAAGGGTGCTGTGGAGATAAAGATGCCTTGTCCTGAGTGACTGGATTCCGCTTTGAGTGAAGACACTACCACAAAATGGCTACGTTTTACTTGTGCAAGCCATCACTCAGTCCATCACAAAGCCATGAGGCAATTCTAAAATTGCATTTATCAAATTAAGTCATGGCCGCACAGGTCTGAAGCTGAGGGAGGTATAACAGGTTTAACACCTGCCTAGCAAGCATAAAAACTACATAATAAGCTATAGTAGAAAAAGCTAGGCAAATGAGCTAATTGCCCTTAACACACCAGACCAACTGTCAAAAAGCGGTGGCTCACGCCTGTAACCCTAGCTACTCAGGCTGAGATACGAGGATTGCGGTTCAAAGCCAGCCCAGGCAGGAAACGCCGGGAGGCTCTCATCTCCAACACACGACTGAAAACCGGAAGTGGCGCTGTGGTTCACGGGGTAGAGCGCTCGCTTTGAACAAAAGAAACCCAGGGACAGTGCTCAAGCCCTAACTTCAAGTCCCAGGACCAGGAAAAAAAAGAAGATAAAAATCAAAATAGGAGCTGGGCGCAGGTGGCTCATGCCTGTAATCCTACCTACTCAGGAGACTGAGGTCTGAGGATTGTGGTTCAAAGCCAGCTCAGGCAGGAAAGTCCGTGAGACTCTGATCTCCAATTAACCACCAGAAAACCGGAAGTGGCGCTGTGACTCAAGTGGTAGAGCGCTCGCCTTGAGCTGAGGGACAGCGCCCAGGCCCAGAGTTCAAGCCCCACGACCGACCAAAGGAAAAAAGAAAAATCAAAACAGGACCCGAGAACGCTTTCAACCAGCGCTGCTGCCTTGAACTAGCTTTGAGTTTTGACACTGTCGTACCTGCAGCGACTCTGGACTAGTCAGCTCTCCGCTCTTGCTGTTATTCTCCGAAGGTCTCTGACCTCCCGGGCATCTCACCTCTCGGATGATCACAGTGACTAAGATCAGGATTAAAAGAACCTGTGGTTGCCAACGACTCCGCCTGGCCAGTGAAATTAGTACGTGGTGAACTAAACTAAATGAAATCGAGAATTATTACTCAGTGAATCTGGCGTTACAGAAGCAGGGTGGGGAAAGATCGCGCTGTCAGCCCGCTCCGCACAGGTGCCTTTCACCGCAACCACAGAACGGGCAAGCGACTCTTCAGCTCTACGGAAGCAAGCGTCTCCGGATTTCCTTTTCCTAAAGCAAAACCGGATGGATCGGGCAGAAGCGCCTTCCTTACCCCCCGGGCTTTTTCCAGCTCGCCGCCGGCGGCGCGCGGGGGGCGGGGGGGGCGGGGGGGGGCGCGGGCCGTCGCTCGCCGGTGACGCTCGAGGCGCGCCGGAAGTGCGGGCCCGGGCTTCGGGCTCCGTCATGGCGGCTGCCGCGGCGCGTTGGAACCATGTGTGGGTCGGCACCGAGACCGGCATCCTCAAAGGTGGGGGCTGGGGCGGGCGCGTGGACGTGCAGGGGTCGGTGCCGGACGCTTGCGCGACTGACGCCCTCATCCTGCAGGGGTGAACCTTCAGCGGAAACAGGCAGCGAACTTCACGGCGGCGGGACAGCCGCGGCGGGAGGAGGCGGTGAGCGCCCTGTGCTGGGGCGCGGGCGGCGAGGCCAGGGTGAGTGGCCGCGGGCCGGGTGCTGGGGGGCTCGGGGCGCCCTGTGCTGGGGCGCGGGCGGCGAGGCCCGGGTGAGTGGCCGCGGGCCGGAGCTGGGGGTCCCGGGGCGCCCTGGGCCGGGGCGCGGGCCGGGCCGGAGCTGGGGGGCCCGGGCGCCCTGGGCCGGGGCGCGGGCGGCGAGGCCCGGGTGAGTGGCCGCAGGCCGGGCCGGAGCTGGGGGGCCCGGGGCGCCCTGGGCCGGGGCGCGGGCGGCGAGGCCCGGGTGAGTGGCCGCGGGCCGGAGCTGGGGGGCCCGGGCGCCCTGGGCCGGGGCGCGGGCCGGGCCGGAGCTGGGGGGCCCGGGGCGCCCTGGGCCGGGACGCGGTAGGCGAGGCCCGGGTGAGTGGCCGCAGGCCGGGCCGGAGCTGGGGGGCCCGGGGCGCCCTGGGCCGGGGCGCCCGCGGCAGCCTCGCCCTGGCCATCCTACCCTCTTGCCTCCCCTTGCAGATTCTGGTGGGCTGCGCGGATGGGACGGTGAAGCGCTTCGATACGGAGGAGGGCATTTTCCAAGGCCAGAGACACTGCCCCGGCGGGGAGGGTACCTTCCGAGGTCTCGCCCAGGCCGATGGGTAAGACTGGTCGCCTGGCTGAAGGTTCACCTCGTAGGGAGAGCTTTGAAGTCCCCCCTCTTAAGGATAACTGAATAAAGGTGTTACATCCTTAGGTCACACTGCCCTTGGATGGGTGACAGGGACCAGGGTTCCTGCCTTCCGTGGTTCATTTCTATTTTACACATTTATTGAATACTGAGTGTAATTTTCACCTGCAATGAGCAGACAAACTGTATTCCTTGATAAAGTTTGCATTCTCTAGAATTTTCTCCTGGTTCCATTATAATGTTTGAGGTAGCACTGGAAAACTTGTAATAGTCCTGTAATATTCATGTAATAAAACATACTGGGGATGGGGGTCCTGGGACTTGAACTCAGGACCTGGGTACTGTCCTTGAGATTTTGTTTTGTTTTTGTCAAAAGCTAAGGCTATACTACTTGAGCCACAGCTCCAGTTCTGGCTTTTGGTGGATTAATTGGTCATTAGAGTCTCATGGACTTTTCTGCCCTGGTTGGCTTCAAACTACAATCCCCCTGCTCTCAGCCTCCTTAGCTGAGATTATAGACATGAGCCACCAGCACCCAGCCTCACTTTTTTTTTTTTTTTTGGTGGGTTGTGGGGCTTAAACTCACGGTCTGGGCATTGTCTCTGAGCCTCTTTGTGTTCAAGGCTAGTGTTTTACCACTTAAGTAAGCCACAGCACCACTTCTGGTTGGTTGGTTTTGAGTGGTTCATTGGAGATAAAGAATCTCTTGGGGACTTTTCTGCCTGGGCTGGTTTCCAACCTCCATCCTCAGATCTCAACCTCTTTAAGTAGCTAGGATCACAGGCATGAGCCATCAGTGCCCAGCCTTACGGTTTTTTGAGATAGGGTCTCACTATGTTGGCCAGTCCTGAACTTACAGGTTCATGTGGTCCTCTCATCTCAGCCTTTTTAGTGGCGGGACTACAGGTTCACATCACCTGTACCAGGCTTCATGTTTTAAAATCCTTATTTCCTTCCCTGCTTGCAGCAACCTCATCACATGTGTGGATTCCGGGATCCTCAGAGTCTGGCATGACAATGAGAAAGAGACATCATCTGACCCCGTGAGATTCTAGAGTTAATAGCTGAGGAGGGTGGAAGTCAGCTAGGGCTCATGGAGGCTTTGGGAGGGGGAGGATTAAGGATTCTGCGCTGACCCATCTCATTCTTTACAGCTCTTGGAACTGAGGGTAGGTCCTGAGATATGTAGGATGCGCCAAGACCCAGCACACCCCCACGTGGTTGCTACTGGGGGGAAGGAGAATGCTTTGAAAATATGGGACCTGCAGGGATCCAAGGAACCTGTGTTCAAAGCCAAGAATGTGAGTGATGGGGCAAGGAGAGACTGTGGCTGAGGTCAGGGGAGGCTGAGGTCACTGACTAACCTGAGTCTAGATGGGCTTACAGGTGTAATGAGGGACTTAAGTGGCACACTAAGCCTGTCTATACCTCATCTTCCTACCTTACTTCCTCCCCCCAGGTGCGGAATGACTGGCTCAATCTGCGGGTTCCCATTTGGGAACAAGATATACAGTTCCTCCCTGGTTCACAGAAGCTTGTCACATGCACAGGATACCAGCAGGTGAGGCAGCATCTCATTGCTGCCTGCTGCTGGGTTGAAGCAGCTTCCTGAACAGAATAGACTTTGTAGTATGACACAGCCACCTTTGCACCGTCTTCTTCTGAGCTTCCTCATCTAGACTAGCCTTGGTACTGAACCTGTGGCATTCCCTTACTATAGTCTAGGATAGAATTTCTTAAATTATTGTTGTCGGGGCCTTGGTGGTGGTTTTATGTTTGTGCTTGTCGTCCTGGGGCTTAAACTCAGGGCCTGGGCACTGCCCTTGCACTTTTTTTCTTTTTTGGGTCCGGTCGTGGGGCCTGAACTCTGGGCCTGGGCGCTGTCCCTCAGCCCTTCACCTCAAGGCTAGCGTTCTACCACTTGAGCCACAGCGCCACTTCCTGCTTTTTTCTTTTTGCTTACGTGGTGCTGAGGAATCCAACCCAGGGCCTCAGGCATGCAAGGCAAGCGCTCTACCACTGAGCCACCTTCCCAGCCCCTGCCCTTGCACTTTTTTAATCAAGGTTAGTGCTCTACCACTTGAGCCACAACTCCACTTTTGGTGTTTTTTGTTTTTTGTCGGTCACGAGGCTTGAACTCTGGGCTTAAGCGCTGTCCCTGGGCTCTTCAGCTCAAGGCGAGTGCTCTACCACTTGAGCCACAGTGCCACTTACAGTTTTCTGGTGGTTTATTGGAGATAAAAGTCTCATGGACTCGGGGGCTGGGAAGGTGGCTCAGTGGTAGAGCACTTGCCTTGCATGCTCGAGGCCCTGGGTTCAATTCCTCAGCACCACATAAGAAAAAAGCTGGAAGTGGTGCTGTGGCTCAAGTGGTAGAGTGCTAGCCTTGAGCTGAAGAGCTGAGGGACAGCGCCCAGGCCCAGAGTTCAGGCCCCATGACCAGATCCAAAAAAAAAAAAAATCTCATGGACTTTCCTGCCTGGGATGGCTTTGAACTGATCAGATCTCAGATCTGACCTCAGATCTCAGCCTCCTGAGTAGCTAGGGTTACAGGCGTGAGCCACTGGTGCCCGGCTTACTTTTGGTGTTTACCTGGAGATGATACTCATGGATACCAGTGGCTCATACCTAGAATTCTAGCTACTGGGGAGGCTGAGATCTGAGGGTACTGGTTCCAAACCAGTCAATGCAGGAAAGTCTGCAAGAATCATCTCCAGTTAGCCACCAAAATGCTGGAAGTGGAGCTGTAGCACACTAAACTTGAGTAAAGAAGCTCAGGGACAACACCTAGGCCTTGAGTTCAAGCCTGGGGGTCCAAGGGGGTGGGGAAGTCTTATGGGCTTTCCTTCCTGAGCTGGCTTTGTACCAGCCCTCCTATCTCAGCTAAGTAGCTAGGATTATAGGCATGAGCCTCTGGTGCCTGGCTAATTATAACTCATATCTCTATGGTTAGGAAGAAAGAGAAGTGCTTTCTTCACAGTGGTCTTGTGGACCTCAGACTAGGTGTCATGGTTCTGATATATAGCCACTGATTTGCCTTGCTATACAGGTAAGACACTCCTCTCTTTGGCTTCAGAACATTTCAGTGTGCTGATCTTGGTGGTCTGATCGTGATGATGTGAGAGCCAGGCACCAGTGGGTGAGACCTGAGGATTTCCGTTCCAAGCCAGCCTGGGCAGGAATGTAACTCCATTTAACCAGCAAAACGCTGAAAATGGAGTTAGGTAGCCTTGAGCAGAACAGCTAAGGGACAATGCCCAGGCAGTGAGTACTGGTGCTTACGCCATAACAAAAAACATAGGACTTTTTTTTTTTTACAAAGAAGGTAACTTTATTTTGCCAGTCCTGGGGCTTGAACTCAGGGCCTGGACTCTGTCTCTGAGCTGTTTTTTTTTTTTTGCTTGAGGCTAGCACATTTCCACAAGCCACAGCTCAACTTTTATGTCTTTCTGTTTATATGGTACTGGGGGATTGAACCCAGAGCTTCATGCATGCTAGGCAAGCACTCCTACCACTAAGCCACATTTCCCAGCCCCCCATTTTTTTTTTTGGTTTTTGCCAGTCCTATTGTACCACCTTGCTTTTTATCCCTCTGTTACCCCAAATGGGAGGACATTATGTTCACCTTCTGCCCCAAACCACCCAACATAGGAGACTTTTTTTTTTTTTTTGTCGGTCGTGGTGCTTGAACTCTGAGCCTGGGCGCTGTCCCTCAGCTCTTCAGCTCAAGGCGAGCTCTCTGCCACTTGAGCTACAGCGCCACTTCCGGTTTTCTGGTGGTTTATTGGAGATAGGAGTCTCACGGTCTCTCCTGCCCGGGCTGGCTTTGAACCACGATCCTCAGATCTCAGCCTCCTGAGTAGCTAGGATTACAGGCATGAGCCACCAGCGCCCGGCTCATAGGAGACTTTTTCCTTTTGCTGTTCATTCATGTTCCAGAACAAGTCTGCCCACTCCTACCCTTCCATTCCCAGTTTTCAGAGATGAGGTACATATCTTAAAAAGTTGCTCTGGGGAAGGGGGCAGGTCATAGGAAGCAGTGATCAGAAGAATGACAAGGAAGCAGTGGGATGGGGAGGCGCTGGTGACGCCTCTGTGTTCCTCTAGGTCCGTGTATATGATCCAGCCTCCCCCCAGCGCAGGCCTGTCCTAGAGAGCACCTATGGGGAGTATCCGCTGACTGCCATGACCCTCACTCCTGAGGGCAAGTGAGTATTTAAAGGGGAAGGATGGGGCTCAGGAGGGACTGTAGGAGGTTCCTGCTTATCCCAACCCACTTTTGGTCTCCTTCTCAGTTCTGTCATTGTTGGAAACACTCATGGGCAGCTGGCGGAAATTGATTTTCGGCAAGGTGAGTGGCTTAGGGAGTGCTTTGGATGAGGAAGTCATTTCCCTCTGCATTGGAATAGGGAGCTGTTCAGGCCTCAGGCAAGGACAGGATGCTTTGAATTCATGGTTTTCCAAAAGCTAGCTAACCCCCTGTGCTTTAGTTTCTTCATCTGTAAAATGGAAATTGGCAACCCCTGTCTTGGGGTTCTTTGAAGGATAAAGTTTTGGAATGTAAAGTGGTCTGAACAGCAAGCATTCAACATTCAAAAAGAAGTTGGCTGACCAGCGGGCACTGGTGCCTCCCTCTTCTTCTCCAGGGCGCCTACTGGGCTGTCTGAAGGGGCTGGCAGGCAGTGTCCGAGGGCTGCAGTGCCACCCTTCAAAGCCCTTACTAGCCTCCTGTGGCTTGGACAGAGTCTTGAGGATACATAGGATCCGGAATCCTCGTGGCTTGGAGCATAAGGTATGAGTCCAGCTCTCATGCCGTCATCCCCTCTACCTACTTAATGGTTTTCTGAAGCCCCGATTTTTTGTGCCCCTGTTTTTTGTTTTGTTTTTGTTTTTTGTCAGAGGTGGGGCCTGAACTCTGGGCCTGGGCACTGCCCCTTGGCTCTTCAGCTCAAGGCTAGCAACCTACCACATGAGCCACAGCTTCACTTCCAGCTTTTTCTGCTTATGTGGTGCTGAGGAATCGAACCCAGGGCCTTATGCATGCAAGGCAAGCACTCAACCACTGAGCCACCTTCCCAGCCCTTGTTTTGTTTTTAATCTCAGCTTTCTAAGGCTTCTTAATGCCCCTTCTCTTTTTCAGATTTATCTGAAGTCTCGACTGAACTGCCTCCTCCTGTCAGGCAGAGATAACTGGGAGGTGAGCTGTCAGGTCTGGGAATGTGGGAGCTAAGGGCAGGTGATTTTCCTGTGGAGAAAAGAGGCAGCTGGAACAGAACCAGGGCTGTCCATTCATCTGTGGTGTCACTTAAAGTGTCTGAGTGGTGCTAAAAAAGCAGAATTGTCGCCTGCAGTGCCAGGCATTGTGGCAGTGGTTACTAGATGAAGGTGGTGGTGGTTCCCAGAGGGATTATTTTCCAAGTATCTCCTTCCTATTTCTGACCCTTCCCACTCATCAGGATGAGCCACAAGAACAAGAGCCCGATAAGACGCCCATAGAAGACACAGAGACCGATGAACTTTGGGCCTCCTTGGAGGCAGCAGCCAAGCGGAAGCTTCCTGGTTTGGACCCGACTCAGGGGGCTCATCAAACCAGGAGGAAAAAGAAACGACCTGGGTCCACCAGCTCTTGAAGACCCTGTGCCCACTATGTAAATAAACAGCTAACACCTACCAGGACTCCGAACCTTCTGTGATGCGTGGAAAGAAAAGGGGTAGCTGGTAGGGGCTCTCTGAGCTAAGGAGGTGGGATATCTGACGTCACAAAAGCCGACGCAAGGTCAGCAGGCTGGCTGGCGGGGGCAGAGTCCTGGCCGCGGGGCCATGGGCTGCTGCCAAGACAAGGACTTTGAGACTAAAGATGGGCGGGCCAAGGGCTTGTCAGAGGAAGGTGGGCCTCTGGATCGGGAGAGGAGGGTCCCCTGAAGGGACTGCCCTGGAGGTTGGACCTGGGAGGGTAAGGCTGAGTTCAGCAGCCTCCTAACCCTCACAGGCGCTGGAGGAATGGGCGTGGGCGCTAAAGGCCCCTCCGGCCGCAGGTCCAACGAAAGTCTTCTGATCACTGTGCTGTGGCGCCGGATATCCATGTTCAGCCGTCGGGGCTCGTCGCGGTCAGCCAAGAGGCAATCGGATCAGATACAGAAGCAGGAGGAAGCCATCCGTGAGGGCTAAAATGAGGCTTAGGAGGAGCCGGAGAAGGGGTGACCTGATCTCAGTCCGCCTCAAAGGCCAGACAATAAAATTTCTAACGTGGGTTTGTTCTTAGCACTCAATGACGCCGGCCCAGGCGCCACGGGCTCTTTAAGGCTCCTCCTCTGAGGCTTGCTCAGTCCCAGGCCCGGGTCGGCTCCTCGGGGCGGGGCCACAGCGGTATCTTAGCCAATAGAAAGGTGGAACCGCGCTGACGTTGGGGGAGGGGGCGTGTCTTGGGTCCCTGAGCTAGAAAAGGCGTGGCGCAGCCAACGCGTCACGGGGGTGGGGTTACGTGTAGGTGACGTGGCGGCTCAGAGTCGCACTCGGGTTTCGGCGACTTTAAGCCTCTAGGGAGGAGGCGGTGACAGCTTTGGAGATTGTGGCGGTGGCGCAGTGATAAGCGACAGAGAGGAGGTAGGATCCGCTGTAAGAGTGGCGCCCGGCCGTCGTGTCAGGATGTTCACGGGCGGCGACGGGCGGGGGAGGGGAAGGGAACCGGGGTGAGGAGGCAAGTCCTGCCCCTCCGGCTCCGGGTGAGCGAATACCGCGCCATCCAATCAGGAAAGCCCCTGTTGAGACAGACATCGCCGCTAGCTAATCAGTGGTGCCCGTCTTCCAGAAGTCAGAACTTTGGCTGGGCGGGACTTCCTGTTTCAAATAAACACCTTAGAGGTTTTTCCCCCTCCGCCCACCGAAGTATCTTCCCCACCCGGGATGTTCGTCACGGTTTCTCTGTGAGGGCTTGAAGGAAATTACCGGTAGGAAGAGGGCACGGTTAGGGTCTGGGACAGTTATTTAGGGCGAGCTGGAGCTTCCGGGCCCCGGAACCTCGTTCTGGTTCTGCTTGACTTCAGGGCCCACCGGCCCGCGATTTGGCCGCCAGAGCCAACTTGGAAGAAAAGTCTGAGGAGACTTCTCGTTGGGCCCGGAAGAAATCGGCCCCTTCCTGCGGCGAATGGCACTCAGGATCTGCTAGTTCCCTTGGGCGCCAAAGTCTGTCGAGTGCAAGAAGGGCCCAAGGACTTGATGGTTGAGGAGGGAATTTGTCGGGAAGGAGGCCACCTGGGGAATGACACTCTCCCCTCCACCACAGTGCGAGGTTATGCGACTCAATGATCCCGCGGAAACGCTACGGGTCTAAGAACACGGATCAGGGTGTCTACCTGGGTCTCTCAAAGACACAGGTCCTGCCTGCAACTGCTGGCAGTAGCAGCAGCGACATCACCCCTCTGCCCCCTCCAGTGGTCCTGATCCCTCCCCCTCCCGACACCATGTCCTGCCGGGATCGGACCCAGGAGTTCCTGTCTGCCTGCAAGTCCCTACAAAGCCGTCAGGTAAGGACCACTTGGAGTGGGAAAAGCTTGAGTCTGGGCAGAGCTGTGTCCGAGTACTGCTAAATGAAGTAATCTCTGGGGAAACTTGATGGACAGCTGGTAGTTTAGATGAACTTGATGAAGAGCTTAGTAGGACCTACTAAGTCACAGAGAATGGATGAGCTTGCTAGGAGGCAAGGTCCTAGCCCGTGCGCTCGATTCCCCAGAGAGTAGGATTGCTATTTTGTGTATGTATGCCCTACACTCAGGTATGTTGTGTACATGGATGCTATGACTTGAATTTGGGGCCTGGGCGCTCTCCCTTAGCTTTTTCACTCAAGACTGATGCTCTACCACTAGAAGCACAGCTCCCCTTTCAAGCTCTTTAGTGGTTAATTGGAGATAAGAATCTCACACTTTTTTGCTTGAGCTGGCTTCAAACTGTGATCCTCTGATCTCATCCTCCTAAGTAGCTATGTGAGCTACCACCACCCATCAGATTTCTATTCATGGGCTTGAACCTCAGGGTCTGGGCACTGTCCCTGAGCTTTTTTGCTCAAGGCTAGCTCTCTATCGCTTTGAAGCACAGCTCCACTTTCGGTTTTCTGGTGATTAATTGGAGGTAAGAGTTTTATGGACTTTCTTACCCCTCCTGGCTTCGACAGCCATCCTCAGATCTCAGCCTCCCAAGTAACTAGGATTTCAGGAGTGAGCAACCAGTGCTCAGCCCTTGGATTGCTATTCTTGTAGGAATGTTTTAAGGCCAGCAATGCTGTTTATAAGGTATTTAGACTGTATAAGAAACAACTTCTGTCGTAGCCTTCAGCTGAAAGATAGACACCTTAAATTCTAGTCCCACTACAAGGTTTCTCTGTGACAACAATGAAGCTAGTTGAACCTCAGTTTTTCTATACTTACAATAGAGTATGGGACAGATGAAGAATAGGTGGATTAGTAACTTTCTAATAAAAAAAAAAAAAACTTTGACTACTACTCCTTTTTTAAAAAATGTAGTCCTGGGGCTGGGGTTTAAACTCTCCCTGAGCTTTTTTGCTCAAGGCTAACATACCACTTGAGCTACTGCTCCACTTTCAGGTTTTTAGTGGTTAATTAGACATAAGAGTCTCAACAGATTTTCCTGCCTAGGCTGGCTTTGAATTGCAATCCTTAAATCTCAGCCTCCAGAGTATCTAGCATTATACACATGAGCCACTGGCTCCCAGTACTGTTCTAAAACTTATCCTTTTTTTTTTTTCTTTTGCCAGTCATGGGGCTTGAACTCTGGGTCTGGTCACTGTCCTCAGCTCTTTAGCTCAAGGCTATTGCTCTACCAGTTGAGCCACAGCACCACTTTGTTTTACTGGTGGTTAATTAGAGATTAGAGTCTCACAGGCTTTCCTGCCTGGGCTGGTGTTGAACCACAATCCTCAGATCTCTGCCTTCTGAGTAGCTAGGATTATAGGACTGAGCCACTGGTGCCCAGCTAAAAATATTTTTTATTAGGATCAATTTGTTGTACTAGGGGATTTCATTTTGATATGTCCATATATACATAGTGCATCTTGATCAGGCTCACTCTTTTCTCTACTATAAAGCCATAGTGATAGCAAGTTTTGGTGGGAGGATTGTCTTTAGTTTATAAAAGAGCTTATGAAACTTAAAATGGTGGCCAGGTGCCGGTGGCTCACTCCTGTAATTCTAGATACTCAGGAGGCTGAGCTCTGAAGATCACAGTTCAAAGACAGCCAGGGCAGGAGAGTTTGTGACACTTATCCCCAGTTAACCACCAGAAAACTGGAAGAGGCACTGTTGCTCAAAGTGGTAGAGTGCAAGCCTTGAGCACAAAAGCTCAGAGACAGTGACCAGGTCCTGAGTTCAAGCTCCACAACCAAAAAAAAAAAAAGTCAGGTCCCAGTGGCTCCCACCTATAATCCCAGAGTTATCCCAGGCAGGAAAATCTGTGAGTCTCTTACCTCCTATTAACCACCAGAAAACCAAAAGTGGTACTGTAGCTCAAAGTGGTGAAGCACTAGCTTTGAGTACAAATGCTCAGGGGCAGCAAACTCCCTCAGTTCCTCCAGTTTCTAAAGTGTTAGAGTCAAGGTTTGAACCTAGCTCTGATTTTCTACTTGGCTACAAATTACTGATAAATTTAAGTTGCCTGATGCCTGTCAGTTTGTCACCGGTACAGAGAAAGAAAGTTTTATGGACAGATGAGAAGCAACAAAGATGGAAATGATTGTAGGGGGAGCTCAAATCATGACTTCTTGGTATTACTTTTCAGAATGGAATCCAGACTAATAAGCCTGCTCTTCGTGCTGCCCGACAGCGCAGTGAATTTACTCTCATGGCCAAGTGAGTTGAGAGCTTTGTGATGTGATATACAATGAGTGTCCAAAGAGAAGTAGGCTTGCCTCTGGTGGCTTGATTTTTTTTTTTTATTATTTTATTTTATTTTTGTTGGTCATGGGGCTTGAACTCTGGGTCTGGGTGCTGTTCCTAAGCTCTTTAGCTCAAGGCTAATATTCTACCACTTGAGCCATAGTGCCACTTCCAGCTTTTTCAGTGTATGTGGTACTGAGGAATCAAACCAAGGGCTTCATACATGCTAGGCAAGCACTCTACTACCATTAGGCTACATTCCCAGCCCTAGTGACTTGGTTATGAAGGCTGAGATTGGTGGTACTAGAGCTAATGTGGGAACAGTCCTTCTTCTTCCCTTTTCCAGTGTTCTCTAATTGTTTGCAGGCGCATTGGGAAGGACCTCAGCAATACGTTTGCCAAGCTGGAGAAGCTGACAATCTGTGAGTGTTCTTGGGATTTCTCTCTCATATAGCAGTGAAACAGAGGACTGAGGAACATGTATTCCTTGAGCTTCAACTTTTGGGGGATGTAAGAGATGCCAGGGATGGAACCCAGAGCCTTGGGCATACTAGGCAAGTGCTCTACCCCTGAGCTACACCCACAGCTCCTTGAGGAATGCCTTTAACCTGTTATAACTTTTTTTTTTTTTTTTAATGGGGGGGGGGGTTGTGGGGCTTGAACTCTGGGCCTGGGCACTATCACTGAGCTCTTCAGCTCCAGGCTAGGGCTCTACCACTTGAGCCACAGCGCCACTTCTGGTTTTCTGAGTGGTTTATTGTAGATGAGAGTCTCATGGACTTTTTCTGCATAGGCTGTCTTTGAATCCTGATCCTCAGATCTCAGCTTCCTGAGTAGCCAGGATTACAGGAGTGAGCCACCAGTGCCCAGCCTGTTATAACTTCTTATTTGTCTTCACAGTGGCAAAGCGCAAGTCCCTCTTTGATGATAAAGCAGTAGAAATTGAGGAGCTAACATATATCATCAAACAGGTGAGCTGTTACCTGCCAGGAAATACCAAGATTTTATTTAGCGTCTGCATTCAAGGCTTAGACTCTGCCACGTAAGCCATGTTTCCATTCTTTTTGTTGGTTAATTAGAAATAAGTGTCTCAGCCGGGCGCTGGTGGCTCACGCCTGTAATCCTAGCTACTCAGGAGGCTGAGATCTGAGGATCGCGGTTCAAAGCCAGCCCGGGTAGGAGAGACCGTGAGACTCCTATCTCCAATAAACCACCAGAAAACCAGAAGTAGCGCTGTAGCTCAAGTGGTAGAGCGCTCGCCTTGAGCTGAAGAGCTGAGGGACAGCGCCCAGGCCCGGAGTTCAAGCCCCATGACCAACAAAAAAAAAAAAAAAGAAATAAGTGTCTCTCAGATTTGGCCCAGTGCTGGTGCCTCATGTCTGTCTGTAATTGTAGCTACTCAGGAGGCAGAGACTTGAGGATCAAGGTTCGTGGATTTGTCTTCCCAAGTTAGCCTCGAACCTTAATTGTCAGATCTCATCTCAGCTTCTCAAGTAGTTAGTATTATAACCATCAGCCCCTAGATCCCTGCTACGTCCATCATTTTGTGTGGAGTTCTAGAGCAAGTGTCTAGATGTATCCCCAAATGTCCAACTCTGATTATCCACCATATACAAAGCCCTGCCTGGGGTACTGTTGATACAAACATGAGGCAAGATTCTTTCTTGCCTTTCAAGGGCTTCTTTTCTGGAAGAGACATCTGATGCCACAAGCCCATACTTAGCAGTTACTAGGAAGTGAGTGGTATAGAAAAGATGAATAGGCCGAGCCCTGGTGGCTCACGCCTATAATCCTAGCTACTCAGGAGGCTGGATTCTGAGGATCATGGTTCAAAACCAGTCCAGGTAGAAAAGTCCCTGAGACTTTTTTTTTTGCCGGTCCTGGAGCTTGAACTCAGGGCCTGGGCACTGTCCCTAAGCTGCTTTTGCTCAAGGCTAGCGCTCTACCACTTGAGCCACAGCGCCACTTCTGGCACTAAGGAATCGAACCCAGGGCCTCATGCATACCAGGCAAGCACTCAACCAGAGCCACCTTCCCAGCCCTCCTGAGACACTTATCTACAATTAGCCACCAAAAGGCTGGAAGTGGAAATGTCATTCAAGTAGTACAGCACTAGCCTTGAACACAAAAGCTCAGGGACAGCACCTAGACCCTGAGTTTAAGTCCCAGGGGACGGACACACACACGCGCGCGCGCGCGCTCGCGCTGAAGGGAATAAAATCTAAGCCTCTTTGCTCAGATATCAGTTGCTCAGGGCAGCTTACCCTGTTCATGATGTTTAATACTCTTATCACCCAAACTGATCTTCTTATTCTGTTCTATTTTCTTTTTGTGTAGCATTTGAACTTTATAACATTCTCTATAATTAGTTTATTTATGTTTATTATTTCTATGTGTTCCTTCTCATCCCTCCCCTCAAATCAAAAGAGATGAACACTACCACAAAAGCCTTTGGCAGCTCACAATGCTCTAGAAGTCACAGTTCTCCTGTCTCAGTCCTCTTGGTGCTAGATTACACATGTCTACCACTGTACCTGGCCAAGATGTTTGTTTGGTTTTTTTTGTCAGTCATGGGGCTTGAACTCTGGGCCTGGCGCTGTCCCTCAGCTCAACTCAAGGCTAGTGCTCTACCACGTAAGCCACTACTTCCAATTTTCTGGTGGTTAATTGGAGATAAGAGTCTCACGGACTTTCCTGTCTGGGCTGGCATTGAATCTTTTTTTTTTTTTTTGGGGGGGGGGAGGTATGTCGTGGGGCCTGAACTCTGGGCCTGGATGCTGTCCCTCAGCTCTTCAGCTCAAGGTTAGCACTCTACCACTTGAGCCACAGTGCCACTTCCGGCTTTTTTCTTTTTGCTTATGTGGTGCTGAGGAATCAAACCCAGGGCCTCAGGCATGTAAGGCAAGCGCTCTACCACTGAGCCACCTTCCCAGCCCCTGGCATTGAATCTTGATCCTCAGATCTCAGCCTCCTGAGTAGTTAGGATTACAGGTGTGAGCCACCGGTGCCTGGCTTCAATATGTTTATTTGTTTGTTTTCTTCTATATCTTCATAAATGTATCCTAAACCAAGCACAGGTGATTCTCACCTGTAATCCTAGCTACTGAAATCTCAGGGTCGTGGTTCAAAGCCAGCCCAGGCAGAAAAGTGCACAGGAGAGAATTCTCTCCAATTAACCACTCAAAAACGGAAAGTGGTGCAGTAGTACCAGTGGTAGAACACTAGCCTTGAGCAAAAGAACTCAGGGACAGTGCCTAGGCCCTGAGTTCAAGCTCCCCACAACCAACAATAAATAAATAAATAAATGTATCCTAAGTATAACATTGTCTGGCACTTGGCTATTGGTGAATTAAATTAATGAATAAATGAATGAATGAATGATTGGCAGGAAGCTAGCAATGTAAGTTACTCTCTGGGCATGAAGCGCATCGTGGACCTGGCTAATGAGTTCAGTAGTATCCTAAGTATTTTGGGCAACACATTCAGTCTACCCAGTTTTGGGAGGAAGCAGCTACTGTTTAGTACAAAGATGATGACAGAGGCCAAAGGGGCAGACCCATTCAAGAGATGCTGTGCTGGAAAAATAGAGTTCTATTATCTATTGTGGTTTTGTTGCTTGGCTTTGTTAAATAGCTGGCCCACAGATTCAGACAGATCTGAATGTTATTTATTTATTTTTGTGCCAGTACTGAGGCATGAACTCAGGGTGCTATTTTTTAGCTTTTTTGCTCTAGGCTGGTGCCACAGTTCCACTTCTGCCTTTCTGGTGATTAATTGGAAATAAGAGTCTTAAAGATTTTCCTGCCTGCAGCCGGGCGCTGGTGGCTCACGCCTGTAATCCTAGCTACTCAGGAGGCTGAGATCTGAGGATCGCAGTTCAAAGCCAGCCCAGGCAGGAGAGACCATGAGACTCCTATCTCCAATAAACCACCAGAAAACCGGAAGTGGCGCTGTAGCTCAAGTGGTAGAGCGCTCGCCTTGAGCTGAAGAGCTGAGGGACAGCACCCAGGCCCAGAGTTCAAGCCCCACGACCGACCAAAAAAAAAAAGATTTTCCTGCCTGGGGCTGGGAAGGTGGCTCAGTGGTAGAGCGCTTGCCTTGCATGCATGAGGCCCTGGGTTCGATTCCTCAGTACCACATAAGCAAAAAGAAAAAAATCTGGAAGTGGCGGTGTGGCTCAAGTGGTAGAGCCTAGCCTTGAGCTGAAGAGCTGAGGGACAGCGCCCAAGCCCAGAGTTCAGGCCCCACGAACTGATCCAAAAAACAAAACAAAGATTTTCCTTCCTAGGCTGATTTCAAATCAGGATCCTCCGATTTCAGCCTTCTGAGTAGCTAGGATTACAGGTATGAACCACTGGCACCTGGCTTTTTTTTTTTTTTTTCAAATTGTTTATTAGTGTATATTGCTTATACAAAGGGGTTTTCTAATATTTCCATACATGCAAAATTATGTACTAAAATTCACTTCCTTTATTTCTCATTATTTGCCCTCTTCCACATTCCAAATTCTTTTTTTTTTTTTTTTTTTTGCAAGTCCTGAGGCTTGAACTCTGGGCCTGGGCACTGTCCCTCAGCTCTTCAGCTCAAGGCTAGCCCTCTCTACCACTTGAGCCACAGCGCCACTTCTGGCTTTTTCTGCTTATGTGGTGCTGAGGAATCTAACCCAGGGCCTCATGCATGCAAGTCAAGCGCTCTACCACTGAGCCACCTTCCCAGCCCCTACTCCTAATTCTTGATGCCTCCTCTTCTGGTCCCTTCCTGGTTCTGGGATAGGCTTTTTATGCCACCTCCTTAGCCACCTCCTTCCTCTTCCTTGTCTTATTTGTCCCTTGGCAGACTGAATTAGGGACCAGATGACATACTGGTCTGGTGTAGAAAGTTTGACTGTGCTGGTAAAGTACTATGTGTAACCTTGAGTAAGAAATTACTCTTTAGTCATAATAGAATTCTTTGTAGCCTGGTGCTAGTGGGTCACACCTGTAATCCTAGCTACTCAGAAAGCTGAGATCTGAGAATCGAAGTTCAAAGCCAGCCCAGGCAGGAAAGTCCATGAGACTCTTATTTCCAATAAACCACTAGAAAACTGGAAGTGGCACTGTGGGGTAGAGAAGTAGCCTTGAGCTGAAGAGCTGAGGGACAGTGCCCAGGCCCAGAGTTCAAGCCCTATGACCGACAAAAAAAAAAAAAAAAAAAAAAAAAAAATTCGCAGACCTTCTTGCCTGGGCTAACTTTGAACCAAGATCCTTAGAATTCAGTCTCCTAAGTAGCTAAGACTACAAGCATGAGCCTCTGGCACCTGGTAACAAAATGATTTATTTTTTATTTTTTATTGTTTGTTGGTCGTGGGCCTTGAACTCCTCCTGAGCACTGTCCTTCAACTCTTCAGCTCAATGCTAGCGCACTACCACTTGAGCTACAGTGCCACTTCCAGTTTTCTGGTGGTTTATTGGAGATAAGAGTTTCACGGACTTTCCTGCCCGGGATGGCTTTGAACCTCAATCCTCAGATCTCAGCCTCCTGAGTAGCTAGAATTACAGGCGTGAGCCACTGGCGCCCAGCACAAAATGATTTTTATACAAAGAATTGTTTATTTTATTTATATATTTTTTGGCGATCGTGGGGCTTGAACTCTGGGCCTGGGCGCTGTCCCTCAGCTCTTCAGCTCAAGGCTAGCACTCTGCCACATGAGCCACTTTTGGTTTTCTAGTGGTTTATTAGAGCTAAGAGTCTCACAGACTTTTCCTGCCCAGGCTAGCTTTGAACCGCAATCCTCAGATCTCAGTTTCTTTAGTAGCTAGGATTACAGGGGTGAGCCACCAGTGCCCAGACTTTTTTTTTCTGTGAGACTTTAATATCCACTTAATGACCAAAAAGCTGGAAGTAGAACTGTGGCTCAAGTGTTAGAGCTCTAGCCTTGAGAAAAAGAATGAAAAACTCAAGGACAGCTCCCAGGCTATGTATCAAACCCCAGGACTGGCACCACTTCCTCATCCCTCTCTCCCCGCCCCCCCCAAAAAAATCTTGTTGATGATGTCTTTAGGAAATTGATTACTTCCTCTCTTCTTTCCTGAGATTGTCCAGGCACAGTGGTTTGATTAGTCTGCTCCAAGTCTTTGACTGTTAAAAGGGTTCTGTGGCCTCAACAGAGTTCAATAGAGCAAAAAGGTAGAGGGGTAACAAGTCATTCATTTACTTTTACTTTTCTGGCTCTTCTCTGGTGGAAGTGAGTAAGAGCAAACACTAGAGTTTGGAAAATCCTAGCAGGCCCTTCTCATCTGACTGTCTAGGATACTAACTTTTTTTGTTTTTAAACTGGTCCTGGAGCTTGAACTCAGTTCTGCTTCTGGCTTTTTGGTGCTTAAGTGTCTCACTGACTTTCCTCCCTGGGTTGGCTTTGAACTTGAATCCTCAGATCTCAATCTCCTAAATAAGCTAGGATTACAGTGAGTACTACCCACTGTAGTAGGTAATAGTTTTCATCTTGCTCTCCCCTGCCGGAGGATGACTACTGGCTGAAGACTCCTTGGTTAATACTATTTCTGTGGGCTCTTTTTTCCAGGACATCAATAGCCTCAACAAACAAATTGCTCAGCTTCAAGATTTCGTAAGAGCCAAGGGCAGCCAGAGTGGCCGGCATCTACAGACCCATTCCAACACCATTGTGGTCTCTTTGCAGGTAGGATTTGGGGGATGGAGGAAAGGAAGGGAGCAAAGTATGTTTTTTATTTTTTAAATGTTAAATGATAATAAGTACTATTATTGTTTTACTCATTTTTATAGTGATCCTTGGGTTTGAACTGATTGAAAACTGCTCAGTTGTTTGACAGATAATCTGCAACTTAAGTCACACCTCTCATCTCATTTTACTTTATGTATTTCTCAGATACTATGCCATGTTTTTGCATGGCCTGTCCTAGAGCATGATGCTCCTGTTTATTTCCTCCTTGAAGCTTGGATGACCAATGTGTGCACTACACACGCAGCTCATTTACTATATGGTCTCGCTAACTGTCAAGGCTGTCTAGGAACTGTGACCTCTCTAGACCTATCTAGTCTCCACCTCCTGAGTGGCTAGGATTACAGATGCATCCACATTACCAGCAAATTATTTTTATTTTTTTTTCCTTTAATGATATTAGAGTTTGAACTCTAGGCCATGTGCCATATACCCTCAGCTTTTTTTCTTTTTTTTTTTTTGTGCCAGCCCTGGGGCTTGAACTCATGGTCTGGGTACTTCATTTCCTTCTTTCCTTCCTTCCTTCCTTCCTTCCTCTTTCTCTCTCTTTTTTTTTTTTTTTTTTTGTTCTCATCCTGGGTCTTGAACAGAGACCCTAAGTGCTATGCCTTAGCTTTTTCACTCAAGGTTGGTGCTTACCACTTGAGCCAAGTTCCATTTCCAGCTTTTTGTTGGTTAATTGGAGAAGGTAAGACTCGCAGATTTTTCTGCCTGGGCTGACTTGGATCTCAGCCTCCTGAGTAGCTAGTATTGTGTTTTTTTTTTCCAGTCATGGGAGCTGAACTCTGGGCCTGGGTGCAGTTCCTCAGCTCTTCAGCTCAAGGCCAGTGTCCTACCCCTTGAGCCACAGTGCCACATCTGGCTTTGTTCTGCTTATGTGGTGCTGAGGAATGGAACCCAGGGCCTCATGCGTGCAAGGCAAGCCTCTACCACTGAGCCAACTTCCCAGCCCCTGAGTAGCTAGTATTACAGGTGTGAGCCCTAGTGCCTATCTTGTTTTTACTTTTTTTTTTTAAGACAAAGTCTCATAATGTAGCCCAGGCCGTATTGGTTGGAACTTGCAATCCTCCATCCCCAGCCTCCTGAGTGCTGGACAGAGTCTCCCTATGAAGCTCAGGCTAGTTTTGGTTCTCCTACCTCCACGCTTTCTGGATATTAATACTATACGTGTATGCCACCATGCACAGCCAAAATGTCTTTCCTCTCCTCCCCCAACCCCCCCTTTATTTTATTTCTTTTTTTGTCGGTAGTGGGGCTTGAACTCTGGGCCTAGGCACTGTCCCTCAGCTCTTCATCTCAAAGCAAGTGCTCTAACACTTGAGCTATAGCACCACTTCTGGTTTTCTGGTGGTTTTTATTGAAGATAAGAGTTTCATGGACTTTCCTGCTCAAGTTGGCTTTGAACCATGGTCCTCAGATCTCAGTCTCCTGAGTAGCTAGGATTATAGGCGTGAGCCACCAGCACCCGGCTTCCTTTATTTTTTGCTGGCACAAAGGCTTGAACTTCACAGGTGTGTGTGTGTGTGTGTGTGTATGTGTGTGTGTGTGTACACGTGTGTATGTGTGCATACGTGTGTGTGCACACGCACATGAGTGCAGGTGGGCACGCCAGTACTGAGGCTTGAACTCAAAGTCTGAGCTTTTGTGCTCAAGTCTAGTGCTGTACCACTTGAGCCACAGCTCCACTCCAGGCTATTTTGATTCTTAATTGAAGATAAGAACACCTGTAATCCTAGCTACTCAGGAGGCTGAGGTCTGAGGATCACCATTCAAAGCCAGCCTGGGCAAGAAACTCCGTGAGACTCTTATCTCCGATAAACCACCAGAAAACCAGAAGTGGCATTGTGGCTCAAGTAGTAGAGCCCTCACCTTGAGCTGAATAGCTAAAGGACAGTGCCCAGGCCCAGAGTTCAAGCCCCATGACCGACAAAAAGAAAAAAGAAAAGAGTTTCATGGACTTGCCTCCTCAGGCTAGCTTCAAACCTCCATCCTCAGATCTCGGCCTCCTGAGTAGCTAGGATGATGAGCCACTTGTGCCTGATGAACCTCATTGTTAGTTTTGCTCTGATTTCTTGCTCATGGCTGGCCCTCTACCACTTGAGCTATGCTTCCAGTCTAACACTTTACTGTTTAATCAAAGATAGAGTCTCTTGGATCTTTTTGCTCCAGGTCTCAGCCTCCTGAGTAGCTGAGATTATAGGCATGAGCCATGGGTTTCCTGACTTATGTGTCATATTTGACCTTTTCTCCTTTCCTTCTAGTCAAAACTGGCGTCCATGTCCAATGACTTCAAATCAGTTTTAGAAGTGAGGACAGAGGTAAGAGGAGTCTGTGGATGGTGGTGGGAATTGAATTGGGGTGTGTGGGAGGGTATGCAGTAGGAAAGAGGAAAGGAGGAAGTTTCATAGGTTTATGGGGCCAATAAGAGGGATCTCCTTAACCTATCTGCTTTCCAGAGGCCTCAGGACCTTTGCATTTCTTCCCCAACCCCAGAATCTGAAACAGCAGAAGAGCCGGAGGGAGCAATTTTCACGGGCACCTGTGTCAGCCCTGCCCCTTGCCCCCAACCACTTAGGTGAGTCACAGACAGTATGGGAGGCCCAGGAGACAGGGGCAGGTGGTGGATAAGGCTTACTTCTGGAGCTGATGGCATCCTCTGACGGCAGATTTGGTGTAAGGGAATGGAGGGCCCGTGAAATTGATAGACAGTACCTGTCAGAGGTCAAACCTGGTTATGAGGATTCTTTTGCCAAAGGGCGGGGTGTCGCACACACATGCGCCAGTCTTAGGTATTGAAATCATGGTCCAGGCTCTGTCCCTGAGGTTTTTTTTTGTTTTTTGTTTTTTGTTTTTGGGGTCCGGTTGTGGGGCCTGAACTCTGGGCCTGGGCGCTGTCCCTCAGCTCTTCAGCTCAAGGCTAGCGTTCTACCACTTGAGCCACAGCACCACTTCCGGCTTTTTTCTTTTTGCTTATGTGGTGCTGAGGAATCGAACCCAGGGCCTCATGCATGCAAGGCAAGCGCTCTACCACTGAGCCACCTTCCCAGCCCTCCCTGAGGTTTTTTGCTCAAGGCTTGCACTGTGCTCTATTTCGCGCGCGCGTGCGTGCGTGCGTGCGTGCGTGCGTGCGTGCGTGTGTGTGTGTGTGTGTGTGTTGGAGATAGAATCTCATGAACTTCCTTGCCCCAGGCTGGCTTCAAACTGCAGTCCTCAAATCTCAGCCTTCTGAGTAGCTGGGATTACAGGAATGAGCCAGCAGCACTGGCTTGACCATTCTTTTAACCCTTAAGATGTGGCATGTCCTCTCTCTTCCTCAGGAGGTGGTCCTGCGGTTTTGGGGGCTGAGTCCTGTGCCTCCAGGGATGTGGCCATTGACATGGTGGACTCTCGGACCAGCCAGCAATTACAGCTCATTGACGAGCAGGTAGGGAGGCTCTGAACTGAGAAGGATGAGCTCCTCTGTTGTCTCCGCACCCTTCTGCCTAGAGTATTTGGGGTGTACGATGGTGGACTTGCAAGCTGAGAGAGTCTTAAAGCTCAGGCTCTTACCTATCCTGAAGAAGCTCATGATGAACTTGTGTTTTCTCCCTCTCCTGAAGGATTCCTACATCCAAAGTCGGGCAGATACCATGCAGAACATTGAATCTACAATTGTTGAGTTGGGCTCTATCTTTCAACAGTTGGCACACATGGTTAAAGAACAGGAGGAAACCATTCAGAGGTGAGATTCCTTCTCTCTCTCCACTGAGAGAAGCCAAGGACAGGCAGCTTGATGTCTTCAGAAGAGTAGAATGAACCTTGCTTCCACCCATTTAGCACCCATTCCAAGAACACTAAGTAAATTCCAAGCCCTAATAAAACAACTATATAGAGAATTAAGTAAGACAGTGTGTTAAGAAAATGACTGAGTAGTTGAGAGTGATTAGTACAGTAGAACATTGCCAGCATATCTAGGGTCTCAACCTAAACTCAATCCCTAGTATCTCACTGGGAAGGAGAGCTAAGAAAAAAGTGATTGGGCTGGGAAGTTGGCTCAGTGGTGGAGTGCTTGCCTTGCATGCATGAGGCCCTGGGTTCGATTCCTCAGCACCATATAAGCAGAAAAAGCTGGAAGTAGAGCTGTGGCTCAAGTGGTAGAGCACTAGCCTTGAGCTGAAGAGCTGAGGGACAGCGCCCAGGCCCAGAGTCCAGGCCCCATGACCGACCAAAAAAAAAAAGAAAAGAAAAAAGTGACTAAGAGCCTGGCATGGTGGTGTGTGCCTGTATTTCCAGCTACCCAGGAGGCTGAGGCAGGAGAACTACTTGAGCTTAGGAATTTGAGGCTAACTTTAATAACATAGTAAGATTTTGTCTCAGAAAATAAGTAAAGAGCTGGGTATATCTCTCAGTGGAATACTTGTCTAGCATTTTCTTTTTTTTTTTTTTTTTTTTTTTTTTTTTGTCCGGTCGTGGGGCCTGAACTCTGGGCCTGGACGCTGTCCCTCAGCTCTTCAGCTCAAGGCTAGCACCCTACCACTTGAGCCACAGCGCCACTTCCGGCTTTTTTCTTTTTGCTTATGTGGTGCTGAGGAATCGAACCCAGGGCCTCAGGCATGCAAGGCAAGCGCTCTACCACTGAGCCACCTTCCCAGCCCTTGTCTAGCATTTTCAAGGCCATAGTTTCTATGCCCAGGACTGTTAAAAAATACAAATAAAACACAAAGAATAAAATGTAAATGAAATAAAATGGGTCAGACGTGAGTGGCTCACTCTGTATTCCTAGCTACTCAGGAGGCTGAGATCTAAGGGTAGTGATTCAAAGCCATCCCAGTCAGGAAAGACTCTTTATCTCCAGTTAACCACAAAAAAGCCAGAAGTAGAACTGTGGCTCTAATGCTAGAGTACTAGCCTTGAGGCGGAAAGCTCAGGGACAGCACACAGGCCCTGAGTACTGGCAGAAAAATAAATAAAGTGAGGAAAAAATGTGAGTAACTAATCAGATTGAGAGAAAAGCAAAGAAGACTACTCTGAAGAAAAAAATACTTAAACAGCTGAATAACAGGAGTCTATCAAGTCACCTAAAGAAGAGAGAGAATGCTTTAGACAGTGGGACAGCTGGAGCAAAGACCTTAAGATGAATCTGTCTTCCTCCATTCAAGGATCAAGCCCAGTGTGGCTAAAAGAGATAGTGAGTACTACAGGAAGATAGAGGCCCACCAACGTAACCTCTGTTCTCTGGAGCCACTTGCTACTGACAGAGGCATTTCATCGGCTCCTTTTCTGTAGCACTTAGTGTTTATCTAGTCAGTTATGGAGATATATGCATCAGTGGAAAAAAGGGCACAAAATTGGGAGAAAGATGATGAGGGAGAAAACTATGTAAATATTCAAAGCATGCTGTAGTGTCACATACACCTAGGAAACCGAGGTAGGAGGATGGAGGGCTCCAGGTCAGCCTAGCCTACACAGTAACATTGTCTCAAAAGTACAACAAAAGCTGGGTGATGGTGGCTCACTCCTGTAATCCTCGCTACTCAGGAGGCTGAGATCTGAGGATCGCAGTTCAAAGACAGCCCAGGCAGGAAAGTCCATGAGACTATTATCTCCAATAAACCACTAGAAAACCAGAAGTGGTGCTGTGGCTCAAGCGGTAGAGCGCCCACCTTGAGCTGAAGAGTGCAAAGACAGTGCCCAGGCCCTGAGTTCAAGCCCCAAGACTGACCAAAAAAAAAAAAAAAAGTACAACAAAAAAGTAAATGGCTGGGCACTGGTAGCTCACACTGTAATCCTAGCTACTCAGGAGGCTGAGATCTGAGTATCACAATTCAAAGCCAGCCCAGGCAAGGAAAGTCCGTGAGACTCTTATCTCCAATAAACCACTAGAAAACCGGAAGTGGCACTGAGGCTCAAGCGGTAGAGCGCTCACCTTGAGCTGAAGAGCTGAAGGATAGCGCCCAAGCCCAGAGTTCAAGCCCCACGACCAACCAAAAAAAAAAAAAAAGTAAGGGCTGGGAAGGTGGCTCAGTGGTAGAGTGCTTGTCTTGCATACATGAGGCCCTGGGTTCGATTCCTCAGCACCACATAAGCAAAAAGCTGGAAGTGGTGCTGTGGCTCAAGTGGTAGAGCACTAGCCTTGAGCTGAAGAGCTTAGGGATAGCGCCCAGGCCCAGAGTTCAGGCCCCATGACTAGATCCAAAAAAAAAAAAAAAGGTCCAGTATTCAAAAAAAAAAACAGCAACAACAATTTGTGCCTGACACTAATGGCTCCTGCTTGTAATCCTAGCTACTCGAGTTGAGATCTGAGGATTAGGGTTCGAAGCCAGCCAGCTAGTGTTTCTACTAATTTGGGTCTATTCTTTATGTGTTATGACTGATGGCATTATAGAGAGTCTAGATTATGTGTCTCCAAAGAAAATTGACATTTGTCTCACCAAGGTTGAACTTGATAATTGTGTTATTCTGATTTACGATGTTTTATTTATTTACTTATGATATGGCTAGTTGAATGGGAGCTACCCAGCCATTCATTACTGGAAACAGACATCCAGGACTGAGAAGTCCTCATTCGATCAGCAATATTGATGGTTGTAGGTGACCTAGATTCAGGCTTAGTGAAGGGATAGGAGGAAAAATAGTTTTGTAAATACAGTTTAAGGGAAGAGAAGGGAGAGCTTGGAGACCTACCTCAGTCATAGTGTACTAACATGCATGAGGCCCTGGGCTCTATCCCCAGAACCACAGACACACGGAGGTAGAGGCAAGGGAGGAGGAGGGGGGAAGGACACAGTGAAGTAGGGAAAAGAAATACAGATATGTGTGAGAGCAGTAAGGAAAAGAATGGATAACTACTTCCAGGAGTTTTGCTTCAGAATAAAGAAGCCAGGTACCAACTTCCTCCTGTAATCCTAGCTACTAAGGAGGTTGAAATCTGAGGATGGTGGTTTCAAGTCAGCCTGAGCAATTAACCAACAAAAAGCTAGAAGTGGAGCTCTGGCTAAAATGATAAAGCACCAGCCTTGAGCGAACAAACTAAGGGACAGTGCCCAGCCTCTGAGTTTAAGCCCCAATGAAGGCACAAAAAAAAAACTAAGACAGGCTCAGTAGCTTGTCATTGTAATCCTGCTGAGTTTGGAGGATTGTGATTTTTTGTTCTTACTGAGGTTTGAACTCAGCTTCATACCTATGTAGCTGGTGACCAACCACTTGATCTTTGCCTTCAGCCCTCAAAATTTTATTTATTTGGGCTGGGAAGGTGGCTCCGTGGTAGAGCACTTGCCTTGCATGCATGAGGCCCTCGCTTCGATTTCTCAACACCACATAGGCAAAAAGAAAAAACCCAGAAGTGGCGCTGTGGTTCAAGTGGTAGAGCGCTAGCCTTGAGCTGAAGAGCTGAGGGACTGTGCCCAGGCCCTCAGCTCTTCAGCTCAAGGCTAGTGCTCTACCACTTGGCCACAGTGCCACTTCTGGTTTTCTGGTAGTTAATTGGAAATAAGAGTTTCACGGACTTTCCTGCCCAGAGTGGCTTTGAACTGCAATCCTCAGATCTCAGCCTCCTGAGTAGCTAGGATTATACACATGAGCCACCAGAGCCTGGCTCAAATTTGTGTGTGTGTGTGCCAGTCCTGTTGAACTTTGTGTTCCCAAGGCCAGTATTCTGACACTTGAGCCTACCTCCACTTTTGGCTTTTTTGGTGGTTAACTGGAGATGAGTCTCACAAACTTTTCAGCCTAGGCTTGCCTTAAACAAAAGTTTTTAACTTTATACATAAAGTGTAAGTTTGATACAATTCATCATCCATTATTCTCTTTCTTTACTCCCTCTGGCTTCTCTCTCCAAATAGTCCCATACTTATAATCAAGTTCTATGTAAATAGATACATATTCACATACAATGTTTATATAAAATAATTTACATAAAATATATTTATACAAGTATACATTATAATATTGGTATAAGTATATGGTGTGTACTGTATGTGTATAGGTGTGTGTGTGTGTGTGTGTGTGTGTGTGTGTGTGTGTGTGTGTGTGTGTGTGTGTGTGTGTGTGTGTGTGTCTGTATATCTACATTCTTCAGCTGGGCACTGATGGCTCACACTTGTAATCCTAGCAACTTAGGAGGCTAAGATCTGAGGATCACAACTCAAATCCAGCCTGGACAGTGAAGTCCATGAGACAGTTATCTCCAATTAACCAACAAAAAGCCAAAAGTGGAGCTGTGGCTCAAGTAGTAAGGTACTAGCCTTGAGGGCAAAAGCTCAGGGACAGTGCCCACAAAAACAAAGTCTAGATTCCCTTTTTTTGCTGGTCTTAGGGTTTGAACTCAGGGCCTGGGCACTGTCCCTCAGCCTTTTTATGCTCAAGGCTAGCATTCTACCACATGAGCCACAGTGTTACTTTCAGTATTTTCTGAGGAGTTTATCAGAGATAAGATTCTCATGAGCCAGGTGCTGGTGGTTCATGCCTGCAATCCTAGTTATCCAGCAGGCTGAGATCTGAGGATTGCAGTTCAAAGCCAGCCCAGGTAGGAAAGTCCATGAAATTCCTATCTCCAATAAACTACCAGAAAACCAGAAGTGGCGCTGTAACTCAACTCAAGTGGTAGAGTGCTAGCCTTGAGCAGAAGAGCTGAGTGAGGGGCAATGCTCAGGCCCAGAGTTCAAGCCCCATGACCAAAAAAAAAAATCTCATGGATTTTACTGCCCAGGCTGACTTTGAACCACCATGCTAGGTTTAGCCACCAGTGGTTACTTGGAGCTGGGCACCAGTGGCTCTAGCTACTCAGAAGGCTGAGATCTGAGGATGAGGGTTCAAAGCCAGCCCAGGCAGGAAACTCCATGAGATTCTTATCTTCAATTAACACCCAGAAAACTGGAAGTGGCACTGCGGCTCAAGTGGTAGTGCTAGCCTTTAGCTGAGGAGCTCAGGGACAGTGCCCAGGCCCAGATTTCAAGGCCCACAACCGATCAAAAAAAAAAAAAAAGTTTAGGGCTGGGAATATGGCTCAGTGGAAGGGTGCTTGCCTAGCATTCATGAAGCCCTGGGTTCAATTCCTCAGTACCACATAACCAGAAAAAGCTGGCAGTGGTGCTGTGGCTCAAGTGGTAAAGTGCTAGTCTTGCATAAAAGAAGTGCAGGGAAGCTGGATGCTGTAATCCTAGCTATTCAGGAGTCTAAGATCTAATGGACATAGTTTGAAGCCAACCCAGGCAAGAAAGTTCGTGAGACTCTTATCTCCAATTAACCACAAGAAAACCAGAAGTGGAAGCGGGGCGCCAGTGGCTCACGCCTGTAATCCTAACTATTCAGGAAGCTGAGATCTGAGGATTGTGGTTCAAAGCCAGCCAGTGAGACTCCTAGCTCCAATAAACCATTCAGAAAACTGGGAGTGGTGCTGTGGCTCAAAGTGTTAGAGTGGTAGCCTTGAGCTGAAGAGCTCAGGGACAGGGCCCAGGTTCTGAGTTCAAGCCTCATGATCAACAAAAAAAACTACCCTGAAGTTGGGAGGGTAGTTTTTGCAGCCATAATCCCTTCACTTAGTCATCAGTTGTTAACATTTTATCACATTTTCCCAGCCTCCCAAAAAGTAGGTACAAACATGACATTTTATCCCTCAGTGTTTAGCTGCCTCTGCTAAGAGTAAAGCATTCTAAACAACAATTACAGCATTATTATATCTAAGAAACCACAGTTCTCCAGCACTATTTATACTTGGTGCGTATGACATTTTTTTTTATTAGCTTACATTGGTTATACAAAGCTGAAAGTTGTTTATTATTAGAGCATATTTTTAATCAATCAACTTTTGTTTTTTTGTTTTTGTTTTTGGTCAGACGTGGGATTTTTGGATGCTGTCCTTGAGCTCTTTTGCTTAAGGCTAGGGCTTTATCACTTTGAGCTATAGTGCCACTTCCATTTTGGGAGTGGCAAATTAGAGATAGTCTCGGTGACTTTTCTGCCCAGGCTGGCTTTGAACTGCAATCCTCAGATTTTTGCCTCCTGAGAATTACAGGTATGAGCCATCAGTGCCCAGCTGTAACTTCTCTGTGTGTGTGTGTGTGTGTGTGAGCTAGGATAACACATGAGCCACCAGCACCCAGCCAGGAATCTTTTTTTTTTTTTGGTCAGTCCAGATGTTGTCCCTGGGTTTTTTGGTCAAGGCTAGCATGCTCTTTTTTGAGGGGGCAGGCCTAGGGGTTGATCTCAGGGCCTAGGCACTGTCCCTGAGCTTCTTTTCCTACAGCCACTCCTGGATCTTTCTGTTTATGTAGTTCTGAATTGAACCGAGGGCTTCATGCTTGCTAGGCAAGCACTCTACCACTAACCACATTCCTAGCCCCATTCTACCTCTTTGAGCCATATCTCTACTTCCAGTTTTCTAGTGGTTAATTGGAAATAGGAATCTTACGGACTTTTTTTTTTTTTTGGGGGGGGGTGGCAATCCTGGGCCTTGAACTCAGGGCCTAGGCTCTGTCCCTGAGCCTCTGTGCTCAAGGCTCTACCACCTGAACCACAGCACCACTGCTGGCTTTTTCTCCTTATGTGATATTGAAGAATTGAACCTAGGACTTCATGCATGCTAGCCAAGCACTCTACCACTAAGCCACATTCCCAGCTCATCTTACAGACTTTCTTGCTGGGGCTGGCTTCAAACCACAATCCTCAGTTCTCAGCCTCCTGAGTAGCTAGGATTACAGGTGTAAACCACCAGCACCCAACTTTCAGGAGTCTTTTTACTTTCATTTATTTATTTATTTATTTATTTTGGCGGTTGTGGGACTTGAACTCTGGGCCTGGGTGCTGTCCCTCAGCTCTTCAGCTCAAGGTGAGCGCTCTACCACTTGAGCTACAGCGCCACTTCCGGTTTTCTAGTGGTTTATTGGAGATAGGAGTCTCACGGTCTCTCCTGCCCAGGCTGGCTTTGAACCGTGATCTCAGATCTCAGTCTTCTGAGTAGCTAGGATTACAGGTGTGCGCCACCGGCACCTGGCCCAGGAGTCTTTTTATATACAAATATATGAACATAAAAATGATAGCACACATATGGTATCAAATTATAGATTGATATTTTTACAAACTGCCTATTATGATTGTCTCTCTATATCAAATAGATTTCTATAGCATTCTTGTTAACCCATGCCCTCTGTTTCTGTTCCTGGCCCTGTCCCAGGATCGACGAGAACGTGCTTGGAGCCCAGCTGGATGTGGAGGCCGCCCACTCAGAGATCCTAAAGTACTTCCAGTCAGTCACCTCCAACCGGTGGCTCATGGTCAAAATCTTCCTCATCCTCATTGTCTTCTTCATCATCTTTGTGGTCTTCCTCGCGTGAGCCCACTGCATTCTGAGGCACTCCATGAGGGTTTGGGACCCTCCTGGGAGGGAAGGCGGCCACAGTTGCCACTGCGCCTGTGCAGGGTGCTTGGGAGAAAGGCCATTTTCCTGGAACTGCTAAGAATGGCCAATGCCCCTGAAGCCCTACTCTTGCCTCTGGCCATCTTGTCCTCCCCTCACACCCTCAGGCCCATGAAAACCACACGGTTCTGGATTTGGACTCTACCATGAAGTGGCTAGAAGGGAGCAAAAGCCAGCTAGGGGCCAGTGGGGGAGGTTGTTGCTACCAGGAGATTTTTTAATAAGCCCCGGTCAACCTCTCCCCAAAGAAACCCTCAGCCAGGGATGATGACGCCCCTCCCTGCCTTTGTGAGTGAGGAGAGGAAGCGAAAGTGCCCCAAGGGACCAACTTCCCCATCTGGGTTATAACTTGACCATCTTTCTCTCTTCACCATGTGAGGCAGGGGTCTCTGAGCCCTTTAGCTGCCTCCGTGACCCCTAACTTTGGCTGCTGGTGACTTTCAATCTGCCAAATGTGTGCAGCCTATATCCTTCCAATTACAGAGAGACTGTCAGCCTCACTAGCCATGTTGTCATTTGTGGGTGGGAGGGTCAAAGGCACCATTGCCCAGGATGAGAAGTGAAAGAGCCGGGTTAGTGCTCTGAGGGCCCCGCTGATGAACTGGCCACAGAGGCTTCCAAGCTGGGGGAAAAATGCAACGGCACTACATTAGCATGAAATTTCCTTTCTGAAAGAGCCTGAAGCCAGGCACAGGTGGCCTAGCTACTCAGGAGGCTGAGATCTGAGGATCACGGTTCAAAGCCAGCCCAGGCAGGAAACTCCAATAAACCACCAGAAAACTGGAAGTGGCACTGTGGTTCAAGTGGTAGAGTGCTAGCCTTGAGCTGAAGAGCTGAGGAACAGCACCCAGGCCCCAGAGTTCAAGCCCCATGACCAACCCCCCCCCCCAAAAAAAAAATAAAAGCCTGAGCCAGGCACTGGTAGCTCACACCCTGTATTCCTAGCTACTCAGGAGGCTGAGATCTGAGGACTGGAGTTTGAAGCCAGCCTGAGCAGGAAACTCTTGTGAGACTTACCTCTAATAAGCTACGTAAAAAAAGCAGTGCTGTGGCTCAAGTGGTAGAGTGCTAGTCTTGAGCAAAAGCAGCTCAGGGACAGTGCCCAGGCTCTGCATTCAAACCCCAGGTATGGCACCAAAAAAAAATAATAATCCAATCCCACATTGGGTCCTTGATGAATGTTAACCTCCAGAACATTTCAAGCCATGTTTGAACCAGAATTCATGTACATCCTCTAACCCGTTGGCCCTAGTTCTTCCCTGCCTGAGAGGCAGAGCTGGCCTCCTGCCATGGGCAGAAAAGTGAATTTGTCCCCCATTCCAGCTGAGAGCTTTGGTTCCTTCTCTCAACCCCCTCACCAAATCCAAACCATTCACAAGAGAATGGAGGAGACCTGCCTGAAGACCTTTCCAGGAAGGCTACCTCCATCCAGGGAGGTTAATGTGTTCCCTCCCGATCGGGACCCACAACCACACCATTCAGAGATCACTAGGGTTGCCCTGTGGGAACTACACAGCCTCGCAATCACCCTGAGGGGCAATTCCTTCTGTATTGGGAGGTGTGGGAGAGTCTATGGTGCTACCAATTTAAACTATTTTCAGCCAGGCACCGGTGGCTCACGTGTGTAATCCAGCCACTTAAGAGGCTGAGATCTGAGGATTTCGGTGTGAAGCCAGCTGGGGCAACAAAGTCCCAAGACTTAACACCAACGAACCAAAAGTGAAGCCATGGTGCCAGCGGCAGAGCCCTAGCCTTAACCAAAAACGCCCGGGGACAGCACCCAGGCCCTGAGCTCACGCCCAGAGCTCCCCTCCCCACCAAGAAGTATCATTACTGCCCAGTCCGCCTAGCTGACATGCTGAGGTCGAAGTGAGCAAGCCAGAGACGGAGCATGCTCGCCACGCCCGACAGCGTGGTCTAGTTTGAATTGGCACCTGGGGGGAGGCGCAGGCTGCAGAAGAAATCGGTTTATTTTGCAAGTGTGTGTTGCCTTTCTACTGTGTGCCGGGCACTAGAGGAGAAAAAGTTCCGAACCGGCCAAGGTTCCTGCTCCCAAGAGCCGTACGCTCGTTTTCTATTTCGTCATAATCTGTCTTCTAGCCGAGGAAAACAACGTACAGATCCGCGACCGCCGAGGGGCGGAGCAGATAGTTGAGCTCCGGCTGGGCCCCGCAGGGGACCGTGAGCGATCTCCTCGGAGCCGGCGGGCAGTACTCTCTCCTGCTCCTGAGTTGGGAGCCACAGCTGCTTGCTCGGCTCCAGCCGGAACTCCGGCGGGCGGGCGGGGACCGCGTCGGCCCGGCACAGCGGATAAACGAGAGGCGGGGCGAGCCGGCGGAGCGCCTTCGCGCCACCGCGCCGCGAGCTCAGCCTGGGGGCGGGGCTTGGGGGCGGGTCCCGCCGCCGCCGTGCCAGTGCGCAGGCGTGGAGGGCGTGCCCCAGCCCAGCTGCCCCGCCCGCTGCCCCAGGACGTCTACTGCGCGCGACGTGCTTCGCCGGATAAATGCGGTGGCGCCGGGGCCGTGGAGAGCTTCGGTCCTGAGCGCCTGGGCGTTCGGGCGTCTGGTGGCGTCGGGGCCCGCGCCTGAGCCCGCCCCTGTTCTTCGCTGTGCCATGGCGGACGAGGGGAAGTCGTACAACGGTCAGTGCTGGTTCTTGGGTCGGGAGAGCGCCGGCGATCTGGGTCCGGGTGGGCGGCACCGGCCTAGGCCGCAGCACCGGGACGGGAGGCCACGAGAGGCCCGGCTTCCGTGGGCAGCGGTGACGGCGCGGGCCAGGCCGGGCTGGAGGCGAGGGAGCCTCGGGCACCCGCAGGACGCGAGGTGGGCGCCCGAGTTGTTGACTCGGAGAACCCTGGCGTTGGAGGACCTGTGGCTCGGAGCGGGTGGCTTGGGGGTGGGGTGACAAGATTCCTTTGAACTTTGAGGGTGGTGGATGCTTGTCAGTTCAGTTTGGCGGCCTGACTCTTCCTTTAATGTGAGTCAGCCCCTCGTTCGTGGGCTGCCCTGGTGCCCTATTTTTTAGTTTTCTCTTAAACCGCGTTCAGTAGGTCTTGCGGCCCCCCCACCCCCACCGCGAAGGTTTGGCTTAAGATTTGAACCCTACACACCAACTTTTATACTACGCTGGCTCGTCGTTCATCGTAGGGAATGGGAGAGTTGTGTACTAGTTGAGATTTGAATCCTGAGTTGGTTACGCCAAACTTGAGGGAGTTAAAACTTTGAGGCTCCACGTTCTACCCTCTTCGTGTGGGTTGTAACAATATCTGACTCCTAAATTTGTTTCTGACTGTGATAAGATGAGATGATTCCAATCAGATGCCTCCAGCATAGTAGCTAGAACTCTCTGTGACCATTAGCTACCCCTTCTACTCATGTATTTTTTTCCTTAGGGCCAGTATTTACAGTGTACTAGAAATTAGATTATTTTGGACGTCTGGTCGTGTGTGTCTGTAGTACTGGGATCTACCCAGACCCTAGCAAATGCTAGGCAGGTGTTCTATCACTAAGCTACAGACCTCAACCCCATAACTAAAGTCTTTTTTTTTGGGGGGGGGGTCTGCCAGTCCTGGAGCTTGAACTCAGGGCCTGGGCACTGCCCCTGAGCGCTTTTTGTTCAAGGCTAGCACTTGAGCCACAACACCACTTCTGGCTTTTTCTGTTTATGTGGTACTGAGGAATCGAACCCAGGACTTCATGCATACTAGGCAAGCACATTGCCACATTCCCAGACCTATAAGTTTTAAACTCAAGCTGGCCCTCTGCTACTTGAGTCACACCTCCCACCTTGCTTTTTTGGGTATGTTGGTTCTGAGGCTTGAACTCAGGGTCTGGTTGCTGTCCCTGAGCCTTTGTGTTCAAGGTTTGTACTCCACCACTTGAGCCACAGCTCTACTTCCGGCTTTTGTGATAAGGATCTTACAGAATTTCCTGTGAGGGCTGGCTTCAAACCCATATTTTCAGATCTTAGTACCCTGAGTAGCTAGAATTACATGTGTGAGCCATAGGAGCCTGACATTATCCTCTTCTTGAATCAAATCTTTGAGTCCAGCTTTCAGGAAGCCATGTAACTTAGCAGATGCTCTTCCCTCCCCAGCCCCCTTCTATTCCAACATACATGTATGTGTAAATATGTGCTATATACGCATACATATTTGATGTTGAGACAGGGTTTTCCTGGCAATGTAGCCCAGGCTTATCTCATACTTTCCTTGTGTTTGTGTGTGTTCCCGTACTGAACTCAAGGCCTTGATCCTGTCCCTTAGCCTTTTTTCTTAGCCATGGGGCTTAAACTCAGCCTGGGCGCTTTCCCTGAACTCTTCTTCAGCTCAAGGCAAGCACTCTACCACTTGAGCCATAGTACTTCCAGTTGTTTTTGTTTTGTTTTGTTTTGTTTTTTGTTGGTCATGGCGCTTGAACTCTGGGCTTGGGCACTGCCCCTGTGCTCTTCAGCTCAAGGTGAGCACTCTACCGCTTGAGCCACAGTGCCACTTCCGGTTTTCTAGTGGTTTATTGGAGATAAGAGTCTCATGGACTTTCCTGTCCGGGATGGCTTTGAACCATGATCCTCAGATCTCAGCCTCCTGAGTAGCTAGGATTACAGGCGTGAGCCACCAGCACCCGGCTTCACTTCCAGGTTTCTTGTGGTTAATTGGAGATGAGTCTCATGGACTTTTCTTCTGCGAGTTGGCTTTGAACTGTGGTCCTCGGATCTCAGCCTACTGAATACCTAAGTTTATAGGCGTGAACCACTGGCACCCGGCTCTTGGGGAACATTCTAAGCACACTAATATTGAGCCTGAGTCTAGTGTCTCCAGCATTAAAGAGAATTTCTGGTCAAAGAAACAGAACATTTCACAAACTTCTAAGTGGCTTAGTTTAAGAACAGCAAGATATTTATTTACTTACTTTTGTCAGTCATGGAGCTTAAACTCTGGGCCTGGGCATTGTCCCTGAGCTCTTCAGCTCAAAGCTAGTCCTCTACCACTTGTGCCACTGCACCACTTCCGGTTTTCTAGTGGTTTTTTGGAGATAAGATCTCACGGACTTTCCTGCCCAGGCTGGCTTTGAACCGCAATCCTCAGATCTCAGCCTCCTGAGTAGCTAGGATTACAGGGAGGAGCCATTGGCCCCGAGCTAAGATTATTTATTTATTTATTTACTTATTTATTTTTAGGAGGCCCTTAGATTCATACTTGGCACTGACATTTGTACAACTGAGGCAGAAATTGAAGATTCCAGATGGCTTTTAGGGTTCTGATTTGTGGCCAGTTACATTTTGGGGTTGTTCTCACTTCTACTTTATGCTTCTCTTTGTAGTTATTGTTTCCGCATAATTTTCATGCATGAAGCCCTGGGTTCGATTCCTCAGTATCACATAAGCAGAAAAAGGCAGAAGGGGTGCTGTGGCTGGTTCAAATGGTAGAATGCTAGCCTTGAGCAAATGAAGCTCAGGGACAGTACCCAGGCCCTCTGTACAAATCCCAGGATTTGGTGGCGGGGGTAAGGGGGTGGGAAGCTTGGGGCTGGGAATGTGACTCAGTGGCAGACTGCTTGCCTTACATACATGAGGCCATGGATTTGATTCCTCAGCACCATATAAGCTGAAAAAGCCAGAAGTAGTGCTGTGGCTCAAGTGGTAGAGCGCTAGCCTTGAGCTGAAGAGTTGAGGGACAGCAACTAGGCCCAGAGTTCAGGCCCCACAACTGGCAAGAAGAAAAAAAAAGCTCAACACAGTTCCTCAGTGCTGCCATCACAGAGCAGGCTCATTCCTCTGGACAGGCAAAGGAGCTTACATGGAGGTAGCTTGTAAAGATTTAGTATGGATGGCCTCCAAGAAATTCAGGGTGCTAGAAGCTTGTAATTGCCACACCAAAGCAGCATGGACAATGATTTATTGACTAATTTATGATGTCTGTTTTCTACTCCAGAGCATGATGACCGTGTTAGTTTCCCTCAGAGAAGAAAGAAGGGCCGGGGTCCTTTCCGTTGGAAGTATGGTGAAGGAGGGAACCGTCGATCTGGGAGAGGCGGTTCTGGTATTCGAACTTCCCGACTTGAGGAGGATGATGGAGACGTGGCAATGAGTGATGCCCAGGATGGTCCTCGAGTTCGATAGTAAGTGATTAATTGGTCTGCTTTGAATTTATCAATTTCTTTCCCTACATACAAGACTAAGACATGATAACCAGCTTAATAATTGTGCAGTCTCAGTTGTAGTTTCACTAACTGTTCAGGACAGTCTTTCCTAGAGTTGACAGACATTTACTTCTCTGCTTTCCCTCAGCAACCCCTATGCCACCCGACCTAACCGTCGGGGTGATACTTGGCATGATCGGGATCGAATTCATGTTACTGTACGAAGGGACAGAGCTCCTCCAGAGAGAGGAGGGGCGGGCACCAGCCAAGATGGGACTTCAAAAAACTGGTTCAAGATTACAGTGAGTATCTTGGAAAGCAAGAGCAAAAGGATTGGGGAACCTGGGCTGGCCTTAAGTGAAGGTGTTTGCCTTTTGTTTTCTTTTTCTTTTGTTAGTCCTAGGGGTTGAACTCAGGGCCTGGGCACTGTCCCTGATCCTCTTTATACTCCAGGCTAGCACACCTTCCAGCTTTTCTGAATAGTTTATTGGAGTTAAGAGTCTCAGGGGAACTTTTCTGCCTAGGTTAGCTTTGAACAGCCATCTTCAGATCTCAACCTCCTGAGTAGCTACAATTATAAGCGTGAGTCAGGACCGCCCAGCTGTAACTGGGTTGTTGTTTTTTAATCTCTAGTTAACCCCACAGAAAAGCCTGAAGTGGAAATGTGGCTCAAATGGTAGAGGAACAACTTTGAGCAAAAAAGCCAAGCATAGTGCAAGGCCCTGTGTTCAAGCACCAGTACCTGTGTACACACACAAAAAAAAAAAGAAGAAGAAGAAGAAAAAGGGCTGGGAAGGTGGCTCAGTGGTAGAGCGCTTGCCTTGCATGCATGAGGCCCTGGGTTCTATTCCTCAACACCACATAAGCAAAAAGAAAAAAGCCGGAAGTGGCGCTGTGGTTCAAGTGGTAGGGTGCTAGCCTTGAGCTGAAGAACTGAGGGACAGCGCCCAGGCCCAGAGTTCAGGCCCCACGACCGGACCCCCCCCAAAAAAAAAAAAAGAAGAAGAAGATAAGGAACACCAAAGAACCAGTTCAAGGAAGGGAATGGAGCAGACAGGAAGAGAAGTAGGATAATGTGGTCAGGAGGTAACTTCTCTGGATGACTCGATTTAATTAAGCTGAGTGTAGATCTAGGAGTTCTCTAGAGTTCTCTAAGGGACAGGCAAGGTATAGATAATACGTTAGAATTTAAAGAATTAGGCATTTCATTTTATTTTATTTTTTGTTGCTTGTCCTGGGGCTTGAACTCAGGGCCTGGGCACTCTTCCTGAGGTGGTTTTTGTTTTTGTTTTTTCTCTCAAGGCTAATGCTTTACCACTTTAGCCACATCTCTGCTTCTTATTGTAGGTAAGAGTCTCAGGGACCTTTCCCACCCAGGCTGGTTTCAAACTGTGATGCTTAGATCTCAGCCTGTTGAGTAGCTAACATTACAGGCATGAGCCACCAGCACTCAACTAGAAAATCTAATTTTTAAAGAGGGTGCAAGATTGTGTGGGCTGTGCAAGGTTATTTACATAGTGTTCCCTTCTTCTCTCTGTGTCTAGATTCCTTACGGCAGAAAGTATGACAAGGCATGGCTCCTGAGCATGATTCAGAGCAAATGCAGCGTCCCTTTTACCCCCATTGAGGTAAGGCAAGATCTGAGTGGGTTGGCTGGCTTTATACCAGGAAGGGCAGGGCAGTGGGAAGCCGCTGGGACAGACTGTGGGCTTCTCCAAGTCTAAGGCTCTTGTTTCCTCCACTTACAGTTTCATTATGAGAACACACGGGCCCAGTTCTTTGTGAAGGACGCCAGTACTGCTTCTGCTTTAAAGGCTGTCAACTATAAGATCCAGGATCGAGAGAACCGAAGGGTATGTATAAAGGGCCTGGTGTGGCTGGAGGTAGAGACAGGACAGGGGAACTCTATCTTGGTTCTAGAGCTTTGGCTTCACTGGGCTCTACTCTGCCCTTTATGTCTTCTCTCCAGATATCTATCATCATCAATTCCTCTGCTCCACCCCTTACTGTTCAGAATGAATTGAAGCCTGAGCAAGTAGAGCAACTCAAGGTAAAGCAGGTTAAAGTAACATGTGTTCCAAACCCAGTTTTTTACTTCTCCCCCTCACCAACCTCTTACACACACACACACACACACACACACACACACACACACACACACACACACACACACACACACACACACACACACACACACACACACACGTACACACGTCCAGTGACCACTGAACCCTTTGTCTTCCTCTGCAGCTGATTATGAGCAAACGATATGATGGTTCCCAGCAAGCTCTTGACCTCAAGGGTCTCCGTTCAGACCCAGGTATGGCTGGCAGCAGTGATTTTCCACTAGATGGAGAAAGGGACTCTTGGGCAGAGCAAGTTTGAGGATGGTTTGGTTTTCACACTGCCTAGACAAGCCTTCTCAGATTTTCCTTTCTTTATACTTCCTGAAGATTTGGTGGCCCAAAATATTGACGTTGTCCTGAATCGGAGAAGCTGCATGGCAGCTACCCTACGGATCATTGAAGAGAACATCCCCGAGGTGAGGCTGTGGCCCAGCATGGGGCTTAAGGAGGTGCAGTGGGACAGACAGGACGGGATGAGGGGTCAGATCTGTCCCTGACCCACTTCGCTGATGAGATTTCCTCTGAACTCTTCTCTACCCACAGCTATTGTCTTTGAACTTGAGCAACAACAGGCTATATAGACTGGATGACATGTCCAGCATTGTGCAGAAGGCACCCAACCTGAAGATCCTAAATCTCTCTGGAAATGAAGTGAGAATTGATATCCTGGCAGTGTTTTTGATGGGGTAGACAGTGGATGGGGAGGAGCTTGGCTGGCCACGTGGGAGGTGAACTGAGAGAGGAGGGTGGTTTGGCATGTGGATCCATCTACTTACAAGGTCTTCTTTCTTTTTTTTTACATTTCTTGTTTTTTTTGGGGTCCGGTCATTGGACCTGAACTCTGGGCCTGGATGCTGTCCCTCAGCTCTTCAGCTCAAGGCTAGCGCTCTACCACTTGAGCCACAGCACCACTCTTTTTGCTTATATGGTGCTAAGGAATCGAACCCAGGGCCTCAGGCATACAAGGCAAGCACTCTAACCACTGAGCCACCTTCCCAGCCCACAAGGTCTTCTTTCTTCCCCTTCCCCCTGTCCTGTGCAGTTGAAGTCTGAGCGGGAGTTGGACAAGATAAAAGGGCTGAAGCTAGAAGAGTTGTGGCTTGATGGAAATGCCCTGTGTGACACATTCCGAGACCAATCCACTTACATCAGGTCAGTTGTAGGCTCTGACTCCCCTCCTGGGGACCTTCACCCCCTGGGAGGCTGAGCTAATGCACCCTGACCAGTGCCCGTCTGCAGGAGACCATGCAACCCTGAGCTGGAACCACCTAAACTTTGGGAGGACCACGTGTTCTTTCCTTTCCTCTGTCTGTGTCTCCTAGCTTTGTCCCAAACTCTCTTTTCTTTCTTCTCACCAGAGTATTGTCTTTGGTCTATGGTCTTTCGCCTTCCTTCCTGAACACAGCCTTTTCTAGAATCTCCCTACCCTATTGTTCCAGGAAGGACACTTCCCCTTTTTCTAATCTAACCGGGGGAGTGTCATTATGCCCCGTGTGTGGGGTTGCGGTTAGCTCAGTACCTTGTGTCCTTGGGCTAAGAAAGCCCCTCTGTGACTGGGGCTTCCTGCTGAGATGGACCTTCCCTCTTTGCCCTGTACTGGCCCCTCTTGCCTTTGTAGCAAGAGGGACCCTCTTCTCAAAATGTACTTGCCCAAGGCCATGGCCTGGGCCTTCCTCCCCATGCTGAGGTTGCGGTCTCATTAAAGGCTGGTACAATGCCATCTGTCTCTGACCCAGTGCTGTGAACTGGGCCCTCCCTGGAAAAGAAACCTGGGTTCCCCATGACATGTGACCAAAGCCGGGGCCCTGCCAGCAGGCAAGAGGCTCCCCAGGCAGGTGCTGGGCGTGGAGGCCACGGGGGCATACGCTGCCAAGGAGACGAGAACTGAGCCTCTTGGGGGCTCTGCCCCTTCCTCACTCGCACACTTCACGTCACCCTGCTTGGCCCCGGAGGATGGCTGGTTAGCCAGAGACGGGTAAGATTCCTCAGGGAAGGAACAACCTAAGACAGGCACAGTCGCATAGGGGCCATCAGGAGAGAGCTCGGGGGCCAACAGAGGTGGGGCACAGACCCTCACCCCCCCAACTTTGCAGGGGCCTGAACCCTCACCCCTTCGGAGGGAGATCTCCTGCCCCCATGGCTGTTTGCTTCCCACGCCCAGCTCAGAGTGGGACCCAGGTAGCAGACAGAGACCTGGCCAACAGCAACTCGGAACTGCAGCAGGGGTTCTTTCTGTCATTATCTACCTTGGGCCACGGGGCAAGTGGAAGCCGAAGGAAAAGGCTGTGTCCAGGGCATATTTCTTGTCGTTTCCCCCTCCTTTTTTTCTAAATTCTTCTTTGCCTATGGCTCTTCACTTTTTGCTTTGCTTTGTCCTTTCTTCCTTTTCAACTTTGCTCTCCACTCTGTCCCTGGCCTCTCTGCCTTTCTCTTCTCTGCCCTTTCCTCTCGTCCTTTGCCTTTTTTCCTCCTGAGCCCCGTCTTGCTCATCTCCCTGCCCCATCATCCTGTGCCATCCTTGTGGTGTGTTCTGGTCTTGGCCAAGGCCAGACCTCGCAGAACTGATGGATACCTGGTGAGGCAGCGGAGCCCCTGGGCTCCCACCCCATTCCCTCCTCCCGGGGCTGCTCAGGTGAGTAGGTGGAAGGTAAGGGGGGCCAAGAGGGGAAGGAGATCCTGGGCTTAAAGCCTAGGCCGGGAGTGCTGCTCTTTTGTGGCATTTGGGGTCAGGCAGAGAGAGAAGAGACAAACCGCCTTCAAGGCAGTCCAGACAGGGTGCCCCGAGTGAGGTGGGGAATGGGGACACTTTGGGGAGGAGCGGGGTGATGAGCAGGATGGAATGGGCTGTCCCTCGGGTGTTGGTATATTTGCTCCTAGAGCAGCCCAGGAGGCATGGTGGCTCTGAAGCATCACTCACTCCTGTCCCGTTCTTGACAGCGCCATTCGCGAACGATTTCCCAAGCTATTACGCCTGGTAAGTAAGTCCAGATATTTTTTCCCTCTTTTTTGTCGGTTGTGGGGCCTGAACTCTGGGCCTGGGCGCCGTACCTCAGCTCTTCAACTCAAGGCTAGTGCCCTACCACTTGAGCCACAGCACCACTTTCAGCTTTTTTCTGTTTACATGGTCTGAGGTATCGAACCCAGGGCCTCATGCATGTGAGGCAAGCACTCTACCACTGAGCCAACTTCCTAGCCCCTTTTCTTTTTAAGAACTTGTTTCATTCTGTTGTATTAAGTATCTATAGCATCTTCTACTTCCCAGTATTACATGTTTTTAAATGATGACCTTTGACTTGGAAACCTGTATCTCTTTGAGAATCCAATAAAGATAATAATCATCTTCCAGGAAAAATGCCTGTAGGCAAAAATTGGCATTATCAGACTGCTGGACACTTTGCGTAACCTCTTTAACAGTTGACTTCTGACCCTTTGCTCTTCCCTACAACATAATTTTCACTTGGCAGGATGGCCATGAGTTACCCCCACCAATTGCCTTTGATGTTGAAGCCCCCACGATGTTACCGCCCTGCAAGGTGAGAAGTGGGGGAGGACTTGCAGCTTTTTGTGGGAGGAGTACTGTTCCTGTGTTCCTGATGGATGACTATTTGGCTCGAGGGAAGCTTTGTGTGTGTGTGTTTACAGAATTATTATTCCTGCGACTATCCTGGGGCTTGAACTCAAGGCCTGGGTTCGGTCCCTGAGCTTCTGCTCCAGGTTACCACAGCTCCACTATTGGCTTTTTTTTTAAGTAGTTGATTAGAGTTAAGAGTCGTACAAACCTTCCTGCCCAGGCTATCTTCAAACTGCAATCCTCAAATCAGCCTCCTGAGTTGCTGGGATTGTTGGCATGAGCCGCAGACACTGGGAGCGGATTTTTTTTGTTGTTAGTATTAAGGAGTTGTACAGAGGGGTTACAATTCCATAAGTAAGGTAATGAGTACAATTCTTCTTGGGTAATCTCACCCCCAGGGAAGCTATTTTGGAACAGAAAACCTGAAGAGTCTGGTCCTGCACTTCCTGCAGCAGTAAGTATCCCAGGGCCCCTGAGCAGAGCTCACTCTGGGGAGCTTGCTGTGTGCCTTCACGGATTCAGACCACAGGGCTCAGGCATTTGTTTTTTTGCATCCCACAGGTACTATGCAATTTATGACTCTGGAGACCGGCAGGGGCTCTTGGATGCCTACCATGATGGGGCCTGCTGCTCACTGAGCATTCCTTTCATCCCCCAGAATCCTGCCCGGTGAGTGTCACATCCCAGAGCCTGCCCAGGACCCCAGGCTGCCTAGCACATACAGGCTACCTAGTACCCTGTTCTGACTACCACCTGCTTTTCCTCTTATCCTTCCAGAAGCAACTTGGCAGAGTACTTCAAGGACAGCAGAAATGTGAAGAAGCTAAAAGACCCCAGTAAGTGGGATGGGAGCAAAATAATATGGCAAAGGATGGGGAGGCCTCAGAGCACAGGGGTGCCAGGCTCCCCAGCCTCACTTTCTTCTCTCTCGCCCACAGCCCTGCGGTTCCGTCTACTGAAGCACACACGTCTCAACGTTGTTGCCTTCCTTAATGAGTTGCCCAAAACTCAGCATGACATCAATTCCTTTGTGGTAGACATAAGTGCCCAGACAGTAAGCACCTATTTCTGAGCCAACAGATGCTTGGAATCAAGGGTGGGGGTGGGAGACAGCATTTATTGAGGGGGTTGCTTAGACTCTGGCTGGGAAGCCTATAATGTACCTGGTACTTCTCTTTCAGAGTACATTGCTGTGTTTTTCTGTCAATGGGGTCTTCAAAGAAGGTGAGAATCTTTTGAATCTTGAGTTTACTGTGTAGTCCCTCCCCCAATAAAGATCTTTTTGGGGATTCTTAGCATCCCAGCCATTTCCTCATCCCTTTTGTGCTTTGCCCCAACTCATCTTAAATTGACCCGTGATCCACCTGTCCTATCTGCTAAGAAACAAAGGCCTGGAAATGACACACAGACAGACTTTGGAGTGGAGCGATTTCTTTTTGTGCTTTATTTCTGTGGGTCTGTGAGCAAGTTGTATCACTCATATTGGTAGTTTTTTGTTTTGTTTTGTTTGTGCCAGTCCTGGGGCTTGAACTCAGGGCCTCAGTGCTATAGAGGGAGCTTTTCTGCTCAAGGCTAGCGCTCCACCACTTGAGCTACAGCTCCAAACTGGCTTTCTGGTGATTAATTGGAGATAAGAGTTCTATTGGGAGGCAGCTGGGGGTGGGCTGGGAAGGTAGCTCAGTGTTAGTGTGCTTGCCTTGCATGCATGAGGCCCTGGGTTCCATTCTTCAGCACCACATAAGCAGAAAAAGCCGGAAGTGGCGCTGTGGCTCAAGTGGTAGAGCGCTAGCCTTGAGCTGAAGAGCTAAGGGACAGCACCCAGGCCCAGAGTTCAGGCCCCACAACCGGCAAAAACAAAAACAAAAACAAAAAACAACCTGTTTGTAAAATGTAAAGCCTTAGTAACTATAAGAGGTCCTTGCTGCTCTTCTCATTGCAGTGGATGGGAAATCTAGGGATTCTCTGCGAGCTTTTACCAGGACCTTCATCGCTGTTCCTGCCAGCAATTCAGGGTAAGTGTTGTGCATTGGCCACGGCCAGCAGTGTAGTGATTGGAAGATAGAGTCCATTCTTGGGGAGTTTCCAGAATTGCAGAAAGGCAACAAATCACAGCAAAGGCTTACAGTAGCGGTTAAAAGCTTGACGCTGTATTGGATTTTTGGGCATCCTGTTTGCACTTGTGTATTCTTCCAGCACTTTTAGCTTTAGGCCAGTTTCATTATCTGTATTTTTTTTCTGCTTGGTGTTTTTTTCCTGAGCTAGACTGACCTTTCACCTTAACAGCCAGGAGTCCTCCCTTACCATCAGGTGCCAGTATGTATGCCACCATTCATTCTTAGTTTCTCATCTGAAGATGTGTGTAACAATATCTACATCCTAAGTTTCTTGTGAAAATTAGAAAATGAAAAAGATAATAACTAAAATAGCATGGTGGTATACATCATAAAATTTCAGTACTTGGGAACTGAGGCAGGAAGACTGAATTTGAGGCCAACCTGGGCAATACAGTAAGTTATAGTAAGTACCAGGCTAGCCATTTCACACACACACACACACACACACACACACACTCTCTCTCTCTCTCTCTCTCTCTCTCTCTCTCTCTCTCTCTCTCTCTCTCTCTGTAATAATTGTCAATGGGTTGAGGAAGATTATCTAAGTCTTGATGTTTGAATTAGTCCTTCTAAATAGAGTACAGGGAGGAGAGTTACCCATAAAAAGGAACAGCTAAAAGTTGAGAAGGGGCATGTGGTTATATTAAGAAAAGTGTGTATGTCAAGTGTCTTAAAAACTTGGAAGAATGGATGGGTGCTAGTGCCTCATGCCTGTAATCATATCTACTCAGGAGGATGAGTTCTGAGGATCGTGGTTCAAAACCAACCCAGGCAGGAAAGTTGCTAAGACTCTTGTCTCCAGTTAACTACCAAAGAGAAAAGCTGGAAGTGGCACTGTGGCTTTAGTGGTAGAGTACTAGCCTTGAGCAGAGATATTGAGGTACACACACACACACACACAAACGCCTGCACACACATGCAGGGAAGGGATGAGAGGTTGTTTGTCCAACTGTTTAAGGCGCTCTTTGTCCTCAAGGCTATGTATTGTAAACGACGAGCTGTTTGTGCGGAATGCCAGCCCTGAAGAGATCCAAAGAGCCTTCGCCATGCCTGCACCCACACCTTCCTCCAGCCCAGTGCCCACCCTGTCCCCGGAACAGCAGGAAATGCTGCAAGCATTCTCTACACAGTCTGGCATGAACCTGGAGTGGTCCCAGAAGTGAGTGCTAAGGGCAAACTGAGAGGGCTGGGAATGTGGCTTAGTGATAGAGGCTTGCCTAGCATGCATGAAGCTCTGGGTTCGATTCTTGACTACCACATACAGTATGTGGTAGTGAAAGTGGCACTGTGGCTCAAGTGGTAGAGTACTAGCCTTGAGCAAAAGAAGCTCAGGGACAGCGCTGGTGGCTCACATCTGTAATCCTAGCTACTCAGGAGGCTGAGATCTGAGGATCACAGTTCAAAGCCAGCTCCCGTAGGAAAATCTGAGACTCTTTATCTCTAATAAACCACTAGAAAACCAGAAGTGGCACTGTGGCTCAAGTGGTAGATCGCTTGTCTTGAGCTGAAGAGCTGAGGGACAGCACCCAAGCCCAGAGTTCAAACCCCACAACTGACCAAAAAAAAAAAAAAAGCAGCTCAGGGACAGTGCCTTGGTCCTGAGTTCAAGCCCCAGGACTGGCAGAAAAAAAAGGGGGGAATAGTAAACAGATAAGGGCTAAGCGGGGGAGGAGAACTTTTTTTTTTAATGTGTTTTTATTATCCCCTTGAAATACATAGGTACATTCCTAAGGAGAGATTAAATGGAAGGAAATTAAGTCATTGTTTTGAAAAGAAATAATGGTTTGAGGGCTGGGAATGTGGCTTGGTGGTAGAGTGTTTGCCTAGCATGGGTTCGATTCCTCAGTACCACTTCCAGTAAAAGCCCCAGGACTGGCAGAGAGAGAGAGAGAGAAATAATGGTTTGGAATAAGTTCTGCTTTTTTTTTTGCGGATAAGGCTCAAAGAGGACCTCAATATAACAAATTTTTCTAAAACCAAAATGAAGTCCCTTTTGGAAAGTTTTTCCAGATAGATTCCTGCTATGTACTCAGGGTAGTCTTGAACTCTTGGGGTCAAGTGACCAGAGGTGGGGACCACAAGTGCATGCCACTATGCCTGCCTCTAGTCTTTTTCTTTGTACTGCTGAGACCTAGTTTCTAAACCATGTTAACTCTTTATCAATGAAAACCGCTTGAAAATCAATATTTCTTTTTTTTTTTTTTTTGGGTCCGGTCGTGGGGCCTGAACTCTGGGCCTGGGCGCTGTCCCTCAGCTCTTCAGCTCAAGGCTAGTGCTCTACCACTTGAGCCACAGCGCCACTTCTGGCTTTTTTTCTTTTTGCTTATGTGGTGCTGAGGAATTGAACCCAGGGCTTCAGGCATGCAAGGCAAGCGCTCTACCACTGAGCCACCTTCCCAGCCCCTCAATATTTCTTAGTATTTGATGCCTACCAATAGGTAGATATTTTGATTTTTACTATTTTTTTGGGCGGGAGGAGGGGACAGTCCTGGGGTTGAACTCAGGGCCTGGGCTCTGTCCCTGAGCTGCTGCTTTTGCTCAGAGCTGGTCCTCTACCACTTGAGCCACAGCTCCACCTCCAGCTTTTTTGTTAATTTACTGAAGTCTCATGGACTTTCCTGCCTGGGCTGGCTTTGAACCTCAATCCTCACATCTCAGCCTTGTAACTAAGATTATAGGTGTGTGCCACTGGCACCCAGCTATTTTACTGTTGTTTTCTTCCTGTAAATAACAACACTACTGTGTGTGTGTGCACGTGTGTGTGTGCACGTGTAGTAGAATGCAGGCTAGATTCTGAAGGGACATATTTAGTGGAGAGTAAGGGTTCTCTGCTGTGCTATATTCTCCTCTTTCCCCCCCATCCCCCTTCCAGGTGCCTTCAGGACAACAACTGGGACTATACTAGATCTGCCCAGGCCTTCACTCATCTCAAGGTAGGGCTGCGAATACCAGACAGGAGTCTGGCCCTTCTGGAGGGTCTGGTGCAGAGAGCTATCATGAGCTTTCAGGAAAGGGCACACCTGACTCCAGTGACCTTTCCTTTTCCTCCAGGCCAAGGGTAAGATCCCAGAAGTGGCATTCATGAAGTGATCCACATCAGTCCCACAAGAAGCCCCTGTGTAAATAGCCCGTGGATATGATCATATGGTTGCCATCTGTTGTCTCCTGTCTGGCCCGAGGCCACCTGTGACTGTGACCGAGGGTGGAGCTCCGCAGAGCACCTCTCCTCACCTGCCTTCTGGAAGACTGCGTGGAGACTTCCGGAAGATTGAGCCTCATGGTGCCAGGAAGCCAAAGCTTACTTTGTAGAACTGACACTAAACTACCCGAAGGACTTAGGTGCTTTGTGTACTTAGCCCCAGGATTCCCCTTCCTTTTTAAGATAAAGAGTGATATTGTATTTTGTCTCCTGACACTGTCTGTCTCAGTTCCTGGGACTGGCGGGGCGGGAGGCGGGAGGCGGGGCGGCGGGCGGGCCCTCACACGGGGCTGGGGGGGGAGGTGGGCCCTCGCGAGAGGAAGTTCCGCCCCGGAAGCGGCCCTGCACAGGCCATGGCTGCGTCCTGGATACGGCGGCTCCCCAGGCTGAGAGTCACTCTGCGGCTGCTGCCCGCGCGCCGACCTCTGCACGACAAGGCCCCATCACGAGACCTGCTGCTCTTTGAGCACGAGCGGGGCCGATTTTTCACCTTCCTTGGGCTGTTCTGCGCGGGCCAGGGTGTCTTTTGGGCCTCCCTGACCGTGGCAGCCTTATCCCCACCTCCAGTCTCTGCACCACCTCAAGACGCTGGGGCCCCCAAACAGGGCCGCTTCGACCTGCGCTCCGCGCTCTGGCGGTACGCACTGGCTGTGGGCTGCGGTACCATTGGTAAGGCATGAACTGGCTTCCCCACCGCTCGTGGGACGGTGGGTATAAAAACTTCATTCAAGTAAAGGGAGAGAGGGACTTGTGCCCTCCCTGATGAGCAAGGTAATAGGGACCTGCCTCGGTAGGAATGCGGAATACCTACGGTAGGACTGTTCCTTTTGTGATTGTAAGGTTATTTGTATAAAATGGGGACGGACACGTAAATAGTTGATGATGGACTACACAAGACTGGGGTTGTAAGAGCTCAAAACTACTGTCATCACAATAAGACACTGGAAGTAACTCAACCCTACAGTGAAAACTCAACTCTTTTTTTGTTGTTGTTACAGGAACCTTGATACTTGGTGGTGGCTTTCTCTTCTCTCTCCGATCTGTGCGTTCAGTGATGCTTCGAGCTGGAGGGCAACAGGTGACTTTGACCACTCATGGTCTTTTTGGCTTGAGGACTCACCTCACTGTTCCGCTGAACCAGGTGTCTTGCATGGCTCACCGAGGGGAAGTCCCTGCTATGTTACCTCTGAAAGTCAAAGGCCGGCGCTTCTACTTCCTCTTGGACAAAGCTGGACACTTTCCCAATGCTCAGCTCTTTGACGGCACTGTGGGTGTGTATCGGAACTTGTGAAAAAACCACCTTGAGGGGGATGAAAACTTAAGGATTTTACAAGGGTCACAAAAGAGGGCCCAGGATTCATTAACAACAAATAAAGGAGTCTTCCAAAGGGTAACTGCCTGATGCATCCATGCTTGGTTTAGCCTTTATTCCTTCTTCCAACTTATTTAATCCCAATGAATGTCAGGATGAAGAAGGCAATGTGTGGCTGGGAACATGGCTCAGTGGTAGAGTGCTTGCCCTGCATGCCTGAGGCCCTGGGTTTGATTCCTCAGCACCACATAAGCAAAAAAGCCAGAAGTGGTGCTGTGGCTCAAGTAGTAGAGCACTCATCTTGAGCTGAAGAGCTGAAAGTCAGTGCCCAGGTCTCAAGTTCAGGCTCCAGTCTGTTGTCAGACTGACAGCAACAATAACAAAAAGGTAATGTCATATTTTGGTACAAAACAGCTATTGGAAGTAGGGGGTGTCTGTCACATTTCTCTGATGAGGGAAAAATGGGCTCCAGCATAGACAAGGATTGTTGGCACTTGGGTGGTAGTCTGGCTGCAAAAGGCACATAGGTGATCAGAAATTCAAGGTCCATTCAGGCCAGTCTTCAGTCATCCAGGTGGGTGTGTGTGGCTAAAGGAAAATCTCTCCCGCAGTTTCTTGAGGGCCATTATTCTCTAAAGGCTCACATTGGCTGGATTTGAGATTGCACTGTATGATCTGGAGCACTAGGACCACACACCACAATACCAGATTTACCCAAGAAGAGGTCTGTAAGAGAGAAGCGAAGTGTGAGGTGTGGAGCTCAGATCTAGTCTTTCTACTCCCACACACCAGCTTTTGTCTGTTGTGTCAAAATGACACTTCAACTCCTCTCAGCAGTACTCACGCAGCTACAGGTACTTAAACAAATCTGAGTCTCACTTCAGCATTTTGTAGGTTGGAATAAAACTGCAGAGCCATTCCAGGGGGTGTCCACGGAATTTTCTGGGCTTCAGAACAGCTGTGAGGTCAAAAAAGACAGTTGTGAGCAAAAGGGAGAAAACCCTAAGCACTCTTGTGCTTAGATTGGTAAATGGGAAGTTACATCATTTTCCCCCTGCAGAAGGAATGCAGTCAACTCCTGCCTCTCCCTTTACCTAATTGTATGCTTCTGGGAGATGATGGAATCACAGAGAGAGCTGGTACCATATCGAAGGACACAGGCAGTCACTAAAATCAGGAAGGCTGCAATAGCCGAGATGGGCAATCCAATGTAGACCCCTATTGGACAGCTGAGGAAGAGGAGACAAGCCTTGGTTGAGATGTGATTCATCCTACCTCAGCCCCTGGTCCTCAAAGAGTGGGGCAATCACCTGTTGAAATTCTTGATGCAGCTGCAGGAAATCCAGATCAGAAGCAGGAGGCAATAGAGAGCCAGGAAGCCGGAAGTCCCACTCACAAAGTAGCAGAGGGATGGAGCTGAGGGGCAGGATAAAGCCAGGGAGGTGCCATTCACAAAAGCCACCCCCCCATACAAGGGACAGCTACCACTGAAGAAGTCCTGTGGAAAGAAGTTGAATCCAACACCTTAAACCATTACCTCAGAATGTAGACTTCTGAAATGTGTCAGGGATAACTTGAGCCAGAGACACTCCTAAGTGTGTACTATCAGTTTCAGTTTCTGTTGCTGGGACAGAAGGATGAATTTGGATGGCCTATTGGAAAGTGAAACCTGCCATGCACAGCAACTAGGCACTAATTACAGGCACACTTTTTTTTTTTTTGGTGGTGGTGGGGGGGAGGGGAGACTGAGGAATTGAACCCACGACCTCATGCATGCTAGGCAAGCACTCTACCACTAAGCCACCTTCCCAGTCCCCCGAGCTCAAAGCTAGTGCTCTACCACTTGAGCCACAGCACCACTTCCAGCTTTTTCTGTTTATATGGTACTGAGGAATAGAACACAGGGTTTCATGCATGCTAGGCGAGCACTCTACCACTAAGCCACGTTCCCAGCCCAGTACTTACTTTTAAAGTGTATTCATCTTTTGAAAGTCTCATCTATGTAGCTCAAACTGTCCTTGAACTTATGATCTCCTTTAAGGTTTCCCAACAGCTAGGACGTGAGCCAACATCACTAGTGCTAACTTCAATGATTAGATGCAGCCATGGCAGTAATAAACACAAGTTTATTAGTTTTTGTCACTAAAAAAATAAATGGTATCCTGATCATATATATATATACCACACAGCTTTATTTCTTGGTATGTCACCACAAATGGCTTCTGCCTTACGGTCGCAGGGCCTAAGCTGACGGTTCAGATCGGGCCTAAGTTGTGCGGTGGGCAACTGGCTCGATGTAACGCTACCACAGGTCTAGTCCGTTGGGCGAGTGAACCAAGATCTGACACGGCCTGGCCGGGGTCCACAGCCCGGTTAGCCGTATTTCGGAACAGTGCTTACCGGCACCAGAGCTCAGCCAGAAACCCTCGCCTCCCGTGACCCGAAGGCTGACCCACGCCCCGTAGCCACACCTGGGTCCAGGCCATCGACACGGCCGCCACGGCCCCGCAGACGGAGCAGGCAGCGAAGAGCACGAACTCGACACAATGCAAACAGAGGCCCGCCATGGTGCCCGGGGCACCAGAAACCAGCGTAGCTGCAGCGAGCGGCGCCGGCGCGTCCGGCGATTGGCGCGCCTGACGTCACTTCCGAGGGTGGGGCCTATTTACAGAGATGTAGGCGGGCCCGAGGCGAGACGCCACTTCCGGGCGCGAAGTCGGTTTAGAGGCCGCAGCGCGGCCCCCGCCTCACAGCGGCAGGTACAGCGAGTAGTCCGAGAGCGCCCAGCGGCGGGCCGGGCGGCCCGTGCGGCCGATCATGGGCAGCTTCTGCACGTAGCGGGACGCCGGGCTGGGCCCGTACGGGGCGGGGAACGCAGTCTGGAAGAGGCGCCCGCGGCAGCGCCGCCCGGCCTGCCGCCCCGCGATGATGAAGCGGAAGTGGGGGGCGCCGCGCGGGGCGAAACGGCTCTTCTGAAAGACGTCGCGGGTGCCGGCGCCGGGGCCCTGCTGGCGCGGCGCGCCCCGAGCCCGGTGCACGCGAGGCAGCGGCCTGCCCTCGGACGCCAGCGCCGAGGCCGACGGGCCGCCGCCGCCGCCCCGGGGGCTCTCGTCACCCTGCGGGCTGACCATGGCGCTGGCCGTCAGCTGCGGCATTTTCCGCACCGAGTCTGGGGCGGCAGCCGGCTCCTTCTTGTCCCCGGGCGGCCGCGGGGCCGCGGGCGCGGGTTGGCCGGTGCCGAAGCGAGTGGCCAAGCTGTCGCCGAAGAAGGCGTAGAGCTCCCGGTAGGTGTCCGCCAGGGTCACGGAGGGAGTCGGGTCTTCCGGGCCCGCGCCTCCCGGCGGCAGCGGAAGGCCGGGCCCAAAGCCTGGTTCTGCGCCGCCCCCCGACGGCGACTCCTGCAGGAGAAGGCTGTCCCACGGCAGCTCGTCCGGTCGCCGGCAGCCCCTGACCCCAGGGCCGCCGCGGCTGGGCTCAGCTGCCTGGGCCTTCATCTTAAGCAGTCGCTCTACGGCCACCTGGAAGAGCAAGGGACTCGTTTGGACAAAAACCGGGAGGAACCTGGCCCAGCAAGCGCCCTACATAAGCCTAAATTCACGCAGGCCAGAGAAGCTGGAAGCAACAAGCACTCACCAGAATGGCCCCATACACTTTGTGGCCATCTGCCTTGACCTGGGCATTAGACACCGAATAATCATCCAGCACTGCCTGCAAGTTTGTCCAGTAAGTGGACAGATGTGGGTACAGTACTCGTTCTACTGCCTGGAAGGAGAGAGAGAAGGTTCAATAAGCACCTGTATTGCTTACTGCCAGGTCAAGTACCCTTTCCCGTGAAAAGCTTTCACTTCTGATAATAGAGCTCAATCGTAAATTCCTTCATTAGGATATTCAACCACCGTATCCTTGGGAACCACCAAATGCCCAAGCTTGTGCTAAGCACTGGGGATAAGTACAAAGATCAGACCTACTAAATCCCTGCCATATTTCCCACGGGGTATAGGGCATAAGTAATAGTCATGGCTAACAACATAGACATTTACAGTATGCAAACTGCTACTGAATACAAAAACTGTTTTCACTTAGATGTGACCAGGAACTCATTTCAAACTAAATACACAATCAGAGCCTAGCACTCTTGACTAATTAAAATCCTGTAATTCATGTTAAAAAAAAAAAAAACTTAAAGATTTCACAGGAGATGACATTTTGTGATAGGTTTTGTTTTATTTTTTTAGTTGGTCATGGGGCTTAAATTCTGCGCCGTTCAGCTCAAGGCAAGCACTCTACCACTTGAGCCACAGTGCAACTTCCAGTTTTCTGGTGGTTAAATGGAGGTAAGAATCTCACCAACCCTTCCTGCCTGGACTGGCTTTGAACCACAATCCTCAGATCTCAGCCTCCTGAGCAGCTAGGATTACAGGCGTGAGCCACTGGTGCCTAGCTGGGATAGGTTCTGACAAATAATACAGCAATAGACTAGAATGAGTATTAGAAAATGTTGACAAAATTGTTCAACTCCTAGAAAAGTATGTGATTGGCTCTCAAAGAGATATAAAAGTGGGCTGGGAAGGTGGCTCAGTGGTAGAGTGCTTGCCTTGCATGCACAAGGCCCTGGGTTTGATTCCTCAGCACCACATAAGCAGAAAAAGCCAGAAGTGGTTCTGTATTTTAAGTGGTAGAGCTAGCCTTGAGCTGAAGAGCTGAGGGATAATGCCCAGGCCAAGAGGTCAGGTCCCATAGCTGACAAAGAAAAAAAAAAAGGAAATATAAAAGCATTCTTGAATTGTTATATTACGGGGCTGGGAATGTGGCTTAGAGTGCTTGCCTGGCATGCATGAAGCCCTGGGTTCGATTCCTCAGCACAACATAAGCAGAAAAAGCCAGAAGTGGTGCTGTGGCTCAAGTGATAGAGCGCTAGCCTTGAGCTGAAGAGCTGAGGGACAGTGCCCAGGACTAGCGTTCAGGCCCCACACCAGAAATAAATAAATAAATAAGAATTCCTCATTCAGTGAGGCCAGTATAATCCTAATAGTTTGGACAAGAACAATACATGAAAAGGAAACATGATTTCATTTATGAATCTAGACAAATGATTTAAAGTTTAGTAAACAAAATACTAGTAAACAAAAATACTGCTTATTGGAATTAACAAAGGCAGTTTATTATTAGAAAATCTAATAGAAAGCCAGGTATAGTAGTGCATGGGTACCTGGGAATAATTCAGGACAAAAAGTTCTGGAGGATGCCAGGCATTGGTGCACCTGTAATCCTAGCAACTCAGGAGAGAGATCTGAGAATCTCTGTTTCAAAGCCAGCCCGGGCAAGGAAACCCCATGAGACTCATTTTGTTTGTTTGTTTTTGTTGGTCCTGGGGCTTGAACTCTGGGCTTGGGCACTAGCTCTAGCTCTTCAGCGCCAGACGAGCACTCTACCACTGGAGCCACAGCGCCACTTCCTGTTTTCTAGTGGTTTATTGGAGATAAGAGTCTCATGAACTTTCCTGCCTGGCTGGCTTTGAAACATGATCCTCAGATCTCAGCCTCCTGAATAGCTAGGATTACAGGTGTGAGCCACCGGTGCCCAGCCCCATGAGACTTACCTTCAATAAACACCAGAAAATCGGAAGTGGCACTGTGGCTTCAGTGGAAGAGCACTCCCCTTGAGCTGAATTGCTAAGGGACAGTGCCCAGGCCCAGAGTTCAAGACCCATGACTGACAAAAAAAAATCTGGAGGATGGAGATCAGAGGCCAGCCCAAGCCAAAAATATGAAGATCGAGAGCAAGACCCTGAGTTCAAACCACAAAACCAGCATTAAATAATGCATGTAAGAGGGATAAAGTTATTTCCTAACATGAAATGAGCAAGAATTTATTTATTCATTTATTTTTTATTTATTTTTGGATCCGGTTGTGGGGCCTGAACTCTGGGCCTGGGCGCTGTCCCTCAGCTCTTCAGCTCAAGGCTAGCGCTCTACCACTTGAGCCATAGTGCCACTTCTGGCTTTTTTTCTTTTTGCTTATGTGGTGCTGAGGAATCGAACCCAGGGCCTCATGTATACAAGGCAAGCACTCTACCACTAAGCCACCTTCCCAGCCCAAGAATTTATAAAATGGAAACCCATTTGGCAGATCAACATCTGCCAAGCAGAACCTTTGAATTAACACTTTACAAATAGAAGACATTACTAAGCCTAGCCTAAAACAGCAACTCAGTACATGGCACTGCAGCACAGGCATATGCCACTTGTACAGTAAAAGACAATACTGTATTTTCAACACATGTCAACTCATGATTCTCAAAAAAATTCAGACTGGAGCTTAGCACCAGTGGCTTACACTGTAATCCTAGCTACTCAGGACATACATCTAAGGCTCAAGGTTTGAAGCCTGCCATGGCAGATAAATTCAAGAAACTTCCTTGAACTCTGGGCCTGGGCACTATCCCTCAGCTCTTCGGCTCAAGGCTAGCACTCTACATTTGAGCCACAGCACCACTTTTGGTTTTCTGAGTCTCATGGCTTTTCCTGCCCAAACTGGCTTTGAACTATGATCCTCAGATCTCAGCCTCCTAAGGAGCTATGATTATAGGTGTGAGCCACCAACGCCCAGCCCTCAAGAGACTTAGCTCCAATTAACTAGCAAAAAGCTAGAAGTGCAGTTATGGCTCTAAGGATCCAGCCTTGAGCACAAAAGGTAAGCAAGAGCATGACGAGTTCAAGCCTCAGTACCAACATAGAAATAAAGTTAAGGTGCTTACCTTCCAGCCAAGAGCATGCAACCCAACCACAGCACCATAGTGAGAGCAGAGAGGCCGCACAGGGTCTGCCAGGACCTTCTGCAGGGAAAGCAGGATCTGCTGATAGAGGCCACTCACCAAGTCCCCATGAGTCCTGTGCAAGTAAGAGTCAGGGAAAAAGATGAGGCATAATGCTGCCCACACAGAGACTAGCACTTGTATGGCACTATGGGCTAGGTGGACAAAGCTACCAGACTGGTTGACCCAGGAGACAGAACTGAAGGATCCAGGCCTTAGTATTCTGGACTTGTTTTTGTTGTGAGACAAGATCCTTATGGAGCTCACCTTGCTGTGTTTTTTGCCCACATTGAATGTGAACTTGTGACACTCCTGCCTCACATGCCCAAGTACTGGAATTACTGGTGTGTTCCAACATGCACAGCAATCTTGGTATGTTTGAAGTCCAAGCCAGGCGCCAGTGGCTCATACCTGTACTCCTAGCTACTCAGGAGGCTGAGAGCTAAGGATTGTGGTTCAAAGCCAGCACAGGCAGAAAAGTCCCTGTGAGACTTATCTCCAATTAACCACTCAAAAACCAGAAGTGGTGTGGCTCAAAGTGGTAGAATGCTAGCCTTGAGCAAAAGAGCTCAGAGACAGTGCCCAGGGCCCTGAGTTCAAACCCCACAACTGACCTCCCCCCACCAAAAAAAAAAAAAAAAAAGGAAAGCATTTCCCTGTTCTCAATACCCACATCCCACCCCAATCCACCCAAGACTCTTAAGTAGCTACCAGAAGATATGGCTGAGTAGGAGGGCAGCTCCATCCCTCAGAGTCCAGTGGTCATTCAGGGGATTGATGGAGGCAGCTAATGGCTCGAGGACACAGTAGAGGACACTGCCCACTAGGGAGCGGACGTAGGGCCCCAGGCAGAGGTGTGGGTTCCGAACCAGGCTACGTGCCACCTGCAGCAGCCTGTGCAGCTGCTCTAGGTCATGGCTTACAGACTTCACCTGTGGGTGGAACGAGATGGTTAAGGGAAACATGGGGAACAGGAAGGAGCTGCCATTCTGCTAGCACCTGCCATGAGCGTGACCCACTATTGCTGGGTCATCTCCCCACAAAACTCCCCATCTCAGAATGATCACTCACCCCACTGACCACATAAACAAAGTAAGGCAGGAGCGCGGCGATCTTGGAGTTTGTCTGAAGGTCCTGCAGAGCCACCTGAAAAGAAAGGTCAGAAGGCCTTGGAACCACTTCCCCAAGAGGAAACTGACACTGTTCTGGAGCACAGTTTAGCACTACAAGCATGAAATATCTTGAGTGTTCACAGTGTCTCCACAGTTCTATCAGTTTAACCTATACAAACCCATATACACACAGCATGTCTGTTAGTAAAGTAAATGTAGCTCAGGACCAGTGGCTCATGCCTGTAATCCTACCTAGCTACTAAAGAGAATGAGAGACTTGCAGGATCTCAGTTCGAAGCCAGCTGGAGCAGAAAAGTCTAGGAATTAACGAGCAAAATACCGGACAGGAGACTTGGCTCAATGGAAGTGCATAATATGAGCAAGAAAACTAAGCAAGAGGGCTGGGAAGGTGGCTCAGTGGTAGAGCGCTTGCCTTGCATGCATGAGGCCCTGGGTTCGATTCTTCAGCATCATATAAGCAAAAAGAAAAAAGCCGGAAGTGGCTCTGTGGCTCAAGTGGTAGAGGGCTAGCCTTGAGCTGAAGAGCCCAGGCCCCGAGTTCAGGCCCCACGACTGGACCCAAAAAACAATTTAAAAAAAAAAAAGCAAGAGCACAAAACCCTGCTACCAAGCTACAATACCAGTCAAAGTTAAAAAATAATTCTTAAGCCAGGTGCTAGGAGCTCACGCCTGTAATCCTAGCTACTGAGGAGGCTGAGATCTGAGGATCACAGTACCAAGCCATTCAAGGCAGGAAAGTCCGTGAGACTCTTCTCTCCAATTAACTACGAGAAAACGGGAGGTGGTAGTGTGGCTCAAAGTGGTACAGTGCTACCTTTGAGCGCAAAAAGCTCAGGGTCAGCACTCATGCCCTGAGCTCAAGCTGCACAATCAACATCAAAAAGATAGGGTCTTGCTTTGTCAAGGCAGACACAAAACTTGAGATTCTCCTGCTTCAACCTCTTGAGTACCTGAGAATACAGGTGTGTTTCTGAGGAATAAAGTAAACTTTTGAAGATAAGACTAAATGGTAGCATGACTCCTAATTTTGCAAGACAAACAGCAGTAAACATGTAAAGACAAAAGATAATATAAAACGAACACTCATGGAGAGCCCACATTACTAAGCAAACTACAAGCAATCACCTGTTAACAAAAGAATAGAGACAAAGGGTGGTGTCCAGCAGACCCTGTGGAGCCCAGAAGCCAAAGCATAGTGGGCCTGCAGTATGTAAGAGTTAAGACTCAAACTTAATCCCCTCTATATCCTCTTCCCTGCCTACATCCAGACAAATAAGAGCTACAATGTGGATGTCCCATTTGGTCCCAGAATCAACCAATACCCTGAAGAGTAGGCAGCAGAATGAAAGGATACCTTCAGAAAATAAGTCCCTTGGGGCTGGGAAGGTGGCTCAGTGGTAGAGTGCTTGCCTTGCATGCATGAGGCTCTGGGTTCGATTCCTCAGCACCACATAAGCAGAAAAAGCTAGAGGTGGGGCTGAGGCTCAAGTGGCAGAGCGCTAGTCTACAGCTGAAGAGCTGAAGGACAGTGCCCAGGCCCAGAGTTCAGACCCCACGACTGGCAAAAAAAAAAAAAAAAAAAAAAAAAACAGAAAATAAGTCCCACCTTTATTAAACAGTTTGGCAGGAAGAGGAAGTAAGCCACTGAAAGAATTTCATGTGACCAGGCACTGGTGGCTCATGCCTGTAATCCTAGCTACTCAGGAAGCTGAGAGCTGAGAATCACAGTTCAAAGCTAGCACAGGCATTAAAGTCCATGAGACTCTTATCTCCAATTAACCACCAGAAAAGTGGTGAAAGTGGCACTGTGTCTCAAGTGGTAGAGTACTAGCCTTGAGCTGAACAGTTCAAGGATAGCACTCAGGCCCAGAGTTCAAGGCCTACAACCAGCCAAAAACAGAATTTCATGTGGTTTAAAAGTTTGACTTTGGGGTGAATTTGTTCAAAGTACATTATATGCATGTTGTAAGCATCACAATGAAACCCCATATATACAATTGATTTATGATCATTTTTTAATAACAAAAGCCTGGGTGTCAGTGATTCCCACTTATAATCCTAGCTACACAGGAAGCTGACTGACATGTGAGAAGTCAATCCAGGCAGATAAGTCCTCTATCTCCAATTAAGGAGCAAAGGAACAGAAGTGGAAGCATGGGGTCAAGTGGTAGAGCACCAGCTGTGACTGAAAAAGCCAATGGAAAGCACAAGGCCCCAAATTCAAGCCTCAGTGCACACACACGCACGCACGCGCACGCACACACACACAAAACAAAACAATAAAAGTTTGCCTTTTCCCCAACACGATATATGATGCAGGATGATTGTGTGATCAAAGCTAGCCTAGGATACAAAGCAAAACTCTGCCCAACAAAAGTCAAATGTGCCTCAGCTCAGGCCCACTCACTCACCTTCATCAGCTGTGGGTCATCCCCGAGCACAGCCCGTGTTACTTGCTGATAGTACTTGAGCAGGTCATCTGTCAGTGAAGACACTGCATTGGGTACTGTGGGAGGTTGGGCACGAAGTGGTCAGAGGTGGAAAAGGTCTCCCCAGCCCACTCCCCAATACCCAACTCTGCACAACCCCACAAGAAGTTTATTTAGACAGGGAAACCAGAGCACAGAGGCTCCAGTTGCAATCAGGAGGCTGCTATGCCCTGACCAGGCAAGCAGTACATGCCTCATTACTCTCTTCTGTCTGCCAGCAGATTCCTGCTCAGTCCTCAAACCCCAAGTTTCCAAACCTCACCAGTCACCCGTGGCTCACACCTAAAATCCTAACTACTCAGGAAGCTCACAATTCAAAGCCAGCTGAGGGAGGAAGCCCATGAGTCTTGTATCTCCAATTAACCACCAAAAGGATGGAAGTGGAGCTGTGGTTCAAATGATAGCTAGCCTTGAGCAAAAAAGTTCAGGTGCAATGCCCACACCCTGAGTTCAAGCCCCAGGATAGGCACCAAGAAAAAAAAAAATTATACCCAAGCCTCAGACTCTGGGAAGCTCTGTTCAGAATACTCTGAAAGTAGCTGGGAGCTTACTCAGGAGGCTGAGCTCTGAGGATCAAAGCCAGCCTAGGCAGGAAAGAAAGTCCATGAGACTCTTATCTCCAATTAACTACCAGAAAACCAGAAGTGGAGCTGTGGCTCAAAATGGTAGAGTGCTAGCCTTGAGTCGAAGAGCTCAGAGACACCCAGGCCCTGTGTTCACGCCCCATGTCCACCACCACCACCAACAAAATACCCTGGAAAGCTGGGAAGGTGGCTCAGTGGTAGAGCTCTTGCCTTGCATGCATGAGGCCCTGAGTTCGATTCCTCAGCATCACATAAGCCAAAAGAAAAAAGCCGGAAGTGGCGCTGTGGCTCAAGTGGTAGAGCGCTAGCCTTGAGCTGAAGAGCTGAGGGACAGCGCCCAGGCCCAGAGTTCAGGCCCCACGACCGGACCCAAAAAACAAACAAAATACCCTGGAAGTGAGACACCTCCTAGCACAAAGCCTAGACTTTTGGCCTCCAACACATTGCATCATGATGGTGATTATAGGCAGGGGCTCTATCTGAAGCTCCCTGAGCAGGGACTAGTTCCTGCTGAGAGCCCCTATATAAGTCAGGCCTTGGAAAATGCAGACGAAGAGGCACAGAGGACCTATGCTCACACCTAACGGAGCAAAATCCTCCCAGAGTGCGATGCCCCCTCAGGCTTACCTGATCCTTGAGGTGCCAGGTTTCCTTTGCCATCCAGGTAGGAGACATGAACTAAAACCAGGGTGGACAGATGTCAGCCTGGGTTGATATCACCTCACAGCACCACATACCCCTCCAAATTCTACCCCATCTGCACCTGTCCCCATGCACTCTAACCATCCAGCCCCTGTCACCACCCCAGGAAGGACCCTCACAGCCACCTCTGACAGCCGTCTCAGCACAGCCTTTGGGAATGTTGGTGGCCAGTGCCAGCTCCACCAGGTTCACCTCTCGGTCTTCAGGAAAATAGAGCTCACCCTCCCTGGCAGGGCGCATGGGAAGCACCTCCTGGGACCCATATCCACACACAGCCTGGGGAAAGGGAGAATTACAAAGCAGTGTGAAGCCGGGCACTAGCAGCTCACACCTGTAATCCTCGCTACTCAAGAAGCTGAGATCTGAGGATCATGGTTCAAAGCCAGCCCAGGCAAGAAAGTTTGAGACTCATCTTCAATTAATTTTCCCCTGAGGTTTTAGTTCTCCCCACTCACACTCACCAAACTCTGGGAACTTACCATTCTCTCCTGTTCATAACCTTCCTTCCTCAACTTACTGCTCTAGAACAATTATACTAGGCTATGCTAATACCCATTGATTTAACTCAGGCTCCTCCTTTTACTCAGCATGCCCTCTTGTCCTCCTGGATTATTTTAAAGACAAGCTCAAATATTTCAGTACTCTTTAGGAACCTGTTTATAGTCTACCTTTAAGCCCCCTGAACCTCAGGAGTTCCACAAGCCTCCACTCTGGGAACTCATGTTCCCGTAGCCTGGGCCCAACCCAACACCTTGCCTGCCATTGCTGGATGTTTGCTCTTCACCACAATGCCAGCCCCAAGCTGACCACTCACCTCCACACTGCTCCACCTGAGGGCCCTGTTGAAGTCCTCCACCGTCAGCTTGCGCCGTTTGGTGTGCTTCATGAACTGAGAGCTATTCTGAGAGGACAGAAGCCACAGTCAGGGGTCAAGGAACAGCAGGTGTGGTGACCCCCAAAATAAAGTGGGTCCGACAGAGAATCAGAAAGCTTGGATTCCCACTCACTTCTTTTTTTTCTTTTTTTTTGGGGGGGGGTCCGGTCGTGGGGCCTGAACTCTGGGCCTGGGCGCTGTCCCTCAGCTCTTCAGCTCAAGACTAGCACTCTACCACTTGAGCCGCAGCGCCATTTCCAGCTTTTTTTTTTTTTCTGCTATGTGGTGCTGAGGAATGGAACCCAGGGCCTCAGGCATGCAAGGCAAGCGCTCTACCACTGAGCCACCTTCTCAGCCCTCCCACTCATTTCTTAACACAACCTCTCCTGGGTCATGTCCCCACTGTGCCTCAGTTTCCTAAGTGGAGCATGTGACTATCCCACCCACCTGGCCAGGGAAGCCAGCACTATTGAGAAAAGCATGTGAGAAAGTGCCTGGCAAGACTTGGACTTACGGCAAGCCTGGCAGGGTTGAAGGGATCTTGGAAAAGGGCATGGACTACTTCCATACCCTTGAAGCACAGGCGGGGACCAACATAGACTTACCAAGGAAATGTGGAAGGAAGTGAGTAAAGGGGTGGAGGGGGAGGGGGGATGTGTGGAGTGCCGGTGGTTCATGCCTGTAAATCCTAACTACTCAGGAGGCAAAGAGCTGAGGATCACAGTTCAAAGTCAGTCCAGGCAGAAAAAGTCCGTGAGACTCTTATCTCCAATAAACCACCAGAAAAGTAGAAGTGGCTCAAGTGGTTGAGCGCTGGCCTTGAGCTAAAGAGCGCAGGGACAGCGCCTAGGCCCAGAGTTCAAGCCTCACAACTGACAAAAAAAAAAAAAGAGGGGGGCTCACCTGGGTAGCCTCTCGGAGACGGTAGCACACATCCTCCGCAAGCAAAGCTGCCACTTCATCGCTCAGCTCCAGGCCTGTGCTCTCGGCCATGAGCCGCACCGACTCCCGTGGGATCTCCACAAACCGCCGCTCTTCTCGCTCCGCCATGGCCCCAGTGGAGCTAGGGGTAGAGAGGGCAGCGCAGATGAAGATCCTCTCAACTAGACTTGCTGCTCTCACTCCACTATCATCAAATAGGGTGCTCAGAGGACCCAGACAAGGAAACTGGGGCTCAGAGAAGAAAAGCAGACTAACCAATGGGAAGAGAGAAGCTTAGGGCTCACACGACTTGCGGCTAGCTATGCCCCATCACTGCATGTAAACTTGACCAGGCTCAACCTGAAATCTGGTGCTCCAAAAGGCAAAACGGGGACAATGATTTACCCTATCTACCCTCTACCTTCCAGGGTGGCTATAAGGATAACACAACAGGACATCAGAGACTGGAACGCTATTCCAGCACTGCTGGCATAGGCCAGCAGGGGAGTATCTGCCTAGCATGCATTAGGCCACCCATCCTCAGTTCATGAAGAAAAAGTCCAGGAATTCATTAATGATTATCAATCTTTTTTTTTTTTTTTCTTGTCGGTCATGGGGCTTGAACTCTGGGCCTGGGCGCTGTCCCTCAGCTCTTCAGCTCAAGGCAAGCACTCTACCACTTGAGCCACAGCGCCACTTCCAGTTTTCTAGTGGTTTATTGGAGATAAGAGTCTCATGGACTTTCTTGCCCAGGCTGGCTTTGAACCGCAATCCTCAGATCTCAGCCTCCTGAGTAGCTAGGATTACAGGCACAAGCCATCTCGCCCCGCTAATTACCAATCTTAAATGGCAAATAAATTCATGTCCTCTTCCTAGTCTTACTACACCCACCACAAACTGATTTTTGTTTTTTGTTTTTTGTTTTTTTGGGGGGGGTTGTTTTTGCTGGTCCAAGGGCTTGAACTCAGGGCCTGGATTCTTTCCCTGAGTTTCATTTGCTCAAGGCTAGTGCTCTATCATTTGAGCCACAGCACCACTTCTGGCTTTTTCTTTGGGGAGGGAGGGCTAATTTATTGGATATGAGTCTCACAGACTTTCCTACCCAGCTTGGCTTTGAACCATGATCTTCAGACCTCAGCCTCTTGAGCAACTACAATTACAGGCTTCAGCCAACAATGCTAAGCCATCAACTAAATTCTAACAAAAGACTACTTTTATCCAGATACTGCTTTGTTCAAAAATCAGCACTGAGCCGGGCACGCTTGTGGCTCACGCCTATGATCCTAGCTACTGAAGATCACATTTCAAAGCCAGCCGGGGAAGGAAAGACTCTTAACTCCAATTACCCACAAAAAAAAGCAAGAAATGGAGCTATGACAGAGTGTAAAGCAGCAAACTGGAACAAAAAAAGGCTAAGGGACAGCAGTTAGGCCCTGAGTTCAAGCCCCAATGCCAGCACCAAAAAAAAAAAAAAAAAATCAATACCGATCCACACCTTGTAAAATCGATATTCAAACTCCTCAGTTTATCAAATTGTCATAGCTGTTCAACATGACCCTCTTCCCAGGAAGACCTTCCTAGATCTCCCTACCTGTCTCATCATCTTAATGTCCATCAAGTCTTTGTTCAGCCTGGTTTCCTGTCCTGTTCTACATTCCTTCCCCTTCTAAATCCAGTCTCTAAGATCTTCTGCCCCCTATGCCATCTAGACCTGTCAGGCTTTTAGAGATTGGGCTTTTTGCCCATGTGTCCGGTCTTCTCCAATTTGGCTACAAGGCCTACATGCAGGAAGCTATTCTTCTGTTCACAAGATATGATAAAATATGAACCCAACAAAAACAGCAGCTAATATCTGACTCCAGCAATGCACACAGCACCTAAATGGAAGGTAGGTCCACTTAAGCTTGAGGCTACACATTGCAGGCAGTCAGGTCCAGTTCCAAGGTGACCCACCCAGGCTAGCAGAGTTCACTGCTCTTTACCCAATGGACATCCTACCTGATGTCCACAGCATTGGCTCCCTGTTGTCTCTGAAATAAAGAACAAAACTGAATCCCAAAAGCTGTGCAGATGCCACCTTTGTCTGCAAAACCTCTTAGTGCTTTCTCCCATGTATTCTACATTGATTCTCATCATTATTTCAGGACCTTTGTTGCTTCTTCTGCTTGGAACTTTCCCCTCTCTGTCCTGTATTCTGTTATAAACGTTTGTAATTATACATTTCTGTTAACTCTGTGTGTGTGTGTGCACGCGTGCGTGTGCCAGTACTAGGACCTGATATCAGAGCCTCACACTTTTGCTTTGGCCTTTCTGCTCAAGGCTGGTGCTCTACCACTTGAATCATAACTCCACTGGCTTTTTGGTAGTTAGTTGAAGATAAAGAGTCTCATAGACTGGGGCTAGGAAGGTGGCTCAGTGGTAGAGCGCTTGCCTTGCATGACTGAGGCCCTGGGTTCAACTCCTCAGCACCACATAAGCAAAAAGAAAAAAAAAAAGCCGGAAGTGGCGCTGTGGCTCAAGTGGTAGAGTGCTTAGCCTTGAGCTGAAGAGCTGAGGGACAGTGCCCAGGCCCAGAGTTCAGGCCCCACGACAGGACCAAAAAAAAAAAAAAAAAAGAGTCTCATAGACTTTTCTGCTCAAGCTGGCTTTGAAATATGATCCTCAGGCTGGGAAGGTGGCTCAGTGGTAGAGTGCTTGTCTCGCATGCATGAGGCCCTGGGTTTGATTCCTCAGCACTATATAAACAGAAAAAGCCAGAAGTGGCGCTGAAGAGCTGAGGGACAGAGCCCAGGCCCAGAGTTAGCTACTCAGGAGGCTGAGATCTGAGGATCATGGTTCAAAGCCAGCCCAGGCAGAAAAGTCTGTAAGACTCTTATCTCCAATAAACCACTAGAAAACTGGAAGTGGCGCTGGGGCTCAAGCAATAGAGCACTGGCCTTGAGCGGAAGAGTGCAAGGACAGCGCCCAAGTCCAGAGTTCAAGCCCCACAACTGACCCAAAAAAGCCTGAGGCATTGAACTGCTTTCTATGCCCTCACTGTATCCTGATTACCAAGAAGATATTTATTTTTCTCTACTTCATAGCCAAGGATATCAAAGCTCACAGGTGTATATATACAAATGTGTGCCCATATACGTACGTGAATACACACGTTTCTCTATATATGTACATATATACATATGTATACGCACACACACACACACACACACACACACACACACACACACACACACACACACACACACACACATATCAGAGGCTGGTGTGCAGAACAAGGCCTGGATTCCCAGCCCAAAGATCGGGAGTTGCAAACTCACCCCCAGGTGACCCTAGGCTCTCTAGTGGCTCATCAGGAGCTTCAGTTTCCCATCTGTAAAGTGGGAGCACTAAGTCTGGCCGTGGCGCGGGGGCGCGGAGCGGGAGTCCCTGGGATGCGCCCCGCCGAGGACCTCAGAAAGTCTGCGCTGTGTTAGGTCCCGCGTTCCTCTGCCTTCTCCCCGAGCACCCTCAGCCTCAAGTCGCTCTGGGAAGGAGGCGTGGGAACCCACCTCCGCGGGCCACGGGGACAGGCACCGCCTCCCCTGACCCGGCGTGGCCCGTCCCCGATCCTGAGGGCGTGGGGTAGGGTACCAGAGGTCAGGGGTCACAGAACTTGGGTCACGTGGTCGGCGAAGGGGGCGGGCCCCGGCGGAGCAGGCTTCGAGGCCGGTAAGTGAGCAGTCTACTGCGGGACTGGGAGTCCTTGGAGCCGGGTACGGTCTGCTCACCTGAGGGCTCCGGCGCGGCGAGGGAAGCTACTCAGGCGGAGGCGGCGGAGGCGGCGGCGGTGGCGGCGGATTCACTCACCCCGCTCACACTAATTCCCTCTCTCAGGGTCTAGGCCCCGCCCTCCTGGAGCACAGCCAATAGGCGGTCGCCTTACAAACTTCCCGCCCAACAGGAGGCTTCACGCCACGTGATTGGTCGTTGTGAACGTGCTGTGAAAGACCCCAGGGCGCAGGTGATCACGTGAGGGGATGATTGGCACTTCTTAAAGCGACAGCTTTTGCTAGTTTTGCGAGCAGGTGTTGCGTGATTTGGCATACATTTAGGAAGCATATTCTTCAGGGAAATTGGCTTCGTTCGTTTGATCTTGCCTGCTCCTCAGTTTCCGAACACTCACATTTCCGCGATTGCAGGAAAGCTCTAAGACTTTGCTCTCTGACTTCCCTGCTAACCTTTCCATCATCACCTACCACTTCTAGAGAGGACAGGTCCAGTTCCCTAGCTGTTCTGGGCTGAGACAGGAACTTCTGACTGAGCCAACATCTGGCCGACTGAGGGTGTCTCTCGCCTGACGATCGCGGTTCAAAGACTCTTATATGCAATTAATCACCAGAAAACAGGAAGTGGGGTGCAGCTCAAATGGTAGAGCTCCAGCCTTGAAAGAGCTCAGAGTCAGCGCCTAGGCCCTGTGTTCAAGCCCCACGACCGATGTAAGAAGGAAGGAAGGAAGGAAGGAAGAAAGAAAGGGAGGAAGGGAGGGAGGGAGGGAGGGAGGGAGGGGAAAGAGAGAGAGAAGCAAGGAAGTGTAATGTACTTGGCAGAATGGGAGATTAAATTTTCACTAATATCAGGAAGCAATAAATTTCTTCATATTCACCAAGGATGGGCAGTTTTCTCAGAGCTATGATGATTATTTTTTGTTTTGCTTTGTGCTGGTCTTGGGGCTTGAACTCAGGGCCTGGGGACTACTATGAGCTTTTTTTCATTCGTTTAGTCTGTATCACCTGAACCACAGGTCTACTTCTGGCTTTTTTAGGTAATTATTTAGTGATAACAGTCTTAGGGCTGGGAAGGTGGCTCAGTGGTAGAGCGCTTGCCTTGCATGCATGAGGCCCTGGGCTCGATTCCTCAGCACCACATAAGCAAAAAAAAAAAAAGTGGTAGAGTGCTAGCCTTGAGCTGAAGAGCTGAGGGACAGCACCCAGGCCCAGAGTTCAGGCCCCACGACTGGACCCCCCCCAAAAAAAAAAACACAGTCTTAAAAACTTTCCAAGCTGGGCACTGGTCGCCCATGCCTATAATCCTAGCTCCTCAGGAGTATGAGCTCTGAGGATCGTAGTACAATGCCAACCTGGGCAAGGAAAGTCCTTGAGATTTTTTTTTTTTTTTTTTTAGAGCCCGGACACTGTTCCTGAGCTTCTTTTGCTCAAGGTTAGCACTCTACCACTTGAGCCAAAGCGACACTTCTAGCCTTTTCTGTTTATGTGGTACTGAAGAATCGAATCTAGGGCTTTATGCGTGCCAGACAAGCATTGTACCATTAAGCCACATTCCCAGTCCCCTGAGACACTTATCTCCAATAAACTACTCGGAAAAAGCTGGAAGTGGCGCTGTGGCTCAAATGGTAGAGCACTAGCATTGAGCAGAAAGGAGCTCAGGGACAGCACCCAGACCCTGAGTTCAGGGCCCAGGATTGGGGGGTTGAGGGGGGGGACCCTTTCCTATCTAGACTGGTTTCAAACCAAGATCCTTAGATATCAGACTCCTGAGAAAGGACTGCAGGCATGAACCATCAGTGCCTGGCCAGAGTTATTATTTATTATTATTTACTTAATCACAGTGCTGGGGACCAAACAACCCAGGGCCTTGGACATGCTAGGCAAACATTCTACCATGGAGCTACACTCCTCACCCTTTTCATTTCAATTCAAGAAGGGAGTTTTCTGTAGGGGAGAATGCCTGTATATATCTTCCCCACTTCCTCTCAGGGCCAGATGCTGCAGCTTGTTTAAAGAGAATCATCTGGGACTGAGCTATGACAGCAGATGGAGGTATCTAGGGTTGCCATGACAACTCACCTGAGGCAAAGACCCTGCTGAGTCTTTTTCCACCATATTGACATTTGAAGTGGTTTGATGCTTTGGGACACTATAGTGTCCATCCACGTGTGCTTGAAAGGAAGGAGAGAGGATGCCTTTCTCTGAGTCTGTTCACAATTCAGCAATACCTGGGGTGTGGACCAATCACCTTGCTGATGTTTACTGGTTTGGAGAGTCATTTGCAAGCTTTGACGCAGGAGAGGATGAATGAAAACCCAAGGGCCATTGGAATACATGGAAGCTGTATCCAGTCTTTAAATAGGCTCACGCCTGTAATCCTAGCTACTCAGGAGGCTGAGATCTGAGGATCTCGGTTCAAAGCCAGCCCGGGCAGGAGAGACCGTGAGACTCCTATCTCCAATAAACCACCAGAAAACCGGAATTGGCTCTGTAGCTCAAGTGGTAGAGTGCTTGCCTTGAGCTGAAGAGCTGAGGGACAGCCAGGCCCAGAGTTCAAGCCCCATGACCGACAAAAAAAAAAAATACATAAATAAATAAATAAGTATGGCACTTATTTGCCTACAAATGTTTTTTTGGGGGGCTCGCCTTGGGACTTGAACTCAGGGCACTGTCACTGAGCCTCTTTGTGCTCAAGGCTAGTGCTCTACCACTTGAACCACAGCACTACTTCTGACTTTTTCTGACTAGTTTATTGGAGTTAACAGTCTCACAGACTTTCCTGCCTGGGCTAGCTTTGAACCATGATACTCAGATCTCAGCTTTCTAAGCAGCTATGATTACAGATGTGAGCCACTGGTGCCCAGCTTTTGCCTACAGTTTTTGTGGAGGCAGAAATGAGACTTGGGCTGGGAAGGTGGCTCAGTGGTAGAGTGTTTGCCTTGCATGCATGAGGCCCTGGGTTCGATTCCTCAGCACCACATAAGCAGAAAAAGCTGGAAGTGTCATGTCACTGTGGCTCAAGTGATAGAACACTAGCCTTGAGCTGAATTGCTGAGGGACAGCGCCCAGGCCCGGAGTTCAAGCCCCACAGAAAAAAAAAATGAGACTCACATGACACAAGATGGCATACCTTTAGAATGACTTTAGAGCCAGATTTTTCTTTTTAGAAGGAAGTGAAGGGAGAGGAAGAGGAGGAAGAAAAAGGGAGAAGTGTGTGTGTGGTGGCTTGTGAGGATGTCAGCCTAAAAGTTTACTACACAGCATGGTGCTAGCCTTAGCGCCACACCCTATATCCCAACATCTGCGTCCTCAACAGCACTCAGATGCTCAGTTCCCTCAACTAGCACTCTGCCCAGTCTTCTCTCCAGACTTGGTGTTCCTTCCAGGTGTCCCCCCTCCCACTATAGTTTATATATGAGTAATTGGTTCATCTGGGGAAGAATTTTACTCCCAATGAGACATGGTATTTAGGGAGCCTAGGAGAACCCTACAGCCTGTGTAAACAACTCATTCTACAATGAGATAGTACCTACAACCTAAACAAATGTTTCCAGTAAAATTTCATTGCAACAGTGGAAGTACTAGTAGCTCACACTACAACCCTAGCTACTCAGGAGGCTGAGATCTGAGGATCCAAGTTCAAAGCCAGCCCCGGCAGAAAAGTCCTCAAGAGACTTTTTTTTTTTTTGGGGGGGGGGGGGTCCGGTCGTGGGCCTGAACTCTGGGCCTGGGTGCTGTCCCTCAGCTCTTCAGCTCAAGGCTAGCGCTCTACCACTTGAGCCACAACACTACTTCCGGCTTTTTTCCTTTTTGCTTATGTGGTGCTGGGGAATCAAACCTCATGCATGCAAGGCAAGCGCTCTACCACTGAGCCACCTTCCCAGCCCCTCTCAAGAGACTCTTATCTCTGATTAATCACCAGAAAACTGGAAGTGGTGTTGTGGCTCAAAGTGGTAGAGCACTAACCAGCCTTCAGCAAAAGAGCTCAAAGACAACACCCAGGCCCTGAGTTTAAGTCCCAGGACCAGCATAAATACATATATGTAAGCCAGCGTAAATCCAGCGTAAATACATTACGCTGTTCCTGGGGCTTGAACTCAGGCCCTCATGCTCTTGCTTTTTGGGTTCATTTTTATTTTTTGGGGGGGGAGGTACGGTCGTGAGGCCTGAACTCTGGGCCTGGGCACTGTCCCTCAGCTCTCCAGCTCAAGGCTAGCGCTCTACCACTTGAGCCACAGCGCCACTTCTGGCTTTTTTTCTTTTTGTTTATGTGGTGCTGAGGAATCGAACCCAGGGCCTCATGCATGCAAGGCAAGCACTCTACCACTGAGCCACCTTCCCAGCCCCTCTTGCTTTTTTTTTACATTCATGGTTGATACTCTACTAACTCAGCTATTCCTCCACATCTGGCTTTTTTTTGTGGGGGGAGAGGTGGGAGGAGGGGGGGAGATAATCCTGGTCTTGGTTCTTGAACTCAGGGCCTAGGTACTGTCCCTGAAGGGTTGGTTTGTTTGGGGGGGGAGGTTATTCAAGGCTAGTGCTCCAACACAAGAGCCACAGCTCCACATCTGACTTTTTGGTAGTTAACTAGAATAAGAGTCTTATAGGATTTCCTACCCTAGGTGGCTTGGAATCTTGATCCTCAATCTCTACCTCCTGTGTAGCTAGATTACAGGTATAAGCCACTGTGCTGATGTTCATTCTTCATTCTGAAGCGAGAATCTGACTGATTTGTTTAAACTATGATCCTCTGGATCTTAGCCTGAGTAGCTACAGGCTTGTACCAGCTCCTATGGACATTTTTTAGAGTTGTTATTTCTAGATGCCCCCCAAAAAGAGAGAGAAAATGTAACATTTCCTTCAGAAACAAGGACCTTTAATAATTAGAACACATAGTGAGCGGCAAGTGCCAGATGTCTCCTGGAGTCAAGGAACTTTCTTTGTTTTCCTGCAAACAGCCAGAATCAGCCTCTGGACCAAGGAGCAAGTATGCAGGTCACACTTCCCCAGTCAGGACCAAAAAAGTCATAGCAGTCCATGCTCAGCTCACAAGCCCTGGAAAAACAGGGAAAGCACATCAGCTAAACCCAGCACTCAGGTGTGGCCCATGGATACTTTCCTCCCCAAAGCCACATGCCCTGAACTTCTAAGCAGACAGAGTGAGAACTGACTGGGACATTAAGTCCTCCATCCTCGCTCTTTCCAGGCCCAGCCTTGGCACCCATGATGAGGGAGGTACTTACCCAAATAATCATCCATCAGGGAGCCAATAGCAAACTGGAGGAGGGAAAGTAAAAATGAAGTAAGGCCAAAGAAAGCACAGAAGCACCACCACTCCACCAGCCCCGGGCCCTCCCAGCCCTTTTCCCTCTTAAAAGAACCCCCAGGAACTGTGAGTGGTGAGAAATCAACAGTTCTCAGCTCTGCCTGGTTCAGGCAGGGAGGCAGGCAAGAAACTCACAATGTCATTCTTGTCCACACGGGTTCCTACAATTTTCAAGCGAATCTCATCATCTTGCTGAATCACAATGTCCTAAGGAGAAGAGAACAGTGTTCTCAGACATCTGCAGGCCAGTGCTTTTCTTCCTTCCTCTTCCAGAATGCTTTCTGCCTACTCACCTCATCCGTTGTCTTGTAACAAGGTGGGTTGGAGTTCGGATCAAACTCCATCTCTGATGGGATGGACTGAAAGGAAACATGAGGTGGAATCAGCATTTTACTACATTTTGCTACATGAAATGGTCAGAAGCGAATGTCTCCAGTCCTCGGCCCCACTCAGTGCACCCAAACTTACATGACGGGAGATAAAGCAAGACATGGGCCCAATTTCAGTGAAAAGTCCAACCTAGGAGGAAAAATGAGTATTCATCCTTTTGCTTCTCTCTCCACCACCCCCTGCCTTTTGGCGTGCGTGCGTGCATGTGTGTGCGTGTGTGTGTGTGTGTGTGTGCGTGTGTGTGTGTGTGTGTGTGTGTGTGTGTGTGTATATCAGGGCTTCAACTGAGGGCCTCAAGCTCTTGCTCCATCACTTGAGGCAACAGCTCCACTTCCAGCTTTTTGGTGGTTAGCTGAAGATAAGTGTCTCAAGGAATTTCCTGCCTGGCCTGGCTTCAAATCATAAACTGCTCCTGCCAAGTATCTAGGATTACAAATGTGAGCCTTTCTCTTTTTTAAAAACCTTTCATTTTAAGTTAAACAAACATAGTGTAGTTGTAAAAAGCTTAGGCTTATCACCTAATTATGGCTACTCAGGAGGCTAAGATCTGAGCATCATGGTCCCATTGGGAATGTCCTTGAGACTCATCTCTAGTTAACTACCAGAAAACTGGAAATGGTGCTGTGGCTCAAAGGGCTAGAGTGCTAGCCTTCAGCAGAAAAGCTTAGGGACAGCATTAAGGCCCTGAGTTTTTTGTTGTTGTTTTTTGTCGGTCAAGGGTCTTGAACTCTGGGCCTGGGCACTATCCCTCAGCTCCTCAACTCAAGGCTAGAGCTCTACCGCTTGAACCACAGCACCACTTCCGGTTTTCTAGTAGTTTATTGCAGATAAGAGTCTCACGGACTTTCTTGCCCGGGCTGGCGTTGATCTCAGCCTCAGATCTCAGCCTCCTGAGTAACTAGCATTACAGGTGTGAGCTACCAGCACATAGCTTAGGCTCTAGTTTAAGCACCATGACCAACTATTAAAAAAAAACAACAAAAAACACCTAGTTGGGTGCCAGTGTTCAAGTCCCAGGACCAACAAAAAAATACTTCCTAAGCTTGAGCTTCTACTTAAAAAAAAAAGGATCAAGATATGCGCTGTAATCCTAGCTACACAGGAGTCTAAGATTCTGAGGATCAAGGTTCAAAGCCAGCTAGGAAAAAACAGTCCCTGAGACTCTTTTTTGTTGTTGTTGTTGTTGGTCGTGGGGCCTGAACTCTGGGCCTGGGCGCTGTCCTTAAACTCTTCAGCTCAAGGTGAGCACTCTACCACTTGAGCCACAGCGCCACTTCTGGTTTTTTCTGCTTATGTGGTGCTGAGGAATCAAACCCAGGACCTCATGCAATCACTCTATCACTGAGCCATCCTCCCTCCCTGAGACTCTTATCTCCAATTAACCACCAGAAAACCGAAGTGGCAAAGTGGCTCAAAGTGGTAGAGCACAAGCCTTCAGCTGAAGAGCTCAGGGACACCACCCAGACCCAGAGTTCAAGCCCCACAACTGAAAAAAAGAAAAAAAAAAAAAAAAAAAAAGGATCAGCCACTGTGACTTGATTGAAGGTATGGAGTCAGTAAATAGCTCTTCTGAGGGACCAATCCATAGTCCCCCTATGAGTAAGCTTACCTTGTTCACCTGAGTGACCACAGCATCCACAACTTCACCTTTAAAGGGCCGGAAAACAATGGCTTTGTACTTAACTGGATAAAGGACAAAACCTCGCCCAGGTTGGATCACACCAGCACCAATATTGTCGATGGTGGTGACAGCAATTACAAAGCCGTATCTGTGAGGAAGAGGAAAAGGCACTGGAGGTTGAGGAGCACTAGCCTTGAGCAAAAAAAAAAAAAAAAAAGCTCAGGGACAGAGCCCAGGCTGAGTTCAAGCCCCAGGACTGGCAAAAAAGAGAAAAAAGAAACACCTGGTCTGGTGTTATTCTGAGGCTAGAGGCTGAAATACTTAGGTCATTCAAAGCTCATATGTGTTCTGTAAAGACCCTTGACTATAGAAGATAAACAAAACAAAATCACAGAGCACAGACATAGGAACAATGATTAGACAAAGGGATGGGGATCGTAGCTCAGAGAGTTCTTCCCAGCATGTACAAGACCCTGGGGTTCAGGCCCAGCAAAACTAAAGCAAGCAACATTGAGCAACTAAGGAGTCTCCAAGTGCTAGAGGGCTGACGTGCGTGCGTGCATGCGTGCGTACGTCAGTAATAAGGATTAAATTCAAGGCCTGGTGCTGTCCCTGAGCTTTTTTTTGTCAGCCATGGGGCCCGAACTCTGGGCCTGGGCGCTGTCCCTCAGCTCTTCAGCTCAAAGCAAGCACTCTACCGCTTGAGCCACAGCACCACTTCTGGCTTTTTCTTCTTATGTGGTGCTGAGGAATCGAACCCAGGACCTCAATAATACTAGGCAAGCACTCTACCACTGAGCCACCTTCCCAGCCCCTGTCCCTGAGCTTTTTCACGCAAGGCTATCACTTTACCACTTGAGCCACAGCTCCACTTCTGGCTCTTTGCTAGTTCAGACTTTTAGAAGACTTTTAGACTTTCTTCCCAGGGTTGGCTTCCAATAGTGATTGATTACAGGCATAAGCCACCAGCACCAGACAGGATCTGAACGTTTGATAAACAGCCTGGGCTACATAGCAAGACCCTGTCTCACAACAACACAATGATTGTGGAATAAATGAAGTGCCATTATCAGCAGAGGGAAGAACGTCTTGTTATCAACTTTGCAGAGGGCACCAAGGCATAGCATCCCAAAGTGGGAAGAAACTAGCTGGCTGGGACGCCGGAGGAGGGAGAGAGGGAACGATGTGTGCATCTCCGTGACAGGAGGGGAGGAACACTCACTTCCCGGTGCACGTCCCCTCCACCTCGGTGAACAGCTTTTGCTTCACCGTGTTGAGCAAGTTAGGGCCGAAGTACCGCGGATGCAGCAGGATCTCGTGCTCCAGGGAGATCTGCAGAGAACAGGGATGGAGGCCAGGTGAGGCCCGGCCAAGGATCCGGTAAAGAAGCGGCCCTCGCCTTGGCGCCCGTAACCCACTCCTGTGATCACAGCTACTCAGGAGGCTGAAATATGAGGACTGAGGTTCAAAGCCAGGCTGGGTAGGCAAGTCCCTGAGACTCCTATCTCCAATCAACCACCAAAGGGCCGGAAGTGCAGCTGTGGCTCAAGCGGTAGAGTGCCAGCCTTGAGCCAAGAAACCCTCAGGGACGGTTGCCAGGTCCTAAGTTCAAGCCCCATGATCGGCAGAAAAGTGTCACTCGCTTGGACGAACCGCTTCGCAGCCCCCGCCCTCCCACACCGCGCCCGGCTCACGTGGTAAAACATCCTCCCGGCGGAGGCTGGACTACGGAGCGCGCAGTGGATGCAGCAGCCTCTCGGCCTCGGCCGGAAGCACACGCAGCCGTGCCAACCCCACTTCCGGGGCCCCTCCGCAAATCTGATTGGACTTCGCCATCCTAGACCGGCTTGGGGAGGCGGGCACTTATGAAGTTCCGCCCTCCAACCCCACCTACCGGAAGTCCAGCTACCCATCTGCGTAGATGGATGACTCACTTTCCTTTTTACTAGTGCGGAGCCTGTAGCTCAGGTCCTCATGTGGTCTGCCACTGGAGCCGCGCTTAAAGACTCGCGCTTTTTAATTTTTTTAAGTTGTTATGATAAAGATGATGTACCGAGGGGTTACAGTTCCATAAGTCAGGTCCTGATGGGCTTTTTTTTGTTGTTGATTGTGGGGCTTGAACTCTGCCTGGGCGCTGACTCTGAGCCGTTCATGCTCAAGGCTAGCACCCTTATTGGACTCTTTATTGGAGATAAAGAGTCTCAACGTGACCTTTCTGCCCAGACTTGCTTTGAACTGCAATCCCCAGATCTCAGCCTCCTGAGTAGCTAGAATTTCAGACATGAGCCAAACAGACTGACTTTTTGCTGGTTATTTTAGAGATGGAATCCCATGGACTTTTCTTTCTTTTCCACTCCTGGGGCTGAACTCAGTGCCTGGGCACTGTCCCTGAGCTGTTTTTACTCAAGGCTCTACCACTTGAGACACAGCGCCACTTCTGGCTTTATTTCCTGTTTAGGTGATACTGAGGAATAGAACCCAGGGCATCATGTATGCTAGGCAAGAACTCTACCACTAAGCTACATTCCCAGTCCCACCCACCCCCCATGGACTTTTCTGTTCAGGCTGGCTTCAAACTATGATCCTCAGGGATTGGCAACTTGGCTTAGTGATAGAATGCTTGCCTACCATGCATGAAGCCCTAGGTTCAATTCCTCAGCACCACATAAGCAGAAAAAGCTTGAAGTGGCATTGTGGTTCAAGTGGTTGAATGCTGGCCTTGAGCAAAAAGAAGCTTAGTGACAGCCCTCAGGCCGAGTTCAAGCCCCAAGACTGGCTATATATGTATATTAATTTCATCGCCAGTCATCAAACCTCTCTGTGCAATGGGACCTCCATAAACACCAATAAATGATAGGTTCAGAAGCTTCTGGATTGGTGAATGCATTCATGGTCAGGGAAGATGGTATTCCTGGAGATGACATTGAGGCATTTAGGTCCACAGAACATAACTTTTGGAAACAAGCACAAAGACCATAGCCCAAACAGGTTCTGTACAAAGGTCTGCTACCGAAGCTCTATTTAGTAGCATGGATTTAGATTTTTTTTTTCTTTTTGTAAGGTATATTAAATAAGTAGGTTTCATTAGGTAGCCGATGAAGAGAACACCACGCGCTATTCAGGCAGGAAAAGAAATTAATTTACCAAACTGCTGCTCCCCTTCCCCCTCATGAATGGTGAAGAAGCATGGCTGAAAAGGAAAGGGGGGGGGGAAGAGGGGTGACCCACCTCTGGGCCAGGGACAGGAAGAGGTGTGGCCTGGTTGGGGAAAGGTGTGACCACACTGGATCTGGGTGTGACCTCAGGGTCTGGGACCCTGGAAGGCATGTGACCAGAGGTGGCTCAGGATGTGACTTAGTAGGAGGGGAAGGTGACTGCTTCCAGGTCTGCCAGTTACCTAGGTAAGAGCCAAAAGGGAGGGAGGTGTCCCTGTGCAGACTTTATACACTTTTTGTAGGTCATGGGCCTGAACTCTGGGCCTCGGCACTGTCCCTTAGCTCTTCAGCTCAAGGCTAGCGCTCTGCTACTTGAGCCACAGCACTACTTCTGGCTTTTCCTGTTTATGTGGTTCTGAGGAATCGAGCCCAGGGCCTCATGCATGCAAGGCAAGCACTCTACCACTGAGCCACCTTCCCAGCCCATGGATTTAGATTTCTCATTAGAGTTTTTTGTTTTGTTTTGTTTTGTGTTGGTCAAGGGTCTTGAACTCTGGGCCTAGGCGCTGTCCCTCAGCTCTTCAGCTCAAGGCTAGTGCTCTACCACTTGAGCCACAGGGCCACTTCCAATTTTCTGGTGGTTAATTGGAGATAAGGGTCTCAAGGATCTTCTTGCCTGGGCTGGCTTGAACCATGATCCTCAGATCTCAGCCTCCTGAGTAGCCAGGATTACAGGCACCAGCGCCTGGCTCATTAGAGATTTTACACCCACTTGTAGGTTGTCTCTTGTTTCCCCGCACATAAGTCCCCCTCACTCCACCCCCCTTACCCATCAAGACCCAGTTCTCAGAAAGTTCTCCTTGTTCCTTTCTGCTCCTATCACTTAAAGATTAGTTGTCCACTGAAGTCTATCTTTTATAGATTAACTGTAAACTTACTATAATGGCAGTCTGTCCCTTTCTGAGTACTCCCTAGTCTCAAGTTACTAGAGAAGGTCACACTTGGAAGGGTGCTTTTCATAAATACTGCTCACAAAAAAAAAAAAAAAAAAGATACCTGTTACTTTTTAGCTTAAACTCAGAGCCTGGGCCCTATCCTTGAGCTCTTTTGTTCAAGACGAGCTCTCTACCTTTTTGAGCCACCTACTGGTTTTTTTTTTTTTTTTTTTTGGTATTTTGTTTTGTTTTGTTTTCACCAGTCCTGAGGTTTGTGAGCTGTTGCTTCCTCATCTTCCTCATCTTCCTCCTCCTCCTCCTCCTCCTCTTCCTCCTCCCCCTCCTCCTCCTTCTTTTGTGGGGCTTGAACCCTGAGCTCTTCAGCTTAAGGGGAGCACTCTACCACTTGAGCCCCAGCACCACTTCCAGCATTTTCTGCTTCTGTGGTGCTGAGGAATCAAACCCAGGGCCTCATGCATGCAAGGCAAACAAACACTCTACCACTGAGCCAGCCCTGAAAGGAGTATTAGGGGTTGTTCCTTCCCAGGCTGGCTTTGAACTGTGATCTTGAGATCTCAGCTTCCTGAATAGCTAGGATTACAGGTATAAGCCACCGGTGCCCAGCTCTTTGAGCTTCTTTTGCTCAAGGCTAGCACTCTACCACTGGGCTTTTTCTGTCTATTCAGTACTGAAGAATTGAACCCAGGGCTTCATGAATGCTAGGCAAACACTCCACTTCAGAGTCACATTCTCAGCCCCATTACTAATTTATTTATTTTAGTGCTCAATTGACAATAAAAGTCTCACAGGGACTTTTTGGCCTTGGCTGGCTTCAAACCTGAATCCTCAGATCTCAGACTCCTGAGTAGCTAGGATTACAGAGGTGAGCCACCAGTTCCTGGCTACAAGTCATTTTAATCAACATACTCGGTTTCTATCTTCTTTGGAGCCCTTGGCTGACTTTCAAGATCGGTTTTGCTTACCACCCCTTCCAACCATTCCCTGAGCTCCCAGGGCCCTAATATAAAACCAGCCGGTTTACTACAGGTCACTTTTGGGGTGGTCATTCAATCTATGCCAGATGTAGCACATAACTACTGACTTTGTCTTCAGTCCAGACCCCCTTATTACATGGGGCTAGGCTCCTGATGCCATTCTCCTTAGGGTATGGGAAATCTGGAAATTCCACAGGGCCAGTTCTTACCCTGGAGGACACCCAGGAAATATTGCTCTTGAGAAAATCTGTTTTGCATGTACTAATGGCCTAAAATCATGTATTGATGTGTCTTTCCTAAAAGGCCTCTCTGAGATTTAGTAGTTATACTGCCACAGATCCTAGTATATGGAGGGGAAGAAGGTCTCCACCTCATGGTGCCCCAAAAGAATTTGATTATACTGGCCTTGTGGGCATAGGGATCACCCAAGCTTGGAACTGCTGCCCTTCTATTATGGGGACTGCTGCCATTGTGACGGCACCATTGACCTGAGCCTGTGGGGATTGGAGATGACCAGCACAGACCTCTACACTCTGCTCAACTCCCCTGGCTGGAGTTTCCCTTCAAATCTGGCATGGCCTTGTGCTAGGTACAAGAAGGACTGTGCACAGCACTTGGGGAAGCAAGTTGGTTTTATAACAATAAGTCAGGCATCAAATTGGTATGAAAGTCTTTTTAATTGGAACCCATTCAGTGAAATTATTTGATTCTATTCCTCCTCCTCATGTGTAGCCCATGCTTTTATATGTGAGCCACTTGTCAACAGCAATAGTGGTGTTTATATCTCAGTGAATTGAGTTATGTATAGAAGGGAGAATGAAGTAGAAAAGTTATTCTCCAGGTGAAGACACTTTCCAGCATCTAGTTGTGAGAATGTGGCCCCCACCCAGTTGTGAAAATGTGGCCTGGTGGGACTGTTGCTGTAATGTGGGTTGGGGACAGACTTTGAGGGGCCATCTGGATTGATAGCTGGAAGTCCATTTGGCATTCCTTATAATAACAATGCAGGAGTAGTAACATGATTTGTGCACAACTAGAAAGGAATTGACCACCTGGTCAAAAGTAGATATCTAAATAATGCCTATTTGGGGTGTAACTAGCTGGTAGAACCCCCTCCCTCTTCCCCAATCTCTCCTCCCCAGGGATCTGAACTTCTTTCAGGTGGCTGGTAATAGACTCGTTTTTCCTCTCTAAAAATGTGGTCGTGGTTTGTTGTTGTTTGGGTTTTTGTTTATTTTTTTTGGTCCGTCGTGGGGCTTGAATTCAGGGTCTGAACACTGTCCTTGAGCTCCTTTTAAGGCTAGTGCTCTATCACTGAGCCACAGCTGCATTTCAGTTCTTGAACGGTTAATAGGAAGTCTCACCGGGGCACTTTTCTGCTCGGGCTGGCTTCGAATGGAGACCCTCAGATCTCAGGCTCCTGCGTAGCTAGGATTGCTACTGGCGCCCAGCACTGCCCATAGTTTTGGGAGAGCCTGGTGTAGGACTCTGGATTCGAGGGGCCCACACTATTGCTTCTCCTTCCAGTCACCTGCAGCGGGGTGGTTGGGGGTTAGAGGGGTGGGGATTGAGGACAGGAGACCCGAGGGTCACTCCTGTACAGCAGTGCGCAGTCGCAAATTCCCAGCCTCTCTTGCCTACAGCCTCAGGTAGAAGCGAAATTCAGCCAATCCTGAGGGCTCTGACGCAAAGAAGGCGGGAAGAAGGGGAAATGTTTAGGACGGGAGTGACAGCCAATCCAATGCCGCGCTGACTGAGCGACGGCTGCTCATAACCATTTGGAAATGCCAGTAATAGTGGGGCGGGACACTGGACCACAAACCAATCTATGACTAGAGAAGGAAAATTTGAGCCAATTAAGACTGAGAAGGTGGGAAGGGGCGGAGCTCGCCTGTGGCCGCTCGGTGGTGGGTGAGGGATCAGCTTTCTCTGCTACTTCCCGTACTGGGAGTCTTTAGTCCCTGGAATGCGAGAGGGGGAGGCTCAGGGAGTTCTCGGAGTGGGGCGTGGTGGCATCGTCCGGGAAAGCTTGGGAGCGAGAGTCCTAGTTGGTAAACCTCTAGAAGATACAGGGTGGGCATCAAGGAAGCAGAGACTGGTCAGGGGCGGGACTTCCGGGGGCGGGGCATTGATGGGACGGGGCGGGGCCTTCTGGTAAGGTTAAGTCGAGGGGCGGGGCTAATAGGATACCTTTTGGGTGTGACCTAAGCAAAAAAGGGGTAGTAACTAAAGCAGGCGTCTTGGGGGGCGGGGTGGGGCCTGGGGTGGCTAGCCATAGTTCAAGGCTAATGTTAGGGTTGCTGGAGGAGTTACCTGCCCTTAACTTCCTGTCCTCTCTTCCCAGGGAGCCACTGGTGGGGACATCTCTTGGGCGCCCTTCCCTTCTTGGGGTGCTATGGAGTTTCCAGAACACAGTCAGCAGCTGTTGCAGAGCCTCCGGGAGCAGCGGTCTCAGGGTTTTCTTTGTGACTGCACCGTGATGGTGGGTAGCACCCAGTTCTTGGCCCATCGGGCTGTGCTGGCCTCCTGTAGCCCATTCTTCCAGCTTTTCTACAAGGAGCGGGAACTAGACAAGAGGGATCTAGTGTGTATTCACAACGAGATTGTTACAGCTCCAGCCTTTGGGCTACTTCTAGACTTTATGTATGCTGGCCAGCTGGCCCTGAGGGGGGACACCCCTCTGGAGGATGTGCTGGCAGCTGCCAGCTACTTACACATGAATGACATCGTCAAAGTGTGTAAGCAGCGCCTGCAAGCTCGGGCCTTGGCAGAGGCAGATAGTACTAAGAAGGAGGAGGAAACCAACTCACAGCCCCTAAGTTTGGAGTTTTTGTCTAGCACTTCCCGTGGCTCCCAGCATTCACTGGCATCTGCTGAGCCCTCAGGCCATTGGGGCAAAGAGGAATGGAAAAGTCCTGCTCCCTTGCCTGTTGTCCGTCCTACAGATGAGCCACCAATGCCTGGTGGGGCTGACACTACACAGCCTAGCATGGAGGTTGACTCACCACATCTTCGAGCACCTCCTCCGCCGGTGACTGATGTCTCTGTTTCTCTGGCCAGCCCTAGCAGCTCTACAGAGACCATTTCTGCAAACTACTTCTCTTCTGGCCTCCCTGCAGTTTCAGTGGAGCCTCTAACTCCATTGGATGTTGGTTCTGAGAGTTTGAGGGTGGTGGAAGCAAGGGATACTGGAGGACCATTACAAGGCTTCTACCCCCCAGCATCAGCCCCAGTTTCAGCTCCAGCCTCAGTCTCAGCCCCAGTTCCATCCCAGGCTCCAGCCCCAGCTGAAGCTGAACTCGTCCAGGTGAAGGTAGAAGCTATTGTGATCTCCGATGAGGAGACTGATGTGTCAGAGGAGCAGTCTCAGGGTCCTGAGGGACTGTTCCCACCGGGAGGCGGAATGTATGGGGGACAGCCCTCCCAACCAGAGACTTTTGAGGAGGCAGGGGCAGCAGGACTAGATGAGGTGGGGCCAACTGACCACTTCCTGCCTCCAGACCCTCATCTGTCCTACCACCTGCTGCCAGGTCCAGGGCAGTATCATCGAGGACTGGTGACCTCACCCCTTCCTGCACCTCCAGCCTTGCATGAGCCACTTTACCCACCTTCTGAGTATGAAGCAGCCCCAGGAACCTTTGGGGTTTTTACTGATGATGTTCCCACCTGCAAGACATGTGGAAAGACCTTCTCATGCTCTTATACGCTACGGCGACATGCTACTGTTCACACACGTGAACGACCCTACGAGTGCCGCTACTGCCTGCGCAGCTACACACAATCAGGGGACCTCTACCGCCACATCCGCAAGGCTCACAATGAGGATCTAGCCAAACGCAGCAAACCTGATCCAGAGGCTGGCTCTGTGCTAGGGATGCAGCCCCTCTCTGGCTCACCCACAGCAGACAGACAGGGTACTGGTGGTGGTGGACCACCCAAAGATTTTGTACTTGGCCCCAAAAATTAATAACTGGGGGACACGAACTAATGCCAGGCCTGAATCTTACCTCCCTTAGATGGTAACACAGAAGGCCAGAGGCATCTCATCACTTCCTTCCGCTGGGTGACAGAACTGAGGGTCGGCTCAAGCTAAAGGTTCCTACACTTTTCTTGGCCCAGCCAGATACATAGGACTTTATGGGGCAGAGTAGATCAGCTGGCCCTCTCTAAGGGTACTGGGATTTTTTTTTTTTTTCCTGAGGTGTAATTACTTCTCACTTCAAATTCTAGAACATAAAGCTAGCAATGGGAAATTATCTCTTTGAACTGGTGTTGTCTGGTTTGTTCCACAAAACTGAAAGAAAGTCTTCATCCCTTTACTCAGGTTCTTTTATCTGACTCCTGTATTTGGGTTAGGTAAGTGAGTCTGATAAGGAAAAAGGGGAGATGGCAGTGTAAACTTTACTTAGGAAAGGTATGCAAATTAAGGAATCTTAAAACAATCTTGGCTGATTTTTACAGCTGAACGTTCGCATTCTGGGTTCTAATGTTTTGGGCACTTTGTATAACCTCTGCTTTTTGTTTGTTTTTGTTTTGGTCTTCCTGGGACTTGAACTCGGGCCCTGGCACTGTCTCTGAGCTCTTTGGCGCAAGGGTAACACTTTACCACTTTGAGCCACAGTATCACTTCCAGTTAGTATTCTGGTGGAGATAAGAGTCTCAAGGAATTTCCTGCCTTGGCTGGTTTTGAATCACCATTCTCAGATCTCAGCCTTCTGAGTAGCTAGAATCATGTGTGAGCCGCCATAGCCTGGCTTACTAATTTAATCCTCAACAACCTTTTGGGATATTATCCCACCATACCTGTTTTTGCATGGGCAAGGAAACTTGAAACTTAAAACGTTAACTTGCTCAAAACTGGCTAAGGGGCTAGCCAGTATTTGAACCTAGCTTATGACTATAGATGCCATGTGTGCTATAGAATGGTCTAAAACATTCATGGCAGTTAACAATTGAAAGTTCTTTTCTTGTCATTTGAGTGTGGTTTTGTTCCCTTTTACCTAGGACGTTTCCTTGATTGTTTCAGTGACACATAGTGTACTGATGATTTGAAATTTTTGCCTGTGTGTTGAAAATATGGATTGTGGTCTCTGAAGACGAGATAGGGACAGACCGGAAACAGTCTTGTGGTACTAGTCTTGTGTGGGGGAGGTTGAGAGTCTGTGGAGGCATTGGAATAATGGTTGCTTGGGAAAGCTACAGCAGAAAAGCCTATGAGAGGATCTTGTCCCACACTTTGCATCAGAAGTGCGGGACTGGTAACATAATTCAGTGGCCAAGTGCCTATAGCATGAATTATGCCCTGGGTTTGATGCCCAGTACCAGAGAAATAAAACAGTGTGATGATGGTAACCTAGAGAAGTTAAATTATGTAAGGTCATACACATGGCTGTTTGCAATGGAATGGCAAAGAAATGAGAATTTGGGGTGTTGATGTGGGATGGGGAAAACTAGCCCTAAGAATGTGAAAGAAAAAGAAAAGAATGTGAAAGAAGGGCTGGGAAGGTGGCTCAGTGGTAGAGCGCTGGCCTTGCATGCCTGAGGCCCTGGGTTCCATTCCTCAGCACCACATAAGCATAAAGAAAAAAGCCAGAAGTGGCGCTGTGGCTCAAGTGGTAGAGCCCTAGCCTTGAGCTGAAGAGCTGAGGGACAGCGCCCAGGCCCAGAGTTCAGGCCCTGCAACCGGACCCCCCCCCAAAAAAAAAAAAAAAAAAAGAATGAGAAAGAAGGCACTGAGAATGTGACTTAGTGGTAGAGTGCTTGCCTAGCATGCATGAAGCCCTGGGTTTGATTCCTCAGTACCACATACACAGAAAAAGCCAGAAGTGGTGCTGTGGTGCAAGTGGTAGAGTGTTAGCTGCAAAACTCAGGGACAGTGAGTTCAAGCCCCAGGACTGGCAAAAAAAAGGAATATGAAAGAACCTGCTCTAGCTGTAGAATGGAACAGCAGGCTTGCTCCAAAGCACATCTTTATTTGCACTCAGGACTTGAATGCAGTGAAAATACAAATAAACTTCCCAAATTCCTTTCCTCCCTTTTCGGGTATGGACATCACATTCGGCACTGTAAACGCTTCTTACAAAGCTAGTTTTTGATACAGGAAGGAGACAGAGCTTAGAGGTGAAGATTTGACAAAAGAAAAGTTCCTTCATTAAGGTATTATAGGAAAAGCTTGCAAGCTTGGGGCCATGGCTCAAGTGGTAGAATATCTTCCTAGGAAGCAAGAGGCCAAGTTCAAACCCACTACCACAGGGCTGGGAAGGGGGCTCAGTGGTAGAGCGCTTGCCTTGCATGCATGAGGCCCTGGGTTCGATTCCTCAGCACCACATAAGCAAAAAGTAAAAAAAGCCAGAAGTGGCGCTGTGGCTCAAGTAGTAGAGCACTAGCCTTGAGCTGAAGAGCTGAGGGACAGCACCTAGGCCCAGAATTCAGGCCCCACGACCGGACCCAAAAAAAAAAAAAAAGGAGTTTCACACTTTCGTGTCCAGGCTGGCTTTGAATTATGATCCTCAAATCTCAGCCTCCTGATTAGCTAGGATTACATGTGTGAGCTACTGGCACCGGCTCCCTTAGCCTTTTTGTTCAAGGCTAACATTCTACCACTTAAGCTACAACTCCAGTTTAGGTTATTTTAATGGGTAATTGGAGGTAAGACTCTCCCAGAGTTTCCTGCCTGGGCTGGCTTCAAACTATGATCCTCAGACCTCAGCTTCTTTTGTAGCTGATTGCAGGTGTGAGCCACCAGTCCCTGGCTTTATTCAAAATCACCAAACCCTGTGTGGAAATGATTAAAGATGGTAACTTCCAAACCCAAGGATGGAGAGCTTCTGGCTGGCCCCTTCAGGACAGAGGGTTGTTAGACTGTTGACACCAGCATGAGACAATTGATTGACATCTCCATCAGAAGCTGGGATTCTCAAATGTAAGCCTGACCACTGTGTGATTTCTTAGTAATGCTAAAAAAAAAAAAAAAGTTAAGTAAAATTTCTAAACTGCATTTTTTGGGGGTGAAAGGGGTCGGTAATGGGACTTGAACTTTGGGCATGGGCATGTCCCTCAGCTCTTCAGCTCAAGGTGAGAGCTCTACCACTTGAGCCACAGAGCCACTCCCAGGTTTTGAGTGACTAATTGGAGATAAGAATCTCACAGGAGGGGCTGGGAAGGTGGCTCAGTGGTAGAGCGCTTGCCTTGCATGCATGAGGCCCTGGGTTTGATTCCTCAGCACCACATAAGCAAAAAGAAAAAGCCAGAAGTGGCGCTGTGGCTCAAGTGGTAGAGCACTAGCCTTGAGCTGAAGAGCTGAGGGACAGCGCCCAGGCCCAGAGTTCAGACCCCCCCCCCAAAAAAAAAAAAAAAAAAAAAAAAAAAAGAATCTCACAGGAACTTTTCTGCCCAGGCCAGCTTCAAACTTCGATCCTCAGATCTCAGCCTCCCAAATAGCTAGGATTACTGCCATGGTAAGGCAGGCTACTCAATGGAGAGTCATAGCAACTGGGTTTCACAGTGGGGACAGAGTTGGACCTAACTGACTCCAACAAGGCCAAGGGGAGACTCTTATCAAGGGTGTGGGGCGGGGGGAGGGAAATGGATGGAAAATTACTAAGGAAATAGAGTTTTTTGACTTGACAGGATGCACCATGGCAAAATTTTGTCAGTAAGCCTGTTTTATTTTTTATTTTTATTTTTTGGTCAGTCGTGGGGCTTGAATTCTGGGCCTGAGTGCTATCCCTCAGCTCTTTAGCTCAAGGCTAGCACTCTACCACTTGAGCCACAGCGCCACTTCCGGCTTTTTCCTTTTTGCTTATGTGGTGCTGAGGAATCGAACCCAGGGCCTCAGGCATGCAAGGCAAGCGCTCTACCACTGAGCCACCTTCCCAGCCCAGCCTGTTTTATTTATTTTTTGGTCAGTCGTGGGGCCTGAATTCCGGGGCTGAGTGCTGTACCTCAGCATTCCAGCTCAAGGCGAGCACTCTACCACTTGAGCTACAGAGCCACTTCTGGTTTTCTGGTGGTTTATTGGAGATTAGTCTCACGGACTTTCCTGCCCGGGCTGGCTTTGAACCTCGATCCTCAGATCTCAGCCTCCTGAGTAGCTAGGATTACAGACGTGAGCCACCGGCGCCCAGCTTTATTTTGTCGGTTGTGGGGCCTGAACTCTGGGCCTGGGCGCTGTCCCTCAGCTCTTCACCTCAAGGCTAACGCTCTACCACTTGAGCCATAGGGCCACTTCTGGCTTTTTCTGCTTATGTGGTACTGAGGAATGGAACCCAGGACCTCATGCATGCAAGGCAAGCACTCTACAACTGAGCCACCTTCCCAGCCTCAAGCCTAAGTTTTATAAACCATGAAGCTTAGGAGTAAAAATTTGTGTGTGCTGCCAGTCCTGGGGCTTGAACTCTGGGCCTAGGTCTAGCACTTGAGCCATAGCTCCACTTACAGCTCTTTGGTAGTAATTGGAGATGAGTCTTAAGGACTCTGGGCTGGCTTCAAATCACAATCCTCAGAACTCAGCCTCCTGAGTAGCTGGGGTTACAGGCATGAACCACTAGTGCCTTGCCAGAAAAGTTTTCTGATGAAAGCTGATGGTTATATTACTTAATGTGTTGACAGGCACAGAGGAGTCTAGTCCATGAGGTCTTATCAATAAACCAGAGTGCTTTTTCATTCAAAAAACCTATTTACTTTACAGTTATATGATGCTAATAACATTTATGAAGGTACTGGCCATGCTACATGTTTTCAGCTACTATTTAGTATACATGGCATACATGTAATCCACAAGTAAACAGAACGACAAAGGAGCTTCTGGTGGACAGAGCCTTCTACTAAGCCAGACCTGCATCCTGCATGCATGCACAACACAGCTTCCCCACAGGCCATCAGCTGCTCCAAAGGCACTCAGCAATAAAATAATGGGCTTTCTTTATTCTCTACTCTTGTCAGGACTTAAAAACTCTTACAAAATATAGGGTGACAGGTCAAGAGAGATTTGTGTTTTTTGCCCTACTATTTTATAGTATAATTTCTAGAAGACATGGTAGATAATGTCTTTTTTTGGGGGGGGGGTCTGGTTGTGGGGCCTGAACTCTGGGCCTGGGTGCTGTCCCTCAGCTCTTCAGCTCAAGGCTAGTGCTCTACCACTTGAGCCACAGCGCCACTTCTGGTTTTTTTCTTTTTGCTTATGTGGTGCTGAGGAATCGAACCCAGGGCCTCATGCATGCAAGGCAAGCGCTCTATCACTGAGCCACCTTCCCAGCCCATGTCTTATATTTTTTAGAGAAATGCTTATACAACAGATTTACAACTTTATGAAAACCAGGGATTTCTTCTTTTTTTTTTTTTTTTTGGCATGAGGCTTGAAGGGTTATTGGATAAATGCTTGAATGCTTGACTCTAGAAAGTTATTATTTTAATGAAAAAATACGTGTTAATGACCTGAGTACAAGCAATAGCAAAGACTAGAAATTACAAATAAATCAGAAAATAGTAACAAGAGGCTGGGAAGGTGACTTTTTTTTTTTTTTTCTTTTTTGGGTCCAGTCGTGGGGCCTGAACTCTGGGCCTGGGCGCTGTCAGCTCTTCAGCTCAAGGCCAGCGCGCTCTACCACTTGAGCCACAGTGTCACTTCGGCTTTTTCCTTTTTGCTTATGTGGTGCTGAAGAATCGAACCCAGGGCCTCATGCATGCAAGGCAAGCGCTCTACCACTGAGCCACCTTCCCAGCCCGGAAGAAAGAAATTTCAATGTGTATGAATTAGTAAGAAGAATAAGGAAACAAAAATGATTCACTGTAAGCCTTTCATTTACATATACTCGAGCTCTACTTACAATTATTTAGCTTGACAAAAAGATCAGTTTTCCAGTTTGAGTTTGGGCATTTGAGGAAAAACAAAAATCACTGGAGGCTTTGCCTCCCTTTACTTTATCCTCTGCTACTCTTCTGCCCTGTATAGAAATACACCTAAAACATCTCATTAAATTTCATGGCCAGAAATATTTTCACCCATGGCTGATGAATGTTTTCTGGTCTATATTTCAAAGCAAACATCCCCAACAGTAAAATTTTATTGGAAGGTAGCAAATAGCAAATATATAGATGGACACACACACACACACACACAAATGGTCTAAGTAGCAAAGAACTGTGCAGAACAGGAAACAAAATAGAAATTCAGCTGGAACAGAGATACAGGATTCATTTCTCTTGCTGAGGCTCATGTTTCTCCTTAATGGGTCTTTAATGGTCCACCGCAGTTGATGTGCTGGAGCATCCCTTTTCTTTATTAACCGAACATGCCAAGGTACAGTTGTTTCTCTTTTGTATGGTAGCTGTTGAGTTCTGTCTGTGTCAGCTGGAGGTACCGCCGGACATTGGTATCTTAGGAGATGATGGAGAAGGCAATTAGACAAACCATAATCATATGTTAGGCAGGGGAGGGTCATTAACACACTCTCATTTATCTTTCCAGAATCTGAATATATCACAACAATAAATTCCATTACTTAATATCACTCTGAATTTTTTAAAGTCACTGTACACAGCATGGCTGATTGCTAACTTTATAATGAAAGGGATTTTTAGGAAACGGTGATTACAGTACCTAAAGATGCTATCTCTGGGCAGGGGATGTGGCTCAGTGGTAGAGTGCTTGCCTAGCATGCATGAAGTATTGGGTTTGATTCCTCAGGATCACATAAACAGAAAAAGCTGGAAGTGGCATTATGGCTCAAGTGGTAGAGTGTTAGCCTTGTGCGAAAGAAGCTTAGGGACAGTGCCCAGGCCCTGAGTCCATGCCCCAGGATGGGCAAAAAAAAAAAAAAAAAAAAAAAGATTTTATCCATATTGGTGGCATCTTTTTTTTTTTTTTTTGGTTGGTTGTGGGCTTGAACTGGGATCTAGGCATTGTCCTTGAGCTCTTTTGTTCAAGGCTAGAATTCTACCACTGTGAGCCACAGCATCACTTCTGGTTTTCTGGTGGTTAAATGGAGATGAGTCTCAGGGACCTTCTTGCCTGGGCTAGCTTCAAACTGAAATCCTCTCATATCTCAGCCTCCTGAATAGCTAGGATTAATGTGTTTTACAGAGAGGTTACTGTTTTCATAAGTCAAGTAATGAGTATATTTCTTTCTTTTTTCTTTTTTTTTGGTCAATCATGGGGCTTGAACTCTGGGCCTGGCCGCTGTCCCTCAGCTCTTCAGCTCAGGGGGAACACTCTACCACTTGAGCCACAGTGCCACTTCCAGTTTTCTGGTGGTTAATTGGAGATAAGAGTATCACAGACTTTCCTGCCCAGGCTGGCTTTGAACCGCAATCCTCAGATCTCAGCCTCCTGAGTAGCTAGGATTATAGGCATGAGCTACCAGCACCCGACTATGAGTATATTTCTTTTTGAACACTATCACCTCTTCCTGTGCTTCGCACACCTTCCACCCCCCTCCCCCCGTTTCCCTCTTCCGTCCCTGGCTATAAGTTGCCTAGTCCATTTTCCACATAGTGTTTACTGATTGCACTTATTCATCCTTCTTCCCTTTATTTATGTGTCCCTACTTTCCTCCCTCAAAAGAAAAAAACAACAAAAAAAAACAACACAAGAAAGCAAAAACAAATACCACTACCACCAACAACAACAAAAACCAATGTGTCCCTTTCCCGAAATTCATTTAGATAAGCAGTCATATTTTATATTTTACTAGGCTAAAGTGGCTTTAGCATTCATTTAACTTAGTAAGGTTTTACAGCACTTCTATGCTTGGGGACCCTCTGCTTCTAGTCTTCAGTAACTGCTCTAAGCCAGCAGGGGGGAAACGGGGAGACAATCCTTAATACTGAACCAACTAACACAGTAATACGCCTACTGTCCACTTCACACTTTAAAGGCAAAGTGCAAATCTCAAATTCTCTCAGTAGGCTGCTTCTTTTTCTAGGTCGCACCTGGGGCTAGCAAGAGATAAAAGACAAAATGACAGCGAAAGTAAATGCCAGTCCCCAGCCTGAAAGCAGGCAAATGACAATTACCCAGTTTAACCAGGTAACATCCTATTCCAGACACACCTTTAAAGGGTAGGAAATGAACTTTGAAAACTAATGCTTCTAAAATTCCTGTCACACCCAGTTGGGTGGGCATGGAAAAATAATTATGGGATGTGCCTTTCAAAAAGGGTACAAGAAAGCCTGGAGCTGGTGGCTCACGCCTGTCATCCTAGCTACTCAGGAGGCTGAGATCTGAGGATTGCAGTTTAAAGCCAGCCCTAGCAGGAAAGTCTGTTAAGACTCTTATCTCCAATAAAACACCAGGAAACTGGAAGGAGTGCTATGGTTCAAGTGGTAGCGTGCTCGAGTTGAGCTGAAGAGCTGAGGGACAGTGGCCAGGCCCAGAGTTCAAGCCCCACAATGGACAAAAAAAAAAAAAAAAAAAAAAAAAAGTCTCATGCACTTTCCTGCTGGGGCTAGTTTGGAACTGAAATTCTCAGATCTCAGCCTCCTGAGTAGTTAGGATTATAGGGATAAGCCACCAGTGCCCAGCTTGATCATTTCATAATGTTGACAGCAGGACAGATATTTGTCCTCACCACTTCAATTCCCCTCTCACCTTTAGGCTGCCTATTCACAGCAGCCAGGAGGTAATGCCGAGCCTGGTCATAGTCCTGCAGATGGAAAAAGGCTACTCCAGCTCGATACAAGGCCTTGGCATTATCAGGCTGTCGTTCCAGGACTTTCTGACTGTATTCCCTCACTCGTTCATAGTTCACTGGCTCCATCTGAAGGAGACAGGCTAGTGGACAAAATTAAAGGTTGAATGAAGAAGGTGGAGAGGCTTATTCTAACAGATTCCACAGACCACTTCAAGGGCATCCCCAGTGTTCACTTACTCAACAAATACTCACGTGTCTCCTGGGTGCCATACCCTCTATTAGGTACTGGAAACACAGCAGTAAATAAAAGCCATACATACTTGAAATCCACTTCAGTATTTACCAATTGCCTTTTGTATACATAGTGCTATGTATTATCCTAACTTCAGAATGAAAATATATGTCATCTTCATTACACCAAGGCTCTATTTTCAAACTCTCCCATCTTACCAGTTGTGTCAGTCATGGGCCCGGGTGCTGTCCTTGAGCTTTTCAGCTCAAGGCTAGTGCTCTACCACTTGAGCCACAGCGCTACATCTGAATTTCTGGTGGTTTATTGGAATAAGAATCTCACAGACTTTCCAGCTCTGGCTGGCTGGCTTGGAACCTTATTCCTGAGATCTCTGCCTCCTGAGTAGCTAAGATTTTCAGGCATGAGCCACCGATGTCAGCTTCTTGTCATTTTCTTTTCTTTTTTTGGTGGGTTGTGGGGCTTGAACTCTGGGCCTGAATGCTATCCCTCAGCTCTTCAGCAAAAGGCCAGCATTCTACCGCTTGAGGTACAGCCCCACTTCCAATTTTCTAGTGGTTTTATTGGAGATAATAGTCTCATGGACTTTCCTGCCTGGGCTGGCTTTGAACCGTGATCCTCAGATCTCAGCCTCCTGAGTAGCTATGATTACAGGTGTGAGCCACCATCACCTGGCTTTCTTGTCATTTTCAATGACAATATATCACTATCCTCTTGGATGATTTAATAAGGGCTCAAAATAAAACCCTGGCTCAGAGGCAATATCCCAATTCATTATTTCCTATCTTAGAGCAGGGAAATATGCTCCTTATTTCACAACTGTTAGAATTAAACATACAAATATTCTATTATGGTTCTGAGATGAACCAAGTTCAGGGATGATGCGAACAAAAGCCTGGCTTATATGTGCTCCTTTCTCCAACACCCCTACCAAGTGTTCATAGAGTTTATACTGAGCTATTTCCCCAGCAGTCAATTAACCCACCTCTCTTTTTTTTTTTTTTTTTTTGGGTCCGGTCGTGGGGCCTGAACTCTGGGCCTGGGCGCTGTCCCTCAGCTCTTCAGCTCAAGGCTAGGGCTCTACCACTTGAGCCACAGCGCCACTTCCGGCTTTTTTCTTTTTGCTTATGTGGTGCTGAGGAATCGAACCCAGGACCTCAGGCATGCAAGGCAAGCGCTCTACCACTGAGCCACCTTCCCAGCCCTAATCCACCTCTCTTACTACCTTTCATTAATTCATTTCACAGGAATGAAGCATTGATCTGAGCATGTGCAGACACTGAACTAGGAGCAAAGAATGAGAGGAACAAGAGGGATCTTCATGCCCACCCCACTCCAGGTGGGCTTGAACTCAGGGTCTTGCACTTGCTCAGCTTGCTTGTTCCACTTGGTGCTCTACCACTTGAGTCATACTTCCAGCCCAGCTATTTGCTAGTTATTTTGGAGACAGGAGTCTTGGTAACTTTTCTATCTGGGCTGGGTTCAAACCATAATTCTCTGGATCTTGGCCTTCTGAGTAGCTAGGATTCTAGGCATGACCCACTGGTGCCTGGCTAAGGCAAGACATGTTGATGATTTGCTTCCTAGTCTCCAAGTGGAGAATATACAACAAACATGAAATTTTGAAAGTTTTACCTGAAGACAATAAAACTGGGTTGGGAGAGAGAGTAAATGAAGTCAGACTATTGTTTGGTACTGAAGGCTTCTCTAAGAAAGTTACTTTTGGAGGCCCAAGCAGGACAGTCCATGAGACTCTTATCTCCAATTAACCACCAGAAAAAACAGAAGCAGCAACTGTGGCTCAAGTGGTAGACCACTGAGGGACAGCGCCCAGGCCCAGAATTCAGACCCACAACTGATTATAAAACACACACACACACACACACCACACACACACACACACCCCCCAAACAGTAGAACACACACACACACACACACACACACACACACACACACACACACACACACACACACACACACACACACACACACACACACACACACACACACACACACACACACACACACACACACACACACACACACACACACACACACACACCCAAACAGTAGAGTGCTTAGCATGTGTGAGACCTGGGTTTGTCAGCCATAGTGCGTCTAACCATACACATGCATACATACTCTCAAGTGACTTTTAATCAAGCTCTCAATAACAAGGGTCATTCAAGGAACAGAGCATTCTAGCTCAAGAGTAATTGTTAGCTCACACAACCTGAGATGGAAATATGCTTTGTCAGCATTTAGTGTATAGAGAAGCCAGATCTAATTAGGTACTGCAGAAGAGGGTTAAAGTTTAGATTTTTTTTTCCCCTAAATATGATGAGATGCCATCAACATGTTTTAGGCTGTGATATTTTCTGATTGACAAATCTGTAAAAATCAGAATAATCATTACACATTTTGTAAAACATTCATGACAATAAACACTGTAAATAAACTGCTCACTGTGTTATAAGCACTCAGTAAATGAAAATAAGCACTCAGTAAATGAAAATTGCTAATTTAGTAAGTCTTTATGAACATCTATCAAATACTCCCAGAGATTCTAGAGAGGGCTATGTTACGATAGTCCTTGCCTTCAAGTCCACCTGGAGAGTCAAGATACTTACACATATTCCCAAGTAAAGCTTCTTCTTTCCTTGCTTTTTGGTCAGTTCCTTAGTACATATTCTATTCTTTAATAATGTACAGTATTGCTGGATGCTGGTGACTCAGGCCTGTAATCCTAGATACTCAGGAGGCTGAGATCTAAGAATTTCGGTTCAAAGCCAGCCCAGGCTGGAAAGTCCATGAGACTCTTATCTCCCATAAACCACCAGAAAACAGGAAATGGCACTATGACTCAAGTGGTAGCCATGAGCTGAATTGCTGAGGGACAGTGCCCAGGCCCAGAGTTCAAGCCCCATGACCAAAAAATAAATAAATAAATAAATAAATAAATTACAGTGTCTTGCACTAAAAAATTCAAGCTCTGAGGCCACGTGCTGGTGGCTCAAGCTTGTAATCCTAACTATTTAGCTAGCTCAGGTAGAAAAGTCTGCAAGACTGTCTCCAAAACAACCAGATAAAAAGCAGGGCTATGGCCGGGTGCTGATGGCTCATGCCTGTAATCCTAGCTATTCAGGATACTGAGATCTGAGGATCATGGTTCAAAACCAGTGTGGGCAGGGAAAGTCTGTGAGACTCTTATCTCCAATAAACCACTCAGAAAGTCAGAAGTGGTACTGTGGCTCAAGTGGTAAAGTACTAGCCTTGAGCTGAGGATTGAGGGACAGCACCCAGGCCCAGAGTTCAAGCCCCACGACCGAGGGGAAAAAAAAAAAAAAAGCAGGGCTATGGGCTTAGCTCAGGATTGAGGATGAGCAAGTAAGTAGAACATCTGTGAAGCCCTGAGATCAAATTACCGGCTAGAGGAGGGGGAAAAAATAAAGAATTCAAGCACTGAAGTTAAGATTGACTGGTTTAAAATTTTTTTTTTTATTGGTCGTGGGGCTTGAACTCTGGGCCTGGCACTGTCCCTCAGCTCTTCAGCTCAAGGCGAGCGCTCTACCACTTGAGCTACAGCGCCACTTCTGGTTTTCTGGTGGTTTATTGGAGATAGGAGTCTCACGGTCTCTCCTGCCCGGGCTGGCTTTGAACCGCGATCCTCAGATCTCAGCCTCCTGAGTAGCTAGGATAACAGGCGTGAGCCACCAGCGCCTGGCTTGGTTTTAATTTTTTTTATTTATTTATTTATTTATTTATTTTGGCCTGGGGGGCTGTCCCTCGGATCTTCAGCTCAAGGCTAGCGCTCTACCACTTGAGCCACAGCACCACTTCCGGCTTTTTCTGCTTATGTGGTGCTGAGGAATCGAACCCAGGGGCTCATGCATGCAAGGCAAGCACTCTACCACTGAGCCACCTTCCCAGCCCACTTCCAGCTCTTTTGTGGTTCACTGGAGATGAGTCTCACAGTCTGTCCTGCCTGGGCTAACTTTGAACTGCGATCTTCAGATCTCAGTCTCTTGAGTAGTTAGGATTACAGGTGTGAGCCAAGTGCCCAGCTTAGAAACAGATTTCAATTCACGTGAGAATAAACTGGATTGTAGCAGACATGAACATCTTGTTTGTTGTTTTCTCCAAAGCTCACATTTAATGTTCCTCCCTTAATGTTCTCTACCCACCCTTCAGCCCTGTTCTTACCAGCCAGATTGTTGTAGCAGTCTGTCTGGGTGGTGTGCAGTTCGTTTTCTTGTTCGGGTGTAAGAGCCGGGCCCTGTGGGCCTAGACTAGGAATCGGGGAAGGCAGACTCGGGTCTAGCCCTCGCAGCTGAAGCAGAGCTCGGTGGTACCGGCTCACCGCATCCCGGTACTTCCCTTCCCGGTAGCGCTGGTTCCCTTCCTCCTTGTACAGCTGAGCCTCCTGCAGGCGCTTCTCCATAACGCTTGGTGGCCCAGGGCTCTTAAAGAATCGGAAAGGGAAAAGAGCAAATGAAGCTCGGGATTGGGATTGAAATAGTTTCTCGGGCAACTAAGGAAGGTGGAAAATCACCGTTCTGAAAAAAAAAAAAGGGGGGGGGGTGGGGCAGGCAGGTGAGCTTTGAGGGCTTTTCTACAGCCCCTGTTTCTCCTCTTTACGGTATTTTCAGACTTAAAAAGTGCAGGAAACTAGTTAAAGGGGATGAGGAATAGTCAAGCCAAGGACTAAGCTGGGGATCACGGGATAAGGAGACTTTGAGGGGAAAAAACAAGGCCCGAACTGATGATTAGAGGCCGCCGTGCTAAGGTCTGCAAAATCGGCTTCCTCTTTTCTCAGCGACACACCCCCCCACCCCGACCCGGAAGTGAAAGCCGGTGGTACAACCGCTACCAAAGGAGGGTTTTACTGCTTCCTAGCTCTTTATTTGTCCTTATTCGATATTACATTTATTGATGTCGACTTCTGTGAGCTGGGGAACCGAGGAGAATGGGATCCGTGTCCTCAATCCACAGGCGAGGCGGAGTCTGCCGCAGAGGCACTCTGGTTTTGGGCCCTCAGCGCAGGCCCGAGCCCGGAAGTCTCTCGGGCTTCAGTTTAAGGGCCGGAGCATGGACAGGAAAGGGTCACACGTTCCACAGTTTGGCATCTTAAGGGTCGCGCGCATTGCGCCCACGCCGTCCAACCAGAAGCAGCTCTAGAAAAGTAATCCCCCAGAAACGACCCCACCTGCCCAGCGGAACAACTCTCCTCACCCCACCCCACAGAAATAAATAAATAAGTCCCAGCCGCTTCGCCAATTGGAAAAAAACCCCAAAACCCTGGCGAACACGCTTGACCAATCAGAGCGCCAGGCGACGATTCAAGCTGGCCAATGAAAAGGCGGATCAGGGAGTCTGTTGCTGGGTAGAACTTTAGATGTTAAAAGGGGGCCACCAGGTGTTACTGTATTTCTTGGTTTTGCAGATCCCTTTTCCAGTAGGTACGAAAATGCTTTACTGGAAGGCTCTCATAATGCAACACTTGCCATCCGGCTTTTCTTTTGTTTTTATTCTCCAGAATATTCTACATTCACGCAGGAAAGTGAGGGCATGGCGCGAGCCCTAGGATTTCGCGGTAATTGAAAGTGAGCCGGAAGTACTGGTTGTGAGAGGGTGGGAGGCGCTCCTCCATGCGGCTGCGCAGAACGCCTGGCTGAAGTACGGAGAGTCGGGCGCGCACTCGTTTCCGGGCTACGAGGCACTTGAGCCACCGCCAGCCTTCCCCGCGTCAGACCTCTGCGAGGCTGCGCGGTAATACTGCAGACGCTGATTGGTCCGAGGAGGCGAAAGGGGTGGGGCGAGGGAGGGAACTCCGTCGTCCTCTGCGCGCGCCCGTCCTCGGTAGGGAACCCGGGGCCTGGAAGGAAAGCGGTGCTGCGTTGCGTTGTTTTGGGATCCCGGAGCCGAAAGGGGGAGGGAAGAGGAAAGCGACCCAAACACTACGCTGCGGGCACAGCTCGGCCTTCGCCGCTGCGTCCGTGCGTGCACTCGCTCGCGCGGGCTCAGTACTGGCGCGTGAGGCGGAGGCGGGCGGCGGCGGCGGCGGCGGCGCCTGCGCGGTCGGACTCGGTCGACGGTTCGCAGGGGAGGAGGCGGCGGGAGGCGGAGGAGGCGGCGGCGGCGATGGAGGTGAAGCGGCTGAAAGTGACCGAGCTGCGGTCAGAGCTGCAGCGGCGCGGCCTGGATTCGCGCGGCCTCAAGATGGATCTGGCTCAGCGGCTGCAGGAAGCTCTGGATGCCGAGATGCTTGAGGACGAGGCCGGTGGCGGCGGGGCCGGGCCCGGCGGGGCCTGCAAGGCGGAGCCTCGGCCTGTGGCCCCGTCGGGCGGCGGCCCGGGCGGGGACGAAGAGGAGGACGAAGAGGAGGAGGAGGACGAGGAGGCGCTGCTTGAGGACGAGGACGAGGAGCCGCCCCCTGCTCAGGCCTCGGACCAGGCCGCGCAGCCGCCGCCGGAGCCCCCGGAGGTGGCAGCCATGGAGGCCGAGCCCGAGCCCGATACTTCCGACCTGCCGACCGAGGCCACGGCCGAGTCAGGTGGGGTAAATGGTGGCGAAGAGCAAGGCACCGGCAAGGGGGAGGAAGACGAGCCGGAGGAACGGAGCGGGGACGAGACGCCAGGATCCGAGGCACCGGGTGACAAGGCCGCAGAGGAGCAGGGTGAGGAGCTGGCAGCGGAGCCTGGTTCCGTCCTGCCTCGTGCGCCCGTGAGCCGGCACCCCGCCCTGCACCGCAGGGTTCTAGCCCTTGTTCCCTCTTGCCCCAAAGTGCATGATTCCCGTCGCTTGCTGATGGGACTCCCCGAGGGAACATCGCTTTCTTTCTGTGCCCATTTTTCCAAGGGGTCTGGCGGCCTCTGTGGCTTGGCTCTTTGCAGGAGAGAGGTCTCTGCTTAACTTGGTTCCGTGCTGCCGGTGTGTGGAAGTGAATGGTTTGGCATGCGAGCTACCTGTGGAGTATTCTCTTCCGGTGCTTGCCCTGGTTATCTTATCCAAAAATGTGCTGAGAAATTGGTGATTACAGGGACCGCTAGACTGACAGTTGGAGGATTAGGCCTTAGGGCTACCTGACTGTTGACTTTCTCACTGTAATAAGTATGAAGCAATAAACAGGGTCCGGCAAAGTCCGCTCTGCCAAAAGCACATTGCCAAACCTTGAGCCACACAGAAAATCTGGACGTCCTACTTTAATCTTGCTTGATCGGCAGGGAACAGCGTCTAGTGTGAGCTTGTTGGGTTTAATGGTTAACTAGAGAAGAGAAACTATTAGTTTAGTGCATTTAGAATAGTTTCTTGTCTAGTATTAAATTTTCATCTTCCCACCGAGTCAGTAGATGGGTGCTACCTTTCCCTTTGCAGATATTCTGACTTCCTGAGTTGAGGTTCTGGAGGGTTCAGTAAGTAACCTTGTGGCAGGTGTGTAACGATGCCCCCAGGGAATTGGTGATCTTCTCCTTTTAAACTGATTGTATAGCTGGTCCATAACAGAATCAGAGTAGGTTGGGAAAAGGGAGTTACCTCCAAGTCTTTAAAGAAAGTAAGTTGTGTTAGTTGTCTTTATAATGCTTTTTCCATTGTTATTGAGTATCAGCGTGGTGTAGTTGGAACCTGTTTTACTATAGTCTTATAATGTGTCTTGTCTTACGTCCTGGAACAAAAATCCTATTACATAACCTTTGACTTGTCTGTATCCTAAATAGATAAGAAACTCGGAAGGATAAAGCCCTGTGGGACTGCTTTAAAGAAATTATTAGTGTCACAAAATAGAAAAGCTTAGGGGAAAACTCCTGGGCATTTTCTTCTTCTAGAGAAGTTACTAAATATATGACAACACTTTTCTGCCCCAAATTATGTGCAGTAGAGTTGCAGGATTATTTACAGGTCTCACGTGACAATGGTTTTCTTGCAACTTTCAGTTTAAAAATTCCCTGGTAAAAATATAGCTATCTTGCGCTTTTGTTCACTTGCCATAATGTATAAGTAAAAGCCATTGGATGGCTGTACATTTTAATGAAGGAAAGGCAGACTCTTAAAAATCTGAGACATCTGTGTTACGAAGTTGTGGCAAATTGTTAGAAAATGTAAGTACAGTACCTGTCTTATATCCAAATCTCATAAGAGTTTTTCAGAAGACCTAGGGGATATTTTTTGTTATTTTAATGGGATAATCTACAAGTTTGACCTGATTTACGTAGATAAATTTAGAATATAAAATTGCCCAGTTTTTAATCTGCTGCTTGACTAATTAGCTAATAACACCCCCCTCCCCATAAAATTCCAGCCATTGATAAGAAAATGACCTTTGGAAATAAAATTTTCAGTGGATAAATGAAAATAACTTGACCGTTTTGATTAGACAGATAACTTAGATCCCCTTTAGTTTTTATTGATTCTGAGCTTATTCTACACTCCAGTATAAAAACTGCTGATTTTCTTTCCCTCCTTTTTGTAGGAGATGACCAAGATAGTGAAAAGTCAAAACCAGCAGGCTCAGATGGTGAGCGGCGGGGGGTAAAGAGACAGCGGGATGAGAAGGATGAACATGGCCGAGCTTACTATGAATTCCGAGAGGAGGCTTACCACAGCCGGTGAGGGAAACAGTCCCTTTTCCTTGAAGGGAGTGTCTGCTCTGATTTTGGTAAACCTGGTATTGACTGGATAGTCTGGAAGGAGGGGTGGATTGAAAAATGGAATAGGTTTTTATAGGCATAAGTTTTAGAGTGAATATACCATGGAAGCTCCTATTGCTTTATTTGTTGAAAGAAGCTGTCTGCTGGGATTTGATATTCACTGGTAGTTTAAAATGGACATGATGCCATGCAGATACCGCCCCCAAAGAGAAGGGCCTTTGTTACATTCTATTTGCTTTTCTTTCCCACTGCATATAGCTCAAAGTCACCACCACCTCCAGAAGAAGAGGCAAAAGATGAGGAGGAGGATCAAACTCTTGTGAACCTGGACACGTGTATGTATAAGGCAGATAGCTTGTTTGGAGGGGTTTTTGTTTGGTGTTGAAACAGGGTCTTACTATGTAGCCCAGGCTGGCCTAGAATTCATTGGGTAGCCCAGGTTGACCTCCTTCCTCAGCCTCTGGAGTAATGCCTAAAAGTGTTTTTGGAAGCTAGGCACTGGAGGCTCACACCTATAATCCTGGATGCTCAGGAGGCTGAGATCTGAGGATAGTGGTCAGAGCCAGTCCAGGCAAGAAAGTCTGTGAGACTTATCACCAATAAACTACCAAAAGAGCCAGAAGTGGAGATGTGGCTCAAGTGATAGTACTAGCCTTGAGCAAAAACCCAGGCTGAGTTCAAGTCCCAGGACCACCACCACCACAAAAAAAAAAAAAAAAAAAAAAAAAAAAAAACCACCACTACAGTGATTTTGGAGATTAAAACTTCTTGGCCTGAAAATTCTAAGAAACTTTGTATCAATTCTGGACAACTATGTATACTTGTCCTCTGTTGGCAGGTTTCAATTGTGGGAATCACATGATTGACCAATTGAATCTTTCTTTCTAAACAGATACCTCAGATCTCCATTTTCAAGTGAGCAAAGACCGCTATGGAGGGCAGCCACTTTTCTCAGAGAAGTTCCCCACCCTTTGGTCTGGGGCAAGGAGTACTTATGGAATAACAAAGGGAAAAGTCTGCTTTGAGGCCAAGGTAAGAGGCTCATTTAAACTATTCGGTTTATCCATTAAATTATACATTGAACTCCTGATTAATTATTATTAATCCTATTAGTATATAATTAATATTGATTAATATATATAAGTTTAGGAAAAGGCATTAACTGTAAGAGTAGAAGAAATCTACCCTTGTGGTCTTGGTTTAGGTTCAGTGAGTTATACCTTGATATTGAGTTGTGTTGTGGTTATTTTCATTCTGTAAAAATAAAAAAGCAAAAAACATAATTTGCTTTTTAACAAGAGTTTGCTCCTGAATCTATCAGAATCTTAACAGTTCTTTTTCTGACTTGGCTAGGTAGCCCAGAACCTCCCAATGAAAGAAGGCTGCACGGAGGTTTCTCTTCTTCGAGTTGGGTGGTCCATTGACTTTTCCCATCCACAACTTGGTAAAGTTAATTTGTTTCTTCAGTAGGTGTGTCTGTTACCATGTTGATAATGTTGAGAATTTGACAGGTAACTGATTTACCAACTATTCTAGGTGAAGATGAATTCTCTTATGGTTTTGATGGACGAGGACTCAAGGCAGAGAATGGACAGTTTGAGGAATTTGGTCAGACTTTTGGGGAGAATGATGTCATTGGCTGTTTTGCTGTAAGTGTTCCTGAGAGGTGTGGATTCATAGCAAAAAGTGGATATGGGCCCTGGGAATTCAACTGTTTTCCATCCACTGCTGACTTTAAGCATTTACATTGCTTGTGTTGTGCCATATTCTGAGTTTTAAAAACACAATAGCATTTAATCATCATTAAACTGTTTTCATCCTAGAAATGCTTCTATTCTTTGTCCTTACAGAATTTTGAGACTGAAGAAGTAGAACTTTCCTTCTCCAAAAATGGGGAAGATCTAGGTGTGGCATTCCGTATCAACAAGGAATCTCTGGCAGACCGGGCACTTCTACCCCATGTCCTCTGCAAAAATTGTGTTGTAGAATTAAACTTTGGTCAGAAGGAGGAACCTTTCTTTCAACCACCAGAAGAGTTTGTATTCATCCATGCTGTGCCTGTTGAGGAGCGTGTGCGCACTGCAGTCCCTCCTAAGACCACAGAGGAGTGTGAGGTATGCCAAACAGAATTCAGAAGTGCAGTTTCATGCTCCTGAATGGTGGGTGGTTATGTTCTCCCAGGTCTATTCTGAAAACATTACCATACTGGGATGGAACGTATGTTCTTAAATTGGCTTTTTAAAGAATGTCTCATTTTCTATTACATCATGGGTTCTGCTTACTTGCAGGTGATTCTGATGGTAGGACTACCTGGATCTGGAAAGACCCAGTGGGCATTGAATTATGCAAAAGAAAATCCTGAGAAAAGATACAATGTCCTGGGAGCTGAGACTGTGCTCAACCAAATGAGGGTCAGTTGTTGGGAGGATTAACAAGTTAACAAGCTATAGTGTTTGCTCTTAGGCCTCCAGGAAGCTCCTTTGACTTGTCCTTTAGTGGAGAGTTAGTTTTTTAAATGGCTGAGAACAAAGGTCCCATAGAGGAGTGTTTAAAATGGATTTTTATTTTATTTTATTTTTTGTCGGTCATGGGGCTTGAACTCTGGGCCTGGGTGCTGTCTCTCAGCTCTTCAGCTCAAAGCAAGCGCTCTACCATTTGAGCCACAGTGCCACTTCCAGCTTTTTCTGTTTGTGTGGTGCTGAGGAATCAAACCCAGGGCCTCATGCATGCGAGGCAAGCACTCTACCACCAACCACCTTCCCAGCCCCTGGATTTTTTTATTCCTTTCCTTTGCTACATCAAATTTCTGAAAGTCTAAAATCTAGACAATATTGAGGTTGAGAGTGAAAATGACTACTATGGCTACTAAATGACTACTATGAACTAGATAAAGTTCACAGCACTGAGGAAAAGGATGACGTGATGTGATGGATAGTGGATACGGCATTCAAAGAAGAAGCAGCAGTAGCAACAATGACCCGTGAACTTTTAACTTGCTGCATGACTCCTTGTATTTATACACTCTTCCTTACATTTGTCAGATGAAGGGACTTGAGGAACCAGAGATGGACCCCAAAAGCCGAGATCTTTTAGTGCAGCAAGCCTCCCAGTGCCTTAGTAAGCTGGTCCAGATTGCTTCCCGGACAAAGAGGAACTTCATTCTTGATCAGGTATTGTTCAAACGTTCAGAGGAACTTGGTTTTACTGAGAATCCAGAGGTGATGGAAATGAAATGTCTTCTGACATTCTTTCTGACAGAGTGGCTCATAATCAAAAGCTGGATGCATATGTAGAGAGGACTGAATAAAAAGATCTAATCAGGTTATCTAATTATGACCATCTGTGAGTGATGGTTGTAATTGTTAGTTTGTTTCTACTAACATCACAAAGTACTCTTTGCTAGTTTTTTACCTGAGTATATAAATACAGGTAATAGAGGTGGTAGAAGTTTGTTTGGGAGGCTGGGAAGGTGGCTTAGTGGTAGAGCGCTTGCCTTGCATGCATGAAGCCCTGGGTTCGATTACTCAGCACCACATAAGCAAAAAGAAAAAAGCCACAAGTGGTGCTGTGGCTCAAGTGGTAGAGCACTAGCCTTGAGCTGAAGAGCTGAGGGATAGCGCCCAGGCCCAGAGTTCAGACCCCACGACCGAACCCCCCCAAAAAAAAGTTTGTTTGGATTCCCCAATCTGCCACTTAATTTTAGTTTGGAGTCTTGGAGAAATCCTTGTTCTTTAATCTCTAGGGATATGCAAAATGAGATAGTATCTGTCACATACAGGTAAAGGTATGGCTCAGAGGTAGAGCACTTGGCTAGCATGTGCAAGGTCCTGGGTTTGATCCCCAGCATTGCAAGGAAAAATAATAAAGAAGATTGTGTATATATGACTCCCAATGTGATGCCTTCAATTTGGTTGGAAATGAACTGTAATTTTTATTCTTAACCATCTATTATTCCTCCTGTTCTTAGTGTAATGTGTACAATTCTGGCCAAAGGCGGAAGTTGTTGCTGTTCAAGACTTTCTCCCGGAAAGTGGTGGTGGTTGTCCCTAATGAGGAAGATTGGAAAAAAAGGCTGGAGTTGAGGAAAGAAGTAGAGGGAGATGACGTTCCTGAGTCTATAATGCTGGAGATGAAAGGTGGGATAAATTATACAAGAGTTCCTGTTAGCCTACTGGGTCCTCTTAGCACCAGGAGTGATTCTCTGTGTCTAAAAGTATGAATTAGAAGAATACATGCAAGCTCTTGTAAATAAATGAGTGAGCAGATTGAATGAAAAAGCAGTAATCCCTTGACTTATTCTGGTTATGATATAGAAAAGGAAAGTAGTCGCCGGGCGCTGGTGGCTCACGCCTGTTATCCTAGCTACTCAGGAGGCTGAGATCTGAGGATCGCGGTTCAAAACCAGCCCGGGCAGGAGAGACCGTGAAACTCCTATCTCCAATAAACCACCAGAAAACCGGAAGTGGCGCTGTAGCTCAAGTGGTAGAGCGCTCGCCTTGAGCTGAAGAGCTGAGGGACAGCGCTCAGGCCCAGAGTTCAAGCCCACGACCGATAAAAAAAAAAAAAAAGAAAAAAGGAAAGTAGTGTAGAGTGATGGTACGTTCCTGTAATCCCAGCATTCTGGAGGCTGAGGCAGAAGAATCTTGAGTTAAAAGTCAGTCTCAGGGGCTGAGAAGGTGGCTCAGTGGTAGAGTGCTTGCCTTGCATGCATGAGGCCCTGGGTTCGATTCTCAGCACCACATAAGCAGAAAAAAAAAAAAAGAAAAAAGCCGGAAGTGGCGCTGTGACTCAAGTGGTAGAGCGCTAGCCTTGAGCTGAAGAGCTGAGGGACAGCACCCAGGCCCAGAGTTCAAGCCCCACAACTGGACCCCCCCCAAAAAAAGTCAGTCTCGGCTCCATAGTGGTATTCTGTCTCCAAAAACAAAAAAATAATGATAGCTCACAAGATAACTAAAACTTGAGAAAGAAGCTTCCTTGGGTTATTGAGTAAAGAAATGTTTATGGTGTGTCTGTATGGCCAGTACTGCCCTAGACATGGAGAAATAACATATGAAATGAGGTTCCCCCTTTGTAGATTACTTATACTCCATGAAAACAGGTAATAGGAAATTGTTAGGATTCAAATTAAAATATGATTATACAGTGAATGATCTCAATATTGTAGTTTGATTCCTGGTGTCACATAGGCTTTTGTGTTTTGATTTACCTTAAGATTTTCTTTGTTAAAAAAAAAGATTTTCTTTGTTATTATTGTCATTGTATTTACTTGTGCAAAGGATTCAACAATAAGTACAATGTGTCTTGGTCTTTTCTTTTGATTTTTGGTATTTGATGAATTGCTAATGTAGCAAGGTCTGCACAAGGTAGTATTGTTTGCTTGGTTTCACTTCCTGATTTCCCCTTGCTGTCTTCAGCTTACAGCCGCCACCTGCTCTGTGAGCCCCTGGCTCTTCAAATTCTGAGAGTCAGCCAGGTACTGTTGGCCTCACGCCTATAATCCTACCTGATTATGAGGCTGAGATCTGAAGATCGTGGTTCAGCCCGGGCAGGAAAGTTTGTGAGACTCTATCTCTAGTTAGCCACCAGAAAGCCAGAAGTGGCGCTGTGGCTCAAGTCGTAGAGTGCTGGCCTTGAGCTAAAGAGCTGAGGGACAGCGCCCAGGCCCAGAGTTCAAGCCTCACAACTGACCAAGAAAAAAAGCAAAACTGATAATCACTATCCTTGGAAACATTTACACAGCCATGAGCTAAATCCTCTAAATTTTTACACAGTGAATTTTGCCAATTCATAATTGATACTCCAGCTCCAGGAGGAATTTAGTATAGTTTCATAAAATAGGGCTTCTTGGATTCATCCAAGAACCACAAGAGTCCATTGGAGTAAATTCTCCTGGGATTTAGCCTATGAACTTGACATCCAGAGACTGGCCAATATGCTAGGCAATTGTGTATAGATGGCAAAGAGAAGCTTGCACTCGTTTCCTTTTCTTGTATCAATGAATAAAAGGCCTGTAGGCTCAAGTCTCTTAGCTTTATTACTTAACTAGCAACACCAAAAATTCCTCAGTTACTTTAGCCTCTTTCAGTGCTTCTTTCCTGATAAGAAACCTTAACTCACATCACTGCTAATTTATTATAGATCACTTGAGACCTTGTAAATTTACAGTTTGCAGAGATTACAATTTAGGGAAAAATGAGGATTAAGAAAAAGATGAACCCGATCATTGAAGTATGAGTGAGTGTGAACCCAGCATATTTTTGTGTATTACTAGGTGAGGCTTACTTAGAAAGTCTTAGGCAGCCAGGTATCAGAGGCTCGCGCCTATAATCCTATCAAAAAGCTGGAAGTGATGCTTTGGTGGAGTGTTAGCAAAGAACCACCCAGCAAGGTGGTACATACCTATAATCCCAGTACAGTGAAGTTTAAAGGCAGAAGGATCAGCAGTCTTGAGACTAGGACATAGGTGGTCTTATTTAAAAAACAGGCTGGAGATCAAGCTAAGTGGATTTGCCTGGCCATGGGTTTCATTCCCTGCCACACACACAATGTCTTTCAATACTAGAATTTATGAGTTCTTACCCATCTGTGTATTTTCCAGACCTACAAACTGCTTTCTTACCCTTGCAGCCAATTTCTCTCTGCCTGAAAAATGCGACTATATGGATGAGGTGACATACGGGGAGCTGGAAAAGGAAGAAGCTCAGCCCATTGTCACTAAGTACAAGGAGGAGGCCCGGAAGCTGCTGCCCCCCTCAGAGAAGCGCACAAACCGCAGAAACAACCGAAACAAGCGTAACCGGCAGAACCGAAGCCGAGGCCAAGGCTATGGTGAGTCCTGGGGATCTGCCAGCCCCCAGTCTCAGTTTGTTCTTTGTGCTGTATTACCCAGGGAGACCCAGAAAAACCAAGTCAAGTCACTCACAGTTAGGAAGCACCTTCTTTATGGAGCTTCTTTCTTCCTGTGTCCTTTACAAATTCTGCTTCTTCCATAATCCTCCAACAAAAAAGAGAGTTACTTTTCAGCAAAAATATGTGTTTCCTTGGCAAGCAGTGCTGCACCTTCTCTGTGTAGCTTTCATGTGAACTTAGGGGCTCCCCGCTTCACTGTACCACTTTATTGAAAAGATTGTGCAGTGAAATCTGATTCTTTTCTTGGTGCTTTGTCTTTTGGATAAACTCAGCTGTAGAGACTAGAAAGGAGATGCATCATTCAGTAATTTGTGGGCTGGGGTGGAGGTTAGAAAGCGAGTTAGACTAGTGTGGTGGAATTATTTCCCCCTGAATGTCTAGTTTGTCTGCTACCCCTGCCTCCCTCCCCCCATGTGTATCCACTGCCTTTAAGAATGTGTTTGTGTATGTGTGTATGAAACCATAAGTCAGGGCTTTGAGTGCTGCCAGCTAGGTGCTGGGTACTTAGAATCCCAAGGTTCTGTCCTCATGGAGAATTAGAAAGACAGTTTCCAAGGTTGAAAGTCTGTGATCCGACGAATGGCAGTTTTTACTCACGTTTCTAATTCTGCCATGTATTCCTTTTGCCATCTTAAATGTTTTACAGGATTGGGGAACTTCAAAAGCAAGGTGGCTCGGTTTTCATGTGTCTCTTTTCCTCTGCCCTCCCCCCTCAGACTCTTTAAAATCCTGGCAATGCTTTAATTAACATTGTATATGCCTGGTTGAAGCAGGCCTCCTATTCCCTTAGATTTGCCTTTGGCTCCAACTTTTTGATTTCCACTCAGTTGTGGAGCCAGGACCCCACGCCAGCTGTCTGAGCGTGCTCTCCATTTCTCTTCCAGTGGGCGGGCAGCGCCGAGGCTACGACAACCGGGCCTACGGGCAGCAGTACTGGGGGCAGTCTGGAAACAGAGGGGTGAGTGCAGCTCTCCTTCTGCTCCTCCCTCTGGGCCGTGATAGCCATTCCTATTGGCTTGGGGGAGCAGAGGGGTCTGGGCTGTTTTTTCAGGGCTTAGGGTTTTGCCCACTTAATGTTTCATCTGGAAGAATATATCCTGGGAAAAAGATTTACCCTGATTTATAATATGAAGCTAAGATGTGTCTTGAAGAAGGGGGCAACCAACTGTGGGTCATGCTGCTGAAAACCCGTAAATGCTTACTACTACTTTCTCTCCTTTCTCAGGGCTACCGTAATTTCTATGATCGCTACAGGGGAGACTATGATCGATTCTATGCACGAGATTACGAGTACAACAGATACAGAGACTATTACAGACAATACAATCGGGATGTGAGTATCTTCTTGGGATGGGGGGAGGGGTAGGAGCAGGATGAGTGTTATCTCTTCATCCCCAACCAGCTCTGGCTCCAAGTGATGAGGTTTCCCCTTTCTTCTAGTGGCAGAATTACTACTACCACCACCCCCAGGACAGAGACCGATACTACAGGAACTACTACGGTTACCAAGGGTATCGGTGAAGCCCCTGCTGTTGTCACCTGTCAGCCATGAAGCTGAATATCGGGGTGCCAAGCACCCCTCAAAACACAACCAAGGAAAACAGGGGCTGTCGGGGTGGGGCTGAGCTGCCAGGGAGGGGGTGGGGGAGGGTGCGCAAGCAGGGGGGTGGGGGGAGGTGGAAACAAACAACAAAACTGTACATTTTTTTTAAAGTTTGTTGAAAAGAATATTGTCTTATTCTATAAAACATTTCAAACCTAGTTAGATATTTGTAATCAAAAAACATTTGCGCAGAAAGCAGCACTTAGGGCTGCCTGTTCTGTACCCTGTAGTTAAGACAGGAAAAGAACTGAAAATGTCACCTCTTCTGATATTCTAAGGCAGCTGGACTGGCAGCCAAGTAAGGGAGAGTGATGTGGGGGACGGGAGCAGCGTGAGGGTACTCTCTCCACAGCAGATAGGAGCAGGCAGGAGTGGGGATAGGGGAGCGCTGTGATGGGACAGTGAAAATAAACGATTGGCTCTTATCAATCACATGCACCAACTAACCGTTTGTATTTTCTTTACCGACCTCTCCCTCTTGGGATATCTGGTCTGGTGGGCTGGGAGGCCAGAGTGTCCCAGTGTCCACTTTGCTGTGCCTTGATGCTGTGTGGCTGAGGCACAGAGACTCTGGTTGGGCGGTTCTATTATATAGGATTCCCAGGCCAAGGGGGCCTGTGGACTGTTCTGGACTGCAGGACAGGATAGCTTAGCCCCCTCCGTGTACCTACTAGTGAATTCCTATAAAGGGGAGAGTGGAATTGCAGCCCTCAGTCTGAAGATTGTGATTTGCCAGTCTATAGTCTCTTGTCTTCCTACTTAAGAGAAGCGGGAGGCCTCTAAATAATCATCTGTTAAGAGTGTCTGCCTCTTACAGTGTGAGAGAAGAAACGATTCTCAGGGTTTCAGCTCACAGAAATGCAGCAGGACTCTGCTTGCCGCAGCAGGACATGTATATAGGGGAATCCTGTGGTATGGGCTCCCAGGCCCAGGTGCTGAGAATAGCAACTATTTTATACAGTATGGGAGGGCCTCTGCCCTGCTGTTTTTTTTGATACACAGGTAGAAAGTGAATAGTATGGGAGGGTGGGGGGAGGGGAGGCAGCTCAGTGGGGCTGCTGAAACTTTGGAGGAATGCGTGAAATTGTATGCATGTGCGTGTGCAAGGAGCACCCCTACCAGACTTCTTGAAACAAGATTCCTTCTGAGGTGCTTCCCTGGGTGTCCCCAGGGACGCATCTCCCCAAGAGACTTCAGTTAGAATCCCTTAATTTGTAGCTTTACCAGTACCCTGCTAGTTCTTGACAGAACAGCTATAACTTGCTATAAGTTCAAGAACATGAGTAGGATATGGGAATGCTCTTTGAATATTCAACTTCAGTTTTAGTTCATCTTTCTGCTCAGCATTGTGTCAACATAAGAGTGTACTGGGCAAAGCACCACGAACTCAGCACTTGCGAATGAGAGAACACCCTGGACTGTGCTAGTAGAAAATGCCTCACTTTAACTTCTGCACTTGGGCAGTTCATGTTTAAAATTTTGTGCTGGGATTGGATCATTCTCTGCCTCTCCCACTCTCCCTGCTGTGCAGCGCTTTTCTAGGTGTACAGACCCTCATCCTAGCCCTCTAACCATCCCAGTTGGGACATGTCCTTCTGCTCATGCACCTTTGACCCCAAGGCTGGAATGGGGCTGGTAGATAAATCCCTCGCAATGATGTTTTGTTTTTTCTTGGTACCTACTTGGTGTGGGTGCCAAAATGGATTTGTGCATGGCAGTGGAGTGATGGCCTGAACCTTCTGGAGCCCACTAGCTTTATTATTATTATTATTATTATTATGGGAGTTTGAGAAAGCTTTGCTCCTAAAGTCAGGGCAAGAGCATAAAAACTAGAGCCCAAAGAAATTCCCTTAGGGCAAGATTATGTTTATAGTAGCAAAGTTAATTTTCAGAGGCTGCTCTACCCCCCTACATGTGCTCACTCATCCAATGAAGTGCATCTTGTCTATGACATGGATGGGGGTGTTTGCCCTCAGGCAGGGGGACAAAGCTTACACCACTTGGGAGGGGGGTGTTTAGGAGAGTACTTGCTATTTGTTTTGACATCAGAAAAGTCATCTTTTTCTAAAAGCTGTTTTTCTAGGTATAGAGAATGAAACTGCCATATCCTTGGGGGTTCAGCCCAAGAGATCACTTGCAGCAACAGTGGATGTCTGGATTTTGTTTCTGTCTTGTGTTTTTATTATGGAAAAGCAATGTTAAGGGGGGAGGGAATGTATGTGGATTATGGTAATGGGAGGGAACTCTGGCCTTGTTTTCCTTAGAAGACTTGTTTAGTGTTTTATCAGATGTCTGTTGTAGTTGTAGATGGAAAAGCTTGTGAGAAAAATAAATACCACATGGAGCCTGTCAATATTTTTTGCACAACCTGTAAAGCATTCTTGGAAGTGGCCAGTAAAAAAGGGTTTACCATTTAAAAAAATGTAACTGTGTCATTGTTTACATCTGTAACTTTTTCTTCCCCTGTTCTCTTTACAACATTCTGGCAAAAAAAAAAAAAAAAAATGTAGGCACAGTAGCTTCCAGTTTTAGAATAAATAACCATTTGGATTGAATTCCCTCTACCTTCTGTGGCTGCACTGACTGGGGTGGAGTGAGTGTGTTCTTGGGATGTTTGCACTAATTTTTTTTTTTTTTTTTTTTTGGTATTGGTACTAGGGCTAAACTCAGTCTAGGCACTTTTGTTCAAAGCTGGTGCTCTACTACTTAAGCCGCACCTACACTTTTTTTTTTTTTTTTTTGTCGGTCATGGGGCCTGGGCACTGTCCCTCAGCTCAAGGCTAGTGCTCTATCTCTTGAGCCACAGTGCCACTTTCGGCTTTTTGCTGAGGAATCGAACCCAGGGCCTCATGCATGCAAAGCAAGCACTCTACCACTGAGCCACCTTCCCAACCCCCACACCTACATGTTTGGCTTTTATTATTAATTTATTTTTCTGGTACTGGGACTTGAAATCAACATCTGGGCCCTACTAGATTTTTTTACTTAAGGTTTGCATTCTATCAATTGAGTCACAGCTCCAATTCTTTGCTGGTTAATTAGAGATGAAGATTCCCAGAGACTTTTCTTCCCTGCTGGCTTTGAACAGTGATCTTCTGATCTCAACCTCCTTAAGTAGCTAAGATTATAGGTGTGAGCCAGTGGCACCTAGTGCCTTTTTTTTTCTTTTTTGGTTGGTCGTGGGGCTTGAACTGTGGGGCTTAGGCACTGTCCCTGTGCTCTTCAGCTCAAGGTGAGCATTCTACCACTTGAGCCCCAGAGCCACTTCTGGTTTTCTGGAAGTTAATTGGAGATGAGAGTCTCACGGACTTTCCTGCCCAGGCTGGCTTTGAATATTAATCCTCAGATCTCAGCCTCCTGAGTAGCTAGGATTACAGACGTGAGACACTGGCGCCCAGCTCCATTTGTTTTTTAATGCTCATTTCTCAGGTTATACCTGGTACAACCAAGGATAACCTTCATCTCATTGCTACTATTCTTTTGATTTCTATCATGTCTTCACTTGGAAGCATACATTCATTCACTTTGGAGTGTGAGGGGGACTGCATAATTTGTGCTTATGCTAAGAGCTTGAGCTATTGGAGACTAGAAAATGAATTTTAAAACTCACAACCTCCACTCAGGAGGCTAAAATGAGAGGGATCATGGTTCCCAGCGCCAGCAAGAATGTCACTGAGGGCTGGGGATGTGGCTTAGTGGTAGAGTGCTTGCCTAGCATGCATGAAGCCCTGGGTTTGATTCCTCAGTACCACATAAATAGAAAAAGCCAGAAGTGGTGCTGTGGCTCAAGTGGTAAAGTGGCAAAAAAAAAAAAAGCTCAGGGACAGTGCCCAAGCCCTGAGTTCAAGCCCCAGGACTGGCCAAAAAAAGAATGTCCATCGGGGGGCTGGGAAGGTGGCTCAGTGGTAGAGCGCTTGTCTTGCATGCATGAGGCCCTGGGTTCGATTCCTCAGTACCACATAAGAAAAAAGCCAGAAGTGGAGTTGTGGCTCAAGAGGTACAGCACTAGCCTTGAGAGGAAAAAAGCGTCAGGGACAGCTCCTAAGATTGGCACCAAAAAATAAAGCAGCTGGGTATTTTGATGTTTACAGGCCCAGTGACTCGGCCTGTTATCCTAGCAACTCAGGAGGCTGAGATCTGAGGATGGCAGTTTGAAGCCAGCCCAGGCAGGAAAGTCTATGAGACTTGAATTTCCAATTAATCACAAAATACTGGAAATGTTCAAGTGATTGAGTATAAAAGTTCAGAGACAGAGCCCAAGCTGAGTTCAAGCCCCAGGACGAGCACCAATAAATAATTGATCAGGACATTTGGAATTAAAGCTCATAGCCTTACATACATAGTGTTGAGAGATACTGATATGTAAGTCATACCTTAACTTTGTTACACATTCAAATTCTAGAGCCTTAAAACATACTTTAAGGCCCTCCTTGGTGGTTGCCTATTTTGTGTGTATGTGTACATGTGTACACATGCACACCTGCTAGGACATCATGCTCTCCCTTAGCCTTCCTTTCAGGCTCATGGGTGGCACTCCATATTCTTCCCATGCTTCCAGTCCAGCCTTCCCATCCCCCCTCCCCAGCTAACTGGAGATCGGAGTCTTGGATTTATATTAGGCTGGCTTCAAACCACAATCCTGAGATTTAGGATTATAGGCATGAACCACCAGAGCCTACCTGGACATGTGTGTGCTGGTCCTGGGGACCACTGTCTCAGCTTTTGTGCTCAAGGCTAGTGCTGTAGTGCTTAGCTACAGCTCCACTTTCAGCTTTTTGTTTTTGTTTGTTTATTTTTTTGGTTGGTCATGGGGCCTGAACTCTGGGCTGGGTGCTGTCCCTCATCTCTTCAGCTCAAGGCTAGCCCTCCACCCCTTGAGCCACAGCACCACTTCCAGATTTTTCTGCTTATATGGTACTGAGGAATTGAACCCAGGACATGCAAGGCAAACACTCTACCGCTGAGCCACTTTCCCAGTGCATACTTTAAGCTTTTTTGGGGGTGGTTAATTAAAGGTAAGACTCTCAGACTCCCCCCACCCCACACCCTATCCCCAGTTCTGGGGCTTGAACTCAAGGTCTGGGCACTGTCTCAGCTTCTTTCACTCAAGGCTAGCACTCTACCACTTGAACCACAGCACCACTTCCAGCCTTTTCTGTTTTTCTGTTAATAAGGAATTGAACCCAAGGCTTCATGCATGCTAGGCAAGCATTCTACAACTAAGCCACCAGTCCCAGTCCGAGTTATCAGGCTTTTTCCTGCCTGATCTGGCTTCTGATTTCCTCTGATCTCCCTCTGAGTAGCTAGGATTACAGGCCGGAGACACTGGCGATTGGCAGGACTTTTGATTTTTTTTTGGGCGGGGGGGGGGGGGGGGGTCTGGTCATGGGGCCTGAACTCTGGGCCTGGGCGCTGTCCCTCAGCTCTTCAGCTCAAGGCTAGCACTCTACCACTTGAGACACAGCGCCACTTCCGGCTTTTTCTTTCTGCTTATGTGGTGCTGAGAATCGAACCCAGGGCTTCATGCATGCAAGGCAAGCACTCTACCACTGAGCCACCTTCCCAGGCCCAAGGACTTTTTTTTTTTTTTTTTTTTGTCGGTCATGGGGCTTGAACTCTGGGCCTGGCTGTCCCTCAGCTCTTCAGCTCAAGGCAAGCACTCTACCACTTGAGCTACAGAGCCACTTCCGGTTTTCTGGTGGTTTATTGGAGATAGGAGTCTCACGGTCTCTCCTGCCCGGGCTGGCTTTGAACCGAGATCCTCAGATCTAAGCCTCCTGAGTAGCTAGGATTACAGGCATGAGCCACCAGTGCCAGCAGGACTTTTGATTTTTGAGACAGGATCTCTCCTTCCTTCTCCCTGTCCCTCCCCACCTTTTTCTCTTTCCCTCTCTCCCTTCCTTCCGTTCTCTTTTCCTCCCCTCTCCTCCCTCTCTTCCTGACCCAGGCTAGCATAAAACTCATGATCTTCCTGCCTCCTGAATACTGGGATCATAGGAGTTTGCCATTCACTAGGACATTCAAACTCAGTGATAAAATGAGGGCTGTAGTCATGGTTTGTGCCAGGCCTAAGTTCAAACCCATAACCACCAACAACCACAGGGGAAAAGAAAGAAAAACCTAGGCTGCCTCTTAGCCATGCTGGGGTTTAGACCCAAGGGCTTTACAAATAAATGCTAGGCAAGAGCTCTACTACTAGGTAACACCCCCAGTCCTTCTCTGAATAGTAGACCACTATCCACCCCTAATTTTATGAGCAGAAAATCTGAACTTTTTTTTTTGTTGTTGTTGGTTTTTTTTTTTTTTTAGTTCCGGTCGTGGGGCCTGAACTCTGGGCCTGGGCACTGTCCCTCAGCTCTTCAGCTCAAGGCTAGCACTCTACCACTTGAGCCACAGTGCCACTTCCGGCTTTTTTCTTTTGGCTTATGTGGTGCTGAGGAATCGAACCCAGGGCCTCATGCATGCAAGGCAAGTGCTCTACCACTGAGCCACCTTCCCAGCCCAAAATCTGAACTTTTAAAGTATAATGTCAGGGTTGGGAATGTGGTTTAGTGATAGAGTACTTGCCTAGCATGCATGAAGCCCTGGGTTCCATTCCTCAGTACCACATAAACAAAAAAGGCAGAGGTGGCACTGGGGCTCAAGTGGTAGAGTGTTAGCCTTGAGCAAAAGAAGCTCAGGGACAGTGCCCAGGCCCTGAATTCAAGCCTCAGGACTGGCAAAAAATAAATAAATAAAAGTAATGTCAGCTACATTTATCAAGAATTTTCTGGCTTTTTACCAAGTGTGAGCTGATGTGGAAATTTTCACTCACTGTTCTGTAATATGTGCCAGCATAGATGCAAATCACAATGATAGGAAAGAGTTCTTTTTTTTCTTTTTTTCTTTTTTTTGCTGTCATGGGGATTAAACTCTGGGCCTGAATGCTGTCCCTTAGCTCTTCAGCTCAAGGCTAGCACTTACCACTTGAGCCACTACACCACTTCTAGGAAAGTGTTCTTTTTTTTTTTTTTTTTTGGTCCGGTCGTGGCGCCTGAACTCTGGACCTGGGCGCTGTCCCTCAGCTCTTCAGCTCAAGGCTAGCACTCTACCACTTGAGCCACATTGCCACTTCTGGCTTTTTTCTATTTTGCTTATGTGGTGCTGAGGAATCAAACCCAGGGCCTCATGCATGCAAGGCAAGCGCTCTACCACTGAGCCACCTTCCCAGCCCCAGGAAAGCGTTCTTATTCTCTGCATACAATCTACTCATTAGGTGTTTGAGTGCTTGCTGTGTGTGAAGCATTGTCAGTATGCTTGGATTTTAACAGCTGATTCCCCCTGGAGTTTCCACAAATCTGGAACTAAGCATATTCCTGAACAGAAGGGGCATTGGTCCCCTCCAAGTGCTTGCTTATCCTATTTGTTCATGTTTAGAATGAAGAAATTAGTAAGATGACCTCTAGGACTTGTTAGGGCTTAGAGAGTCACCAACTTGTTAGGGCTTCAGAGAGTATTCCTGAATGTATTCCAAGTTAGTTTGGTACCCCTGTAGCTCACAAAGACATGCTTAGGCTAATTAAGTTCAGTTGTTAGCAATATACTTTGTGTGTATGTGTATGTGCCAGTCCTGGGGCTTGAACTCAGGTCCTGGGCACTGACCTGAGCTTTCTGCTCAAGGCTAGCACTCTACCACTTGAGCCACAGCGCCACTTCTGGCTTTTTCTGTGTATTTGCTACTGAGGAATGGAACCCAGGGCTTCATGCATGCTAGGCACCACTCTATCACTAAGCTACGTTTCCAGCCCAGCAATATACCGTTATTCCTTTGATTTCTTATCTCATCTTCTCCCTCTGCTGTCCCTCTTTAGGAAGGTGTGGGAGATCTTGAGGTGACAGGGCTGTATCTTAAATATACTCAGTCAGCCAGGTACTCCCAAGCATATCCAGTCATGAGTCTAGGCTTTTCTAGGGAGGGATGTTCCTGAGGTCACATCTTGATCTCTTTGGAGCAGCCACCTGGGGTGACCTTCTCTGCCTTGGCCCACTGACACTTACTTAGTTCACCCTGGGTAGGAAAAGGATTCCAGGAGGCAACTGGGCTCCTAAATCCAGCAGGTGCTTGTGAGGTGTTACATGTTGGATCTGGTCTCTGTGAAGGAAGGCTGCTGGGCCCCCGGACACACTAGCAATAGACACTTCTTGGGTAGATGGTCCTGAGAGGACAATGAAGGCAAGGATCCATCCCCAGGAAATCCGAACCCATTTTTTTTTAAGGGCTTATTAAGCCAGTGGGGAGGCCAGGAAGCAGCCACCAACACCCACACACATCGCCACACGTGTGCCCAAAGGGAGCCTCTCCTGGGTGAGGTAGAGAAGTCTTGATTCCCTCGGATCCCGGCGGCCCAGCGCCCGCCCCGCCGTGCGTGCAGGGACCCCGGGCCCAGGGACCCTTCGCCGGAGCCACGACGGGAGGACGTGGACCCCCACTGGGGCGTGGGAGGGAGCAGCCATTTCGAGACCTGATGAGTACGGAGCGGACCATATTGGGAATGTTGGGCGCCTGGGGGCCGCCATTTTAAGAGTCGCCCTGTACGGCGGGGCTCCGAGGCACGGGGGCCGCCATCTTGGACGGGCGGCAGTGGGCGCGGCCATCTTAGGCACCTGCCGCCCCTTTCCAGCCGCGCCCCGCCCCTGCGGGTTCCCGGATCCGGAGTCGGGCCTCCCCCGCCCCTCCGTCGCCGGTAACTGCCCTTCCCTGGCTCGGCCCCCGCGGACCCTGCCCCCCCCTCCCGCCCCTACCTGGTCGCGTCTGTTCAGCTTTCCCGCCGCCCGGCCGTTGGCGCGGTGAGTGCGAGGCCGCCCCGCTCCGCCCAGGCCGCTGTCACCGCGGCCCCCGCTGGGGGCGCCCGCGTGCCTGGCCCCGGGGAGCGCCGGTCGTCCAGTGGCTCCCCGGGCATGGCAAACCTAGTGACCGACGACCCTGCCCCCAAGAACGCTGACCCCGGAGCTGCCCGCCGGCTCGGGTGACTTTATTCCTCAAACGGGTTTCCCCTCCCCACGGCCCCCGCTGAGCCCGGGAGCCAGCCCCCCGCACATCCCTCTCCCCCTTGTCTCCGGCGGGAGGGGGCCGGCCGCGAGCCGCGGGCTGGCAGCCCCGCGGGGGACCCCTCTGTGGGTGGGGCGGAGGGTGCCCGAATCACGGGGTGCTGGGGGGTCAGCCTCAGGGGTGAGGAGATGGGATAGACGTGGGTGCGGAAGGTTCTGTGCTTCAGGTGATGTCACAGGGCGAGGAGAGGGCTGCGGGGAGCCTCCCGGGTCACCGACCTAAGGACGGGCTCTGGAGAGGGAGAGGGAAGGACGGAGAGGAGGGAAGGGGCAGCTCAGAGGAGGGCACAGAAGAACTTCTTCTCCCGGAAGGGGTTCTCCGAAGTGGGCACCGGAGTGATGAGGGGGTCATCACAGGCGTGGGCATCACAGTAAGTCATCAGGTCTGCTGCTGCCTTGGACACCTGGGGCACAGCCAGGGAGGGGAGGGTTAGCAAGAACCCCTGGACGATGCAGCCTCTCTTCCCCAAAAGGGCTTCTGGCAACAGTCATCGCTTTCACCCCTACAAAGGCCTAGGGCGGGCTCTCCCATCAGAGCCTCAGACCCCAGAGAGTCAAGGAAAGGAGCATGTCTGATCTGCTGGGGAAACTGCCCATCGGGGCCTATGAATTAACGGGAGCCCGGGGGCCCCACCCACCTTTATCCGGCACAGGCTGGCCTCGATTTTCAGCTGCTCCACCATCTTGCGAGCTTGCCCAATACTCATAGTGCTGTTCACTGGAGTCTCCCCTTTCATCCTGGAAGAGAAGAGAGAAACAGCTCAGCGCTGTCTCAGCTTCACGCTCACTCTTCACCAACCTTTACAAGGTTGGGTGGTGCCCCAACATTTTCTTCTCCTCCTATCCCACCCCTCTTAGAGGCCTGTCCCAAGAAAATCTTCCCCAAATTCCCACACGGTCTGGACCCGAGGTGATCAAACTATACAAATGATTTTAAAGCTTTTCAGCTCTTCAAGCCACCTGCTGTGAACGCTTCAGCCAGAAAAGGCCCTACCCTGATGAGGCCATCACCTCAGCCCCACTTGTCCCCTAAATTGCCAGTGGGAGAGAAACAATGACTCCCTTACTCACCTGAAGCCACAGGCGGCGGCAGTAGCAGCCTCCTTGGGATGTCGGGTGAGTGCGGGGCACCAAACCCTGCCTCAGATGGGTGCCCCACCCCTGCAGGCAGTTGCAGCCGAAGATGTCTGTAGCACAAACAGCTATTCCAGAGAAGGCCTCTGGTCAGACCAGAGTTCCGTGGGAGGGGGTGGGGGGGGGTGGTCACAGTTTCTGCAATTCAAGCACTCACTGCCCAGATGGCTGGTACCTGAAGGATGAAGGATGCTGGAAGGAGCTGTTCAGATCCTGGAGCATACCAACTGCTTGGCCAGTGGGGGAGCCTGGCTGCTGCCTGCATCCCCTGCGCACACCCCCACCCTTACAGTCTCTCTCCCTGCCCCTCCCCCATTGCCGAAGTCCCCAGTCTGGGCTAGAGCCCTCCCCAAAGGAACTCAGGCGGAAACAGACTCCCCCCTTAAATGAAGGTGGTCTAGGCCTGTGACAGTCTCTGCAGTAGAGTACACTTGGTTGCGGGGGGCCCTGCTCATTTGAAAATCTGACATCAGCTGGCCATTTGCCCCCCTCCTCCCTTTCTCCCTCTACTCTGACACAGCATTTAGCGTCTGAGTCTTCATTTCTTGCAGTGACCCTCCATTCCCCATATCCAGGAAAATGTGATGCGTACAGGTGGTCCGCTGCTAGATCCCCACGTTTAGCCAAAAGTGACTCGAGTGGGAGATCCAAGGGCAGCGGAGGGAATCGTCGGGAAGATGTCTAAAGAAATGACAGACCAAAGAGAAGCTGGAGGAAAAGAGGGATGCGGAGACCAGATCAAAGGATCGGACAAGGAGGAGGTAAGGCTTGTAAAGGGATCAGTGGAAATATTTTGAAAATAACTGGGCTACCTGGGATGGAGTGTGGGGGGTGACAAACTGCGTGGGGATATTGACGTGAAATTGCAGCATCATGCAAAAAGATGTACACACCCTGGCCTGGCCTTCTGCAGTGCCTTATCTGGAGGTGATTAAACTAGACGTATGTGAAATAGAAGATGCCACCGATGGAGGGCTACACTTAAATGTCTAGTTCTAAAGGGGTTCTGAGGAAAACGGAATCAATCCTCTTAGGGTCCAAGGAGGATCCGTCACGCAGTGTCAAGCTGGGGACCAAACGCTGGGCTGAAATGCATGCTTTGTAAATAGCGGACAGCAGGCCACCTGCACAACACCAAGTTGCACAGGTTCCGGAAGAATGCGTCATTCTCTGGGCGAACCCTCTCCTCCGACGCCCACGGGTCCTAGGAGCTGTGCTAGCTACAAATCAGAGCCCCCTTCACCATTACCATCCCCCCACTCCCCGCCCCCTGCCCTGTTTGGGCTCCTGGGGTTACAAGGAGGAAGATGATATAGGCGGAGGGCGAGAGCATATATGCCTGGTGGGAGGCGCCTTTTCCCGGTGGTCACCTTAACCTAAAGGTGTTGGACCCTGGTAGAAGCTGTGGGAAGCCCTTCACCAAGTGGGCCCCGCCCCCGGCCCCAGGTTCCCGCCCCCGGGATAGGCCACGCCCCTGGGCCGTGGAGGCTGCGGGCTGAAAGAGGCGGGGCTTCTCCTGCAGCCGGAAATCGCTTCTCGCGGTTGCCTCGGCAGCGCGCGCGAGAGGCTGGTGAGGGCCGAGCTGCGGCGTCTGACCCGCTGGTTTCCATGGTGGCGCGGCCCGGCGCGGCGCGGGGTCTGAGGGTGGGGGGTGGGGTCTCCGGCGCTGAGCGCACTGGCCAGCCGGAGGGCGCCGGCGGGGAGTGGCCGTTGACTGCCGGACGCCCTGCCCATGTGAGGCGCGCCTCGGCGGGCTTTTATCATCCTGAGGTGAAGGGGAGAGACTTGGGAGGCATTTGTGACTGCTCTTAGGTCCAGCTGTGCTACCTCAGGCAAGTCGTGCAGCGTCTCTGTGCAGCGCGCAGAGAGAACTGTAAGGAGCCCATTCTCTCTGTTGAGGGCGTGTCCCTGACCCAGATGGCTGGGGGCGAGTTAGATGAGGAACTCTGGCACTGCTGTGAAAGGGAAGGGGTAGCTGGCAGAGAAGCGCCATCACTTGGAGAAGCGTCCTAGGGAACAGTGATTTTGCGTTGTCCTCCTGTTTCTTGTCCCTCGAAGCCACGTATGTCTTTTCTATCCCCAGCTTTCCCCTTCTCTTTTTTTTTTTTCCAGGAACCTCCAACTGCCTCATCCCATGGCCAGGGGTGGCGTCCATGTGGCAGAGCAGCAGCTAAGAACTCAAGACCTGAACCTGGGCCCAGACCACCTCCTCTCCCCGCCATGGTCAATGACCCACCGGTGCCTGCCGTGCTGTGGGCACAAGAAGTGGGCCATGTGTTGGCAGGCCGTGCCCGCAGGCTGCTGCTACAGTTTGGGGTGCTCTTCTGCACCATCCTCCTCCTGCTGTGGGTGTCTGTGTTCCTCTATGGCTCCTTCTATTATTCCTACATGCCAACAGTCAGCCACCTCAGCCCCGTGCATTTCTACTACAGGTGAGAGGGGCTCGGTGAGCGTTGCTGGGAGCCTTTTGGAGTTTCTTCGGTCCTCTTATTTACAGCGGAGGAAAGATGAGTCCATTCTGCTAATAGGACTAACCTTCACCACTGGAGGATGCAGCAGATCTAGACTGTGGGGAGCTCAGGTCCTAGTTCCACCACTGTCACTGAATTCTGAGTAAAAAATTAGAAAGCAAGGGGTGACATTGGCCAAGAAGCATTGCACTCATAATAATCTGATATATGGAATTGTATCACCAAATAATAATAATATAAAATATGTGAAGAGGCTGAGCACTAATGGCTCACACTTGTAATTGTAGGAGGCTGAGATTTGAGGGTCACAATTCAAAGCCAGCCTGAGCAGAAAAGTCCATAAGACTCTCATCTCCAATAAATTACCAAAAAGCCAAAAGTAGAGCTATGAATCAAGTAATCAAGCACTGGCCTTGAGCAAAAAAAAAAAAAAAACAAAAAACCAGGGACAGCACTCAGGCCATGAATTCAAGCCCTAGGACTAGCACAAAAAAACAAAAAATTTTTTTCCTCTCCTAAATCCATAGTCATGAATTGCAGTTTCTCAGGTAGATCTTGAACTTATAAGAGATATGGATCTTATGAAACCTGTAACCTATCCTTTCATGAAAATACCTGCATGCCCAGACATGCTGCATACCCACCTACCTCATGCAATTTCAAACTAGGCCCCAAGTCAGAACTCTTGGATCCGAATCTGGAGGTGGGATCCTCCATGAGTGTTTAGAAACATTAGGTCCATAGGTTCCTATCTAAGAATGTCCGCTATACGGAAGTGCCGGAAGAGAAAGTATTGTTCTAGCATCTCAAATCTCCTGGCCACCCCTGTTCTCTTTAACAGACAGAAGTGAAGTAGGACAGGAGGTCAAGAAAATGTGTGGAGAGACAGGCAAGGTAAACTCTTAACTTAGCAGAGGATCATTGCCCTCTTCTCATTTAGGACCGACTGTGATTCCACCACCACCTCGCTCTGCTCCTTCCCTGTTGCCAATGTCTCATTGGCTAAGAGTGGACGTGATCGGGTGAGTATGCAAACTAGAGAAAAGTTTCATGAGATTGTAGGCTTGAGAAGGGTGTGAAGAGCAAACATTGAGTAAAAGAGACAAAGACCAGGGCCCTGAGTGAAAAGGAAGCTAAAGAGAAATTAAGATCTCAATGACTTGAGCATTTGAATCTTTCTGCAAGAGACATTAGGGGAAATCTGACTGTTTCAGAATGGTCACCTCTGCTAGAAAGTGTAGTGGGCTGTAGACTTTGGTGAACAAACCAGCTATTTGATTGCAATAGTATGGCTTGCACCCTAGAGTTTAAAAAGCTTGTCTAGAAAATTATGAAATGATTAGAAAGTGTGTGTGACCTATTTTTACAAAGGGTACTGTGCCAGAGGACTGGCCAGATGCCAGTGTGACTTGAACAAACATGGAAACCCTAGTGAAGGTATATGGAGAGTTAACATTCTATATTAGGTAAGCTGATCGAGGCTCTGTTAAAGCATGGGATCCCTGAACTAAATAAGTATCATGTGAGGGCTGGGAATGTGGCTTACTGTTAGAGTGCTTGTCTAGCATGCATGAAGCCCTGGGTTCCATTCCTCAGTATCACATAAACAGAAAAAGCCAGAAATGACACTGGAGCTCAAGTGGTAGAGTGCTAGCCTTAAGCAAAAAAGAAGCTCAGCCCAGGCCCTGAGTTCAAGCCAGAAGTCTAACAACAAAAAATATTACATGTGCACATGCATATGTGTGTGTGTGTGTGTGTGTGTGTGTGTGTGTGTGTGTGTGTGTGTGTGTTCTAATCCTGGGGCTTGAACTCAGAGCCTAGGTGCTGTCCCTTAGCTTTTCTGTTCAAGGCTGTAGATAAAGAATCTTTCACAGAGCCCCTGTAATCCTGGCTACTTAGGAGGCTGAGATCTGAGGATCATCGTTCAAAGCCTGCCAGGAAGGAAAGTCCCTGAGACTCTTATCTCCAATAAACCACGCAAAAAAATCAGAAGTGGCACTGTGGCTCAAGTGGTAGAGCACTAGCTTTGAGCTGAAGAGCTGAGGGAAAGCCCCCAGGCCCAGAGTTCAAGCCCCCTGACTGACAAAAAAAAAAAAAAATCTCTCACACGTGCTTGCCCCAGTTGGCATAGTCAAGTTAGGCGGCTGCGATCTGAGAATTATGATTCAAAGCCAGCCTAGGCAGACAAATCTTTGAGACTTATATGTCCAATTAACCAGCAAAAGCTGAAAGTAGAGCCGTGGTTCAAGTGGTAAAGGACCAGCCCTGAGTCAGAAAGCTTAAAAGCATGAAGGCCCTGACTTCAAGTCCCAGAACTACCCTTCCCACCCCTCCACCTCCACCCACACCCCCCCCCAAAAAAAAGATGAAGGATGAGAGGAGATGGAGCCCAAGTCCCTGATTACTAGAGAAAACTGAATATTTTTTGCTATTGAACATTTTCTAGTGAATTAATAAAATAATATGTGTGAACTGGGTAACACTCCAGCTCACATGATTGATAGAAAATATACACTGAATGTATCTGTAGGCATTCCAAAAGAATTTGGAAGAATTAAGCCAGGTGCCGGTGGCTCACTCCTGTAATCCTAGCTACTCAGGAGGCTGAGATCTGAGGATCACGGTTCAAAGCCAGCCTGGGCAGGAAAGTTCATGAGACTCCTATCTCCAATAAACCGCTAGAAAACCGGAAGTGGTGCTGTGGCTCAAGCGGTAGAGCGCTCGCCTTGAGCTGAAGAGCACAAGGACAGCACCCAAGCCCAGAGTTCAAGCCCCACGACCGACAAAAAAAAAAAAAAAAAGAATTTGGAACATTAGAACAACATAGTCTGGGACAGTATGAGACTATGGAGGTGGTAAACCTCCATGATATTGTTGTAGGAGAGGGTGAATATTATGTAGAATGAGGATAATCTTCTATGAAGCAGACAAACCTGACTAAAAGATGGACTTGTTCACCAGGTACCAGATTCTTCTAGTATTAGATTATGTGAATGGGGCTGGGGGTTAAGCCCAGCTGAAGGGCGCCCACCTGGCACGCACAAGGCCCTGGGTTCAGTCCTCAGCCCTGGGGGGGGGAAAAAAAAGCTACAATAGATTATGTGGATGTCCTTTGAGAAGATGAGATTTTTTTCCCTTTTTTTTTTTTTTTTGTCATTCATGGGGCCTGAACTGAGGGCCTGGGTGCTGTCCCTGAGCTCCTTTTGCTCAAGGCTAGCGCTCTATGTGCTGGGAAGGTGGCTCAGTGGTAGAGTGCTCGCCTTGCATGCATGAGGCCCTGGGTTCGATTCCTCAGCACCACATAAGCAGAAAAAGCCAGAAGTGGGTGCTGTGGCTCAAGTGGTAGAGCGCTAGCCTTGAGCTGAAGAGCTGAGGGACAGCGCCCAGGCCCAGAGTTCAGGCCCCACGACCGACCAAAAAAAAAAAAAAAAAAAGGGCTAGCGCTTTACCACTTTGAGCCACAGTGCTACTTCTGGTTTTCTGGTGGTTAATTGGAAATAAGAGTCTCACAGACTTTCCTGCCCAGGCTGGCTTTGAACCTCAATCCTCAGATCTCAACCTCTGAGTATCAGCTAGGATTATAGACATGAGCCACCAACACCTGGCTTAATTTTTTTTTTTGGGGGGGGGGGCAGTCCTAGGGCTTGAACTCAAACCTGGGCACTATCCCTGAGCTTTTCTCAAGGCTAGTATTCTACCACTTGAGCCACAGCACCATTTCTGGCTTTTTCTCTTGTAGGTAGAAAAGTACCCATTTTGGTTTTCCAAAAATTAGTGAGGCAGCTGGGTTACAATCGCCTGGCCTCCATTGGAGAAAGGGTTAGGAATCTCATGAAATCCTTTTTTTTTTTTTTTTTTTTTAACCAATAGTTAGTTGAGCTGGTACCAGAAACTCACACCTATAATCCTACCTACTCAGGAGGCTGAGATCTGAGGACTGTGGTTCAAAGGCAGCCCAGGGAAGGAAAATCCATGAAAATCTTCTCTCTAGTTAACAACTAAAGGCTGGAAGTGGAACTGTGACACAAGAGGTAGAGCACCAGCTTTGAGCACAAAAGCTCAGGGGTAACCTCTAGGCCCTGAATTTGAGCCTCAGCACTGGCACTACACAAAAGCCAGGCACCTGTAATTCTGTCTACTCAGGAATTGAGATCTGAGCCTTGTGGTTCAAAACCAGCCTGGCTAGAAAGTCTGTGAGACTCTTTATCTCCAGTGAACCATGAGATCCAAAAGTAGAGTTGTGCCTCAAGTAGTAGAGTGGCAGCCCTGAGTGAAAAAACGAAAGGGCAGCACCCAGGCCCTAAATTCAAGCGCTAACACAGGCACAAAAAATAAATAATAAATAATAAAAATACACTGATTCCCTTTTGATTCAAAACAAGCTTGGACAGGGACTAAGGATGAAGCTCAGTGGTAGAGTGTGCGCTTCGCATGTGCACAGCCCTAGCTTAAATTCTCAGCACTAATTAAATACAAGGCATAGGGGCTGGGAAGGTGGCTCAGTGGTAGAGCGCTTGCCTTGCATGCTTGAGGCCCTGGGTTCGATTCCTCAGCACCACATAAGCAAAAAGCAAAAAAGCGGGAAGTGGTGCTGTGGCTCAAGTGGTAGAGTGCTAGCCTTGAGCTGAAGAGCTGAGGGACAGCGCCCAGGCCTAGAGTTCAGGCCTCACGACTGGAACCAAAAAAAATAAAAAATAATAATAATAATAAATAAATACAAGGCATAGAAGAACATAGAAATGTTCAAATGTTCAGGAGAGCAGGATGGCTCACATCTGTAATTCTAGCTACTCAGGAATCTAAAACCTTAGGATCGCAGTTCAAAGCCAGCTAGTCAGGCAAGTTGGTGAGACATCTCCAATTAATCACCAGAAAACTGGAAGTGGCACTGTGGCTCAAAGTGGTAAGAGTGCTAGCCTTGAGCAAAAAGAGCTCAGGGACACCGCCCAGGCCTTGAGTTCAAGTCCTACAACCACCACTACCAAGAAAAAGAAATAGCCAGGTGCTGGTAGCTCACGCCTGTAATCCTAGCTACTCAGGAGGCTGAGATCTGAGGATCATGGTTTGAAGCCAACCGGGACAGGAAAGTCAGTGAGACTCTTATCTCTAATAAACCACGCAAAAAACCAGAAGTGGCGCTGTGGCTCTAGGGGTAGAGTGCTCACCTTAAACTGAAGAGCTGAGGGACAGTGCCCAGGGCCAGAGTTCAAGCCCCACGACCGACTAAAACGAAACAAAAAAAGGGAGAGTCACTGTGGCTCAAGTGGTAGAGTACTAGCCTAAAGCTGAAAAGCTCAGGGACAACACCCAGGCCCAGGCCCAGAGTTCAAGCCCCATGACCAACCAAAAAAAAAAAAAAGAAAGAAAGAAAGAAAGAGGGCTGGCAAGGCAGCTCAGTGGTAGATTGCTTGCCTTGCATACATGAGGCCCTGGGTTCAAGTCCTCAGCACCATATAAGCAGAAAAAGCCAGAAGTGGCACTGTGGCTCAAGTGGTAGAGTGCTAGCCTTGAGCTGAAGAGCTGAGGGACAGCGCCCAGGCCTGGAGTTCAGGCCCCATGACTGGCAAAAAACAAAAAGAGAAAGAAAGAAAGAGAAAGAAAAAAAGGAAGGAAGAAAGAGTCAGGAGAAAGTAGGGTATGTGTAGATGTAAAACTTTAACCTCTTGAGTCAGACATTGGCAGCTCACACTGTAATCCTAGCTACTGTGGAGGCTGAGATAGAAAATTCATAGTCCAAAGCCGGGCTAGGCAGGAAAGTCTGTGAGACTCTTTATCTCCAGTAACCACCAAAAAGCCATATATGAGGCTATAACTGAAACGGGTAGAGCACTAACCTTGAGCAAAAAAAGCCCAGGGTTAGCACCTAGGTCCTGAGTTCAAGCTTCTGTACTGGCACAAAAAAAAAAAAAAAAAAACAGAATTTTAACCTCTTGAGATGGAACTCTGTGAGGAAATATTTGCACTGTGAATCTCAGTCCTACCAACAGAACCAAGAGTAGGAACTGGAGCCTGATGTGCTGCCGCTTGTAAGTCCCTAAGTCCCAGCTATTCTGGAAGCTAAGACAGGAAGATAGCTAACAGGACTCAAGAAAGCCCAAAGAAAAAGTAACAAGATGATCTAGGAGCTCTGTGATTGTACCAGAGCTGGCTAGGGAGGCAGAGCACTGCGGGCAGTTGATTGTAATTAATCATGTAAGTGAGGGCAGGCTGGGTCCATGGGGACAGCCACACTGGCACACAGGCCCCAGTCACACATGGCCCAGTTGGCAACATAGTTCACTTTTGGGAAGAAAAAAAAAAAAAAAAAAAAGCAATAGAGCATTTCTCAGAATAGAGTAGCTAGTCATTCAGTATAGCCAGCATGATGCTGAAGGCTTGGGATGTCTACTTGGATGGGAGCTACCAGGAGGGGGCAGCACCTGCTTCCAGCATGAGCAATGAGAGGGCCTGTAGTGCTATCCCAGGGGGGTTGTGGAGTATTAGCAGGCACAGCACAATTTTGAAAAGCTTTGAAACAAGATGATGGCTACCTTTGGCAGGTGCTGATGTATGGACAGCCTTATCGCGTCACCTTAGAGCTTGAGCTGCCAGAGTCCCCTGTGAATCAAGATTTGGGCATGTTCCTGGTCACTGTTTCATGCTACACCCGAGGTGGCCGCATCATCTCCACGTCTTCACGCTCGGTAAGTATGTGTGGACACTGTGGGAAACTGTGGAGAATGACTGCAGAAGTCAGAGATCCCAGAAGAAATCCCTGGTTCTGATGTCAGGGGCCAGTCCAGATAAGGGAAGAGGAATCCATTTACCAAACCACATTTTCCCCACTCTCTGATGAGCATGTCCATCTGAGAATAGAGGATGAAGTAACAGGTTCAGCTGGGCATGATGGTGAAGGCCTAAAATCCCAACACTTGGGACAAGGATCATGAGTTTGAGGTTCATGAGTTTGAGGCCAGCCTCAAACTCATTGATTGATATTGATATTGATTGATTGATTGATATTCACAAGACCTCTCAGACACAAACAGGTTTTATTTTTTAATTTAATTTTATTTTTTGGGTCCCGTTGTGGGGCCAGAACTCTGGACCTGGGCACTGTCCCTCAGCTCTTCAGCTCAAGGCTAGCGTTCTACCACTTGAGCCACAGTGCCACTCCGGCTTTTTTTCTTTTTGCTTATGTGGTACTGGGGAATCGAACCCAGGGCCTCATGCATGCAAGGCAAGCGCTCTACCACTGAGCCACCTTCCCAGCCCCACAAACAGGTTTTAATAGTCACTGCCTCATAGTAAGACTGAGAAAATGTAAAGTTCTTATTAGATATAGTGTGTGTTCAATCAGTATTGGACCTCATCGTTAATAAGCTGTTACCAGAACCACATCATGAGAGTGTGCATGGGGCGGGAGCTTCAGGTGGTGCACTGTGCACTGGCACTTATTCCATCCAGGATGACAGAAGTACAGGGGAATGGTAGATCAGAGACAGTGTTATGCTAAACACAGAAAAGTGTCAGAGAAGGAGCCTTTACTCTTTGAGAATAAACAGGTGTTTTCACGCCTGTGATTATTGCTACTCAGAATGTGAAGCCAGCCCTGGTAGGAAAATCAAAGAGAGTCTCTTATTTATTTATTTTCCAATCCTGGGACTTGAACTCAGGACCTGGGCACTGTCCCTGAGCTTCTTTTGCTCAAGGCTAGCACTCTACCACGTGAACCACCAACCCACTTCCAGCTTTTTCTATTTATGTGGTATTGAGGAATTGAACACAGGGCATGCTAGGCAAGCACTCTACCACTAAGCCACATTCCCAACCTCCATGAGCCTTATCTCCAATTAACCCCCAGAAAGTAGGAAGTAGAGGTATGGCTCAAGTGGTAGTATGTCAGCCTTGAGTGAAAAAACTGAGGAACAGCACCCAGATCCTGAGTTCAAGCCCTAATACTGGCACCTGCACACACCCCCACACACACATACACACATATAAAAGAGTGAACAAACTGGACATTGGTGGCTTGTGCCTGTCATCCTAGCTACTCAGGAGGCTGAGATGTGAGAATCATGGTTCAAAGCTAGCCTGGGCAGGAAAATCCATGAGAGTCTCCAATTAACCACCCCAAAATACTGGAAGTATTTAAGCTGTGGCTTAAAGTGGTAGAGCACTAGCCTTGAGCAAAAAGGTTCAGGGACCGTGTGGTCCTAGGCCCTCAATTCAAGCCCCTTGACCAACCAAAAACATAATAAACAAATGTAGCATAGAGACTGAGGGGAAGGGAATGAAGTTGAGGGAGCAAGTGCCTGAGGAAGGGGCCCTTGGGTGGTGCTAAGGGGTAGGGCATTGGAACCTGGGCTATCTGTCCCCAACCTCTTCCTCCTGGCCCTGGTAGGTGATGCTGCATTATCGCTCTGACCTGCTCAAGATGCTTGACACGCTGGTCTTCTCCAGCCTCCTGCTGTTTGGCTTTGCAGAGCAAAAGCAGCTACTAGAAGTGGAGTTGTATGCAGACTATAGAGAGAACTCGGTAAGCAAGGTGAAGGGTGAGGAGAAGGAGACAACATCCCTGTTGGCTCTGTTGGTGGGGGGAAGGCCATGGAGACTGGTAGTGGGCCTCTGATGAGGCTGATAGATTGGCCCAGCACTGCCTTTACTTCCTCAATCCTACAGTATGTGCCTACCACTGGAGCAATTATCGAGATCCACAGCAAGCGCATCCAGATGTATGGAGCCTACCTCCGCATCCATGCCCACTTCACTGGGCTCAGGTAAGCCCTGAAGCGAGCCATGAGGTTCCATGACATGGAACTCAGCAGCTCTCCTGGGAGCTGTCCTTAAATGAAGAGGATCTTGGGCAGAGGTAACAAGCATGGCCAGTTCTCTACATGGCTGCAATCAGCATATTGACTTCCTAAGGAACCTTTTTTTTTGAGGGGGTGGGACCGGTGGTGGGTGCCATTACTAGGGCTTGAACTCAGGGTCTCAAGTCTGGCACTCTTCCACTTGAACGTGCCTCTACTTGCAGATTTTTTTGGGATTTTTTGTTTTGTTGGTTGTGAGGCCTGAACTCTGGGCCTGGGTGCTGTCCCTCAGCTCTTTACCTCAAGGTTAGTGCTCTACCACTTGAGCCACAGTGCCACTTCCGGCTTTTTCTACTTCTATGATGCTGAGAAATCGAACCCAGGACCTCATGCATGCAAAGCAAGCACTCTACCACTGAACCACCTTCCCAGCCCCAACTTGCAGCTTTTTGATAGAGATAAGTTTCAAGGATTTATCTGCTTAGGCTGGCCCCTAAACCTTGATCCTCAGATCTCAGCCTCCTGAGTAGCTAGGGTTTATAGTCCTGAGCCACCAGTGCCTGGCAGCTGAGGAACTTTTAAAAACACCATGTAAGGTGGTGCATACCTATAATCTTAGCATGCCGGAGACCAAGGCAGCAGAATCAGATTTCAGGCCAGCCTGGGCAGGTAGTGAGCTTGAGGCCGTAGAAAAAATACCTTGTCTCAAAGAAAAAAAAGGTGAATGTGCTTGAGGGGTGGCTCAGCAGTGAGTGCCTACCCAGCGAGCATGGGGCCCTGGGTAGGAAGAAGGAAAGAAGGGATGGAGGGAAGGAAGGCGGGAAAGAAACCACTTGAACCAGGTGTGGTGCTAGGAGAGCCTGTAAGTCTTAGCTACTTGGGAGGCCAAGTGATCAGGAGATCCAGTTGCTCCAAAAGTTTGAGGCCAGCCAGGGCAACATAACATTAGATTGCAGAGTTGGAGGCATGGCTCAATGGGTAGAGCACTGGTCAGTGAGTGAAAGCATCAAGAACCGAGTTTGAGTCCTGGTCTTAGACTAGAAAGAAAGAAAGAAACAACATTAGAGTCTCCCCACAAAAATACAGCAGAATACTCATATAGTCTATTGTTTTGATCCATGGCCTCAGGAAGAGTTCAGGTGGCTCCAGAGACATTCAGGAATGCTGCTGCTGCCCCAAGTCCTTGACCTTCATTAGAACCTGGGGTAACCAAGTTTGGTATATGAAAGGTGGATGGGGGACATAGAGGCTAAATCCAACTCTTAAGTCAAACTCAGTAGGAATTACATCTGGGAAACACAATGGCTGGTTCTGCTGGTAACTGCTGTTCCCTTCCTCTCCCATTTCTTGCTTTTCAGGTACCTGCTGTACAACTTCCCCATGACCTGCGCCTTCATCGGTGTTGCCAGCAACTTCACCTTCCTCAGCGTCATCGTGCTCTTCAGCTACATGCAATGGGTGTGGGGGGGCATCTGGCCCCGGCACCACTTCCCTTCGCAGGTTAGAAAGGGCAGGAACCCCATTTTCCTTCCCCTCAGGATCTTTCCATGTGAGTGGTCCAGGAACATGTTGGGGCTTAGGGAACAGGGGCCCCTGGTCACTGGAGAAAGGATTCCCAGCCTTGCTGCTCAGTTGTCTGTTCCCCCCCGCCCCCCCAACAGACTAGCATGAGAAAAAGGGAGAGTTCACGCAAGGAAGCCCTCCGCCGGATCTCTACCAATCAGCCAGGTAAAAGGGTTGCCTGGGTGGTGGTGGGGAGGTGGGCTGGCAAGAGAGGCCACCTACCTCTCTCTAGTAAGAGGCGTACAGCCATCACACTGAGTCCACAATTAGGGAAAAGGCTCAAGAAGGTAATGTTGGATCTGCCCGCCCGGCACAGCCACCAACCCTAGGCCTCTTTCTCTTGCTTTGGAGGCTCGGGGACTGAAGGCACTCAGGAAGAATCCACCCAGCAGTCAGATGTGACAGAGGATGGTGAGAGCCCTGATGACCCCTCAGGGACAGGTACTGTTCAGTCCCTCCTCTTGACTCTTCAGCTCTCTCCATCAGCCTCTGGGTCCCCCCCCCCCCCCCGTGGGCTCTCACCTGTGTGTTGCCCTCTTGGTCACAGAGGGTCCACTGTCTGAGGAGGAGAAGCCAGATCAGCAGCCCTTGAGTGGAGAGGAGGAGCTGGAGCCTGAAGCCAGTGATGGTGAGGGCATGAGGGGCGGGGCAGCTGGGGTGGGGGCAGGGCCTCCGGTTAATCTAGTAGCTTATTTGGGACTCTGGATTCTGGCCCAGGTTCAGGCTCCTGGGAAGATGCAGCACTGCTGACCGACGCCAACCTGACTGCTCCTGCCTCCGCCTCCACCTCCGCCTCCACCCCGGCCCTTGCCCCGGAGACACTGGGCACCTCCGAGGCCTCTGTGGATGGCCTCCGGCAGCGCTCCACCTGCTCCAGTTCTTGAGGAAAAGTGGGCAGATTCCTCACATTCCAGCACTTTGCCAGCAAACCCTTTTTCTCCTGTTTTCCCCTTAATAAACTATTTTATGCCAGCTGCTTCACCGACTCAGGACTGGATTTCGGATGATTTGAAAAATCCGATTCCTCTCTGATTCTCCCTTAGGGGAAGTTGTCTTGGCAGGGGGAAGCCTCCAAACCTGGCTGGCAGTGGAGGATATTGTTTTTATGTTTGTTTTGGGTCAACACAGGGTCTTACTATGTAGCTCAGGCTGGCCTCAACCTCGCTATGTAGCCCAGGACGGCCTTGAACACACAGTGCTCCGTTCTGCCTGCCTCTGCCTCATTGAGTGCTGGAATTAGGTGGTTTGCCACCATGCACGGCCTGCGCTGTTTTAAACACATCTGTTTCCAACCAGAAACCTAGGAAGTCCAAGGATCTGGGCCCCTAGAAAGCTTCCCGCTCCATCCATGTGACTTGTCTCCCCCCAGGGGTGGGGGATAGGACAGGGCGGGTCTGGCGAGCCGAATCCACCGTCCTAGCCTTTACACCCCTCCCTTTCTCTGTCCATTGGGAGGCAGAAGACAGGAAATGACTGCCATAAATGTGGTGTGATTTTTTTTTTTTAACCCAAACAGTATTTTATAAGTCAGGCCCCGTGCTGTCCCCAGCTGTTTTCCTGTCTCCTGCCAGCCAGGTGGCCCTCCCTCCTCTCCATGGAACTCCATTCCCCAAGTCTTCACATGATTTCAGCCTTTGGGTTCTCAGCTCCTGGCTGCTTTCCACACCTCACTCCTCTGTCAGAACCCAGGCATCCTGGCTTCCAGCTGAAACTGCATGTGGCTTCCCCCATTCCAGGCCTCATGACTCAGGCCCTGTGAGGGGACCAGCCCTCTTGGCACTCACCAGGGAAGGGGCTAGGTGGTGACATCAGGGTTGAAGGGTATAAAAGCTTTCAGCCAAAACTGAACTGAAATTGAAGATACAACCTGACAGTGTAGCCTGCGCTGCTGGGAACGATTTGGCGGACACCATCGATACTTGGTTGCAGACTTCCAGTGGTGAGGGGGTCTGTGGGTCTGAGGGGAAGCGGGGACGGGCAGGGAGGGGGACTGCTTTGATAATATTTGCATGAGATACAGGTGGAGAATAAGGATTCTGGGTTTTTTTCTTTCTCCTTTCTGTTCTTAAGTTCTCTTTCTGAGTTTTTGCGTGTGTTGCTAAGATTCGTTTGCTAAGATTTCTCAGAATGGCAACCGGAAATTAGTCTTACCTTTTTCTCCCCTGATCACCCCACCCTGAGCTGAGTAAATCATTTCTTCCTCATTTTTTACCAGCCCTGTGTTGGCAATGTGGCTTAGTGGAAGAGTGACTGCCTAGTATGCATGAAGCCCTAGGTTTGATTCCTCAGTACCATGTAAACAAAAAGCCAGAGTGGTGCTGTGGCCCAAGTGGTAGAGTGCTATCCTTGAGCAAAAGAAGCTCAGGGGCCGGGCGCTGGTGGCTCACGCCTGTAATCCTAGCTACTCAGGAGGCTGAGATCTGAGGATCGCGGTTCAAAGCCAGCTCGGGCAGGAGAGACCGTGAGACTCCTATCTCCAATAAAACCACCAGAAAACCGGAAGTGGCGCTGTAGCTCAAGTGGTAGAGCTCTGGCCTTGAGCTGAAGAGCTAAGGGACAACGCCCAGGCCCAGAGTTCAAGCCCCACGGACCGACAAAAAAAAAAAAAAAAAAAAGAAGCTCGGCTGGGAAGGTGGCTCAGTGGTAGAGCGCTTGCCTTGCATGCATGAGGCCTTCAGTTCGATTCCTCAGCACCACATAAGCAGAAAAAAAGCCGGAAGTGGGGATGAGGCTCAAGTTGGTAGAGTGCTAGTTTACAGCTAAAGAGCTAAGGGACAGTGCCCAGGCTCAGAGTTCAGGCCCTACAACTGACCAAAAAAAAAAAAAAAAAAACCACAAGAAGCTCGGGGACAATGCCCAGGCCCTGGGTTCAAGTCTCAGGACTAGCAAAAACAAAAACAAAAAAAAAAAAAAAACATTAGCTTTTTGTAGCACCTTTGCACATTTCTGGCCATGCATCTCAGGTGTCAGGCTGGATTTCATTTGTATGTGTGTGTGTGCCAATACTAGGGCTTGAACTAGGAATGTGACTTAGTAGTAGAGTACTTGCCTAGCATGCTTGAAGAAGAAGAAAAATACCCCAAAACCAACAACAACTCAATCCTCAGGCTGGGCTCCAGTGGCTCATGCTTGTAATCCTAGCTACTCAGGAGGCTGAAATCTCAGGATTTCAATTTGACGCCAGCCCAGGTAGGAAAGTCCGTAAGACTTTTTGTTGTTCGTGATGGTGGTTGTGGGGCTTGAAATCAGGGCCTGGGCGCTGTCCTTGAGCCTCTTTTGTTCAAGGATAGAATTCTACCACTTGAGCCATAGTACCATGTCTGGTTTTTGAGTGGTTAATTGGGGATAAGAGTCACACATAGACTTTTCTGCCCAGGCTGGCTTTGAACCATGATCCTCAGATCTCAGCCTCCTGAGTAGCTAGGATTACAGGTGTGAGCCTCCAGTGCTCAGTCCTTAAGATTCTTAATCTCCTATTACTCACCAGAAAACTGGAAGTGGTGCTGTGGCTCAAAGTGGTAGAGGACTGGGCTGGGAAGGTGGCTCAGTGGTAGAGCGCTTGCCTTGCATGCTCGAGGCCCTGGGTTCGATTCCTCAGCACCACATAAGCAAAAAAGAAAAAAGCCGGAAGTGGCGCTCTGGCTCAAGTGGTAGAGCGCTAGCCTTAAGCTGAAGAGCTGAGGGACAGCGCCCAGGCCCAGAGTTCAGTCCCCACGACTGGACCAAAAAAAAAAAAAAGTGGTAGAGGACTAGCCTTGAGTGAAAAAGCTCAGGGACAACACCCAGGCACTGATCAACAAAAACAAAAAACAACTCAATCCTCAGATTTCAGCCTCCAGAGTGCTAGGATTAAAGGTGTTATCCCCCAGTTTTGTTTATGTAAAGTGTTTCATTCTCACCTCTTTCCTCTTTCAATCTTTTTTTTTTTTTGGGTCCGGTTCTGGGGCCTGAACTCTGCTCTGGGCTTGGGCACTGTCCCTCAGCTCTTCAGCTTAAGACTAGCGCTCTACCACTTGAGCCACAGCGCCACTTCCAGCTTTTTTTTTTCTGCTTATGTGGTGCTGAGGAATCGAACCCAGGGCCTCATGCATGCAAGGCAAGGGCTCTACCACTGAGCCACCTTCCCAGCCCTGTCCTTTTTCCATCTCGATCCTCAATTGTTTCCCTGTCCTTAGAGGGTCTGCCTAGGAAGGCAAGGGGCCCTAGAAAGCAGGACTGACATCTTTTGCCTCTTCACCCCTTCCTTTCCAGACTCCATGCTCCACTCTCCTTGCCTTCTGTGGTTCCTGGCCATGGCCTTCTCCTTGGTTCCCAGAGCTCAGCCTTTGACCCCTCAAGACTTGGAGGAGGATGACGAAGATGAGACAGTGAGCACGCCTCTGCTGGCTCTCCGCTGTGACTATGACCGATGCCGCCACCTGCAGGTGCCCTGCCATGAGCTGCAGAGGGCTGGGCCCGTGGCCTGCTTGTGCCCAGGCCTCTCCAGCCCCGCCCAGAGACCTGACCCACCACGCTTGGGAGAAGTTCGCATTGTGGCCGAGGAGGGCCGCGCTGAGGTCCACTGGTGCGCACCGTACTCCCCAGTCCACTACTACTGGCTGCTGCTTTGGGAAGGCACTGGAGAGCCACAGAAGGGGGCCCCTCTCAATGCTACAGTCCGAAGAGCAGAACTGAAGGGACTGAAGCCTGGGGGCACTTATGTCATTTGTGTGGTGGCTGTTAACGAAGCTGGGGAGAGCGAGGTCCCTGGGGCAGGTGAAGATGGCCAGGAGAGGGTGACCTTCCCTTCCTTTGGGCCCTGTGGCCAGATCATTGTGCCACCCAGACCCGCTACCCTGGTCCATGCCGCTGTGGGGGTAGGCACAGCTCTGGCCCTCTTGAGCTGTGCTGTCCTGTTCTGGCACTTCCGTCTACGTGAGCGTTGGGGCTGCCCCCGCCACCGCCCAGCTGCGGGGACTGTCTGATTGGACCCTGGGTCACCCCCATTTGGCAGGAGTGCAGGGACTTGGGGACACATGGCACTAATCTGACAACCAAGCAGAGCCAGGTCCACATAATGGGGCCACCACTGAGATCTCAGGGTTGAGAACTTTTTAAGGTCCAGGGCTGAGGACTAGGAAGAAATAGCAATTTTCCTCCAAACTGTGAGATCATGAATGATTTAGGCTTTGTGAGTTTGGAAAGATAACATCAAGAACATTATGTAGTTATGTATATAGACATTTAAAATATACTGATGAAAATGTAAAAACTGAGCAGGGAGGATGTGGCTCACATCTGTCATTCTAGCAAATCAGGAGGCTGAGATCTGAGGATCGCAGTTTGAAGCCAGTCCAGGCAGGAAAGTCTAGGAGACTCTTATCTCCAATTAACCACTAAAAAGTCAGAAGTGGAGCTATAGCTCAAGTGGTAGAGTGCTAGTCTTGAGTGAAAAAGCTCAAGGACAGCCGGGCGCTGGTGGCTCACACCTGTAATCCTAGCTACTCAGGAGGCTGAGATCTGAGGATCACGGTTCAAAGCCAGCTCGGGCAGGAGAGACTGTGAGACTCCTATCTCCAATAAAACCACCAGAAAACTGGAAGTGGCGCTGTAGCTCAAGTGGTAGAGCACTGGCCTTGAGCTGTAAGAGCTGAGTGACAGCGCCCAGGCCCAGAGTTCAAGCCCCACGACCGACAAAAAAAAAAAAAAAAAAGCTCAAGGACAGCATTAAGACCCAGAGTTCAAGCCCCATTACAAGCACAAGAAGAAAAAAAAAAGCAAACAAAAAAAAATGGTGTTAGCCCATGCTTCCAAATCAAGTACTCTTAAAAGTTTTATTACTGTGGGTGGCTTCATTGGGAGTTAGTGTATGTGTGTGTGTATGTGTGTATGTGTGCTCACACACATGTACTTGTGCTTAGATGTGCATGCTAATCCTGGGTTTAAATTCAGGGCCTGAGCACTATCCCTGAGCTGCTTTTGCTCAAGGCTTGTGCTCTACTACTTGAGCCACAGTCCCACTTCCAGATTTTTTTGGTAATTTAGTGGAGATAGAGTCTCACAGATTTCCCTGCCCAGGCTGACTTTGAACTATTATCCTCAAATCTCAGCCTCCTGAGTAATTTAGGATTACATGCCTTCCTAAGTAGTGAAGATTCCAGGAGTGAATTTTGAAAATAAACTTGATCACAGTGGGAGTTTGGGGTTGGAGCCACATCTTTCTGTGACCTTTTGTTTAGTAATGGTGGACAAACCCATCCAGGGCACAATCCACTTATGTCTGGTGAGGGAGGAGACAAGATTGATATGGGATGGAGAAGACAGGAAAGGACCATGCTGACACAAGTTAGTGGGTTTGTGTATGTGTGTATGCACGAGTCCTAGAGATGGAACTCAGGGTTCCAACTCAGGGTTCTCACCTCTCCAACTGAGAGGTGTCTCTGAGCGTTTTTGCCAAAGGCTAGTGCTGTACCACTTGAGCCACAGCTCCACTTCTATTTTTTGCTGGTTAGTTGGCGATCAGCGCCTAATAGACTTTCCTGCCCTGGCTGGCTTTGAACCATGATCCTCAGATCTCGACCTCCTGAGCTCCTGAGTAGCTAGGATGATACAAGTGAGGCACTAGCACTTGTCTTAGTGTTCCTTTTAGTTAAAACAAAACTAACAGCAATACCTAGGAATCCCTGTCCCCATTTCTGTTGACTATATATCCACTGTGATAACATTAAAGGAAATTTAAAAGGAGGCCTTCTCAGATCCCTTTCGATTGCTTGTTTACACACCTGTTTTCTTGATTTTCTGGTCCTGGTGCTTGAACTCAGGGCCTGGGCTGCTGTCTCTGAGCCTTTTTGGGCTCAAGGCTAGCAATCTACCACTTGAGCCATGGTTCTGCTTCTAGCTTTTTCTGAGTAGTTCACTGGAGATAAGAGTCTCATACTTTCCTGCCCAGGCCGACTTTAAACCAGGATCCTTAGATCTTAGCATCCTGAGTAGCTTGGATTATAGGCATGAGTCACCAGCACCTGGCATATATATGTATATATATGTGTGTGTGTGTATATATATATATATATATATATATATACACATACATACATATATATATATATACACACTTTTTTTTTTGAATGAAGATCTTTATATGTAGCATGAGCAGGATTGGAGTTTTATTTATTTATTTTTGCCAATCCTGGGGCTGGAACTCAGGGCCCTGACCTTTTTTTGCTCAAGGCTAGCACTCTACCACTTGAGCCACAGAGACACGTCTGGCTTTTTCTGTATATGTAGTGCTAAGGAATTAAATCCAGGTCTTCATGAATGTCAGGCAGGCACTCTACCACTAAGCCACATTCCCAGCCCAAATTTTAGATTTTGCTCTTTCAGTTTCTGGAGTGCTGGGATTATAAGCATGCACTGCCACACATACCAAACCCAGTGATAGTACATATACTTTCAAATCCTTTTCCTTTCTTCTTTTCTTTTCTTGTCTTTTTTTTTTTTTTTTTTTTTGGTCGGTCGTGGGGCTGGAACTCTGGGCCTGGGCGCTGTCCCTGCACTCTTCAGCTCAAGGCTAGCGCTTCTTTGTAAACGAACGGCGTGGTAGCTGGTGGCATTCTCCCGGAACCTGTCTTTTGGGAGGCAGAGGCAGAGAATCTAGGTCAACCTGGGCTACAAAGCAAGACCCTGTCTTTCAACGAAACAAAATAAAACAGAAGGCCTGGGGTGCCGGAGGAAAGCAGCATTTTTAGTTACATCCGAGATAGCTGAGATGCCAAGGTTTCAAAGCCCGGAAGGTGATAAGACTGTCAGACACAGTGTTGCAAAAATCCCTTTGGCAATGGGGCAAAGAACAGCTCAGTTCCCAGGCGAGGACGAAAGGGCCTGAGAGCGGCTATGACTCCTGATAACCACTGCTAAACAATTCTCCAGCGAGCTGCGGCCATGCTCCTCCAGATTTCCCTGCCCAGGCTGGCTCTGAACCGCGATCCTCAGAGCTCGGCCTCCTGAGGACTTAAGATCACAGGTGTGAGCCACCTGCGCCCGCTTTCCAGATTGACCTCTCAGGAGGGCTTCCTTCCCCGCCGCGTGCTTAAAAGCACGGTATCCGCGGCTCGCGGTTGGCTGAGCCCGACCCGCATCCCCGCCCCCTTTCGCTCCGCCCCGCCCCCGCCGGCGTGCGCAAGGTCCCGGCGACCGATAGGAGGGGAAGACTTTTGGCTCTCCGCGGCCCCCGTCCACGCCCGCTCCCACGTGACCCAAACAGACTCGGGTACTTCCGCTTCCCTTCGGCTTTCTTCTCGTCGGTGTCCCCGGCGGGTCCCGAGCCGGGTGAGTTGAGCGAGCGCCGGTCCGCGGGGGTGGCGTCGAGGGCGGCTTTGCCGCACGCTGACCCTCGCCGCCTTCCTTCTCACCCTGCCAGGTCCCCGCGGAAGCGGTGGCTGGCGTCGTCATGGCGGAGCTGACGGCTCTGGAGAGTCTCATCGAGATGGGTTTTCCCAGCGGACGCGCGTAAGAGCGCCCCGAGCCCCCCATCTCCCCGGTCCCCCGGCCCCGGGGTGGAGGGCCGCGGATCCGTCCTGGCCTTTGCCCCAGTCGGCCCGTCACGATGGCCGGCGGGCGCGTGTTGACGGTGTTTCTGCCCCCAGGGAGAAGGCTCTGGCCCTCACGGGGAACCAGGGCATCGAGGCCGCGATGGACTGGTGAGCGGCCGGGCCGGCGGGGGGCGGGGAGGCGCCGGCGGAGGGGCGGCGGAGGGGCGGCCTCACGGCCAATTTCCCCTGCCGACTTGCCCTGCCAGGCTGATGGAACACGAAGACGACCCCGACGTGGACGAACCTCTAGAGATGCCTCTCGGACATATCCTGGGACGGGAGCCCACCTCCTCAGAGCAAGTTGGCCCTGAAGGTCCTGACGGGGAGACAGCCGATTTACTGGCGAGGGCAGAAGAGAATCCCACGGGGTAGTCACGCTTGTTGCTTGTTTGTAGGACCTGGGTCTGCTGCTGGCGAAAGCAAACCAACTTTGACCGAAGAAGAAAGACAAGAACAGACTAAGAGGTCCAGTAAATACCAATCTTACTTTCCCCGGGGATCGTGTTTCACTCCTCTCAAATGTAAACACCCTTTGTCGGATACCTTAACCTTAACACATTTCCTGTGTGGTTTTTGTTTGTTTTTGGTCCGTCATGGTGTTGGAACTCTGGACGCTGTCCCCTGAGCTCTTCAGCTCCAGGCGAGTGCTCTACCACTTTGAGCCACGGTGCCACTTCCGGTTTTCTGGTGATTAATTGGAGATAAAAGTCTCTTGGATTTGATTTACCTGCCCAGGCTGGCTTTGAACCGCAATCCTCAGATCTCAGCCTCCTGTGTGTAACTAGGATTACAGGCATGAGCCTTCCGTGTCCGGCATCTTTTCTTTCCTTTTCTTTTTAAAGTCCTGGATCTCCTGTATGCTGAGCATGTGCTCTACTAATGAGCTAGCTCTCTTCTCCGTGTGTGTGTATGTGTGTGTGTGTGTGTGTGCGCGCCCTTGAAATCTGGGGTCAGTGCCCTGCCTTTTTCCCTCTACCACACCCCCACTTAAGGTTTTTTTGGTGATAAATTGGAGGTAAGAGTCTCAAGGTTGGGAATGTGGCTTGGTTGAATGCTTGCCGAGAATGCACGAAGCTTAGAGTTCGATTCCTCAGTATCACATAAAAAGAAAAAGCTGGAAGTGGAGCTGTGCTCAAGTGGTAGAATGCTAGCCTTGAGGAAAAGAAGGCGCCTGATTTCAAGACCCAGGCCTGGCAAAAAAAAAAAGTTTCAGGGACTTCTCTGCCCCCAGCTGGTGATGCTCAGAGCCCAGCCTCAAGCCACCCACACCTGGCACCTCTCTTATTTTTAATTGTCTTTTAAGTTTTTTTTCATCTATTTTGGGACATGTTTCCTGCTGTTTCTCAGAGTTCCTTTTTATACACTCAGCTATTTTTCTTGAACTCTTTCCTTTCTCCAACACAGAATGTTGGAGTTGGTGGCCCAGAAGCAGCGGGAACGTGAAGAAAGAGAGGAGCGGGAGGCATTAGAACGAGAAAAGCAGCGCCGGAGACAAGGCCAAGAGCTGTCGGCTGCCCGACAGAAACTACAAGAAGATGAAATGCGCAGAGCTGCTGAGGAGCGGAGGAGGGAAAAGGCTGAAGAGTTAGCAGCCAGGTCTGGGTGATGGGCAATAGTTGAGAATGAAATCAAGGTTTTTGCTTGACCATGTCCAACCTGCTTTCTTTCTGTCTGCATTCTAGGCAAAGGGTTCGAGAAAAGATTGAAAGGGATAAAGCAGAAAGAGCCAAGAAGGTGGGTGATTGACAAGACCATAGAAACGACTAAGTCTTTTTGTTTGTTTGTTTTTGTCATGGGGCTTGAACTCCAGGCCTGAGCGCTGTCCCTGAGCTCTTCAGCTCAAGGCTAGTGCTCTATCACTTGAGCCACAGTGCTACTTTCAGTTTTCTGTTGGTTTATTGGAGATTAGAGTCTCATGGACTTTCCTACCCCAGCTGGTTTTGAACCTCGATCCTTAGATCTCAGCCTCCTGAGTAGCTAGGATTACAGGTGTGAGCCACCGGCACAGGCATTAACTTTCTTTCCTAGCGTCAGGTAAAAAGCTGGTTACAAGATTGCTTTCTCCTGGTCTGTTTCCTGACAGTACAATGAGTATCTGACTGACGGTTTTACTTTGTCCTACAGTATGGCAGTAGTGTGGGTTCTGGGCCAACCCCACCAGTGACAGAGCCAGGTCCTGTCCCCTCCTCTCCCAGCCAGGAGCCACCCACCAAGCGGGAGTATGACCAGTGTCGCATACAGGTACTACTTCTTTTTTTTTTTTTGCTGGGCTTGAACTCGGTCTGGGGGCTGTCCCTCAGCCTCTTTGTGCTCAAGGTTAGCACTCTACCACTTGAGCCACAATACCACTTTGGGCTTTTTCTGGACAGTTTATTGGAGATAAGAGTCTCATGGACTTTTGTGCCCAGGCTAGCTTAGAATAGCAATCCTCAGATGTCAGCCTCCTGAGTCTAGGATTACAGGTGTGAGCCACTGGTGCCCACCTTGATACAACCTCTTTTTTCTTTTCTTTGGTTTTCTTTTCTTTTCTTTTTTCTTTTGGTCTGGTCATGGGGCCTGAACTCTGGGCCTGGGCGCTGTCCCTCAGCTCTTCAGCTCAAGGCTAGCGCTCTACCATTTGAGCCACAGCGCCACTTCTGGCTTTTATCCTTTTTGCTCCTCTTTTGCTCCTGGAACCTCTTTGTTGGTGTACAAGGCACCCAACTTTATTAAAAATTAAAATTTTTTTTTAGCCAATCCTGGGGCTTGAACTCAGGGCCTGGGCACTGTCCCTGAACATCTCTGTGCTCAAAGCTAGCATCTACCACTTGAGCCACTGTGCCACTTTCGGCTTTTTCTGTGTATGTGGTACTGAGGAATTGAACCCAGGGCTTCATGCATGCGAGGCAAGCAATCTACCACTAAGCCATATTCCCAGCCCCCAACTTTCCCCCCCTTTTTTTCAGCTATGTTCTGTTTGCCAAATCTCTTCCTTCTTTGTAAATGACTTTTGAAATCCTACCTCTTGTACTCTTAGGAAAGATATCCAATTTCACCTGCTCTAATCATTTTTGAAGTCTGCACCTCCTAATTACCCTTTTGCTTGTTCATGATGTTTTCCTTTCATTACTCTACTATTTTTGTGATGTGGCATTTATTCTGACATTTTTTGTATAATCTTGCTCTGTCTGTCCTAGACTGAGGAAGCTGGGGCCCTTGCTTTAACCCTTAGTAAAGCCGACAGGATAAGTGTGTCCTCATTAAGTGCTTTAAGTAGTAGTTGTACTTGAGTTGTACAACTCGTTCAGTTCCTCTAAGAGAAAGGAGGGGCCTACTTTAGCTCTTCTTCACCTTTCTTGGGCATCTTACTTAAGTTTTGGTGCTCGGAATACTGGAGATCTCCTTTGCCTTCTAGGTGAGGCTGCCAGATGGGACCTCACTGACCCAGACATTCAGAGCCCGGGAACAGCTGGCAGCTGTAAGGCTCTATGTGGAGCTCCACCGCGGGGAGGAACCTGGAGGTGGCCAGGACCCTGTGCAGTTGCTCAGTGGCTTCCCCAGACGGGCCTTCTCAGAGGCTGACATGGAGCGACCTCTGCAGGAGCTGGGTATGACATAAGGGACTGGGAAGCAGGATTGGTGGATTTGGGCATGCTTGGGAAAAGGAGGGATGCAAAGAAAAGGTATCTTGTGAGAAAATATGTGGCCAGGAACTTGGGGAGTAAAAGCAGATATTATTGTTTATACCTGCTTCTCTTCCATCTTCAGGACTCGTGCCTTCTGCTGTCCTCATTGTGGCCAAGAAATGTCCCAGTTGAGGGGCTTTTATCTCACCATCCCTCTCTGACCTCTTCATCTTTGATACAGCACTGACATCTCCTTCCTAATAAATAGATCCTTGGAGTTCTGTATATGCCTGGCTTCTTCCTGACTAATGGGAGGGACAATAGTGAATAGAGGAAGACACTAAAATAAGGCATTTGGACTAGGCAGTATTGGCTCATGCCTTGAATCCTAGCTACTAAAGAGGCTAAGATCTGGAGACCATTCAAAGCCAGTCTAAAACTAAAACCCTGTGAGACTCCATTTTCAATTAACCAGCAAAAAACTGGGTTGGAGGTGTGGCTTATTGGTAGTGCACCAGCTTGAGCAACCCCAGCTTTCAGGCTATGAGTTTTAAATTCCAGGACAGGCAAGGGGAAATTAAAAGGGTGTTTTGAATAGAGCCTCTTCCTCTTCTTAAGTTTCCAACAAAGAGACTTGTTTCTTCATCTGTTTGCTGCTTCAGAAGTGAACAGGTTGGGGCTGGGAAAGTGGCTCAGTGGTAGAGCGTTTGCCTTGCATGCCTGAGGCCCTGGATTCGATTCCTCACCACATAAGAAAAAAGGAAAAAGCCGGAAGTGGCACTGTGGCTCAAGTGGTAGAGCGCTAGCCATGAGCTGAAGAGCTGAGGGACAGTGCCCAGGCCCAGAGTTCAGGCCCCATGACCGGACCCAAAAAAAAAAAAAGTGAACAGGTTGCAGGAGCTGGAGGCTCATGCCTATAATCCTAGCTACTCAGGAGGCTGAGATCTGGGGATCACAATTTGAAGCCAATCCAGGCAAGAAACTCTTGAGGATTGACCCCAATTAACCAGTAAAAAGTTGGGATGGGAGAAAAAACTGAGAAAATGTGAGGGAAGGGTTGACATTGTCCAAAAAGAAATGTACTCTTTATCTGACTTATGTAAGTCCTCTGTATATCACCTTTATAATAATAATAATAGCAATAAATTTGGAAGTGAGCCAGGTGCTAGTTGCTTACATCTGTAATCCTAGCTACTCAGGAGGTTCAGATTTGAGGATTGTTCTTTGAAGGCAGACCAGGCACGAAAGCTCATAAGACATTTATCTCCAATTAACTATCAAGCCCCAAGTGGAGCTGTGGCTTAATAGTAGAGTGTCAAAGGGCCCTGGTCCTGAGTTCAAGCCCTTGGCAGGCGTTAAAAAAATGGTGGGGAGGGCTGGGAAGGTGGCTCAGTGGTAGAGTGCTTGCCTTGCATGCATGAGGCCCTGAGTTCGATTCCTCAGCACCACATAAACAGAAAAAGCCAGAAGTGGCGCTGTGGCTCAAGCGGTAGAGCACTTGCCTTGAGCTGAAGAGCTGAGAGACAGCGCCCAGGCCCAGAGTTCAGGTCCATGACCGGCAAAAAAAAAAAAAAAAAAAATTGTGGGGAGGGATTACAGAGGATACATTGCACGTCACCTTTTATTCTGTAGGTGGGGTACATAAATTGAAATTCCTCACTAGTTGTATGCCTTGGCTTCTCGAAGCCTAGTTTTTTTCTTTAGTAGAGTAGGGACAATAGTACCTGTTTCTTGGTGTTGTCATGAGGTTGACATGTTTTTTAGCACAGTTTCTTGGTAGTAAGTCCCTAGTAGATTTTAAATTGTGGGTTTTTTCCAATGGGGAAGGGGTTGAATGTGTATGCAAGTGCTGGGGGTTGAACCCAGGCCTTGTAAATGTTAAGCAAGCATTCTACTACTGAGCATCCTCAGCCTACATTTTTAAAAAAAATGTGTGCCCATCCTGGAACTTGAACTCAGAACCTAGTCATTATCCCTGAGATTTTTTGCTCAAGGGTATCACTCTACCACTTGAGCCACAGCTCTACTTCCAGCTTTTTTTGGTGGTTGATTTGAGCTAAGAGTCCCATACTTTCCTACCTGGACTGGCTTTGAACTGCCATCCTCAGATCTCAGCTTCCTGAGTGGTTTCAGGATGACAGGTATGAGGTACCAGTGCCTCTTTTTTTCTCCCCACCTGACCCATAGAGCACTTTTTAAATGTCTGTCCATAAACATGGAAAGGAAAGGAACATTATAGTGACAAGACAAATGCATGTGTTCGAATGTTGAATACTTCATATATAAAGTTTTTTTTAATATATGCTTGAGGTATGAAAGCAGTGTTCATTACCTAAATATAGGCAAAATTATCCCACTTCAGACTTCATGATATTGAAGCCTCAAGTGACTGTAGGAAAAGCAAGTACTAGAACCTGCAGCTGGGTCAGGTCTGACCCACAAGGCTTTTCCATGGGGGCCCCTTGATGCTGCTGCTAACCTCCACCTATTATTCAACTGCGATCCTCAGATCTCAGCCTCTTGAGTAGCTAGGATAACAGGAATGAGCTACCAGCGCCCAGCCTATAGCTGCCCACTTATTCCTGAGTGTAGGGAAGAAGCATTAACCCTAAAAACCACACACAAATTATTATTTTCTCAGTCGTGAGGCCTGAATTCTGGGCCTTGGGTGCTGTCCCTCAGCTCTTCAGCTCAAGGTTAGCGCTTGAGTCACAGCACCAATTCCAGCTTTTTTTGCTTATGTGGTGTTGAGGAATTGAACCCAGGGCTTCATGCATGCAAGGCAAGTACTCTACCACTGAACCACCTTTGCAGCCCCAATCAAATTTTTTTTTTACACAATTTTATATGTATATATATATATATTTTTTTTTGGGGGGGGTCCGGTCATGGGGCCTGAACTCTGGGCCTGGGCGCTGTCCCTCAGCTCTTCAGCTCAAGGCTAGCACTCTACCACTTGAGCCACAGCGCCACTTCCGGCTTTTTTCTTTTTGCTTATGTGGTGGTGAGGAATTGAACCCAGGGCCTCATGTATGCAAGGCAAGCGCTCTACCACTGAGCCACCTTCCCAGCCCATATATATATATATATATATATATATATATATATATATATATATATATATATATATATATATATATATATATATATATATATATGTTCATACCACTTTTCAAATGTTTTTAAAGTTATGACTACCACCGGTGTTCATTTCTGGGTCTGAACCTCAGTGTTTAATTGCTGTTCTAAATACTATTAGTAGCATGAGGCCCTGGGTTCAATCTCTCTTAAAAAGCCAGGAACTTGTGGCTCAAGCCTGTAATCCTAGCTACTTAGGAGGCTGAGATCTGAGGATTGCGGTTCAAAACCAGCCCTGGGAAGTAAAAGTTAGTGAGACTCTTATTTCCAATAAACCACCAGAAAACCGGAAGTGGTGCTATAGGTCAAGTGATAGAGTTGCCCTTGAGCTAAAGAACTGAGGGACAAGCCGGGCGCTGGTGGCTCACGCCTGTAATCCTAGCTACTCAGAAGGCTGAGATCTGAGGATTGCGGTTCAAAGCCAGCCCGGGCAGGAGAGACCATGAGACTCCTATCTCCAATAAACCACCAGAAAACCGGAAGTGGCGCTGTAGCTCAAGTGGTAGAGTGCTTGCCTTGAGCTGAAGAGCTGAGGGACAGCGCCCAGGCCCAGAGTTCAAGCCCCAGGACCGACAAAAAAAAAAAAAAAAAGAACTGAGGGACAGTGCCAGGCCCAGAGTTGAAGGCCCATGACCAAAAAACCCCAAGCAAAAAAAAAGATCACAAGATGGGCTCCATCCTCAGATCTGTCTCCTGAGTAGCTAAGATTACAGCTGTGAACCACTGGTGCACAGGGTCTAGGAGGCTCTAATCTCTACTAGTAGAGTGCCAGTGTTGAGTGAAAAAGATAAGGGACACACCCAGGCCATGAGTTCAAGCCCTAGTGTCAGCACAAAAATTAAAACGACCAAGAAGTGTGACTAGATTTTGCTTCCTGTAGGGTTCCAAACCTATGGCTTTATTTTATATTCAGTGGCATCTTGAAGAAATCAGAATTATAGTGGAAGATTGGGATTCCAATTCAATGACTGGAAATTAGTGAAAAGCATGTGAATGGAAGTCCAGTACATTTATGACTTGATGTTTCTATTCCAGGAATGTGCACTTCACATTTCTAAGTTAATCTTGAGGGCAAGAAGCCTTTGGGGGGGGCAGGGGGAGGATGGGAAGGGATGGGAAGAGGAAACAAAGGAGGAGGCTACAATGCTTGATAAGAAATGTATTCATTATCTTGCCCATGTAATTGTAACCCCTCTGTACAGTATTTTCACAATTAAAAAATAAATAAATCCTTTGAGGGGATTTGATGTGAAAAAAAAAGAAAAAGCCAAGGAAAGCAGTCTGCACATCGAATTGCTAGATGCCCCTCCAACCCTTCCCAAAGGCCCTATAGGTATTCATTGCTAAGAAGATATTCAAGGAATAGCTCTGCCACTGGAGCCACAATGCCAGTTCCAGTTTTCTGGTGGTTAATTGGAGATTGGAGTCTCACAGACTTTCCTGCCTAGGCTGGCTTTGAAGTGCGATCCTCAGATCTCAGCCTTCTGAGTAGCTAGGATTATAGGCGTGAGCCACGGGTGCCCGGTATATGGAATAGTTCTGATTTTAAGAATATTACCTGAGCTGGGCACCTGTGACTCATGCTTGTAATTCTGGCTACTGAAGAAGAGCCTGAGATCTGAGGATCAGGGTTCCAGCTAGGCTGGGCAGCCTAATCCTCAAGACTCTTTTATCCAATTAACCAGTAAATAGCTGGAAGCGAAGGTGTGGCTCGAAAGGCAGAATCGGGCCTGAGAGCAAAAGCTAAGCAAGAACATGGAAGTCCTGAGTTTAAGTCTGGCTCTTCCCAGAAGCACACGCAGACATAACGCCACGTGACCCGATTGTTTTGAAAATGTGGTCACTAAGCCTGCAGGGCTTTTAGGGGCAGGGGAGCAGTAGCATCCAGGGGTGCCCGCAGCGTCGGCCCCCGCATCTAAGCACTTGGAGGGGTCCGTCTGCCGAGCTCGCTCTCGGGATAGACAAGCAGGATTTACTGTTCCATGTCCGTCACATCCGACCTCCATGCGGACTCCGGCCGGGGACGTGCACAGGGGTTGGAGGGAACCTGCTCCCCCGGGGCCACAGTCCAGGTCAGGACTCCCCACTTGGCTCGCAGGGAGGGCCCGGCCCGCTCACTCCGACCTCCCGGGGTTGCTAGCCAACCAGCGCTTCCTCCAGGCCACGTTCTCCTGCGTGGCCGCGGCCTTCTGCAGCGTCTCCACCACCAGCTGCTGCCTCCAGCTTGCCTCGTCCTGGAGCCGCGGGTTCTGCTCCGGCATCTCCTGCGCGGAGGAAGGAGGTTCGCAGTCTCCCGGACACCCACCCACCCACCCCTTCGGGGGCTCCCAGGTCTACCTTTAGCATGCCCTTCTTCTGCAGCTCTCCTGGGGTCACCAGCGCAAAGAGCACGGAGCCCACGGTGGCCCCCACTCCCAGCAAGGCGGCCACCTGCAGCGCTTTGCTCACGGTGCTCATGGCGGACCGCGCGGCCACAGAGGTGCGCGCCGGCGTCTCCCGCAGCCTAGAAGGGCGGCCGCCGCATCTCGGTGCTCCTGCGCGGGCTAGAGCGACGCTGAGGCCGACCGCGGCGGGGACGGGGCGGAGACCATCGAGCTGGGTCGGGGCTAGAGAGGCCTTAACCATAGAAAAGTGGAGTGCTGAGCGCCTGGGTCTTTGGAGTGGAGAAGGCGCGATTGGTGGGTATAGCTCGGCTGTAGTTTTTCTGGCCCACTGGAGACCCACCCTAGGCCTGAGTTCGATCCCCAGCCTCACAACAGAATAAACAAAACAATCTGATTTACTCTCATGCAATGGGGGGCGGAAGCCGACATTGGGAGGACCTTGATAGCCTGGGACCCAAAAGCCAGATCTTACATTGTCCTTTCCCAATCTCTTTCTCATGCCCGGCTCCCTTTCCCTCTTTGTCTCAATTTCTCTTACTATCCTCCCTTACTTTTTCCCATTTTTGTTTTTTTAGTAGCATACATTAGATGAATAATGGGAGTTTCACGGTGACATTTCCATACACGTGCACAATGTACTGGAAATCAACCTCATTCCCTGTATCACCCTCCCTTACTTGCTCATACTCTAAACCAGTTTCTACAGGCTGCATTTTTCTGTTCATATGTACAAATTAAGAACTTCTATGGCCCTTCTCTCTCCTGCAGACCCTTCGTCCTCTCACCTCCCTCCCCCTCTGTATTAATTGTACCAAGGCAAAACTCCTTGGTGGGAGTGGCACTGTGGCTCAAGTGGTAGAGCGCTAGCCTTGAGCTGAAGAGCTGAGGGACAGCGCCCAGGCCCAGAGTTCAGGCCACAGCACCACTTTCGGCTTTTTTCCTTTTGCTTATGTGGTGCTGAGGAATCGAACCCAGGACCTCGAGCATGCAAAGCAAGCGCTCTACCACTGAGCCACCTTCCCAGCCCCTGCCTTGGTATTTTAGATGTGCATATATTTTAATCGGAATAATCTCTATTGCTCTTCCCTCTCCCAACCCCCTATTGTTTCCTTATCCCATTTTCATTGTTGCAATGTGCGTTTAAAAACTATTCATTCTCCATCTTTTTCTTTTCTCTCCCCTCTCCCTCATTTCTTTAACCAGGCTCAAAGTTAGAATCAGGTTCTCTGTATATACACTATGTACATGTTTATGAGTTTATGACTGTGTATTTTAGAAAAGCTTCAAGAAAAAGAGAAGAGAGCCAGGTGCTGGTGGCTCATGCCTGTAATCCTAGTTACTAAAGACTGAGATCAGAGGATTGAGGTTCAAAGCCAGCCCAGGCAGGAAAAAACTCATGTCCAATAAACCACCAGAAAGGGGCTGGGAAGATGGCTCAGTGGTAGACCACTTGCCTTGCATGCCTGAGGCCCTGGGTTCGATTCCTCAGCACCACATAAGCAAAAAGAAAAAAAGCCGGAAGTGGCGCTGTGGCTCAAGTGGTAGAGTGCTAGTCTTGAGCTGAAGAGCTGAGGGACAGCGCCCAGGCTGAGTAAGAGAACGTTATTTGGGTTTTGAATTTTTTTTTTTATCCCATTGTTGCTGGTACTGGGGCCTGAAGTGAGGGCCTCTTGCTCTTACACTCACCTTTGGGTCTCCACAGAACATGAATGCAACTGACTACTTAGGAGAGGACAAAGGGAAAAATAATAGGGATGGGTATTTTGAAAAGATGAATACTAGATGCTTGAAATATTGTTCATAAGTATGAAAACCAAACTAGGAAACTTGAAGCGGGGAGCCTGTGGCTCACGCCTGTAATCCTAGCTACTCAGGAGGCTGAGATCTGAGGATTGAAGTTCAAAGCCAGCCCAGGCAAGGAAAGTCCTTGAGACTCTTATCTCCAATAAGCCACTAAAAACTGGAAGTGGCACTGTGGCTCAAGCGGCAGAGTGCTAGCCTTGGGCTGAAGGGCCTAGGGACAGTGCCCAAGCCCAGAGTTAAAAAAAAAAAAAAACAAAAAACCCAAAACCAAAACAAGGAAACTTGTTCAGATTGCTTTAGGAAGGTAGAAAGCAACAGAGTGAGAGCGAGTTCCCAACTAACTAATGTAAACTAAAAAATAGTTCCCGGCCAAATAGTAAACACACTAAAAAAATACAAATAAACAAGGCAAGTTGAGAAGCTCAGTAGGTAAAAATGTTCCAAAGCCATTATCGCTGTTCTTCACTCACAAATCATTTAATCCAGATGCCCTTGTCTCCTCTTACCCTCTCTGCCATCCAGGGAGAAAATAGAAATAAAGCTCCGATCATTTTGAGCATCCCCCCTCCCTAGAAAGCCCATAATCTGCTAGTTTGTCATCCTCCTCTCCTCAGCAGTGATTAAGGAACTGGCTCCAAAGAAGATTAAAGCTGCATTCTGTAAAGTACAAAGGGAAGGAGGACTCGAGTTTGAACTGAGCTGCACTTGTGGAACCACCATGGCCCTTGTGCCAGAGAGCAATGAGATTAGAACTTGGCCTAGAAATAGCCCAGGCTCCTCCAGGTACCCAGAAAGTCCCAGAACTCATACTGTCTGGAAAGACAGAGAAGAAACTAGCAGGGTTGAAGAACATCAAGATGTTCAGGTTAGTATTTTCTCACCCTGTGTCCTGCTGCTGGCTCAAGCCTCCAGTCTGACTCATGTCTCTGCTGTCTTTACTCAGGCTGCCTCTCAAAATTCCCACTTACCCTCTATTGTGGTAGAAGCATCAGAGGGGAGTGAAGACTATGGGGAGCTACAATGGCCACATAAAGAGCTGCTGCTGCTCACTGATGACGAAGAAGAGGCTGAGACTTTCTTCCAGGACCAAAATGAAGAGCCAGGTGAGCAGGGTGGCTGGCTTTTCAGATGGTCTAGACAGGGCTGAGATGGAAAACCAAGTGTGCTCTTTCAGTTGTTTGACATCAAAGTAGGTATTCAGGTAGTAAATGGGCTACTGGTGTCTTAGCAGTAGAAGGCAGATATTTCTAAGGCTGTTACTGGGGTGTGAACTTATTTTGCAGGAAGGCACTCAACACTTCATCTTTCATTTTCAATCTTAATGATGAGCTCCTTAATTCTCATTCCCCCAGGCTGGGCTTGGAGTCCACAGGACCCCAGCTCTCCCTTAAGAACATTTAACCCTGGAATCAACTGGGAGCAGGAAGAAGAGCAAGATGATTACTGGATTCCTCACAAAGACTGTCACGAACCTGCAAACCCCTGTCCTCTTGGGGAGACAGGTTCCTGTGTCTGTAGAAGCTGCTTGGTGGAATATTCTCACCTCCCACCTCATACCACCTTTGGGGGTGAGTATTGTCACCTAGTTCGGCTCAGAAACTCATCTTGCCTCTGCTTTTAGTTGGAAGTGACCCAGTCTTTTTCTGAGCACTCACCCCAGACCACCAGGGCATATTCCATGTAATGGGATCTCTAGTCTGAAAGTTAAGTCAACAGAAAAGTCCAACCATCCATATTGCAAAGGTAAAGCTACCCTCTCATCTCTCCTTGCTAAACAGAAAACACCAGATTGGGGACCAAAACGTCTTTTATTGAGAACCTTTTACCAAATAAGCAAAGTAGGTAATGCCCTTGAAAGGACCCAGCTCTTGCACAGTCACAGTTCGGCCATGGGATCTTTGCTCCAAGCAGGGCAGTCGTACATCAGGGTCTTCATCTGAGAACTGAATCAGGGTCCCTCCAGGGCTTAGGACCCTCAGGCATTCTGACAGTAGCTGGTATGCCCCAGGGAGACCACCCCGAGCAACAGCGTCCCAGGTGCCCTTGTCCAACACTAGTTGGAAGGAACCCGAGGGAGCTATAGATGCCATGTTCTGGGCATCAGCATGCATGAAGCGGAGGCAAGAGGCAGGGTGACCAGGGCGTAGGGGTGCTTGGTTCTGGCCACCCACTAGGAGGCCATTCATGTGGGCCACAGCCACAGGAGAGAAGTCTATACCTAGTACATCCACAGGGTGTGGGGATTTGGTATAGAGGCCCGCGCTGAGGCTGGAGGTCCCACAGCCCACATCCAGCACCCGCAGTGGGCCAGTGGCTCGGGCCTCTTGCAGCAGAGGCAGGAGAAGTTCCTGGATTTCCTCATATCCAAAGAACCAGTCGAAAGTGGGGACACCGGCCAGACGGGGCTGGGTGTGGAGCCGATCCCAGAGGCGGCGGTCTGCCAGGCAGCTACTGGCCAGAGAGCCTGTGGATGCAGGCGGAGGGTACCCGGTGCTGGGTTTCAACCTCGCCGCTGCAAAAAACGGCTCAAATGTACCCTAGGGTCCTAAGTCATGATTTCAGCGACAAGAAAGAGTCACACCCGCTTCCCCCCCACACCCCCGCCCTGTCCCGCTGTCCCACCGTCCCTACCGGCCAACATCCGGCGCGCTCGGGCCACCAGAGTCGGCACTGGGAGCGGTGGGCGGAGCGCGGCCATCCGGAGGTCCCGGCCAGGGCGCGGCGCTGGCTCACGTGGCTGGGGGGGGGATGGCCCGCACACAGCCTGCCGGGACGGAGCCTCGGGTGTAAAGGAGGCGGACACCGACCTGCGTGGACAGCCTTTACTGGCGGCAACAGTACCATGAAGGGAGGAAACACGTCAGCTCTCCATTATGGGGCGGCGACCGCAGACCTGAAACCAGAGAGAGGTGTGTGAGCCCCTCGCGGAAGGGGAACCGCTGCGCTTCACATGTTCCGCCCCGATCGGGGACGCGTGTCCCGGCGCTTGAGGATAGAACCGGCGTACGAGAAGCCGCCGGCACCGAAGACATGACGCCGAGAGGGCTCGAGCCCTTTCCTTCTGCCTCCGTACATAACGGAGATCGGGACTGCACGCCCGCTCCCCGCCAAGAAATGGAGGGCTTGATGGATGCAGGCCGCCTCCCTTCACCCCCGGAACGACCGCTGCCGGCCGAGAAACCGCCAGAACGCCACCCACTTACCAAAGCTCCCTTCGAAAGGCAACAACGCGGCGCGAGTTCTCTTATATAGGCCCTCGGCACGCCCCCTTGCCGTGATTGGTCCGATGGGATAGGGGGCGGGGTCTCGCGGACGTCGCGAAGAGCGGAAGTGCGGCCCCGAGTGAACCACGCTGCAATTATGGGTGCTCCGGGAGGAAAGATCAACCGGCCCCGAACGGTGACTGTCGGGGAAAGGGGGGCTGTTTGCGAATGTTTCCCCAAGCTTTTTCAGAGTCTTCTCCTCCTGCACTAGATCGATGGGAAACTGGGGCTGCCAAGTGTCGGAGGGAACCCGGGTGGCCGAACGCATCCTCAGCTGATTCCATGCTCCCCTCCCCCCCCCCCCCCCCCCCCCGCGCTTGTAGGAGTTGAAGAAGAAGCTGTTCAAGCGCCGGCGAGTTTTGAACCGGGAGCGAAGACTGAAGCGCAAGGTGGTTGGGGCGGTGATAGACGAAGGGCTGATCACGAGGCATCACCTCAAGAAGAGAGCGTGAGTGCCAGATCTTTTCCCTTGGTCCTCCCCATTGATTTCTTATTGTCCTCCCTGCCTTCCAAGCTCCAGAGCAGCCAAAACCTCCCCTGGCGTTTTCTTGAACGCTCACGTTAATACAGAGAATGTCTCAGCTGTGTTGGTTCCTAAACTATGCTAGCCTATGCTAGCCGCTCACCACACCCGTACCTTACAGCTTCTGCAGGATTGTCACTATCACATTTTGTACTAGGTATGTACAGTCACTTAAGTTTTTTTTAAGTAAGCTTATTTTTCATACAGAAAATTGCATCTGTAAGTGTACACAATTCTTTGAATTTTCCTAAAGGTACACACAGGATTTTACTTATGAATGTCAAGACTCTTGATTCTGGGGAAGAGTTTTCGTTCGTTAATTAAAGTTTAGTGAAACTTTAATGTTTACTTAAGGACTTTAGGTAAGCAGGATGCTGGTAGCTGAAGCCTGTAACCCCAGCTACTCAGGAGATGGACTCCAGTCAGGACTGGAACGTTAGTGAGACTCTTAGCTCCAATTTACATCAGGAAGCTGGAAGGTGTGGTTCAAATGGTAGAGTGCTAGCCTTGAGGGACAAAAAGTTAAAAGTCCCCCACAGGCTGTGTACCCACACAAAAGAAACAAAAAGGACTTTATGTAATAACCTGATCCTGAAGAGTATGTTGGTTGGAATTAAGTATGTTGGACTTTACTCACAACATGAAAACCCAACCTTTAAGACACTTAAGTCATTTGAAATCAAAGGCTCACTCTTGAAATCAAAGAATCACTCTTGTGACCTGGGTTGGTTCAAGTTGACCTGTGTATCCTTGTTTCCTATCTATTGTTCAGGTCCAGTGCTCGGGCCAACATTACTCTGTCTGGGAAGAAGCGCAGAAAACTCCTACAGCAGATCCGGCTTGCACAGAAAGAAAAAGCAGCTATGGAAGGTGAGACTGGGACACAGAGATGGAAGTGAAAGGAAAACAGGGTTTGTTTGGGTTCTTCAATGTTTCCTTCTTCCCTTTGTTCAGTGGAAGCCCCTTCAAAGCCAACCAGGACTAGTGAAGCACAGTGCAAACGACCAAAGAAGATAAAAGCCCCCCAGGATGTAGACATGGAGGACCTTGAAGGGGAGAGCTAAACTCCTCTACCTGGATATTCTCAGCTGGAGCCAGAAGGATTTGGTAGTTGCTTCAAAGGACTTTGGAGAAAGCATGAACCTCCTTCATTTTTCTCGGATTCCTCTTCCACAGTGGTCTACTGACCTTCCCTAGAGGGATGTTAGGAGGGAAAAAGGCACAGAAGAAAGACTGGAGAGCATCCTCTCTAGCAATCAAATCCATTTGTAAGAAAACCCTAGAGTTTGACTGAGGCATGTATGATTAAGTGTAGAGATAGAGATGGACTTTGAAAAGAGTATAGGTGGAGATAGGCCAGAAGCAGGACGCACAGAATTTCCTTGAACAAAGGCAAATAAAAACCAGCCTCGCTTACTGGGCACCAGTAGCTCACACTTGTAATCCTAGTTATTCTGGAGGCTGAGATCTGAGGATTACTGTTCAAAGCCAGCCCAGGGCAGGAAAGTCCATGAAACTAACTTCTAATAAACTACTCAGAAAAAGCTGGAAGTGGCACTCTGGCTTAAGTGGTGGAGTGCTAGCCTGGAGCACAAAGAGGCTCAGGGACAGTGCCCATGCCCTGAGTTCAAGCACCAGAACTAGCAAAAAAAGAAACCAGCCTCTCCAATGGCCCGGCTTCCCTAATGAGTGAAACTCTAGCTTTCCATTTCTAACAAAAGTAGAGATTATTAGAGGGGAGGCAGGTATGGATCCTGGTACCAGTCCTGCCCCTACCCCTGTGGTTTTGCCAGGTTGGGCAAATTACGTTACCTCACTTAATCTTGCTTCTTTGGTTTGATGTTTTTAATAAAATAAAGACCAAATGTTTCCCATTGTCCTTTTTTCTTGTGTTGGAGATCAAACCTAGGTGTTGGTAATCAAGTGTTCTACCACTACAGAATCAGCTTTCGTATTTCATCTCTTATTAGATACCGTTAATAGACAAATTGGGCTAGGAATATGGCTTACTGGCAGAGTGCTTGCCTAGCATGCATAAGCCCTGGGTTTGATTCCTCAGTACCACATAAACAGAAAAACCCGAAAGTGGTGTTGTGGCTCAAGTGGTAGAGTGCTAGCTTTGAGCAAAAGAAGCTCAGAACAATGCCAAGGCCCTGAGTTCAATCCCCAGAACTGGCCAATTTTTTTTTTTTTTTCTGTCAGCTGTGGATCTTGAACTCGGCATGGGTGCTGTCCCTGTGTTCTTCAGCTCAAGGCTAGTGCTCTATCACTTGAGCCACAATGCCACTTTTGGTTTTCTGGGATGTAAGAGTCTCACAGACTTTCCTGCCCAGGCTGCCTTTGAACCATGATCCTCAGATCTCAGTCTCCTGAGTAGCTAGGATTACAGGCATGAGCTACCAACACCCAGCTGGGACCCAGTGCTTTATTAATTAAGCCAGGCTTTTTGCCTTTTGTTTTTCAACTAGGGTCTCACTTTTTGCTGAGGCTAGCCTGAGTGGTGATGCTCCTATTTATGCTTCCAGAGGAGCTGGGATGAAAAGTGTGCCACCACACATTTCTTTATTTGGTGAGATGGAGTTTCAAGAACTTTTTGTCAAGACGGTCCTGAAACGTCAATAGTAATCTCTAGACCTGCCCCCATTGAACTCAGGGTCTCTAGCTGTTGCTCAGCTATTTGCTCACTGTTGTGGTTCTATCACTTGAGCCATTCCTCTAGTCCTCCATGGCAAGATTACTAAACAGCCATGTCCCAGTTTTTGTTTGTTTTTCCTGTCCTAGAGCTTGAACTCAGGGCATGGGCACTGTTCTTGAGACTTATCTCTAACTAGCAAAAATATGGAAGTGAAGCTGTGGCTCAACATGGTTAGATCACTAGCCTTGAGCAAAAAAGCTCAGGAATGGAGTGTCCAGGCACTGAGTTCAAACCCCACAACTGATAAAAATAAGTCTTGGATTTTCTTGCCTGGGCTGGGTTTAAACCATGATTCTCAGATCTACAAGCATGAGCCACCCACCAGTGCCTGGCTTCCTCTTTCTTTTTTTTTTTTTTTTGTAGGTCGTGGGGCTTGAACTCTGGGCCTGGGCGCTGTCCCTCAGCTCTTCAGCTCAAGGGGAGCGCCCTACCACTTGAGCTACAGCGCCACTTCCCGGTTTCTGGTGGTTTTATTGGAGATAGGAGTCTCACGGTCTCTCCTGCCCGGGCTGGCTTTGAACCGCGATCCTCAGATCTCAGCCTCCTGAGTAGCTAGGATTACAGGTGTGAGCCACCAGCGCCAGGCTCTGGCTTCCTCTTTCATTACTTTTTACGTAATTGTTTTATTATTCTACATAATTATACATTAATAATCATTTTATTATTATTACTGTTATCTTTTTTTGAGACAGAATCTCGCTATGTATGTATCCCAGAGAGTCCTGGAATTTGTGATCCTCCTGTCTTAACCTCCTGGGAGTTGGGATTGCAGACGTATACCAATATGCCTGGGTATCGCTGTCTTTTGAAAAGCTCATGAGCTTCATTTTAGTAATTTTATCATTATAAAAATAATGTTTAAGCCGGGCGCCAGTGGCTCACCCCTGTAATCCTAGCTACTCAGGAGGCTGAGATTTGAGGATCGTGGTTCAAAGGCAGCCCGGGCAGGAAAGACTGTGAAACTCTTTTTTTTTTTTTTTTTTGTCGGTCGTGGGGCTTGAACTCTGGGCCTGGGCGCTGCCCCTCAGCTCTTCAGCTCAAAGTGAGCGCTCTACCACTTGAGCTACAGCGCTACTTCCGGTTTTCTGGTGGTTTATTGGAGATAGGAGTCTCAGGGTCTTTCCTGCCCGGGCTGGCTTTGAACCGCAATCCTCAGATCTCAGCCTCCTGAGTAGCTAGGATTACAGGCGTGAGCCACCAGCGCCCGGCCGACTGTGAAACTCTTATCACCAATAAACCAACAACAAACCGCAAGTGGCGCTGTGGCTCAAGTGGTAGAGCGCTAGCCTTGGGCTGAAGAGCTGAGGAACAGCACCCAGGCCCAGAGTTCAAGCCCCATAATGGAAAAATGTTAAAAAAAGAAAAAGAAATCTGGCTGTGGCTGTGGCTTAGTGGTAGAGTGCTTGCCTTGCATACATGAAGCCCTGGGTTTGATTCCTCACTACCACATACACAGAAAAAGCCGGAAGGGGTGCCTATGGGCAGAGTGCTAGCCTTGAGCAAAAGAAGCTCAAGGACAGTGCCCAGACCCTGAATTCAAGCCTCAAGACTGGCAAAAATAAAAACAAAAACAAAAAAAAAACACACACACACACAAAACGTGAATCCATGCGAATGCCACGCCAAGCCTCAATCTGTCAAAGGTCCTTTGGCGAGTGGGGTGGGAGGGATGTGTTGAGGGTCGGTCGACTTCCTGCTGTCTTCAACGCGCTGCGGAACCCAAGTGCTCGGCTCAGGAACAACGTCGGTTTCGTTTTCCTGTGAGGCTTCCGCGCTAGTTTCTTTCGCGTCTCTCGTCAACGCGCATGCGCCGTCTGAGCTCCGCCGCTCCCGCCTCGGGCTTGGGGTAGGGCTCCGGGATGTCCGCGTTGTGCGACCCTCCCGGGGCCCCGGGGCCTCCCGGGCCTGCCCCCGCCACCCACGGTCCCGCGCCTCTCAGGTAGTCAGAGCCCTTGGTATCTTCCCCCACCGCGCGGCCCCGCGCCGATCCCCAGCCTTCTCGGTAGATACCCGGATCCTACCCCAAGAACTCGCGTCAGGGTTCTAAGAGATTCCGGTTCGCGTCCTCCCAGAACCTGGGGATTGCTTCTCTTAAAAACCCTGGGTCCAGTGCCCGCCCTCCCAAGATCTTGGTCCTGCCTCTCCCTCCTCCCTATTGCTTACCTTCTCTTGGCTTTGCGGATAACAGAACTCTTGGGAACCTAAGTCATTCTATCCCTTTCAACCTGAAGGAACCCAGAAGGCCTTGACTTTCATAGACTGTGATAATCCAGGTGCAGAAACGTATTGAATGTTTCTGGTAGACTTTTCCCTTGCATTCTCTCCTCATCTTGGGGGTGGATTTTTATTTTATTTTGAGGAACCAGAGAGGAATGGCACAGAGGAATGAATGCACAGCCCCTAAAGGATGCTTTCTTCTTTGACAGAAAAGGCAATTTGCCTCTTGCCTTCTAAGAAGGAACCCATATGTTTTCAGAAAGGGAAGGTTGGAAGGCATTACTCTTGTCTGTGCTCTAGGACACTCGATTCTCAGGCACTTTGAAGGTGTTGGGTAGGTGGTGAGTGGCTAGGATTTTTGCACAATATGGAAAGAACAGGTGTTGGGAGGGAGAGCCTTTATTTAGTAAGGGGGTTAACGAGTTTCCATTGCACCTGATTCCAGGGTGCTTTTGTTGTGCAGGAGAGTGAGACACAAAATGTATTTACTCAATTCAACAAAAATGTATACCTCATGTACATCCACACCTCAATAAAAGTGGATTTAGTGTTGAAAAGTAAGGGAATGGTTCCTATCCTTTTGGAGTGTATAGTCTGATCACTTATTTTTGATTACCTTATCTGTAGAGTGGATCATAATTGTCTTTATTGAGCTGTTGTCTGGATTGAAATAATACATGTAAAATAATTTAAAGAGGATCTGTCCTGGCTAGGAGGTGTAGCTCAGGGCAGAACATATGCTTAGCATATGTGAAGCCTGGGTTCAAGCTTTAATGCCCCCCCCCCCAAAAACAAACAAACAAAGGTACCTGGACTTTTTGTGTATGTGTCTTATTCAGCATTTTGGTTCACAATTGGCACTCTACACTTGAGCCACAGCTCCAGATCAGCTTTTTTTCTTTTTTTTTTTTGCTTATTAATTGAAGATAGTCTCTTGGACTTTTCTGCCAGTGCTGGCTTTGAACTGAGATCTTCAGATCTCAGTGTCCTGAATAGCCAGGATTACAGATGGGAGCCATCAGACCCTGACTGGCAGTTTTTTTTTTTGTTTGTTTGTTTTTGGTAGGTTTTTGGGCTTGAAGTCAGAGCTGACAGTTTTAAGTTATTGACTGCTAGTATTTTTGTTATGGAAAGAAAATGAGCATTTATTGAGTGATAGCTAATGTGATACATGTTTCATAAGCTCTTGTGAAGAAGGTTCAATTTATTTTCCTTGTTATATATAGAAGTTTAAACTCACAGTCCCAGTGCTCTAAGTCTGCTTTTTTTTTTTTTTTTTTTTGCTTCCTTGTAGTGCTCAGGAGCTGTCCCAGGAAATCAAGGCTTTTCTCACTGGTGTAGATCCCATCCTGGGTCACCAACTCTCAGCCCGGGAACATGCTCGCTGTAGTCTTCTGCTGCTGCGCTGTTTGCCACCTGCTCGGGCTGCTGTGCTGGACCACTTAAGAGGTGTTTTTGATGAGAGTGTCCGGGCCCATCTAGCTGCCCTAGATGAAAGCCCTGTGGCTGGTCCTCCTCACCTCCGTCCACCTCCACCTTCCCACGTCCCTGCTGGGGGACCAGGTCTAGAGGATGTGATACAGGAAGTACAGCAGGTGCTGTCTGAGTTTATCCGTGCCAATCCAAAGGCCTGGGCACCTGTGATTAGTGCATGGTCTATTGACCTCATGGGTCAACTGAGCAGTACCTATTCAGGCCAACATCAGCGTGTTCCCCATGCTACTGGCTCTCTCAATGAATTGCTGCAGCTCTGGATGGGTTGTAGGGCCACCCGTACGTTAATGGACATCTATGTGCAGTGCCTCTCAGCTCTCATTGGTAGCTGCCCAGATGCTTGTGTGGATGCCTTGCTAGACACTTCAGTCCAGCATTCCCCACACTTTGACTGGGTTGTGGCACATATTGGCTCCTCCTTTCCTGGCACTATCATCTCTCGAGTCCTTTCCTGTGGGCTTAAGGACTTCTGTGTCCATGGTGGGGCTGGAGGTGGAGCTGGTGGTGGCGGTGGAAGTTCTTCTCAGGCTCCGTCCACAGATCCATTCCCTGGATCTCCTGTCCTCCCTGGGGAGAAACGGGTGCCCAAGATTGCCTCAGTTGTAGGCATTCTAGGGCACCTGGCCTCCCGCCACGGAGACAGCATCAGACGGGAGCTCCTGAGAATGTTCCATGATAGCCTGGCAGGGGGCACCGGAGGCCGGAGCGGGGACCCTTCCCTTCAGGCTACAGTTCCCTTCCTACTGCAGCTGGCGGTCATGTCACCAGCTCTACTTGGCACGGTCTCTGGAGAACTTGTGGATTGCCTCAAGCCCCCAGCTGTGCTGAGCCAGCTGCAACAACACCTGCAGGGATTCCCCCGAGAGGAGCTGGACAACATGCTCAATCTGGCTGTGCACCTGGTGAGCCAGGCCTCAGGTGCAGGTGCCTACCGCCTGCTGCAGTTCCTGGTGGACACAGCAATGCCTGCTTCAGTCATCACCACCCAGGGCCTGGCTGTACCAGACACTGTGCGAGAAGCCTGTGACCGACTGATCCAGCTGCTGCTGCTGCACCTGCAAAAGCTGGTTCATCACCGGGGTGGATCTCCCGGGGAAGGGGTGCTGGGCCCCCCCCCACCTCCCCGCCCAGTGCCCTTTCTGGATGCACTAAAAAACCATGTTGGAGAGCTGTGTGGAGAGACATTGCGGCTAGAACGGAAGCGCTTCCTCTGGCAGCACCAGCTTTTAGGCCTGCTTTCTGTCTATACCCGGCCCAGTTGCGGACCTGAGGCGTTGGGCCATCTACTAAGCAGAGCCCGAAGCCCTGAAGAATTGAGTTTGGCAACCCAATTATATGCAGGGCTGGTGGTCAGTCTCTCTGGCCTCCTCCCCCTGGCTTTTCGAAGCTGCCTGGCTCGGGTGCATGCAGGGACTTTACAACCTCCCTTCACATCCCGTTTCCTGCGCAACTTGGCACTGCTAGTGGGCTGGGAACAGCAAGGTGGTGAAGGCTCTGCCGCCCTAGGGGCTCGCTTTGGAGAGTCTGCCTCAGCCCATCTGTCTGACCTGGCTCCTCTCTTGCTACATCCTGAGGAAGAAGTAGCTGAAGCCGCAGCTTCCCTCTTGGCCATCTGCCCCTTTCCTCTGGAAGCCCTGTCTCCCTCCCAACTCCTGGGATTGGTCAGAGCTGGGGTGCACCGCTTCTTTGCCTCTCTGAGGCTACATGGCCCCCCAGGTGTGGCCTCTGCCTCTCATCTTCTCACCCGCCTTTCTCAGACTTCCCCAGCTGGGCTCAAGGCTGTCTTGCAGCTACTAGTTGAGGGAGCCTTACATCGAGGCAACACAGAACTGTTTGGAGGGGAAGTAGATGAGGACAATGAAAACCTCTCACTTGTTTCAGCTCCTTTGGCATCGGCCTCCCTGTTGGACACAAACCGGCGGCACACTGCAGCTGTGCCAGGGCCTGGAGGGATCTGGTCTGTTTTCCACGCTGGAGTCATTGGTCGTGGCTTAAAACCACCAAAGCTTACGCAGTCTCGAAACCAGCAGGAAGTGATTTATAACACCCAGAGCCTTCTCAGCCTCTTGGTGCACTGCTGTTCTGCCTCCGGGAGCGCTGAATGTGGGGGTTGCTGGAGTGCGTCTACCCTCAGTCCAGAGGCAGCCAAAGCAGTTGCAGTGACCCTGGTGGAGAGTGTGTGTCCAGATGCGGCTGGGGCAGAGCTGGCCTGGCCCCCAGAGGAGCACGCCCGGGCCACTGTGGAGCGGGATCTCCGCATTGGCCGACGCTTCCGAGAACAGCCTCTGCTGTTCGAGCTGTTAAAGCTGGTCGCAGCTGCTCCCCCGGCCCTGTGCTACTGCTCTGTGCTGCTGCGGGGGCTGCTGGCCGCCCTGTTGGGCCATTGGGAAGCCTCCCGCCACCCTGACACGGCTCACTCCCCCTGGCACCTGGAGGCATCCTGCACCCTGGTGGCTGTCATGGCTGAGGGAAGCCTCCTACCACCTGCCCTGGGTAATATGCACGAAGTATTTAGCCAGCTGGCCCCTTTTGAAGTGCGCCTGTTGCTGCTCAGTGTCTGGGGCTTTCTCCGGGAGCACGGGCCCCTGCCCCAGAAGTTCATCTTCCAGTCTGAGCGCGGCCGCTTCATCCGGGACTTCTCTAGGGAGGGTGGGGGCGAGGGCGGCCCGCACCTGGCAGTGCTCCACAGCGTGCTCCACCGCAACGTCGATCGCCTGGGCCTCTTCTCCGGCCGTTTCCAGGCACCCTCACCACCCACCCTCCTTCGTCAGGGGACCTAACCTTCTCCCCCCCGCACCCCCCCCCGCACCCCGCACCAGACGCCCACGGAGGTTGAACAGTGAGAGAAGAGACTTAAAGAGCTGTGCCACAGGAGGGTTCATTTCTACATCCTTAGCTTAATAAGTGCTGTCACTTTTCCCCCACCCTACTTTTTTTCTAAATAAAATTTGCCGAGTTGAGACAAACAGTCCAGTGTTTGTGCCTAAGGTGGGGAGCTGGAGAAATCTTGACAGCGCTGAGCTCCCCGCCCCGCCCCGCCTCGCCTCGCCTCGGGAGCAGGTAAGGTGTGTGGTCTACCGATAGGACGGACGACCGGCCCCTTTTTGCATTCGCCAATCAGGAGGCCGGAAGGGGAGGGCACTATGATACGTGGCCCTGCGTGCGCAGGGGCGGGGCCGCTCGGGGTCAAGGAGCAAACCGGGCACAAGATGGCGGCGGTAGCGGCAGTGGCGGCGCGTAGGAGGCGGTGAGGAGTCCGGAACCCGGGGGGCGCACCCGGATGCCCCTAACTCCCCAGACCCCATATTGCTCCCTTCCTTACACCCTGTCTGCCACCCTGCTCCCCCTGGCCTCGCGGAGACCCTTTGTTCCTCGAGGCGGCCTCAGGCCCCTCCAGCCCCCCGCGTCGTGGTGGCCCTGGCCCCTGGGGCTCCTGGTCCAGCCCCGGAGTTCAAAAAGGCCGCACCTGCGCGCTCTTCTCGGCCTGGGCCTCTCTCCGCTGCTTAGCTTCCCCCAACACCGCCGCCTCCTTCCTGCAGTAGCTGGGTCGTCGGGGGAGGCTAGGGTGGGGGTGCGGGGGGACACACGCACTCCCGTTCCTGGCAAAGCCGCCTGTTGCCTTAGGGCCCTTTAGCCGGGCTGGAAGCTCGCGTCCGCCTCGCCCCGGTCTGCCCGGGCTCCATCCCTACTATTGTTATCTTCACGTGAGCACCAGCCCTGGCTAGTGCTCACTTTGGTTGGGGTAGGATCTGTAAGTTCAGAGTCTGCATGGATGATGTTGCTCAAACACGACACGTAATCGAATGGTCTAGTCCTTGCTCTGAAGTTTTAAGTACCGGGGGCAGAAGGGGAAAGGGTTGGAAACACATCAGCTCCACAAAGCGTTTACCTAACGGATATACTGGGGAAGAGTGGATCATAAACTTAAGCTCTGGGAAGCCTGAGACAATAAACAGGTCTTACTTGCCCTTGCAGCTCATGCCTGACTTTTTAGCTTATGAACTCTTCTTGTTTAGGGGTGCTCAGAGCATCCCTGGATACCTAGCTCCTTTCGACAGAGCATAATTAAAAGATATCTAGAAATCCTATTCTCTGCTAAGTGCAGGTATGACTCAAGCCTGTCCATCTTGCTACTCAGAAAGCTGAGAGCTGAGGTCAAGGTTCGAAGCCATCCCAGGCAGGAAAGTTCATGAGATTCTTATTTCCAATGAACCAACAAAAATCCAGAAGTGGAGTTGTGACTCTGTTGGTACAGCTTCCAGGCCCTGAGTTCAAGCCCCAGTACTGGCACAAATCAATAAAATTTGATTCCCCATGGTCATTCCTCCAACTCTAAATACTCCACAGAGTGTTTGACTTAACACTGTTGCTTAGGGAAGGATGAATATGGACTCAGTGGTCCAAGATGCTTACTGTAGCCATTCTTCAAGAACTCTGCCACATGCCCTTGGCTGAATTTTCTGATAGCATTTATTTTGTTCATTTTGCTGATACAAACCTTGCCTTTTTTCTCACTGGTCTGCTGTGGAGTGCTCACTTGGTAGCCTTGTGGCCCTAGAAAGCTTAGATATGTTCTATGATCTCCTTTCTAGTAATTTTCTTACTTTAATTTTTTTTTTTTTTTGCCATGGTGCAGGCGAGGCAAGTGATTACCACTGAGTACTCTGGTGAATTTTTAAAAATTGTTAGCTTATAAACAGATACAGGGCTGGGGAGGTAGCTCAGTGGTAGAGTGCTTGCCTTGCATGCATGAGGCCCAGTGTTCAATTCCTCAGCACCACATAAGCAGAAGAGGCCGGAAGTGGCACTGTGGCTGAGGTGTTAGAGTGCTAAACTTGAGCTGAAGAGCTGAGGGACAGCGCCCAGGCCCAGAGTTCAGGCCCCATGTCTGACTGGAAAAAAAAAAAAAAGATACAAAGGCTAGATCCAATGTGTATAGTAGGTCCGTCCTGTCTTTAGTAATTACAAAATGTTTTTGTTTTTTGTTTTTTGTCGGTCGTGGGGCTTGAACTCTGGTCTTGGGCACTATCCCTGCGCTCTTCAGCTCAAGACAACACTCTACCACTTGAGCTACAGCGCCACTTCCTACAAATTGCAAAGTTTAATTGCCAAGAAGAAATCTGTGTCCCTCTTCTCTACCTCCCCACTTTGGAATCTTCTCCAGCAAGTGCTCCTATACTACTCATATAATAAAGAGTTACCAGCTGGCCAGGTGCCAGTTGCTCATACCTGTAATCCTAACTACTCAGGAGGCTGAGATCTGAGAATGATGGTACAAAGCCAAAGCCAGCCTAGACAGGAAAGTCTGAGTTTTTTTTTTTTTTATTGTAAAAATATTGTACAGAGGGGTTACAGTTACATGAGTAAGGTAATGAGTACATTTCCTATCGAGCATTGTTACCTCCTCCAATATATGTGTATATGTGTATATATGTGTACACACATATATGTATATTTATTTATTTAGCCAGTCTTGGGGCTTGAACTCAGGGCCTGGGCACTGTCCCTGAGCTTCTTTTTGCTCAAGGCTAGCACTCTACCACTTGAGCCATACACCACTTCCAGCTTTTCCTGTGTATGTGGCACTGAGGAATCAAACCCAGGGCTTCATGCTTGCTAGTTAAGCACTCTACCACTAAGTCATCAGCTCAAGGCTAGCGCTCTAACACTTGAGCCATAACACCACTTCCAGCTTCTTCTGCTTATGTGGTGCTGAGGAATCGAACCCAGGGCCGCTTGCGTGCAAGGCAAGCGCTCTACCACTGAGCTACCTTCTCAGCCTCTGTGAGACTCTTTATCTCCACTAAAACTAAAAACTACCAAAAAGACAGAAAGTAGAGTTGTGGCTCAAGTGGTAGAATGTTAGCCTTGAGCAAAAGAAGCTCAGGGATGATGTCCAGGCTTTGAGTTTTAAGCCCCTGGCCTGACCCTCACCCCCCTTCCCCCCACAAAAATCCTGAAAGAATGCTGGGCGCCAATGGCTCATGCCTGTAATCCTAGCTACTCAGGAGGCTGAGATCTGAGGATCACAGTTCAAAGCCAGCCCAGGCTGAAAAGTCCCTGAGACTCTCATCTCCAATAAACCACTAGAAAACCGGAAGTAGCACTGTGACTCAAGCGGTAGAGCGCTTGCCTTGAGCTGAAGAGCTCAGGGACAGTGCCCAGGCCCACAACTGACAAAAAAAAATAGTGAAAGAAAAGGAAAAAGCTGGCTTCAGTGGTACATACCTGTAATACCAGCACTCTGGAGGCTAAGGCAGGAGGATTGTGAGTCCAAGGCCAGACTTGATTATATACTGATACATAGATCTATATCTTTTTTTGGGGGGGGAGGTGGTCCAGTCATGGGGCCTGAACTCTGGGCCTGGGTGCTGTCCCTCAGCTCAAGGCTAGCACTCTACCACTTGAGCCACAGCGCTACTTCTGGCTTTTTTCGTTTTGCTTATGTGGTGCTGAGGAATCGAACCCAGGGCCTCATGCATGCAAGACAAGCACTCTACCACTGAGCCACCTTCCCAGCCCCTATATCTATTTTTTTTTAGTGTGTGTCCTGGGGTTTGAACTCAGGGCCTAGGCCTTGCTGTCCCTGAACTGTTTACTTCAAGGCTAGCTCTCTGCCACTTTGAGCCGTAGTAGCTCTACTTCTGGTTTTCTGGTAGTTATTTGGACATAAGAATCTCATGGACTTTCCTGCCTGAGCTGGGCTGGCTTTGAACTGTGATTCTCAGATTTCATTTTTTTTTGGTCGGCCATGGGGCTTGAACTCTGGGCCTGGGCGCTGTCTCTGCACTCTTCAGCTCAAGGCAAGCGCTCTACTGCTTGAGCCACAGCACCACTTCTGGTTTTCTAGTGGTTTATTGGAGATAAGAGTCGCCCAGACTTTCCTGCCCGGGCTGGCTTTGAACCTCGATCCTCAGATCTCAGCCTCCTGAGTAGCTAGGGTTACAGGCGTGAGCCACCGGTGCCCGGTTTATTATTTTTTTTTCTATATATTTTTGAAATGGAAAAAGTTTCACTATGTTGCCCAGTTGGGCCTTGAACTCTTAGGCTCAAGCAGTCATCCTGCCTCAGTTTCTCAAATAGCTGTGAACTACAGATAACACTTTATCATTTAGAGAGCTTTCAAACAGATACCCAGACCCTATTCCAGTCCTATTAAATCATGTTTTTAGAGGTTGAGACTAGAGCATGAATACTTTATAAATTGCTGGTAGAGTCCAAAGTTAGGGATATAATACAGCCAAGCCCCCATGGCCATGTTATAGGTCATTAGAGTTATAGCTCTTGCTCTTTTCAGCCCTGGATGGTGATGCAAAAGTAGACATGGGGGCTAGGAAGGTGGTTCAGTGCTAGTGTTTGCATGATGCCCTGAGTTCGATTCCTCAGCAACACATAAGCAAAAAAAGTCAGAAGTTGCACAGTGACTCAAGTGGTAGAGTGTTAGCCTTGAGCTGAAGAGCTGAGGGACAGTGCCCAGGCCCCACGACCGACAGAAAAAAAAAAAAAAAAGTTGACACGGGAGGAACAGAATACCTGGTATATTGTGGGAGGTAGGATCCTTAGGAAATGTGACCTGCAGGCTGGGTAAGGGTGCATCTTTAACTTTATAATTGTAGCTCGAGCCATACTCATTCATGAAAGGCACAGTTTTCTTTGTTTCTCAGATCCACACATATGGTACCTCCATTTCCTCCGGGATTAGCTGTTATTTTTCTTCTTGAGAGGCTGATGTAACCAGAGTCAATACCAGGACCTCTGAAGATCAAAGTTATTTGTTCCCTTCCTCTTTTCTTTTCTTCCTCTTTTTTTTTTTTTTTTTTTTTTTTTTTGGCAGGTCCTGGGGCTTGAACTCAGGGCCTGGGCTCTGTCCCTGAGCCTCTCTGTGCTCAAGGATAGCGCTCTACCACTTAAGCCATAGTGCCACTTCTGGCTTTTTCTGAGTAGTTTATTGGATATTAGAGTTTCATTGACTTTCATGCCTGAGCTAGCTTTAAACCCTGATCCTCAAATCTCAGCCTCCTGAGTTCTTGCCTGTTTTCAATTGTACCAGTACTGGGACTTGAACTCACGGCCTCAAACTCTTGCTTGGCTTTCTCACTCAATGTTTGTACTTTTACCACTTGGGCCTCAGCTCTAGTAAAGTCTCAGATTTTTCTACCAGGACTGGCTTCCGACAGGGACCCTTAGATCTCTGTGTCCTAAGTAGCTATGTGAACCACCAGCACCTAGCCAGACTGTTTTTTTTTTTGTTTGTTTGTTTTTTGCTGGTTAATTGGAAGTGGAATTTATAGATTTTTGTGCCTGGACTAGCTTTGAGTTGTAATCTATATCTCAGCTTCCCTGAATAGCTAGGATTACAGGTTGTTTGCCTGGCTTTTAAATTTTTTTATCTTTTTTCTTTTTCTTTTTCTTTTTTTTTGGGGGGGGGTCCGGTCGTGGGCCTGAACTCTGGGCCTGTGTGCTATCTTTCCCTCAGCTCTTCAGCTCAAGGCTAGCGCTCTACCACTTGAGCCACAGCACCGCTTCCAGCTTTTTTTCCTTTTTGCTTATGTGGTGCTGGGGAATCGAACCCAGGGCCTCATGCATGCAAGGCACTGGCTTTTAAATTTTATTTCTTATTTTTATTTTTGGGTTGTGGGGTTTGAATTGAAGGTGTGGGCACTGTCCCTACCACTTTGAGCCACAGCTCCACTTCCAGTTTTCTGGTGGCTAATTGGAGATAAGTATCTCACAGACTTTCCTGCTTGGGTTGGCTTTGAATCTCAATCCTTCTTTTTTTTTTTTGGTCGGTCCTGGGGCTTGAACTCTGGGCTTGGGTGCTGTCCCTCAGCTCTTCATCTCAAGGCAAGCGCTCTACTGCTTAAGCCACAGCGCCACTTTCAGTTTTCTAGTGGTTTATTGGAGATAAGAGTCTCATGGACTTTCCTTTCCCGGGCTGGCTTTGAACTGTAATCCTCAGATCTCAGCCTCCTGAGTAGCTAGGGTTACAGGCGTGAGCCACTGGCGCCGCCCGGCTGGGGTCTCAGGCTTCTAAGTAAGATTACAGGTGAGACTCAACAATGCCCAGCTCCCCTCCTCCATAAAACAATTTGAATAGGTTTCATTTTTTATTTTCATATATGCAAAGAAACTACATCAGCCGTATTCGTCCTCATTCACCCTCTTTGTTAGCCTTCCCTCATCATGTTGGTTCCTTATCCCTCCCTTTCCCGTTCAAGCCTGATATTTTCCTGTTTGTTTTGGTGCTGGCACTTGCTTTCCCTTAGCTTTTTTACTCAAACCACCTCCACTTCTGATTTTTTGCTGCTTAATTGGAGATAAGAGTCTTAAGGAATTTTTCTGCCTGGGCTAGCTTTGAACCATAATCCTCATATCTTATCCTTTAAAGTAGCTTGGATTACAAGCATGAGCCTTTTTTTTTTTTTTTTTTTTTTTTTTTTTGGTTTTTTTTTTTTTGGGTCCGGTTGTGGGGCCTGAACTCTGGGCTTGGGTGCTGTCCCTCAGCTCTTCAGCTCATGGCTAGCACTCTACCACTTGAGCCACAGCACCACTTTGGGCTTTTTTCTTTTTGCTTATGTGGTGCTGAGGAATCAAACCCAGGGCCTCATGCTTGCAAGGCAAGCACTCTACCACTGAGCCACCTTCCCAGCCCCAAGCATGAGCCTTTTAATTTATGTGTATTAATTACAGCAGTTGGTTTCAATATTGTATTTTAGATATGTTTATATTATGTTTTGCTGAGAATAACCCTGTAATTATTTTTTGTTTCTTAAGTACTTTTTATTTTATTGTTATTATTTGGTGGTAGTCTAAGGGCCTGAACTCAGGGCCACACAGTGTCCCTGAGATTTTTTGCTCAAGGCTAATGCTCTGCCACTTGAGCCATAAGCTCTATTTCTAGCTTTGTTGGTTAATTGGAGAAAAAAAGAGTCCCTGCCCAGACTGGCCTTCCAACTGTAGTTCTCAGATCTCAGCCGTCTGAGCAGCTAGAATTATAGATGTGAGCCGCCGACACTTGGCTCTCAAGTCCTCTATTGATCAGTAGCTTTCATTGAGGTCCTTACACTGTACTCATACATAGTTGCTCCTCCTGTCTTTTGAAGAGAAGATGTGAGTAAGTCGACTCTTCAGGACCTTCTACCTTGTGTCTACTCTGCCATCTCTTTTTTTTTTTTCCTGCTATCTTTTGTATTTAATGTGACTCCATCTTCTCTTTCTCATGAGCTGTCCTATATAGCTATAACAGGCATGGGGCTCTTCCTAACCTCCATGTTGATTCTATCTCTTTGTCCTTTTGTTCCATAGGTCTTGGACAGGCTTGGTACTGGCGTGTTTAGGAGTCTGCTTGGGGATTACCTTTGCTGTGGATAGAAGCAACTTCAAGACCTGTGAAGAGAGTTCCTTCTGCAAGTATGTTATTTGTGGGAGAATGGAATGGAAATGAGGGTAATGTTGGAGGTGGCAATGAATACCTTAGAGATACATAGGAATATTGGGGTACTCTCTTACTTTATTTCCCCATTGTTGCACTTGGCAGGAGGCAGCGCAACATACGGCCAGGCCTTTCTCCATATCGTGCCTTGCTGGAGACTCTGCAGCTGGGTCCTGATTCTCTTACAATCCATCTGATCCATGAGGTGACCAAGGTGAGGCAGGACAAGGAAGAGTAATAGAGTTAGGGGCATGACTACAGGATAACTTGGGAAGGGGGAACTTAAAGTGAACAATCTGTGTCAGCCTAATCATTGGCTAGTTATACTTTGTAAAAAAATCTAATCTTAGGCCCTTTAGGCAAAGGCTCAAAGTCCCTTCAAGAGGGACTGGGTTCAGGGACTTTGCAAGGTATAGTCCCTCTAATTTCTCCAAATCCAAATCTTTATCCCCACAGGTGTTGCTGGTGCTGGAGCTCCAGGGGCTTCAAAAGAACATGACTCGGATCAGAATTGATGAGCTGGAGCCCCGGCGGCCCCGATACCGTGTACCAGATGTTTTGGTGGCTGATCCCCCTACAGCTCGGTAAATTTGTCTGAGAAACATACCTTTCCTTTTTGCTCTTTGTCCTTCCCGATGAACTATTTTTTTTTTTTGACTAGTCTTGGGGCTTGAACTCGGGGCCTGGGCACTGTCCCTTACCTTCTTTTGCTCAAGGTTAGCACTCCACCACTACCACTTGAGCCACAGCACCATTTCTGGCTTTTTTTCTGTTTATGTGGTACTGGAGAATCAAATCCAGGGCTTCATGCATGCTAGGCAAGCATTCTACCACTAAGCCACATTCCCAGCCCTGAACCTTCTTTAGGTAGCCAATTTTCCTACATCAGGGTAATACTTAAGTGTTACACTGTGCTACTCTGACTCTTTTTCTATTGCACTTTCATTTACTCTTTATCTTCATTCAGTAAGCAAGTATTACTTCATCTTCTGTACCTTGGCTGGCCTAGGTGCTGGTTTTATAAGAGAAAGTAAACAAGGCTGATTTCCTACCTTTAGAAATATACTATTGCCGGCCCCATTACTCCTCCACTCCCATTCTATGTTTTTTTTCCTCAAAAACTACTCAGAATAGCATACTCCATATTTATTTATTCATTCATTCATTTATTGTGCTGGTGCTAGGGCTTGAACTGAGATCCTGGGCTCTGTGCTTGACCTTCTTTTTGCTTAAGACTAGTGCTCTACCAGAGCTCTACGTCTGGTTTTTGGTAGTTAATTGGAGATAAAAGGCTCATAGACTTTCCTTGCTCAAGCTGACTTTGAACCTTGATCCCCAAATCTCAGCCTCCTGAGTAGCTATGGTTACAGGCAGAAGCCACCAGCACCCCAGCTTTCCCCTTGCGCTTTCCTGTATCCCTTTTCATATCTTTCCCAGGCTTTCTGTCTCTGGCCATGATGACAATAGTGTTGAGCTAACAGTGGCTGAGGGACCCTACAAAATCATCTTGACAGCTCAGCCATTCCGCCTTGACCTGTTAGAGGATCGCAGTCTTCTGCTCAGTGTCAATGCTCGAGGACTCATGGAATTTGAGCACCAGAGAGCCCCCAGGGTCCCGTGAGTACAGGGGTTGGAACAGCAGGGAGTCTACCATGGGAGAGTGTAGGGATATTGTGGGGTATCTAGGTTCCTGGGAGGAGACAGGGTGGCAAGACTGCTGGGTAGTAGCTGGGGGCTGGAGGGGTTGTAGTTTTCTCCATTTTCTATACAGATCAGGAGGCTGTCGCTTTTGTCCCTGAGCTGTGCTTTGGGCACCTCCTCTGGGAGGCCTGCCTGGGTCTATCTCTCCCTCTTCCCCTTCTCATATCATCATATTCCCCATATTTATTTTCTTTCTTTTAAAAGACATTTATTTATTTATTGGATTCTTTTCCCCCCATCTCTGGAAGTTTGTCGACTGAAACTCACTTTTATGTTTCTGTTTTTGTGTTGGTTTTGTGCCTCCTTTTCCCCTTCCCTACTCATTTCCTCCTGCCCCAGTTTTTCGGATAAAGTTAGTCTCACGCTCGGTAGCATTTGGGATAAGATCAAGAGCCTTTTCTCTAGGTAAATCCATGACCACTGGTACTGTATGTGTTCTTCTGTCTTTACCCACCCGTCACTCTGGTCCTCTTGGAAAGGGATCCCAGATCTTTCCATGCCCTGTACTTTACCTCTCCCGCTTTTTCCCACTGTGTGATGTTTTGGCCCTTGTTTTGTGTTGCTCTGGCTAACACACCCCTGGGAGAAAGAAGATGAAGTGGCTGCAAGTCCTTAAGGAATGTTAGGAACTTAGTGTTTTGCCAAGGGGTGGAAGGATACTGCTTGTTGCTGGGGTTCTTTACCCTTAGCTGAGGTGGAAATGAGGTCCCAGACAGCTGCTTGCCAGCTGCCTGAGAGCATTCTTTAGAAGAACCTTTTGAAGTTTTTGTTTGTGTCTGGAGAAGTTTACTATGGTCTGACTTCCCTTGCAAAACCATGTGTCAGGCCAGGTGTCTGAAGCCAGTGAGAAAGTAGCTGGAATCAGAGTATCCTAGGAGAGGCATCAGAGCCAGGAGGACTAACATTCAGAACTCAGGCCCCTGAACCACCCTGCTTGTCTCTTCTAGATGCTGGCAGAGGCTGGTGATTTGCCCCTGTATGTAGAAAGCATTTTCTGGTGGGAGGTGCACACAACTCCTCATTTTCTTTTCTCAGTTCGTTCCCCATCTTTTGAAAACTTAACTGGTTCCTGGGGTCCCTCTCCAAGCTTTAATGTTCAGTCCCTTCCTCCAATGCTTTCATTCCTTTGGACCCTTGGCTCTCTATTCCCCTACCCCTCCTTCCACTAGCCCCTCGTCCCTGCCCCCTCTGGATTGGAGCAGACAGCTCTCCTACCTTCCAGGCAAGGATCAAAAGACCCAGCTGAGGGCGATGGGGCCCAGCCTGAGGAAACGCCTGGGGATGGTGACAAGGCAAGTTGGAGGGGGTGGGTGGTTGGAGGATAGGGCTGGCTGGGATGTTGGATGGGAAAGTCCCATAAGAAACTTTAGATTAGGGAGCTGGGAGACATGGCTTGATTGGTAGACCACCAACTATAAGTAAAAAAAGCTGAGTGAGAGTGCGAGGTTTCAAGTTCAAGCCCCATAACCTGCATATTAAAAGAAAAATAAAAAGTACAAACTCAGCGAGATTCACCATGAGGGATGGGATTTAGAAAATGAGAGAAAGAAAACTGGTGTATGATTGGGTAGTGGTCCACTTTCCTTCTTACAGCCAGAGGAGACCCAGGGGAAAGCAGAGAAAGATGAGCCAGGAGCCTGGGAGGAGACATTCAAAACTCACTCTGACAGCAAGCCATATGGTGAGGGGCTGGGAGAGCCCTGGGCAGGGGCACAGGGAGTCCTTGCTTAAGAACAAGCACTGGAGCTCAGCCTTGGGTTCTTTTCTAGGCCCTACGTCTGTAGGTTTGGACTTCTCTCTGCCAGGCATGGAGCATGTATATGGGATCCCTGAGCATGGAGACAGCCTGAGGTTGAAGGTCACTGAGTAAGTCCCCTAATGATACCAGAAGGAGGAGGGAGAAGTGGGTGGAAGTCTGATCTTTGGGATGTGGGCATGATGATGGATAGTCCATGGATCACTTTCTTTTTTGGGGGGATGGGGGGGGGGTCCAGTCATGGGGCCTGAACTCTGGGCCTGGGCGCTGTCCCTCAGTTAATCAGCTCAAGGCTAGCGCTCTACCACTTGAGCCACAGAGCCACTTCCGGCTTTTTTCTTTTTGCTTATGTGGTGCTGAGGAATCGAACCCAGGGCCTCATGAATGCAAGGCAAGCGCTCTACCACTAAGCCACCTTCCCAGCCCCGCATGGATCACTTTCTGTGCTTAGTCACTATGGTGGTTCAGAAAGTTCTTTGAGCAGGGTGTTGGTGGTTCTCAAGTCTTTAATCTTAGCTACTCAGAAGCTGAGATCTGAGGATCATGGTTCAAAGCCAGACCATGCAGGAAAGTCTATGAGACTCTTATCTCCAATTAACCACCAGAAAACTGGAAGTGGTGCTGTGGCTCAAGTGGTAGAGCACTTGCCCTGAGCCGAAGAGCTCAGGGACAGCACTCAGGCCCAGAGTTCAAGCCCCACGACTATCAAAAATAGAAAAAGAGGGGCTGGGAAGGTGGCTCAGTGGTAGAGAGCTTGCCTTGCATGCCTGAGGCCCTGGGTTTGATTCCTCAACACCACATAAGCAAAAAGAAAAAAGCCGGAAGTGGCGCTGTGGCTCAAGTGGTAGAGTGCTAACCTTGAACTGAAGAGCTGAGGGACAGCGTTCAGGCCCCACGACCGGACCCCCCAAAAAAAAAGAAAAAGAAAAAGAAAGTTCTTTGAGAAAGGACAATTACTTCTCATCACTGACCTGAATCTGGTAGGATTTGGAGTACTGCAACTGGGGCCAGTTCTTAGCTTAGGCCTGTCTGTCTGTTTGCGACCAGGGGTGGTGAACCATATCGCCTATACAACTTGGATGTATTCCAGTATGAACTGGACAACCCCATGGCCTTGTATGGGTCTGTGCCTGTGCTCCTGGCACATAACCCTCATCGAGACTTGGGTATCTTCTGGCTCAATGCTGCTGAGACCTGGGTTGATATATCCTCCAACACTGCAGGAAAGGTAAGAGTAGGGGGAGAAAGCAGGGCCTGAGCTAGGCAGTGATGGCTTACACCTGTAATCCTAGCAACTCAGAGGCTGAGATGTGAGTTCAAAGCCAGCCTAGGCAGGAAAGTCTGTGAGACTTTTATCTCCAATAAACTACTCAAAAAAAGCCAGAAGTGGAGCTGTAGTTCAGGTGGTAGTTTTGAGCAATAAAGCTCAGAAACAGTGCTTAGGCCCTGAATTTAAGCCCTGGGACTGGCACCAAAAAAGAAGAGATTGAGATCTGAGGATCAGGATTTGAAGTCAGTCTGGTCAGGAAAGTCCATGAATTTCTTTAGCTCCCAAATAGCCAAAAGTGGGGTTGTAGCTTGAATGATGGAAAGCCAGCTAAAGTACAGTGCCCAAATGCTGGGTTCAAGCCCCATTACCACATACACCAAGAAAAGAAGGAAGAAATTAAGATATGCCAGGTGCCAATGGCTCCTGCCTATAATCCTAGCTACTCAGGAGGCTAAGATTATGGTTCAAAGATCATGGTTCAAAGCCAGCCCAGACAGGAAAGTTCCCATAAGACTCTTATTTCCAATTAACTACTCAAAAATTGGTGATAGAGCTTTGGTTCAAGGTGGTAGAGCACTAGCCTTAAGCAAAAGAGCTCAAGGACAGCATCTAGGCCTTGAGTTTAAGCCCCATGACCAACCGAAAAAAAGAAATAAAGATGTGAGTTTTGAAGAAACTGGTGACATAGCCTGTTTGGGGCATTGTAGAAACCTTCTGCTTTCTCTAGTCACTGCCAAATAACCACACTTAAGGAAGGCATTGCCAATTGTGGCCTGAGGGCATGCATTTGTTATGGGTATAGCATGTGCTAGGCACTCTTCTAGGTGCTGGGGACATGGGCTTACTGAGCTTTGACAGGTCCTCCATTCCCAGGAAGACAGCTTTCACAGCAAGATGAATTCAAGGTGGTAATTGCTAACATTGAAACAGTCATGGAGATGGGGGTAGGTATGTACTGCTTTAGACAGTGTGGTACACAAAAGCCTCCCTGGGGAGGTGACATTTAATATTAGATCAAAATAAGACATTAGGAGTCAAAATAAGACCTTGAGGAGAATGTTGCTGCTTTTATATGGAATTGGAAAATTTAAGGGTTTATTTGCCTTTGATCCCTTCTGTAGACTCTGTTTGGGAAGATGCTTGACTACCTGCAGGGTTCGGGGGAGACCCCACAGACAGATGTCCGTTGGATGTCAGAGAGTGGTATCATTGATGTCTTTCTTCTGCTTGGGCCTTCTGTCTTTGATGTCTTCAGGCAGTATGCTAGTCTCACAGGTAGGTGATTGGGCCCAATCGGCTAACTTACAGCCTCATTTTGTTGTTGTTGTTGTTGGTCGTGGGGCTTGAACTCTGGGCTTGGGTACTATCCCTCAGCTCTTTAGCTCAAGGCGTGTGTTCTACTGCTTGAGCCACAGCACCCTTTCGGTTTTCTAGTGGTTTATTAGAGATAAGAGTCTCATGGACTATCCTTGCCCAGGCTGCCTTTGAACTGTGATCCTCAGATCTCAGCCTACTGAGTAGCTAGGATTACAGGCGTGAGCCACCGGCGCCTGGCTTACAGCCTCATTTTTTTCCTCTTGTCTTTTGTACACTTTCAGAAGTTTTGTGTTTCAGTCTCTTTACTAGTGCTATACTCTCAGCCTCCTTCTCTTATGTCTCCCTCAGTTTCTGGGACGGCAAGGATCCATCCCCATTAATACCCCACATCCTTTATAAACCTACAGGAACCCAGACATTGCCCCCACTCTTCTCCCTCGGCTACCACCAGAGCCGTTGGAACTACCGAGATGAGGCTGATGTTCTGGAAGTGGATCAGGGTTTTGATGATCACAACATGCCCTGTGATGTCATCTGGCTTGATATTGAACATGCTGATGGCAAGCGGTACTTCACCTGGGACCCTAGCCGCTTCCCTCAGCCCCGCACCATGCTTGATCACTTGGCCTCCAAGAGGCGGAAGGTAAAGGGGTTGCAGCCATGGTCAGTGATCTCTTGGTAAGCCGGAGGCCAGATGGCCTTAGAGCTCTCTGACCAACCACTTTTGTGTTCTTTGCCCTCAGCTGGTGACCATCGTGGACCCTCACATCAAGGTGGACTCTGGCTATCGTGTTCATGAAGAGTTAAAGAACCAGGGCTTTTATGTTAAAACCCGGGATGGCTCTGACTATGAGGGATGGTGCTGGCCAGGTAGGCAGGCCTAAGCTTGAAGGAGAGGCAGATGGAAGGCCAGGGAGGTAGAATGGTGACTTGGTCCTGGGAGGAAAAGGGAGGTATTTGACCACCACCTTTATCCCCTTCCAGGCTCAGCTGGTTACCCTGATTTCACTAATCCCCTCATGAGGGCCTGGTGGGCTAACATGTTCAGCTTTGACAATTACGAGGTAGGAAAGGCCTCTCCTTATGACTCTTGTTCTTCCTACCCTGCCTGCATGATAAAGAGCCTTCCTGGTTGCCACTCTGCTTTGGTTGGATGCCTGTAACCTTCTGTGGGCCCTTGATCTGAGGAAATAAATCTTTCTAGATTCCTAGGAACTCTCAGACTGACACTGCCTGTCTTCTTCCTTCTTGTCTTCTGTCCATATTACCTGCTATATTCCCAGGGCTCAGCTCCTAATCTCTATGTCTGGAATGATATGAACGAACCATCTGTTTTCAATGGTCCTGAGGTCACCATGCTCAAGGATGCCCAGCATTACGGGGGCTGGGAGCACCGAGACATCCATAACATCTATGGCTTCTATGTGGTAAGAGATTGAGAGAGGAGAGTTGGTGGAAAGAAAAAAGAGAGGCCCGGAATGTGGCTTAGTGGTAGAGTGCTTGCCTAGCATGCATGAAGCCCTGGGTTTGATTCCTCAGTACCACAGAAACAGAAACAGAAAAAGCCAGAAGTGGCATTGTGGATCGAAGTTGTAGAATGCTAGTCTTGAGAAAAAACAAAAAAAAAGCCAGGTGACAGTGGCTCACACCTGTAATCCTAGCTACTCAGGAGACTGAGATCTGAGGGTCATGGCTCAAAGCCAGCCCAGGCAGAAAAGTCCCTGAGACTCTTATCTCCAATAAATCACCAGAAAACCAGAAGTGGCACTGTGGTTTATGCAGTAGAGCGCTCGCCTTGAGCTGAAGAGCTCAGGGACATCGCCCAAGCCCAGAGTTCAAGCCCCATGACCAAAAAAAAAAAAAGAGGGGCTGGGAAGACAGCTCAGTGGCATATGCTTGCCTTGCATGCATGAGGCCCTGGGTTTGATTCCTCAGCACCACACAAGCAGAAAAAGCCAGAAGTAGAGTACTCACCTTGAGCTGAGGAGCTGAGTTCAAGCCCCATGACCAACAAGAAAAAAGATAGATCCTAGGACTTGAGGATCAGGCATCTTACAACTGATAACAGGACTCTTGTTCTCACTGCCTTTTTTTTTCTCTCTCTACTCAGCACATGGCCACTGCAAATGGGTTAATACAGCGCTCTGGTGGAATAGAACGGCCCTTTGTTCTAAGCAGGGCTTTCTTCGCTGGCTCCCAGCGTTTTGGTAAGACTTTGAGAATAGAGCTGTAGCAAAGGAGGAATACCAGATCAAAAGAGCCACACCCAGGCCTAGCTTTTGGAAAGCTGTTCACTGAATCTCCCTATCTCTAGTGTTCTTTTAGTGGAATCAAAGAGGGCAGGAGAAAGTCCCTATTTGAGTTCTTGGGAGTTAGATGCCAGTTGATTACACTTGTAGTCCTTGTTACACAGGAAGCTGAAATCTAAAAGATTCCATTTTGAAGCCAACATGAGCAGAAAAGTCTGTAAGACTCCCATTTCCAAAATAACCAGAAAAGGCTGGACTAGAGGCCCTGAACAAGGCCCTGGATTCAAATGCCAGTACTAGCATAAATAAATATAAAATTCTTATGAACGCTACACCCCCTATCTTCTGCTTCTGGGGACCCAAGAGTAGATGTGGTAGGGCAGAGCAGTCACCTTCGTAAAATGCTAAGGCCTTTCTCTATTTAACCTCTTGTCTTCTTCAGGAGCCGTGTGGACAGGAGACAACAGTGCTGAGTGGGACCATTTGAAGATCACCATTCCTATGTGTCTCAACTTGGGGCTGGTGGGACTTTCCTTCTGTGGGGGTAAGAGAGGGGAATTTAGGGTCTTGTTTGGTAGGAGAGGGGCAAAGTAGAGGTCTTAGGACCTAGGCATGAACACAAAACTACAAATTGGGAGTTGTGGGTATTTGGCTTGGGCAGTTCATCAGGCAGCATCTTTCCTGAACCCTCTTTCCTAATTGCTTTCCCCTCCCTTTCTCAGCGGATGTGGGTGGCTTCTTCAAAAACCCAGAGCCAGAGCTACTTGTTCGCTGGTACCAGATGGGTGCCTATCAGCCATTCTTCCGGGCTCATGCTCACTTGGACACTGGGCGGCGGGAGCCGTGGCTCTTAGCAACTCAGAACCAAGATGTAATCCGAGATGCCTTAAACCAGCGATATTCTCTGCTGCCCTTTTGGTACACTATCTTCTATCAGGCCCATCGAGAAGGGTTTCCTGTCATGAGGTGAGGCATTTTGGGGGCTCTATGTAGAGCAGGCTGAGAGTGGCTGGGGAATAGTGGGAACTGGTTCATATCTCCTTTTTTTTTTTTTTTGGGGTGGGGGTCCAGTCATGGGGCCTGAACTCTGGGCCTGGGCGCTGTCCCTCAGCTCTTCAGCTCAAGGCTAGCGCTCTACACTTGAGCCACAGCGCCACTTCCGGCTTTTTTCTTTTTGATTATGTGGTGCTGAGGAATCGAACCCAGGGCCTCAGGCATGCAAGGCAAGTGCTCTACCACTGAGCCACCTTCCCAGCCCTTGGTTCATACCTCCTTTCAGCAGACCTTGAACAGGAGGGAAATCTCATCTTGGGAATTAGAGGGGAGCCAGGCATTGTTGGCTCACATGTGTAATCCTAGCTACTCAGAAAGCTGAGATCCGAGGATCACAGTTCAAAGCCAGCCTAACCAGGAAAATCTGTGACTCTTATCTCCAATTCACCCCACAAAAAAAGTGATCAAGTGGTAAAGCACTAGCTTTGAGCAAAAAAGCTCAGGGACAGCAGCCAGGCTGGGTGTTCAAGCCCTATTACTAGCACCAAAAAATAAAAATAAAGGAAATATTGGGCATTGTGGCACATGCTTCAGGAGTTGAAGAGTTTAAGGCCTGAGCTTCAGAGCTAGACTTTGTAAAAAAAAAAAAAAAAAAAAGTGAAAGACTAACAATAACTAATAAGCCAGGTGCTGGTTACTCACCTATAATCCTAGCTGCTGAGGACGCTGAGATCTGAGGATCATAGTTCAAAGCCAGTCTGGGCAGGACTCATCTCCAGTCAACTACCAGACAAGTAGCACTGTGGCTCAAAATGGTAGAGTGCTAGCCTTGAGCACAGAGAGGCTCAGAGATAGTGCCCAGGCACTGAGTTCAAGCCCCAGGACTAGCAAAAAAAAAAAAAAGAAAGAAAATTACCAACAGTGATAAACTTTGACAAAAGTAAAACAGGATAATGAAATCAAATGGTCACAAAAATGCTCCTTTTTTTGGGGGGGGGGGTCGGTCATGGGGCTTGAACTCTGGGCTTGGGCGCTGTCCCTCAGCTCTTCAGCTCAAGGCTAACATGCTATTACTTGAGCCACAGTACCACTTTCACAAAAATCCTCTTTGATAAAGCCATGAGTGGGGCTGGGAAGGTGGCTCAGTGGTAGAGTGCTTGCCTCGCATACATGAGGTCCTGGGTTCAATTCCTCAGTACCACATACGCAGTAAAAGCTGGAAGTGGGCGCTGTGGCTCAAGTGGTAGAGTGCTCACCTTGAGTTGAAGAGCTCAGGGGTAGGCCCAGAGTTCAAGCTCCATGACCAACAACAACAACAACAAAAAGCCATGAGTGCTGAGTAAGATGAGTGCTGAGTGCTGAGTTGGACAGACTTTTGTGATCCTGAGGAACAATGTTCCAAGCAGAGCAGGCTGCAAGTCTAAAAATTCTAAAGTTTAAAAAAGAAAAAGTCTGGGGCTGGGAAGGTGGCTCAGTGGTAGAGCGCTTGCCTTGCATGCCTGAGGCCCTGGGTTCAATTCCTCAGCACCACATAAGCAAAAAGAAAAAAAGCCGGAAGTGGCGCTGTGGCTCAAGTGGTAGAGTGCTAGCCTTGAGCTGAAGAGCTGAGGGACAGCGCCCAGGCCCAGAGTTCAGGCCCCACGACAGGACCAAAAAAAAAAAAAAAAAGAAAAAGTCTAAAGTGAGTTTGTTGTGTTTCAGGAATAGATAAAAAGACAGTGGGCCTTGGGTAAGGACTCCTTAGGAGAGATTGGAATTTAGAAGAAAATCTGATGTAGGGCTGGGAAGGTGGCTCAGTGGTAGAGCGCTTGCCTTGCATGCATAGGCCCTGGGTTTGATTCCTTAGCACCACATAAGCAAAACGAAAAAAGCCGGAAGTGGTGCTGTGGCTCAAGTGGTAGGGTGCTAGCCTTGAGCTGAAGAGCTGAGGGACAGCGCCCAGTCCCAGAGTTCAGGCCTCACGACTGGACCCCAAAAAAAAGAAAGAAAGAAAATCTGATGTAATCCTGGAGTGCCCTGTGCAGTGCACGATACTGCAGCATGCAGGGAGGCTTCTCAGTGGTTGCTGTGCAAAGCAGTTGATGGGTGGGGAGCAGGAAGGTGGGATAGACCAGACAAGATAAGGTTGTGACAATTGTCTGCAAACTCCTTACTCCTGTGCTTTTTTTGGTTGGTCGTGGGGCTTGAACTCTTGGGCTTGGGTGCTGTCTCTCAGCTTCAGCTCAAGGCAGGCGCTCTACCACTTGAGCCACAGCGTCACTTCCGGTTTTCTAGTGGTTTATTGGAGATAAGAGTCTCACCAACTTTCCTTGCCTGGTCTGGCTTTGTACCTGGATCCTGAGATCTCAGCCTCCTGAGTAGCTAGGATTACACACATGGGCCACCGGCACCCGGCTTCCTGTGCTGTTCTTATTGCCAGTTCTTGGGGATTACTGAGAATGTCTTTCTCTTTCTGCTTCCTTGCTAGGCCCCTGTGGGTACAGTATCCTCAGGATGTGACCACCTTCAGTATGGATGATCAATTCCTACTTGGTGAGAATTGGTTGGGGTGGAGCTGAGAAATTCTTAGTTGTGGAGACCCAAGAAGGGTTAGTGTATGTGGCTGGTGGTACACGGGACAAATGTTCTGGTGTTGCCCATTTAGCCTGGGACCTGATCCCCTAGTTACAAGTTGATTCTTGTGTGTTTTAGGGGATGCACTTCTGGTTCACCCTGTATCAGATGCTGGGGCTCATGGTGTACAGGTCTATCTGCCTGGCCAAGGGGAGGTAAGTTATGGAAAGGCATAGACAAAAAGTAAACAACATGGAGCCAGGAGCTGGTGGCTCACGCCTATAATCCTACCTACTCAGGAGGCTGAGATCTGAGGATCACGGTTCAAAGCCAGCCCGGGCAGGAAAGTCTGTGACTCTTATCTCCAATAAACCACTAGAAAACTGGAAGTGGCATTGTGGTTCAAGCGGTAGAGCGCTTGCCTTGAGCTGAAGAGCACAGGGACAGCGCCCAAGCCCAGAGTTCAAGCCCCACGACTGACCAAAAAAAAAAAAGTAAACAAGATGGGCGTCCCTGTGCACTGAGCAACTGAACATCTTATCCTCACAGGTGTGGTACGACAGTCAAACCTATCAGAAGTATCACGGTCCTCAGACCCTGTACTTGCCTGTGACTCTAAGCAGTGTGAGTATACCAGTTCTATCTGCCTGTAGGTTTCCAGATGGGGAGGGGAACACAGTGTGTGTACTTGGAGGTCTGGTACCTGTGTGCACATAGTAAGAACAGAAAGATGTTGTGGGTGTAAGTGGTGACTTCATCCTAGCACTGCTTTTGTCCTAGATCCCTGTGTTTCAGCGTGGAGGAACAATTGTGCCTCGATGGATGCGTGTACGGCGCTCTTCAGACTGTATGAAGGATGACCCCATCACTCTGTTTGTTGCACTCAGTCCCCAAGTGAGTGCCTGCGCAGAGAGCCAACTCACCTAACTGCCTGCCCTGGTGGGACTCAGTCCCCTGGGGATGAGCTCAACTTGACTTCCTCTTTGCTCAGGTGCTCAATTGTCTCATTTACTGTTCAGGGTACAGCCCAAGGAGAGCTCTTTTTGGATGATGGGCACACATTCAACTATCAGACTCGCAATGAGTTCCTGTTTCGCCGATTCTCCTTCTCTGGCAACACTCTTGTCTCCAGGTAATGGGATCCCTCTAGCAGGGGGTTGGTCCTTGGGGATGTCACTATTGACCATGCTCTTCTCTCATCTCCTGATCTTGCTTTGGGTAAGAAGTTCCTTCTGTTTTTAACATCTTTTCCCTGTTGGGCATCTGCTTTTGCCTCCAGCTCAGCAGACCCCAAAGGCCACCTTGAGACACCCATCTGGATTGAGCGAGTGGTGATAATAGGGGCTGGAAAGCCAGCAGCTGTGGTGCTCCAGACAAAAGGTTAGTGACAGATTGGACCCAGGATGGCAGACAAGAGGAAGCAGAGGCAAGGTTGATAAGGTTGGGATGGCCTTTCCTGTTAGCCAACTGTGGTACTCTTGTTCCTCTCTTAGGATCTCCTGAAACCCGGTTATCCTTCCAGCATGACCCTGAGACTTCTGTGTTGATCCTGCGTAAGCCTAGTGTCAATGTGGCATCGGATTGGAGTATTCACCTCCGATAACCCAAGGGATGTCTTCTTGGTTGGGGAGAAGGGTGTGATGGTGGTGAGAGTTAACCCTTCTGCCTTGAAGTTTGACCCTCCCCAGACTTTGCCCTATTCCAAGACCCAGATTCTTACCAACATCTGGGTAGGATGTCAGGACTGTCCTTGAGCTCCAAATTTCTTTGGTGACCTCTTCATTTCTGTTCTCTGACACCAAGCCTTCCTCTTCATCCCCCCAACATCCTGTTGCTCTAACTGGAGCACACTTACTTGTGAAGACCTGAGAACTACAAGGTCCTTGCCTGCCCACTTTCTCCTCCTTGGGGACCCTGACTTCCCCAGACCCTGTCCATTCATGTCACTTGTGTGTTGATGCCATTTCTTGGAAGAAGATGAGGGCAGTGAACTTTAGTGTTCCTTTTCTCCTTCCTTCCCACCCCCTCCTGCCAAACTGCCCTCCCTTGTTTTTTGTTTTTTCATTCCCCTGGCTCTACCCTGCCAGCCTTCCCCTTTCTCTGCCCCACTGATACACTGGGACCACCCCTTACTAGTAAGGGATGAATGGAACAAGAGTGAGGTTGCTTCCCTCTCATCCCAACCACCCCTTCCCTCCTCCCCACTTCCTTCCATTGCCTCAGTTCTGTGGGGGCAGTCCTATCCCTATCCCCTGGGAGAGAGACCATTTCCACACCTCCTTAATTAAGAGGGGATGGGTGTTAAACTTTTGCCCCCTTCTGGTCCCCTGGGGCATTCAAGATGAAGAAATCAGTTGTGGTTTCATTGAATCACGGTCACCTGTATTTATTGCTGGGAGAAAGCTGAGGGTGGGGGGAGATGATCATGTGTACCCAGGGTTGGCCAGAGCCCTGGGTGGGAGGTGGGTGGGGAAACTGGGGGAATATTTGTGGGATTTTTTTTTTTACTTCCTCCTGGCCCCCAGCTGTGACAGATTTTGATAAAAGGAGAAATAATAAAAAGATAAACCATAACTTACTGCCAAGTGTGTGAATTCTAGTAGTAACCCAAGTATATTCTAGAAGCCCATGAACTTGCCATTTACATCTGGCTCCAGCATAAGCTTCATCATTTCAGTAAGATGAGTAAACTGAAGCCTTCCTCAGCTTGTTAGATGCCAGCAAAGCCCTGGATTTTAAAGTAGACTTGGTAGCCAGGCACTAGTGGCTCATGCCTGCAGTCCTAGCTACTCAGGAGGCTGAGATCTGAGGATGATGGTTCAAATCCAGCCTGGACAGGAAAGTCTGTGAGACTTGTTATCTCCAGTAAACCACCAGAACCCTGGAAGTGGCGCTGTAACTCAAGTGGTAGAGCACTAACCATGAGCTGAAGAGCTCAGGGATAGCACCCAGGCCCAGAGCTCAAGCCCCATGACCAACAATAAATAAATAAATAAATAAATAAATAAATAAATAAATAAATAAATAAACTTGCTTACTAAGTGGACATCAGAATTGACAATGTTTCTTGGATATAACAATATCAGATGGCAGTGGTCTCTTGGAGGAAATTAAAAGTCATTTTTTTTTCAAAGTAGAAGCTGTTTTTAGATTACAATTTAAAAAAAAAAATCTTCCATTAATCCAGGCACCAGTGATTTACCTCTACAATTCTAGATACTCAGGAGGCTGAGATCTGAGGATCCAGGTTTGAAACCATCTGAGCAGAAAAGTCCCAGTGAGACTGTTGTCTCCAATTACCCACCAGGAAAGAGGAAGTAGAGCTATGGCTCAAACTGGTAGAATGCTAGAGATCAGGGAAATAGAACCCAGGCCCTGAGTTCAAGCCCTAGGACTGACAATAAAAAGAAACGGACTGGAGCCGGGCGCTGGTGGCTCACGCCTGTAATCCTAGCTACTCAGGAGGCTGAGATCTGAGGATCGCGGTTCAAAGCCAGCCCGGGCAGGAGAGACCGTGAGACTCCTATCTCCAATAAAACCACCAGAAAACCGGAAGTGGCGCTGTAGCTCAAGTGGTAGAGCGCTCGCCTTAAGCTGAAGTGCTGGGGAACAGCGCCCAGGCCCAGAGTTCAAGCCCCATGACTGACAAAAACAAAAACAAGAAATAAAGCATTTCATACTATCTGTTGTCCTGGACTTCATTCATTGAGTTGCTAAGTCAATCTGAGGAGGCTACAGTGCAGGTCTAGCATTGAGTTGCAACACTAGCAGGCATTGTCTGCGGATCTGCAACACTAGTATGTGCTGCCTCCTAGCTATGGAAGCCAAGTGGTCTCCAGGCTGGTGTTGGCTCTGCTACTTAGGAGGCTGAGACCTGAAGGATCTTAGTTCTAAGCCAACCTGAGCAGAAAATGCTATAATAATCCATGTCTAATTAGCCATGCTGGACTGAAGGTGTGGCTCAAGTGGTAGACATACAAACTAAGCAAGAAGTTGAATGATAGCCAAGACACCAGCTGGGCATCTGTGGCTCATGCCTATAATCCTAGCTAATCAGCCCTGAAATCCTAGCTACTCGGGAGGCTGAGGTCTGGGGATCATGGTTCAAAGCTAGCTGGGGCTGAGACTCTTCAATTAACCACCTGAAAACTGAAAGTGGTGCTGTGGCTCAAATGGTAGATCACTCCCTTTGAGCTGAAGAGCTGAGGGACAGCCTGTACCCAGGCCCAGAGTTCATGCCCCATGAGTGACAAAAAAAAAAAAAAAAAAAAAGCCAAGGTAAAGTGGTAAGTGCTAGCCTTGAGCTGAAGAGCTCAGGGAACAGCACCCACGCCCAGAACTCAGACCCCATGACCAAAAAAACAAAAACTTTTGCAGTTCAATTTCAATAAATAATATTTATTTTTGCTGGTCCTAGGGACTTGAACTCAGGGCCTGGATAGCCTCTTTGTGCTCAAGGCTAACCCTCTACCACTTGAACCACCTCTGGCATTTTCTGAGAAATTTATTGGAGATGAGTCTCATGGACTTTCCTGCCCACTCTGGCTTGGAACTTTGATCCTCAGTCTCCTGAGTAGCTAGGATGACAGGTGTGAGCCACTGGTGCCTGGCTAACTACTATTTTATTTTTTTAATTTTTTTTTTTTGGGGGTCGGCCGTGGGGCTTGAACTCTGGGCCTGGGTGCTGTCCCTCAGCTCTTCAGCTCAAGGTGAGTGCTCTACCACTTGAGCCACAGCACCACTTCCGGTTTTCTGGTGGTTTATTGGAGATAGGAGTCTCACGGTCTCTCCTGCCCGGGCTGGCTTTGAACCGCGATCCTCAGATCTCAGCCTCCTGAGTAGCTAGGATTACAGGCGTGAGCCACCAGCGCCCGGCTTTATTTTTTTAATTTTTATTGTAAAGGTGATGTGCAGAAGGGTTACAGTTACATAAGTCAGGTAAATTGTATTTTAAATATTCAGAGAAGTTACACCTTGGGATTCCTCCTCTGTTATTTTTCAAAAGGCAAATTGAGTGCTGAATACCTTGTAAAGTGATTTAAAAAAATCTGTCTGTGAAATCCCCTAGTTTGAGAAAATTCAAGCTGGGAGCTGGTGGCTCACGCCTGTAATTCTAGCTACTCAGGAGGCTGAGATCTGAGGATCGCAGTTCAAAGCCAGCCTGGGCAGGAAAAATCCGTAAGACTATTATCTCCAGAAAACCAGAAGTGGCGCTGTGGCTTAAGTGGGGAAGCGCTCGCCTTGCGCTGAAGAGGTCAGGGACAGTGCCCAGGCCCAGAATTCAAGTTCCACGACCGGTCTAAAAACAAAAAACAAACAGTTCAATTCCTTAGGAGGTAGTGTTTTGCCTTGGCACCTCCTCCTGCCCAATTGTCACCTGCTGTAAACTGGGCGGGAAGAAATGAGAAGGCACATCGAAAATTGCTCGTGGCAATGGCATAATTTTTGTCAGTTAGCTTTTTGTCTATAAAATGAGGTCAGCTCTGTCTAGCTCAGTAAGGGCATGAGAGATGCAGAGGACCAGCCTGGCACATGGTAGACCCTAGAGTTCATTCATTTGTGTAAGAAGGATTAAGCAACTTCGTGCTGTGGCTGATGAGAGCGGGACACTAGAACAAATCGATGAGCAGGGGCCGGATTTTTCCCATGCAATTCCACGCTAGCATGAGGGAGGTCCCGCGTGCTTCCAGCCTAGTTTGACACGCGCACTTGACATGCCGGATATGACGCCACCGCCCCTTGGTTCCCGGAACCAGGTGTTGGGACCGGATGTTCGCCCCTCCTGCCCCCCCCTCCGCCGATGACCGGAAGTGGGTCCTGACGGGTGCTGTCAGCCCCAGCTCCTGGGTGCCTGCAAAGAGCTCGAAGAAGGCGGGGTGCAGGGCGGGGCCGCTGCAGGGGCGGGGCTTGCGGGGCGGGGGCGGGGGACCCTTCGTCCCCGCGCCGATCCCCGCCGGCCCGAGCGTCCGTGGCGGCGCGGCCATGAAGCTGAAGCTGAAGCTGAAGAACGTCTTTCTCGCCTACTTCCTGGTGTCGATCGCGGGCCTTCTGTACGCGCTGGTGCAACTCGGTGAGCGGGGCGGGGCCGGGCGGGGCGGGGTGTGTCGGGGCGGCCCGCCCTGGGGACGGAGCTCTGCGCCCACGCGGTCCGTCCCGCTCGGCCCTCGGGACAGCCCTCGGCGGCCCCGCGCCCTCGCCGCTCCGGGGCGCTCCGCCTGTCTCCTAGAGGCTGCAGGGCCCCGCAGGACGCTGCCAGGAGCCAGGGTCGACCCCTCTCCCTCGTCCTGTTCTAGCCGGACTGGCTTCCTGACAGGCTCCCCAGAACCCCACATTCGTGCTCTCTCGAGCTCTTGACTTGTTCCCCCGGCCGGCAATGCTCTTCTCTCAGCTTGCCCCGAACACCTATTTTTTTCTCACCCTTGCAGTTTTAACTCACTTGTCATCTCCTCAGAGGCCTTCCTCGACTAGCTAAAGTGATCTGTATTATTCCAGATTCTCTTTTAGCCTCTCTTTATTCCCCTCATGGCCCACTGCAGTTTGTAACGATTTTTTTTTTAACAATTTGTTTCTTTGTGTAGTCTCTACTTCTTCCACTAAAAGTGAAAGGTCTGTTAGGACAGGGTCTAGTCTGTGTTTCCCTAGGAGTATCCGGTGGTGGAACCAGTGGATTTAATGACAGAACTGTGGTCACACAGCCCAGGGAGCAGACTGAACTCCACCTCTTATACAGGGTTTTAAGGATAGTGCCACTGCATGGTCCTCAAGTATATTGGTTTGATTAAAGGGAATATTGATGAGGAGCTGGGAAGTTGGCTCAGTGGTAGAGTGCTTGCCTCGCATGCATGTGGCCCTAGGTTCGATTCCTCAGCACCACATAAGCAGAAAAAAGTCGGAAGTGGTGCTGTGGTTCAAGTGGTAGAGTGCTTGCCTTGAGTTGAAACGCTCAGCACCCAGGCCCAGAGTTCAAGCTGAATGATGGACCAAAAAAAAAGGAACATTGATGAGTTCCTTAGAAATCTAGATTGTAACATTAGGACCATTGGATAGAAAGGATAAAGACAGATTAGTAGCTCTGTGTCCAACTTGAAAATGTTAGATTGTCTAGGAGAGGAGCTTAGTGGTAGAGCGCTTGCCTGGTAATGCAAGGCCCTTGGTTCTACCTGTGAGGGGGGTGGGGGGGGATGTGGTGGTTTAGGGCACCACAGTACATTCCAGTATTCAGGGGTCAGAAGCTAGAAGGTCAAGAATTCTAAGTCAGCCTGGACTATGTAGTAGGATGCTGCCGATTGAAGCAGTGCATTCCAGAGCTGTAGGAAATGCTAAAATAAAATTGTAAGGGATATTGGCTGTGAGTTAATGAAAAGATTTTTTTTGTCCCATTAGGATGCTGAACATTTTATGGTTCTCTGTCCCCACTCCCCTTCCCTATTGGTGCTTCTTGGGACCAGGCCAGCCATGTGACTGCCTCCCTCCCCTGCGGGCAGCAGCTGAGCAGCTCCGGCAGAAGGATCTGAGGATTTCCCAGCTGCAAGCAGATCTCCGTCGCCCACCCCCTGCCCCTGCCCAGCCCCCGGAACCTGAGGCCTTGCCTACTATCTATGTCATTACCCCCACCTATGCCAGGTATGGGTTGTGTTGTAGCAGAGGGATGCATCAACCAAGAAATTGGGTTGGGGGCTGGGAATGTGGCTTAGTGGTAGAGTGCTTGCCTAACATGCATGAAGCCCTGGGTTCCATTCCTCAGTATCTCATAAACAGAACAAGCTGGAAGTGGAGCTGTGGCTCAAGTGGTAGGTACTAGCCTTGAGCAAAAGAAGCTCAGGGACAGTGCCTAGACCCTGAATTCAAGCCCCAGAACTGGCAAAAAAAAAAAGATGATGAATTGGGGCAGATGCTGGGGTAGGGGATGTTTGTAAGCTAGAGCTGCCAAACAATACCATAAATGAGCTATAAGTTGTGGGAAAATGGATTTTTTTAAAGAACATAACAGTGTACTAGTAAGTATATAAAATTCCTGCTGGGTTTTTTGTTATTGTTGGTAGTGGTTGTAGGTCTTGAACTCAGGCCCCTGGTGCTGTACCTGAGCTCTTTTGCTCAAGGCTAGTGGTCTACCACTTTGAGCCACAGTTCCACTTCTGGTTTTCTGCTGGTTAATTGGAAATAAGAATCTTACAGGCTTTCTTGTCTGGGCTGGCTTTGAATCATGATCCTCAGATCTCAGCCTCCTTGAGTAACTAGGATTACAGGTGTAAGCCACCAGTGCCCAGCTTGGATTTTGAAATAAGACAATAAAATTACAAAAAAAAAAAAATCGGGGGGGTGGGTAGGGAGGTGGGAGAGTGGGGGGGGGACTTGGGAAGGGATGGTAAGGGGAAACAAAGGAGGAGGCAACAATGCTTGCTAAGAAATGTACTCATTATCTTGCCCATGTAATTATAACACCTCTATATGGTATTTTCACAATTAAAAAAAATGAGCAAATTAAAAAAAAAATCAAATCGGGTGCTAGTGCTCATACCTGTAATTTTAGCTACTCAGAACTATCACTGCTTTTGCCCTGGCAGAAAAGTTGATAGATTCTGTCTCCAAAATAACCAGCCAAAAACAAGGCTGCAAGTGTGGACCAAATGGTAGAATGCTAACCTTGGAAATTCAAGTCCCCATATTGCCACTGAAATAAATAATTAATTAAAATTAGAGGGCTGGAGATGATGCTCAGTGGTAGAATGCTTGCTTATAGCACTGAAGAAAAAAAAAGTGGGAAGGGAACTGAAGGTTGTGGCTCACACCTGTAATCCTAGTTACTTGGATCCAGTTTCAACAACAACCAGCCCAAGCCTTGTAAAGGCCTTACAAGACCCCATCTAAACTACTAAGAAGCTGGGTGTGGTGGCATGCATCTGTCCACATCCCAGCTATGGTGGGAAGCCTATATAGGAGGATTACAGTCCAGGCTGGCCCAGACAAAATAGTGAGACTTATTTTTTTTGTCGGTCGTGGGGCTTGAACTCTGGGCTTGGGCACTGTCCTTGCTCTCTTCAGCTCAAGGAGAGTGCTCTACTGCTTGAGCCACAGTGCCAGTTCTGGTTTTCTAGTGGTTTATTGGAAATAAAAGTCTCATGGACTTTCCTGCCTGGGCTGGCTTTGCACTGCGATCCTCAGAGCTCAGCCTCCTGAGTAGCTAGGATTACAGCCATGAACCACCAGCGCCCAGCTATAGTGAGACTCTTAAATATAATGAAAGAGATAAGGATTAGAGGTGTGGTTTCAGTGATAGAACACTTGCTTAGCAAGTTATGAGGCCCTGAGTTCAAATCCTAGCACCCCCCCCCAAAAAAAAAGCAGTAGAAATAGGCCAGTTATTTTAATTTCTAGAAATGCCTTCACTAGCTATCATGTACAGCGTGTTACTCTTTACCACACAATGTGCTAAATGTTTGACATTTGTGTTAAGTCAAAGAATAGCTTTATTACTGATAAAAAACCAATTTGGAAATGTAGTTTGGGATCTGCAGCCAAAAGGGCCTCATAACACATGTGCATCTCTGGAGTCAGATGGCTGCGCCATCTCCACACAGGCAGCTCTAGGTCCCCTCCACCCACGTGCACATTCCTGCATGCACCACCACTCCTGGGGCAGGCAGCAGATGTCAACGATGACTGAGTCTTCCTCCCTGCAGAAGAATAATGGAGGAACTCCTCTAGAATCCCTCTCCCTAGACACCCAGCACAGGAGGAAAAGAACCTGAGAACCTGGTCTCCCAGTGTTTTCAAAAAAGTCATGATCATGTTTACTTTTACAATAACATTGTTACAAAGTATTGTTATTCCCATTTTACAGCTGAGTAAAGGGAAGACTCAGAGCTAACCATTTCTCCCAAGTATTTCAACCTTAGGTTACACAGCTGGGATTCAAACCCAGATCTGTGTGGTGGTCCCAATGCCTGTGTGGTTAGTTGATTGTCTCCTAGGTTTGAGGTGGGTGGTGGAGACTGATTAGAATGGCAGGGCAGGGCAGGTGAGTGTGGGCAGGGAATTGATGGTTAATAAAGAGGGCCCTTGGAAGCTGGGTGCCTGTGGCTCACGCCTGTAATCCTAGCTACCCAAGAGGCTGAGATCTGAGGATCACAGTTCAGAGCCAGCTTGGGCAGGAAAATCTATGAGACTCTTATCTCCAATGAACCACCAGAAAACCAGAAGTGGGGCTGTGGTTCAAGTGGTAGAACGCTGGCCTTGAGCTGAAAAGCTGAGGGACAGCGCCCAGGCCCAGAGTTCAGGCCCATGACCTACAAAAATAAATAAATAAAATAATAATAAAGAGAGCACTTGGGCACTGGCTGAGGAGAAGCTAGGGAAGATAGTAACAGTGAGCCAGGAGAAGCTTTGTATTATCCAGGCTGCAGTGAGCCCAGGATGCCATGTACCTTCCTGCATCTCTTCCCCTGCAGGCTGGTGCAGAAGGCAGAGCTGGTGCGGCTGTCCCAGACCCTGAGCCTGGTGCCCCGGCTACACTGGCTGCTGGTGGAGGACTCCGAGGGCCCTACCCCGCTGGTCTCGGGGCTGCTAGCTGCCTCCGGTCTCCTCTTCACACACCTAGCCGTCCTTACCCCCAAGGCCCAGCGGCTTCGGGAAGGAGAGCCAGGCTGGGTTCGGCCCCGTGGTGTAGAGCAGCGAAACAAGGCCCTGGACTGGCTCCGGGGAAGAGGGGGTGCAGTGGGAGGGGAAAAGGACCCACCAGCACCAGGGACCCAGGGAGTCGTGTATTTCGCCGATGATGACAACACCTACAGTCGGGAGCTCTTTGAGGAGGTGAGACCTGGGATGGGAATGGGGAAGGAGGCCAGATGGAACTGCCTGCATCTGTTACCTTGGTTACCAGTGTCCCTGAAGGCTTCTGGGTGAGACATGGGGAGCAGAGTCGGGCAGAGTGAACCAGGTGGTTCTTTCTGCTGTTCCCTCCCCTCACCCCTCCCCGGGCCACCCGTGTTTCTTCTCTCCCCATCTCCGTTAGATGCGTTGGACCCGAGGTGTCTCAGTGTGGCCCGTAGGGCTGGTGGGCGGCCTGCGATTCGAGGGCCCTCGGGTACAGGATGGCCGGGTTGTGGGCTTCCACACGGCATGGGAGCCCAACAGGCCGTTCCCTGTGGACATGGCGGGATTTGCTGTCGCCCTGCCCTTGCTGTTGGCTAAGCCCAATGCCCAGTTTGATGCCACTGCTCCCCGGGGCCACCTGGAGAGTAGTCTCCTGAGCCATCTCGTGGATCCCAAGAACCTGGAGCCGAAGGCTGCCAACTGTACGCGGGTAAGGGGGATGGAGGTGGCACAGAAACCCAGCTCTGGGACAGATAGGTGGTTGGAGAAGTGGGGCAGTATAAGCCAGGTGCAGTAGCTCACGCCTGTAATCCTTGCTCCTCAGGAGACTGAGATCTGAGGATCATGGTTCAAAGCCAATAGGAGCAGGAAAGTCCATGAGACTCTTTATCTCCAATTAAACACCAAAAAAGCCGGAAGTGGAGCCATGCCTCAAGTGGTTGAGTGTTGGTCTTGAGCACAAAATGCTTAGGGACAGCACCCAGGCCCTGAGTTCAAGTTCCAGGCTGGTACAAAAGCAAAACAAACAAGCAAACGGGCAAGACCCAGGGAATGGGTATTTGAACAAGGAGGGACGTTCTGATCTCTGATCAACCCTGCTTACCCTTCTATGGGACAGCTGGGAGCTAGGGAGGAACAGCGTTTGCTGCCACTGAGTGTCACAGACTCCTTGGAGCCCGTGAGGGCAAAGGAACAAAGCCCCATTTTAAAGACACTGACATCCCCTCCACCCCTGCCCTTCACACAACCTAGCCAACACCGAAGGTAGAGAGGGAGGGAGCATCCACTGTCCATCAGGCTCCAAAGGCCTGGCGATGGCCGGTCCTGGCTGTAACTGAAACCCTTCGGCACAGGTGCTGGTGTGGCACACGCGGACAGAGAAGCCCAAGATGAAGCAGGAGGAGCAGCTGCAGCGGCAGGGCCGGGGCTCAGACCCAGCCGTTGAGGTGTGATGGAGGCTCACTCCGGCTTCGACCTCACTTTAGGCACAGACCTCGTGGGATTGGGCTCCAGGCCTATCCAACATGTGCTACTGCAAGTCTTGACCCCTTAGCAGAGGCGGCTCCTCTGGCCCCAGGATGTGGTGTACCGCCTTCTCCCTTCCCCAGCCTGCCATGTGGAACTGTCCACAGGCTGGGGACAAGCAGCTGTTGTGTGGAGCCAGGTCAGCTCTGCCTGGGGTGGAGCAGGACAGATGGACTCAGCAGGGGGGGTGGCTGAGGAACTGGGTAACTTATTGGGGCTGGGCATGCACTGGGGGGGCTGGAGGAGCTGGGCTGGACCCTCCCCACCTGAGCATGTGGACCCCTTCCTACCTCCAGAATAAACAATCTCAATCTGAAGGGGCCTTCTGTTTTCCTTTGCTTGGCATACCTTGTTCATGCTCCGTGCTTCTGAGAGATGTGGGCACCTATAGGCACCTATTCCTGCACGGGCCGGGCCAGGGTCAAAACTCTGGAGTCCTGGCTTCCCCTTCACACAGAAAGGCATTTTTTGTCATGTACTCCATGAGAAAGAACGATGGTTTCCATCCAAACACTTTATTTACAGAGCCTGCACCAGAGGCCATCTCCAGCCCTGCAGGGTACTTTCCCATCACCCAGTGTTTTTCTCATATCTAGTGGCTTTGACCACAGGGCTGGTTCCTAGGAAATCTAGTTTCTCACCCCAGTCTAGCCTGTGACTACCCGTAACCCTTCTAATTCTAGGAGTCTCCTCCTAGAGTCTTGATGAGGAGTTGGAGTTTGCCAGGCATAGGGTGGCATCCTGCCTGTATTCCTAGCTACTCAGGAGGCTGAGATCTAAGGATCACAGTTGGAAGCCAGCCTGGGCTAGGAAAAGTCTGTGAGTCCCTTTATCTCCAGTTAACCACACAAAGAAAAAAAGAAAAAAGCTGGAAGTGGAACTGTGGCTCAAATGGTAGAGAGCCCACCTTAAGCAAAAAAGTCAAGGGAGAGCTCAAGACCTTGAGTTTCCCACATTTGTCCATCCCTTCCTCTTCCTCTGCCCCTGTGCCCCATCCCAACTGCAGATTGCTAGGCCTCCTCTGGCTGATCCTCCTTGGGAGGGTCGTCTTCTGGTGGGGCTTCCTCAGGCGCTGGTTTGTGGGTACCCCCTCCTGGCAGCCACGCTGTTTTCAGCATGTCTTTCAGCCCACCGGGGAGGAGGTAACCCTGGGTTTCTCCTTCCCCATCAATGACCCCTCCAAGCCCCTCCAGCGCTGTCTGCAGATACCTCAGGCCGAGGAGCACCAGAGCCTGTGGGAAAAGCGAGGGTGGGGGTGGTAGTCAGTGGTTCCCAGAGCCCCAGGGCTGAAGTCCCAGATGGAAGGGGACCCAGGGTCCTTTGCTGACTCACCTGCAGCAGGAATGTGACAGCCAGCATGCTGCCCAGCGTGCTAGACAAGTCCTGCAGGTGTCCCAGCAGCACCTCGTGGCACCCTTGGGCCCAAAGGTTTAGGTTGCGTTGTCGGGGATCGAAGAGAGGGTGGGCGTAAGGGTCTGAGAGTCGGCTTTGCAGGCAAGGCCGGGGCGAGTGGGGGTTGCAGCAGGAGAAAGGGACCCCGTCGGTCAGGTACAGGCCTTCCACATTGCTCTGGATCCGGCTGCAAGGCAAGGGCTTAGGATGTTGGCCAACTCAGGCCTGGGGGAAAAGTTGTGTGTGTGGGGTCCACAGGAATTAAGGAGGGAAAAATGATAGTAAAACATTTATAGACGGCTTTACTCTGTGCCAAGCACGCATAATTCACTTATCTTCACAACTCCTAGCAAGATAGGCACTGTTATCTACATTTTATAGAGGAGGAAATGGGCCCAGAGTGGCTTTGGCAACATGCCTCGGGTGGCACAGCTGATACATAACAGAACTGTAACCCCAATTCTCAACCACTGTGTTCCATTTGTTGCCCGTCTGGATGGGATGGGGGTGGGGAGGGGTGGTTCAAAGCAGCAGGAGGGCCTGGAGTGCAGGGTAGGGGGCGAGGAAAAGAAGGAAGAGAAGGGGAGAAGCAAATCACTCACTCAACCACATCCTGGTCATTGGGGTCCAGGTAACGGCTGCTGACCCACTGGACCCCAAACCAATCCTTGTAGCCATGGCGCCCGCAGCAATGATGCTTCAACTGCAGCTCATCCATCAGTCGCTTGGCCTGACAGCGCCCAGGCACCTCAGTGTCCTTGTAGTGAGCCAGGGCGATCCCCAGCCCTTCCTCCAGCCCCTGGTCCAGACTCATAGGCAAACCCAGGGCTAGCCCCAGGGCAAGGATCAGAAGCCCTCCGCCCCCAGCTGTGCCAGCCGCCAGCAGCGGGCCCAGGACGCCCCGCCAGGGAGGGAACCGAGCCGCATCCAGACTGGCCCGGCTGGCTCCTGCCGCCCCCAGCCCGGTGCCCAGAGCCACCGCCCCCGCCGCCAAGGCGGTCTGCGGCAAGGCAGGGAACCGACAGGAGGGGGCCAGGAAAGTGCCCAGGTGCCTCAGCTGGGCCAGGAGGTGCCCACTAGAGACCAGGGTGAGGCCGCTGGCTAATGCCAGCAGCCAGGAGAGGAGCCAGAGCCCTTGCGCCAGACGGATGCGGGCCTGGAGGGGCAGCACCAGGGGCAGCACCGGCGCCATCTCCCATCTCTGCCCGAGGGGAGAGTGCAGAGCCGTCGGGGATGACGGATGGCCAGGACAGGGTGCTGAGTCAGCCCGGCCTGGCTTGAGCTAGGTTAATGCCATGCTGACCCCAATACCCTGGGCATCCTCCCACTGGGCCTTAACCCTCTGCCGGCCCCGATTCTGGATGCGCGGGCCTTGCCCCTTCGGGAAAGCCCCGCCCACGGGCACAGCGCCCACTTCGTGACCCCGCCCTGCCCCTTCGCGGAAGTGGGGGTTCGACCGGCCCGGCGGCGGCCTGGCTGCAGGGCGGGGGGGGGGTGGAGAGGAGACCTCGGGAGCCCGCGCCCCGTCCCGAGTCCCTTGGGATCCCGGGACGGGCGGGGGGGGGGGGGACCCCGGAAGGGCTCGGAAGCTCGAGTCCAGGAGCGGTCAGGGGCCGGGCCCGCCCGCGCACAGGGCCGCGGGGCCCGGACGGGGAGGGGTTACCCGGCGTCCCCCCCCCTCGGGTCCGCCCCCTCCCCCCCCCCCCCGCGCTTCCTGGCGGCTCCGCGTCCGGCGCCTGTTTGTGCTGCTGCGGCGCTGGGGCCCCGGGACGGCCCCGCCACCCCAACCCCGGGAGCCGAGAGCCGCCCCGGCGGGCCCCGGGGGGGCTGCGGCCCCGGCTCCCTAGCGCCCCCTCCAGGCCCCATCCCCGCGCCCGACAGCGCCCCCCCGAGGGCAGGCACGGCGCCCCCCCTTCCCGCCGCCGCGCGCGCGCCCCGGGGTGCTTCCCCTTCCCCGCTCCCCGGCCATGGCCCCCGCGGCGTAGACAACTCCTCCGCCGCTGCCGCTCGGAGCCAGCCGGGGGGGCCCCCGGATGGACGGGGCCGAGGGGCCCGGTGAGTACGGGGCGGGGCGGGCGGCGCGCCTCTGCCCGTCGGTGCCCGTCGGCTGGCGAGCCCGCGTGCTCCTCGGCCCCCGGTGTGGGGGGGCGCTCCGGGCATCCTCCACTGCCCTTCCGGCCGCCCCCCCCGAGCCCCTGGGGTCCTTCGGCTGTCACCTCGGCCTTCCTGAACGCCCGGCTACCCCCCCCGAGGGCCGCCTCCCCCCCCCCCGTCTCCCCGTCGCCTGTCACCCCTGCTGTCCCCTGGGAATTCCGAGTCTGTCCCCTGGGACCCCTCCCCCGCGGGTGACTTGGGACGTCGGCTGCGACTCCCGTCAGTCACCCTGGCCCCGCACCCTGGAGCTCCTTCCTGGTCTCTGACCCTCACTGTACCGCCGCGGGCCTCCCCTCTGCCCCCCGCCCCCCCCGGGTCCCTGGCTTGGTTTCTCAGCTTGCTGCTTCTTTTTCTTTTTGAGGCCAGGGCTGGCTGCGGGTGTTGGGAGGCCCCCCGTCCCTCACCCATCCCGCTGCGCCCGCCGGGCTCCCACGTTCCTCGGCGGCACTCCATATTCCCCCGCTGGTACTCTGTGGTACTCCCTGTCTTCGCTTGCGGAGGCTGAGATAGCAGGAAGGAAGCTCTGCCAGGCTTCCCTGCTTTGCCCTGCCAGGAGGAGGCCGCTGATCCCCCGCCGCCCTGGGCTCCGGCCCTCTGGATGCGCCTCCTTCATGCCCGGGGCTGCTGCAGAGGGGGCGGTCCATCGGACCGTGGTGAAGTTTGGGGAGAGGGAGTGTGTGTTGGGGGGGCACAGGCCTCCCTCAACCCTTTCTCCAGGTGGTGGCATTTTTGTTTTGAGTTCTTCTTGTTCCTTTCCCAGAAGAGGGCTCTGCCCAGGACGCCCTGCAGTCCCTGAGCCAGCGGCTCCGAGTGCAGGAGAAGGAGATGGAGCTGGTCAAGGCGGCCCTGGCAGAAGCCCTTCGCCTGCTCCGGCTGCACGGGACCTCCCCCTCCCTGCAGGGCTCTGGCATGCCAGCTCCTACACGGGACAGGTATTCATGCCCCACAGCCTCCTCCTCCCCCTTCCTGGAGCCTCGGGGGGGGGGGGCATTAGGTTGATTCGCTTTCTCCCCAGCAGCCCTGCAGCACCCCCAGGACTGCCACCTACATGCAGCCCCTCTTTGGTGAGCCGAGGCACCCAGACAGACACCGAAGTGGAAATGGAGCCGTCCCCTGCGCCCCCTGGCCTGAGCAATGGGCCTCCAGCCCTCCAGAGGGGTGGTGAAGAGCCTAGTGGCACGCAGTCTGAAGGAGGAGGCAGCAGCAGCAGCGGGGCTGGCTCCCCTGGACCCCCAGGGATCCTCAGGCCTGCGCAGCCCTTTCAGCTCGCTGAGACGTAGGTGTTCCGGCCGTGGAGGCTGGGAGGGGTGGAGGATCCGGAGCAGACCTTCACCTGCTGACTCTACCCCTACCAGGCCTCGGAGAAATTCTTCCTCCTCTTCCTCCCCCTCTGAGCGCCCGCGGCAGAAACTCTCCAGGAAGGCAGCTTCTTCTGCCAATCTGTTTCTGAGGTCAGGCAGCACGGAGAGGTGAGCAAGGCCCCTCCTCAACCTGCCCTGTCCAGACACAGGCTCTGGACTTCCCACATTGCTCACCTCACTTTCCTGGGTAGGAAACCAGGTAGGGGAACCGCATTACTCATCAGAATGAGGGGATCAAGCACTTTTGCTCCTCAGGATCCTTGCGGTGTACATGGCACTGTGCCACACCTGCCATCTCATTCAGTCTCTACAGCATCTTTTTTTTGGGGGGGGGGCAGGGATAGGTGGTCCCATGCAGTCCATTCAGTCCATTACATTGGTAAGGAAACAGGCTCAGAGATAGTAAATCAGTTTGCTCAAAGTTACAGAGCTAGAGTCATCCAATTCTTCCTTTCTTTTTTTCTTTTCTTTTCTTTTCTTTCTTTTTTTTTTTTTTGTTGGTCATGGGGCTTGAACTCTGGGCTTGGGCGCTGTCCCTGCGCTCTTCAGCTCTACTGCTGAAGAGCCACAGCGCCACTTCTGGTTTTCGAGTGGTTTATTGGAGATAAGAGTTCCACAGAGGGTTGGGAAGATGTCTCAGTGGTAGAGTGCTTGCCTTGCATGCTTGAGGCCCTGGGTTCAATTCCTCAGCACCACATAAGCAGAAAAAGCCAGAAGTGGTGCTATGGCTTAAGTGGTAGAGAGCTAGCCTTGGGCTGAAGAGCTGAGGGACAGCGCCCAGGCCCAGAATTCAGGCCCACTACTGGACCCCCCCCAAAAACAAAACAACAACAAAAAAAAAAACAGAAGAGTCCCACAGACTTTCCTGCCCTGGCTGGCTTTAAACCATCATCCTCAGATCTCAGCTAGGATTATAGGTGTGAGCCACCGGCGCTCAGCTTTTTTTTTTTTATGCCTGTATTTGGGCTTGAACTCAGCGTTTGGACACTGTCCCTTACCTTTTTGTTCAAGACTGGCACTCTGCCACTTAAATCACAGCTCTACTTCTGGCTTTTTGCTGGTCAATTGAACCTAAGAACTTCACAGAGGCTGGGCGCCAATGACTCATGGCTGTAATCAGAGCTACTCAGGAGGCTAAGATCTGAGGATCACTGTTCAAAGCCAGCCCTGGCAGGAAAGTCAGTCGAGACTCTTATCTCCAATGAACCATCAGAAAACCAGAAGTGGTGCTGTGGCTCAAGTGGTAGAGCGCTTACCTTGAGCTGAAGAGCTGAGAACAGCACCCAGGCCCAGAGTTCAAGCCCCACGATCAACCAAAAAAAGAAAAAAAGAATCTCACAGACTTTCCTGCCCAGGCTCGCTTCAAGCTGTGATCCTTCCATCTCAGCCTCCAGAGTAGCTAGGATTGCAGGAGTGAAGCACCAGCGCCTGATTTCAACTCTGCTTTCCCCTGCCCTTTCTACTGTATCACAAAACACCTTCCAGGATTCCAAGAGGATTTTCCACTCTTATGATTTTCACGCATGACTGTTCTCAGAGCTCAGATTGCCTTCTCTCTCCATCCTGACTTCTTTATTTTTACTTTTAATTTTTTGCTTATTTATTTTTTGCCAGTCCTGGGGCTTGAACTCAAGGCCTGGGCACTGTCCCTGAGCTGCTCAAGGCTAGCACTCTATCATTTGAGCCACAGCACCACTTCTTGCTTTTTTTGTGTATGTGGTACTGGGGATTTGAACCTGGGGCTTCATGCATGCTAAGCAAGCACTCTGCCACTAAGCTACATTCTCAGCCCTCCCTTCCTTCCTTCCTTCCTTCCTTTCTTTCTTTCTTTCTTTCTTTCTTTCTTTCTTTCTTTCTTTCTTTCTTTCTTTCTTTCTTTCTTTCTTTCTTTCTTTCTTTCTTTCTTTCGCCAGTCCTGGAGCTTGAACTCAGGGCCTGGGTACTGTCCCTGAGCTTTTTTGGTCAACGTTAGAATTCTACCACTTGAGCCAGGCGCCAGTGGCTCACGCCTGTAATCCTACCTACTCAGGAGGCTGAGATCTGAGGATCACAGTTCAAAACCAGCCCAGGCAGGAAAGTCCGTGAGACTCTTATTTCCAATAAACCACTAGAAAACCAGAAGTGGTGCTGTGGCTCAAGTGGCAGAGCGCTCTCCTTGAGCTGAAGAGCGCAGGGACAGCACCCAAGCCCAGAGTTCAAGCTCCACGACCGACAAAAAAAAAAAAAAACTAAAACAAAAAACTCTACCACTTGAACCAGAGCTCCACTTCCCAGCTATTTTGGTGCTTAATTAGAGATGAGTCTCATGGACTTCTTTCCCTGGGCTGGCTTTGAACCACAATCCTCAGATCTCAGCCTGAGTCCACAGTAGCTAGAATTACAGGCTACATGAGCTGCCAGCACCCAGCTCAGTTTGGCTTCTTGCTGGTTCGGGCCTGGGCAGTGTCCCTGAGCTGCTTTTGCTCAAGTTTAGCACTCTACCACTTGAGCCATAGCACCACTTCTGGCTTTTTCTGTTTATGTGGTACTGAATAATTGAACCCAGGGCTCAATGCTAGGCAAGCACTCTACCACTAAGCCACATTCCCACCCCTTCTTGCTGGTTCTTTTGGAAATGGAGTCTCATGAACTGTTCTGTCCAGGCTCATTTTGAACCTCGAGCTTCTGGATCTTAGCCTCCCAAGTAGCTAGAATTACATGGATGAGCCACCAGTGACCAGCTAGGAACCTTTCTTGTGTCCTACCACTCATCCGTCAAGTGTTGGAACCTGATTCTAGTCTCCTATGTTTTTCTTTCTTTCCAACAGCCGTGGGGGCAAAGATCCCCTCCCCAGCCCTGGAGGTCCTGGGTCTCGGAGAAGCAATTATAATTTGGGTATGTGCAGAGGGGTAGAAGGAGAGACCTTGGATGATGGAGTTAGGGTTTGGGTTCATGCCCCAGGACCTGTATTGGGGGAACTGTGAGATAAGATGGGTGGAGTTCTGCTCTGGCTCTTCTGGAAGGGAGGCTGACAACCCCCTTTTTTCTGTAGAAGGCATCTCAGTGAAGATGTTCCTTCGCGGCCGCCCCATTACCATGTACATCCCATCTGGCATCCGCAGCCTTGAGGAGCTGCCCAGCGGCCCACCCCCGGAGACCCTCAGCCTTGACTGGGTGTATCCTGCCCCCCGAGTCCCACAGGAACCACCTTCCCACCGCGGGCCCCTGTTTCTTTTTCTTAGAGGATCTTCCTGGGGCATGGGGACAGAGTCCTGTGAGTGGCCCCTCCCATCCTTCCACAGATGGTGCTGCCAGCCAGAAGCCTTGTCATTCTTCTCTCTTCTTCCTCTTGCCCCCGACCTGCCCTTTTCCTTGACGGTGCTTCCCATCCCAGCTATGGGTACCGGGGTCGTGACTCCCGCTCTAATCTGTTTGTGCTGCGCTCTGGGGAGGTGGTCTACTTCATCGCCTGTGTGGTGGTGCTGTACCGGCCCGGGGGAGGCCCAGGGGGTCCCGGAGGTGGCGGCCAGAGACATTACCGGGGACACACGGACTGCGTTCGATGGTGAGGGGCCTGGGGAAGGTGGGCTTGTCTGGAGGAGGGGTTGGCTGGGAATGAAGGAGCAGGAGAGAGAGATTGACTTGCTGCTCTGTAAACAATGCAAGTTGGGTGGTCTTGAGAGAGACCCCTTTCTCTAGAGTGTCTCCTTCCCTACTTAGCCTTGCTGTTCACCCCGATGGGGTGCGGGTAGCCTCAGGACAGACGGCTGGAGTGGACAAGGATGGAAAGGTGAGGCTGAATACCAGGCAGACAAGATGAAATTCCAGCCTGGCTCTCTCCTTCAAAGCCCTGATCCTTTTCTCCTCTACCAGCCCCTGCAGCCTGTGGTTCATGTCTGGAATTCAGAGTCACTGAATAAGTTGCAGGAGATTGGACTGGGGGCCTTCGAACGTGGTGTCGGGGCTCTGGCTTTTTCAGCAGCGGTGAGCTGGCCTCAAAGCTTCTAGACCCCTTCTCCTTATCCACTTTCCCAGGAAGCCTGGGAAGTTCTGGCTTCCTGAGCTCCACCCAGCCAGTTCTCCTGAGAAGAGGGTGCATGCCAACTTCTCCTGGCTTCTCAAGCTGTGATCGCACCCTCGCGATGATCATGAAACCCCAGGCCTCCAGGGCTCACTCCGTCCTGCCACTGTGTGTCCCCCATCCTCAGGATCAGGGTGCTTTCCTCTGTGTGGTGGATGATTCCAATGAGCACATGCTATCTGTGTGGGACTGCAGCCGGGGAATAAAGCTGGCAGAGATCAAGGTGAGGAGTCCAGGTGGCCTGGGGAGGAGGAGCGGGTGTCTGAGGTTGGGGTAGCATGGGACAGAGGGAGCACACACAGCTTCGGGTTTACCCATTCCCTTCCAGTCTTCTAGGCTCTCTCTCTCTCAGCCATTCTCTCTTCATCTGTGAAATGGAGACCTTAGAAGTTCTGAGGGGCCAAATACCAGTAGCTCACACCTGTAATCCTAGCTATACTCAGGAGGCTGAGATCTGAGGATTGAGGTTTGAAGCCAGCCAGGGCAGAAATATCCTCGAGACTCTCATCTCTGAACCAGCAAAAAGCTGGAAGTGGGGCTGGGAAGGTGGCTCAGTGGAGTGCTTGCCTTGCATGCATGAGGCCTTGGGTTTGATTCCCCAGTACTGGCAGAGAGACACAGAGAAAGGGATTTTTTTTTTCTCTTCTTTTTAACAGTGTTAGAGTCAACCCAGGGCCTTGAGAATGCCTCGTGAGCATCCTGTCCCTGAGCTACCCCCCCAGCCCAGACGAGCGCCTTGAAAAAAGGATTGTCCTGGCTTCAGTGCCAGGTCACTTATAGGGATGCAGACAGAAGTGAAGGAGAATGAGGGTGCTCAGGGTTTGGGGTGGCCGGACTTAATGTCTTCCTTCTTTCAGAGTACAAATGACTCAGTCCTGGCCGTTGGCTTCAGCCCTCGTGACAGCAGCTGCATTGTTACCAGTGGGAAATCTCATGTCCACTTCTGGAACTGGAATGGTGGAGCAGGGGCTCCTGGGAATGGGACCCTTTCCAGGAAGCAGGGTGTCTTTGGGGTGAGGCATGAATGCGGTGGTGGCATGGGGTGGGACATAGTGGGGCTGGAAGAATGGAGCTGAATACTGTGGACCCTTACACTGCCCCTCTTCCAGCTGTCCCATGACTTCTGGACTTTGCCTTACCCTTTGCCCTCTGCTTTCTGTTCCCCCAGAAATACAAGAAACCCAAGTTTATCCCTTGCTTTGTGTTCCTCCCGGATGGAGACATTCTCACAGGGGACTCTGAGGGGAACATTCTTACCTGGGGGCGGAGCATCTGTGATTCTAAGACCCCAGGCAGAGGTGGTGCTAAAGGTGTGTGGTTGGGGGCTATCGGATGGGATGTCTACCCATGGGGTCTGTGGGAAGAGGTGGAGGTTCCTCATCTGTCTACCTTGAGAGATGGCATTTTTTGGGCGGGGGAGTTGAGGGGGTTCTGCCAGATCTCAGGTTCAAAGCTCTACTTTTGCTGCTAGTTGTCCGGCTTTTGATGAACAGCCTAGGATATGCTTGGCATAAATGGGAAGAATAGCTGTGTTGACAGTCAGAGGGTTTAGAGAAAGTAGGGGCTATTAAATAGCTCAGTGGGTGTGACTCCTCTATTGTGATGACCTAGATTGTCCTTTTCCTTACTCCCCTGCATTCCCAAGAGCCTGACCCATCTATGGCTTTACCAACAGAGACCTATGGGATTGTGGCCCAGGCTCATGCTCATGAAGGTTCCATCTTCGCCCTGTGTCTCCGAAGGGACGGGACGGTGTTGAGTGGTGGTGGGCGGGACCGTCGGCTAGTGCAGTGGGGACCAGGGTTGGTGGCCCTCCAGGAGGCTGAGGTGAGGACTGGCCTAGGGTCGAGGGAGGGAGGGGGAAGAGGAATGGGTAGTGGTCTCATGGGTTCTTCACTTTTCTTTTGGTGTGTGTGTGTATGTCCCAGTACTGGAACTTGAACCTGGGGCCTGTACTCAGGGCTGTCTTTCAGCCTCCTCTTTCACGGCTGTCTGGCATTTGGCTGGTTAATTGGAGATGGAGTCTCCCAGACTTTTCAGTTGGGCTTACTCTGAACCTACATCCTCCAATCTCAGCCTCCCGAGTAGCTAGGATGACAGGTGTGAGCGGATGGTTTGCAGCGGGCTCTTACCATTTGGTTACCACTCTGCAGATTCCAGAACACTTTGGGGCCGTGAGGGCCATTGCTGAAGGGCCTGGCTCCGAGCTTCTGGTGGGAACCACGAAGAACGCATTGCTGAGGGGAGATCTGGCTCAGGGCTTCTCCCCTGTCATCCAGGTTGTGGGGCTTCAGAGCTGGGGGAGGAAGGAGGGAAGCGGTGCTGGGGAAAGGGTGGCAGTGACAGGCCATGTTCTCCTGCAGGGCCACACGGATGAGCTCTGGGGGCTCTGCACACACCCTTTCCAGAACCGCTTCCTCACCTGTGGCCATGACCGGCAGCTCTGCCTATGGGATGGGGAGGGCCACGCGCTGGCCTGGAGCATTGATCTCAAGGTAGAACTAGCTGTCCCTGATTCCTCGTGCTGTACCCACCATGACTTTTGGGGCCATGGCTCCTTCTCCAACATCCATCTGTTCTTCTGCACTTCTCAGAGGCAGCCAATTTTATTGGTATGGTTGTACTGGCTACTCAGATAGGAATTTATTTATTTATTCTGTTGGTTGTGGGGCCTGAACTCTAGGCCTGGGCACTGTCCCTGAGCTCTTCAACTCAAGGCTAGCGCTCTACCACTTGAGCCACAGCGCCACTTCTGGCTTTTTCTGCTTATATGGCGCTGAGGAATTGAACCCAGGGCCTCATGCATGCAAAGCAAGCACTCTACCACTGAGCCACCTTCCCAGCCCTCAGATAGGAATTCTTGTGTCCCTAGGGTTACCTGCTCCACTCCCAAGCCTCCTTTTGGTCCAGCAGAAGCTAAATGGTCAATCTGCAGCATAGCTAGGGGCTTCCCTGTTCAGGTTCCTATGACCCTGCCTCTATTGTAGGTCTCTTGCCCATCATTTCCTTGGAAGGAGAGGAGCTTGGAAGTTATCATGACAACAAGGTGTCTCCTAGTTCCCTTACTGGAATTCCCCTTCTCTCCTCCCAGGAGATAGGTTTCTGTGCTGACTTCCATCCGAGCGGGGCAGTCATGGCCGTAGGACTGAGCACAGGAAGGTGAGAGTATACCAGGACCCTGGGGAGATCTGGAAGGGTTGCTGGTAATGGGGAAGGGCATGTGTGACCAAGGCTGCTCAGGGGCCCCCTTGTCTTTCCACTTCTCTGTGCTTCTCCCTGAGACCTGTGCCTCCCTCCCCTGCTCTCCTGTGGTCACTGTCCCTACCTCTTCCCCAGCCACTCTGTTCCTCTGAGCAAGGGGATGGCAGACCAGTATGGGGAAGCAGGGACAAACAATGGTAGGCTTACTGACTCCACAAGGCCCTTGTGGTAGGCCTGCTCTGTACTTTCTCACTTCTTTTTCTTTTTCTTCTTATTTATTTATTTATTTATTTATTTTTTGCCAGTCCTTGGGCTTGAACTCAGAGCCTGGGCACTGTCCCTGAGCTAATTTTGTTCAAGGCTAGCACTCTACCACTTGAGCCACAGCGCCACTTCTGGCTTTTCTGTGTATGTGGTCCTGAGAAATCGAACTCAGGGTTTCATGCATGCTAGGCAAGCACTCTACCACTAAGCCACATTCCTGGCCTCAGTTTCTGACTTCTTTTCTGGACAGCATCAGAAGGTCCCCAGCTTTTATCTGCCTCTCGCTTCTTCCCATTCCCCAGTAGTGGAATGCACCCCTCTGAAGTTCTGATTCACTACCTCCCACCTTGCCTAAGGACATCCTTACCTAAAGACATCCCTAGAGGCCTTTGTGCTTCCTTCTCTCTTTTCCTCTCCTCCTCCAGGTGGTTGGTTTTGGACACGGAGACCAGAGAGATCGTGTCTGATGTCACCGATGGCAATGAACAGCTCTCAGTTGTCCGGTACAGCCCAGGTGGGAGCTGCCCCCAGTCTGGATTCAGATTCTTCCCTGGCCCTTCTTTCTCTGAGTGACTCTCTTTGCAGATGGGTTGTACCTGGCTATCGGTTCCCATGATAACATGATCTACATCTATAGTGTTTCCAGTGATGGTGCCAAGTCGAGCCGCTTTGGCCGCTGTGTGGTGAGGAAGCTGAGGCGGAGTGTGGGACAGGGTCACTGTGGGTATAGGGTCAAGGGATCTGGTGCGTTTCATGGGCAGTCTGGGGATGGTGACTGCATTGGGAAACTCTACCCTTGTTCCCAGGGTCACTCCAGCTTCATCACTCACCTTGACTGGTCCAAGGATGGGAACTTCATCATGTCCAATTCTGGCGACTATGAGATTCTTTATTGTGAGTAGCAGTGGGGAGAGGACATTGGAAAGGGGCAGTTGGAATGGGTTTTGTGGGAGGCTACTGGTTGAGAAAGGATGAAGAATACTTGGGTAATACTAAGGGAATACCAAGAATACTTAGGGAACACCAGATAGGGACATGGAAAGAGTTTAAAATGGAATTGGAGGCCAGGCATGGTGGCATATCCCTGTAATCCTATCACTTGGGAAGCTGAGGCAGGAGAATCTCAAGCTTGGGACCAGCCTAGTCTATACAAGTTCTAGGCCTGGGCTACATGGCTAGAACTGGATTCAAACTGTCCCCTACCATCCCTCCCCCCTCCAAAAAAGGGGGCAGTTGAAATTATACATATAAGAGAAATTATGTGATTTGGAAAAGTCTCAAATCATGCCTTCTCTCCAGAAGGATTTGAGGGAATTTGAAAATGGACTAAGAAAGGATTGTTTTGGAGACTGGGTGTCAGGTGACTCACGCCTGTAGTCCTGCCTGTTCTGGAGGCTGAGATCTGAGGATCCCAGTTGCCAGCTGCAGTAGGAAAAGTCCTTGAGACTCCTAGCTCCAATTAACCAGGAAAAAGCTGGAGGTAGAACTGTGGCTCAAATGGTAATGGGTTGGCCTTAAGCACAGGCTCAGAGTTCAAGCCCTAGTACTAGCACAATAACTAAAGTTTTCTAAGTTTCTTAGGGTAAGTATGGAGAGGCTGGTTTATCTAGGGAGTCTGAACTGATGAGATGTTAGAACTTTCGGGAGTACTCAAAGGTGATGATGGGGGGGTAATGCTTACTGCTGAGTTCACATGTCACCTCTGCTCAAGCTCTTCTTGCCAACCCTTTCATCTTCCTGAGGGAAGGTGGAAAGTGGAATTGAGTGGACCCCCCTCTATGCAGGGGATGTGGCTGGAGGCTGCAAGCTGCTAAGGAATCGCTATGAGAGCCGAGACCGGGAATGGGCTACTTACACCTGTGTGCTGGGTTTCCATGTCTATGGTGAGTAGGAGGGGTGCAGGGCTTAAGACCTCCTGCTGGGAGTCGTGGGGAGACAAGATGGAGAATGCCTCCTGAGCTCTGAATGCTCTCAATACTGGGCCTTTGTGTTCTGGGGTGGGTGTCTAGAAACCTGGCAGATCTAGGCCTGGAGGCTCCTCTGGCACTCATGCGTGGGAATGAGGTTGATGGGTGCCCCGTGGGCCAGGACCCGTGCAGCCCGGGGTGATGGACGGAGGAGGCCTGGCTGAGGAAGGTCTGTGTTCTAGGCGTGTGGCCCGATGGCTCCGACGGGACGGACATCAACTCCCTGTGCCGCTCCCACAATGAGCGAGTGGTGGCCGTGGCCGACGACTTCTGCAAAGTCCACCTCTTTCAGTACCCGTGCGCGCGCGCCAAGGTGAGGCCCTGGGGGTCCGCGGGGTCCCACTGAGCCCCCCCCCCCGCCCGCCCGCCCCCCAGGGGTTCCTGTCGCAGTCGCCGCCGCAACTTTACACGGTGTCTGGTTCAGGCACCGAGTCGCATGTACGGGGGCCACGGCAGCCACGTGACCAGCGTCCGGTTTACGCACGACGATCTGTTCCTCATCTCCCTGGGTGGCAAGGACGCCAGCATCTTCCAGTGGCGCGTGCTGGGCGCTGGGGGTGCGGGGCCGGCGCCCGCCACGCCCTCCCGGACCCCGTCCCTGTCTCCCGCCTCCTCCCTGGACGTCTGATGGGCCGTGGACGGGACGTGGACCGGCCCTGCTGCGTGACTCCGCCCCGCCCGAGCCCCCCAGGTGGAGGGGCGACCTTGCCCTGGCTGACTCCTCTCTAGACTTCCAGACATTCCCGACCGTGCCTTTGCCTGGAGGGGACGAACGGCACCCTTTGCACACACTGTACAGACCCGCTGTGGCCGAGCCGGGCAGCCCCAGCCCGGGCCTTCACTCGCGCTGCCTGCTGAGGGGCAATAAATAGAAAAACAAACTCGCCTCCGCTTCTCTTTTTCCTTTTTGTGGGACGCGCTTCAAAAGCCCTAAGGGGTGGCGGGGTAAAGGCAAAAAGTGGAGTGTGGAGAAGGGAAAGGGAGCGAAGACCAGTCATGCAAATAACAGGCAAAGCCGCTTGCAAATCAGTCCCCGAAGCGCGAGGGCGCGCGAGCGCGGGGGCCCCCGGGCCGGAGACTCGGACAGGAGAGGGTTAACCCTCGCTCTCCACTCCCGCCCTCCGGGGCGGGGCCGAGCCGCGGCGGAAATAGCCGAGCGCCGTCCGCGGTTGGCCGGAAAGAGCCGAGCGGCTTCCGGAAGTGGCCGATCCGCGCCGTCCTGCGCTCTGTCCGGAGCCGACCGCCCGGCCTTGTTCTCCGGATCGGCCGAAGGTGTTCCGGAAGGAGGCGAACGGCGAGGCGGGCCGGGCCGGCCTTCCCTCCGGGTCGGCAGGGCCGGACGTCTGCTAGGGGTGGCACTCGGGAGAAGGCGGGGGGAGCCCGAGCTTGGCTCCGGTCCGGCAGGAACCGAGCCCGTTCCGGAAGCAGCCGAGCGGCCCGGCGCCGGCCTCGGCGTCCCGTGAGTGAGGCGGCAGCGGCGGCGGCGGCGGCGGCGGCAACCGCGCGGGCCGGGATGAACCGCGACGGCTGAGGCTGCGGAGCTGCCTGCTGCGCGGGCCCCGTCGACACCCCGGCGAAGCGCCAGCCCCACGCTGGGGGCCCCGCCTCGAGCCGAGCTCGGTCCCCGCGAACCTCTCGGACCCCTTTGTGCGGCCGGAGGCGGCGGCGGCGGCGGCGGGAACGGCCATGGCGGCCAACATGTACCGGGTGGGAGGTGAGTATCCGGAGCGGAGTGGAACGGACCCCGGAGTAGGAGATCTGGGGGAGCAGTGGATGGAGCGGTTCGGTCCCGGGAGGTGCTGGGGAGCCAAGCCCCGGGGCCGAGTGGACCGGAGCGGCGACCGGAACCGGAACCGGGGAGCGGACAGCGTCGCGGTGGGGCCCTGAGTCTTGGAGGGGCCGCGAGCGAGGTCCCCGACGGCATCCCGAGCCCCGCCTCGGCTTCCCCCTGGACGGGGAGAAGGCTTGGGAAACTGGTTTCGGAAGGACTGACAGGGCAGCCAGGGGGCGCGGGAGCCCGGGCGACAGCTTGAGGCTGCGGGGGAGACACCGGGAGATTTCCTCGTTCTCGGCTCCCGGACGTGGGGGCTCTAGGCAGCGTGTGCAGTCGCTCCCTTCGATCGTGGAAGACAACGCTGTGCTTTGAGTTGTGGGGACAAGCGGGGAATCCTTGCCTCGCCTTTAAGGTTCACTTACTAGTGAAGACCTGATTTTATAGAATAGTTGCAACAGTGGTGGTGTTTGGGGTGGGGGTGGGGATGGGTGGTGCAATCTTTATTTCCTTAGTTTCTCCACTTCCAACATTTCAGCGTCCTCTTTCTTCCACCTGGAGCCTCCTTTTGGTCCACTCAGACTGACTTTACTCCTGATACCGTTCTCTCGCATTTTTCTCTGATCTTCTTGGTACTTCTCCACCCCCTTCTACAGATTACGTCTATTTTGAGAACTCCTCCAGCAATCCTTACCTGGTTAGACGGATTGAGGAGCTCAACAAGGTGAGTTGTGGTGTGTCCCCCTCCCTCTGTTCCCACCCCGTGGTCTCAGGTGGGAGGGAGGACCCTGTCTGAATCCATTCATTCATTGTGTGTATTCATGAAAGATTTCTGAGAGCTCAGTGGGAACTTTGCTGTTCCTTGGAGGCCACAGAAGAAAGGCGTTTGGAATTGTTTGTGTGTTTCCTGGTAATTTCTTGAGCTTTTTCTACTTAGGCACCCTAGAAATGTATTGGTTGCCGTTAGTCTCTGCTTGGTGCGTTTCCACCTTCCAACTCATATTTACTACCCACATTTTTTTCCCACCCCTTAGACTGCAAACGGAAATGTGGAAGCAAAGGTTGTCTGTCTTTTCCGGCGAAGGGACATTTCTAGTAGCCTCAACAGCTTGGCGGATAGTAATGCCAGTGAGTGTCTTCATCCCCTCCTTCCTCTCCCTCCCCATGTTTTGAGGCCTGGGCATGTCCTTGCAGGTGTTTCCCCTGGTAGCATGCCCAGGGCATGGGTGGGAGTTTGGGGGTGGGAAGTGCCTGGTCTGTAGAGAAAGGCCTGTTTTTACATGTTGGAGTCAGGAGCAGGGTGGGGAGACCATGATAAGGAAGGCCCGAATGTGTGTGTGTGTGTGTGTGTGTGTGTGTGTGTGTGTGTGTGTGTGTGTGTGTGTGTGTGTGTGTGTGTGTGTGTGTGTGTGTGTGTGTGTGGTGGGGAGAGGAGTATTTAGATGAGGATGAGGGAGAGCTTTAAAGAAGCAGGACACTTGGGAACAGTTTAAGGTACCTAGGGCCAGTGGGTAGTGTGAAGGTCAAGGTAAAGAGGATGAGAATATATTGAAAGGAGGCAATAGAAAGCTAGGATATGGTGGGAAAGTTTTCTTGCACTTTTTCTTTTACACATCTAAATTTTCTACTCCTCTTCATGTACATCTGTTATTTCCTATTGGATTATCTTCATTCCCTTTTTTTCTTTTAAAAATAATTTTTCTTGGTACCTTTTATTCTTCCTTTGATTCTCTTTCTCCTCCTGTCCTTAAATAATTTTTTTTTTTTCTGGCTGTTTTGGTCATGAAGGGGTTAATCAGGAGCTGGGCCTACCAAGTTCCCTGGCCCATTGGGGTTTCCAGGCCCATCTAGCAGGGGCTGACCTTGGCCTTGTCCAATCACAAGGGGTGTGGGGGTGTGGTCCCCCTTGCCTTAGTACTGGGTTTCCGGAGCACACTGGTGAGGGGCGGAGTCTACTACACTCCCCTCCCCCCCTTCTCCCTGAGGTTGGGAACAAAGCACCAATAAGCCCAGGCCTGGGCTTTTCTGCCTCCTCCTACTTTGGTTGGCACTTATCCAGGTTAACCCCTTCCAATCCAGGCTTAAGGACAAGCTCCTTGTTGTGTGGGGGGAGTTATTGGCTGTGGCTTGAGGAGCTGTCCTTGTTAGCCCACAAACTATTATTAACCAAGTAGAAAGGGAGGAATAGTTACTAGTTGCATGTGATGCTTTAGAGCAGAAATCTGCAAAGAGGAACTAGTAAACATAACTGTGTGATGTTCTTCCATCTAACTGAGTTTCTGGACCTTGGGCTGGTTTAGAAAGAAAGAGAAAAATACAATATTCATCATGTGCCTGGTATGGCTTTATGGTTTGTGCTTTATGAGTGGTGTCTGAGCATCAGCAACTGGGCCTGGAGATGCATTTCTGTGGCATTGTGTGTATCCCTACAGCTCTTTGCTTAACTGTATAAATGATGGATAGAGCGTGTGTGTGTGTGTGTGTGTGTGTGTGTGTGTGTGTGTGTGTGTGTGTGTGTGTGTGTGTAAAAACAAAGCTCTGAGCTAAGGGAAGCTGGTTGAATAAGGATAAGATGCCTGGGAAAAATTCCTTGGTTAGAGTTTCTAAGGTGTTTTCTTTTTGGACTAGTTTCTGACTTGGTTTCTTCTTCCTCACTTTCCTAGGGGAGTTTGAGGAGGAATCAAAGCAACCAGGGGTGACAGAACAGCAGAGACATCAGCTTAAGCATCGGGAGCTTTTTCTTTCTCGGCAGTTTGAATCATTACCAGCCACCCACATAAGGTATAGGACAATCAGGGCCATTATGGTCTTTAAACATTTATTTAGAAAGGAAAAGAACATGAAGTCGTCTTCTTTTTTTGTTTGTTTGTTTGTTTGGTGCCAGTCCTGGGACTTGAACTTAAAGCCTTATATGCTCAGCTTTTTCTTTTTCTTTCCCTCCCCTCTCCCCCCAAGTCCTGGGGCTTGAACGCAGGACTTGGACACTGTCCCTCAGCTTCTTTGTGCTCAAGGCTTAGCACTCTACCATTTGAGCCACAGCACCACTTCAGGCTTTTTCTGAGTAGTTTTTTGGAGATGAGAGTCTCATGTACTTTCCTGCCTAGGCTGGCTTCGAACTGGGATCCTCAGATTTCAGCCTCCTGAGTAGTTAGGATGACAGGTGTGAGCCATGGCACCTGGCTACTCTCAGCTTTTTCACTCACAGGCTGTCAGTCTACCACTTGAGCCACAGCTCTGCTATAAAGAAAAGAAAGGGATGGTGTTTTCGTTGTAGGTGTTGTAAAGAAGGAATGAAAGGCTCACACGGGGTTTCCTTTTTTTTTTTGTCAGTCATGGTGCTTGAACTCTGGGCCTGGGCGCTGTCCCTCAGCTCTTCAGCTCAAAGCTAGTGCTCTACCACTTGAGCCACAGCGCCACTTCCGGTTTTCTGAGTAGTTTATTGGAGATAAGAGTCTCATGGCCTCTCCTGCCCAGTCTGGTTGAACAGTCTGATTGAACCACAATCCTCAGATCTCAGCCTCCTGAGTAGCTAGAATTACAGGCGTGAACCACTGGCGCCCGGCTTCACAGAGGGTTTTCTAACTTCTTTCCTGTAGGGGGAAATGCAGTGTGACACTCTTGAATGAGACCGATATCTTGAGCCAGTACCTGGAAAAGGAGGTGAGAAGAATGTGTTGGAAGAAGAGGGAGAAGAGTGGGTATTGGCCTCTAAAAGATGTGAGGAAAGTAGAATGATGAGGTGAAAGTATGGCAGACTGAGGACTCTGTGTGTATCCTACTGTCCCGCCTCCCTTTCCCCTTCATATATTGATTGCTGCTCTGCTTACCTTTGTCTCCCCATCTCCAGGACTGCTTTTTTTACTCACTGGTGTTTGACCCTGTGCAGAAGACACTTCTGGCTGACCAGGGGGAAATCAGAGTTGGTTGCAAATACCAAGCTGAGATTCCCGATCGCTTGGCAGAGGGTAAGCAGCATACAGGTCATGTGGCTACTGGGTTATTTAACTCCAAGGGGGGGTCTCAAACATGCAAGTTGCTGTGAATGGCATGCCCTGGGGTATGGGAAACACAGTCTGCAAAGCTTTCTGCTGTGGCCCTGACAGGATGGCACCTTAGGAATCTGAAAGGGACAAGTGGGTACTGCTGGGAGGAGAATTCTGAGAGTTGATTTGACTGACAGAATCCAAGCAGAAGAGGAGAAAGAGGTGCTACTGTGAGTGACTAAGACATCAGTTCTTTCCCTTTCATTCTCCCTGTTGATGCATTTGCTTGTTTCCCCAGGAGAATCAGATAATCGGAATCAACAGAAGATGGAGATGAAAGTCTGGGACCCAGACAACCCTCTCACAGATCGGCAGATTGATCAGTTCCTCGTGGTGGCCCGGTGAGGGTGGGTGGAAGGAGAAATGGGCAGGGGCCAGGGGGTGGTATACATGCAGTTGTGAGTCCCATTCATTCTTAGAGATTTTTTAGAGATTTATTTTCTTTGGCATGAATTGTTTTCCTTCTTTCTTTCCCTTAGTTTCTCATCTTGTTTGTACCTTTTTCTTTTTTGACTCCTTCAATCTCATCCTTAGAGCTGTGGGGACCTTCGCAAGAGCCCTAGATTGTAGCAGCTCTATTCGGCAGCCGAGCCTGCACATGAGTGCAGCTGCTGCCTCCCGAGACATCACTCTGGTGAGCAGAAGCTGGTGGGTGGTTGGGCAAGCTGGGTTTTGTGGGGACCTGCAGAGCTTGGCTGGAGGGGAGCAAATCTCGGAGGCTTAAATGGCTGCATGCTAGTGGTGCTGAAACTTCAGGTCCTTAGCTTTGTTCTCCCAACTTCCTGTAGTTTCATGCCATGGACACATTACAAAGGAACGGCTATGATCTAGCTAAAGCCATGTCAACTCTGGTGCCCCAGGGGGGCCCAGTGCTGTGTCGTGATGAGATGGAAGAATGGTCTGCTTCTGAAGCCATGCTGTTTGAGGAGGCCCTAGAGAAGTATGGGAAGGATTTCAATGACATTCGCCAGGATTTTGTAAGTGGATGGGCTAAAAGGAGGAGTAGGAAAGCTGTGACATCAGAGAACTCCGACCTGGGGCTGAATGTCAGTTATCCAAATCTTTCTGCCCTCTTTAGCTACCGTGGAAATCCCTTGCCAGCATAGTCCAGTTTTATTACATGTGGAAAACCACTGACCGGTATATTCAGCAGGTATGGACTGGGCTGGGAGGCTGTACCACAGGCTGCCTGCTCCTCTCTGTCTTTGGAGTTGATGACATCCTTCTCCCTGCTGAGATGCTCTGATCTTTTGCTTCTTTTTCCTTCTGGCAGAAAAGATTGAAAGCTGCTGAAGCAGACAGCAAACTGAAACAGGTCTACATCCCTACCTAGTAAGTGTGTTCAGGAGCAGAAGCTGGTACATTTTCCTTCTCCTCACCCAACCTGTGTTTCCTCTGTGAGAGGAGTGGGCAGGCGGCTGAAGGGAAGTGGGAGTTCAATCTCCAGCATTGTAAAACAGTGTATAAGGGCTGGGATATAGCTCAGTGCAAAGTGCTTGCCTACATTGTCCTAAGTTTGATCCCCAGTACCAAAAAGAAAAGACCAAGGGGCTGGGAAGGTGGCTCAGTGGTAGAGCACTTGCCTTGCATGCGTGAGGTCCTGGGTTCAATTCCTCAGCACCACGTAAGCAAAAAGAAAAAAGCCGGAAGTGGCGTTGTGGCTCAAGTGGTAGAGAGCTATCCTTGAGCTGAAGAGCTGAGGGACAGCGCTCAGGCCCCACAACTGGACCAAAAAAAAAAAAAAAAAAGAAAAGACCAAAAGAAACAACAACAAACTGTTAAAAAAAAAAAAAAAAGACCAGCATGTACACAGAGAGGGAGACAGACATGGTATACTGATATATACATATATATATATATATATATATATATATTTTTTTTTTTTTTTTTTTTTTTTTGGTGGAGGTACTTGGACTTGAACTCAGGGCTTGGGCACTGTCCCTGAATGTTTTTTGCTCAAGGATGATGTTCTACCACTTGAGTCACAGATCTTCTGGCTTTTTGGAGGTTAATTGGAGATAAGTGTCTGAGGGACTTTTCTGCCTGAGCTTTGAATGGCAGTCTTCAAATCTCAGTCTTCTAATCTCTGTCTTCCTAGTAGCTAGGATTATAGACACAACCCCAATGACCAGCTGTTATTTGTGTGTGTGTTTGTTTCCCTCCTCTTAAATAAGTTCTTACTTTTTTTCCTGTTCTCATTAGCACAAAGCCAAACCCTAACCAGATTATTTCTGTGGGTTCCAAACCTGGCATGAATGGGGCTGGGTTCCAGAAGGGCCTGACTTGTGAGAGCTGTCACAGTGAGTCCTGGGGAGAGCTGCGGTTGCCGGGGGTGGTTGGGTGTCTCCTGGCCAAGGACCTGAGGGTCTCAGCACATTTCCTTCCTCCTCTCTCTGCTTCTGCAGCCACACAGTCTGCCCAGTGGTATGCCTGGGGCCCACCCAACATGCAGTGCCGCCTTTGCGCTTCCTGTTGGATCTACTGGAAGAAGTACGGGGGACTGAAGACCCCAACCCAGCTTGAGGGGGCTGCTCGGGGCACCACAGTAAGGACTGTTCAAGGGGCAGGCAGTGAGCCTACAAGCGAAGGCCAAAATACACAGTTCCTTTTCTGGAGATGGACTGACGGGCAGGCAGGGGTGCTTGATAAATGTTGGGGAGCCAAGTTGGTTGGGGTGTCAGTAAGGTGGTCATATCCTTTGCAGAATAGGAAGGGAACTGGAGTGCTGATATGCAGTCTACTTTTTCCCTCCACCCTTCTTCCAGGAGCCACATTCGAGGGGTCATTTATCCAGACCTGAAGCCCAAAGTCTCTCCCCCTACACCACCAGCGCCAACCGGGCCAAGCTGCTGGCGAAGAACAGGCAGACTTTTCTTCTTCAGACCACAAAGCTGACCCGACTTGCCCGAAGAATGTGCAGGGACCTGTTACAGCCGAGGAGGGCTGCCCGGCGACCCTACGCCCCTATTAATGCCAATGCCATCAAGGCAGAGTGTAAGATCACGAGGGGTGGGGCTAGTTGTGGGTTCAGGGTGCTCTGGCCAGAGACCAGTTTCTGTGGATGTTTAATGTCAGCAGGAATACTGGGCTGCAGAGGTTGGTTTTTCTTTACATTAGACTTGGCTCCTGGTCCCCAGTGAGTCCTGAATAATGAAGCCCCTTCAAAAACTTTTGTTTTCTAGGCTCCATCCGACTTCCTAAGGCCGCAAAAACTCCACTGAAGATTCACCCTCTAGTGCGGCTGCCCCTGGCAACTATCGTCAAGGATCTGGGTATGGGATAGTTCTCTTACTATCTATGGGGTCTGGTGGTGCATGTCTGTAATTCTAGCACCTAGGAGGGTGAGGATGGAGGATGTTGAATTTCAGACACCTGGACTTACATAGGGAGCTTATGTCTCAAAAATAAGAACTTTCTCTAAGCAATTTTCTTCAGAGTCTAAAGAGATTTGGTCTAATGAACTCTATACTTTGTGTTTATTTTTGCAACTGAATATTTGCCTAATGATGTGTTTCTCATAAGACATAATCCAGTTGGGTGGCTAGTGGCTCACATCTATAATACTAGCCATTCAGGAGGCTGAAATCTGAAGATCTCTGTTGCAAAAATGTGTATGAGACTCTTCAATTAATCACCAAAAAGCTGGAGCTGGAGGCACAACTTAGTGATAGGCGTGAGCAAAAAAATCCCAGTGAGGGGCTGGGAAGGTGGCTCAGTGGTAGAGCGCTTGCCTTGCATGCATGAGGCCCTGGGTTTGATTTCCCCAGCACCACATAAGCAAAAAGAAAAAAGCCGGAAGTGGCGCTGTGGCTCAAGTGGTAGAGCGCTAGCCTTGATCTGAAGAGCTGAGGGACAGCGCCCAGGCCCAGAGTTCAGGCCCCACAACCGGATCCAAAAAAAAATTCCAGTGAGACTTTGAGGTCCCAAGTTCAATTTCCAGTATGAACACAGAGAGGGGCGGGGGGTGGGGATAGGACTTGATTTGATAACATTTGAAATAACTGATGAATAGTTTGCTATCCCTGAGCTTATTTTTGCTCAAGGCTAGTGCTCTATCACTTGAGTCACAGCTCTACTTCAGACTCAGACCTTTTCTACCCTGGCTGGATTTGAACTGCAGTCCTCAGATCTCAGCTTCGTAGCTCAGCTAGGATTACAGGTGTGAGCTATAAGGGCCTCATTACTGTTTTTGAAGATACCCAGATAAACTCTGCCCAGGGAAGGAATGAGGGTGAGAAAAGGAAACTAAGTAGGGAAGAGAAAGGATGAAAGGACTCTTCTTTGGATTGTACTGGACTTTGTGCTTGCTGGGCAGGTGTTCTACCATCTAAGCTACCAAGGAGGTGTGAAAAATTGTTTTGTTTTTTTTTCCCGCCTCACAGTGGCCCAGGCACCTCTAAAACCAAAAACACCTCGAGGTACCAAGACACCAATTAACAGAAACCAGCTGACCCAGAACCGGGGCCTGGGAGGTATCATGGTGAAGCGCGCCTATGAGACTGTGAGTTGACAGAGGATAAGCCAAGCTGGGTTGGAGGGCTTTTCTTCTTCTTTTTTCTTTTCCCATTTTGGGTTGGCTAGGTTGAGGGGGTCACTTCCTCATTGTCCATTCTTTCCCAGATGGCAGGGCCAGGGGTCCCCTTCTCTGCCAATGGAAGGCCTTTGACTTCAGGGATTCGCTCAAGCTCACAGCCAGTGGCCAAACGTCAGAAACTAAACCCAGCCGATGCACCCAATCCTGTGGTGTTTGTGGCCACGAAAGATACCAGGTAGGGGGCCGGGAATGTAGCTTAGTGGTAGAGTGCTTGCCTAGCATACATGAAGTCCTGGTTTTGATTCCTCAGTACCACATACACAGAAAAAGCTGGAAGTGGTACTGTGGCTCAAGTGGTAGAGTGCTAGCCTTGAGTAAAAGAAGCTTATGGACAGTGCCCAGGCCCTGAGTTCAAGCCCCCAAGACCAGCAAAAAAAAAAAAAAAAAAAAAAAAGGTACCAGGTAGGAATTGCACCATGGGAGGAGTTAAAAAAATGACAAGTATATGTTGTGGGGGGAGGGGGGAGGATAAGAGTGGCAAGACAATCCTAAGAACGACTGTATAGAAAGTGGGGCTAGGGCTGGGAAGGTGGCTTAGTGGTAGAGTGCTTGCCTTGCATGCCTGAGATCATGGGTTGGATTCCTCAGCACCACATAGGCAGAAAAAGCTGGAAGTTGTGCTGTGGCTCGAGTGGTAGAGTGCTAACCTTGAGCTGAAGAGCTGAGGGACAGCGCTCAGGACCAGAGTTTCAGGCCCTAGGACCTGACTCCCCTTCCCCCCCCCAAAAAAAAAAAAAAAAAGAAGAAAGTGGGGCTAGCCGGATGCCAGTGGCTCACACCTATAATCCTAGCTATTAAGGAGGCTGAGATCTGAGGATTGAGGTTTGAAGCCAGCCTGGGTGGGAAAGTCCATGAGACTTATCTCCAGTTAAGCACTAAAAACAACTAGAAGTAGAACTTTGGCTCAAGTGGTAAAGTATTCTTGAGCAAAAAGTTTGGGGACGGTGCTCAGGCCCTGAGTTCAAGCCCCAAGACTGGCCAAAAATTTTTTAAGAAGGGGGGTGCTGTAAAAGGTGTCTTAGTGGTAGAATGTTTACCTAACATACGTGAAGCCCTGGGTTTGATTCCTCAATACCACATAAACAGAAAAAGCCAAAAGTGGCTCTGGGGTTCAAGTGGTAGAGTGCTAGCCTTGTCAAAAGAAAATCAGAGACAGTGTCCAGGCCCTGAGTTCAAGCCCCAAGACTGGCCAAAAAAAAAAAAAAAAAAAGTGGGGTCAGAAGTCAGAATTACATTATAGAATATAGTTTCACCTGTGGGTCTCAGTGTTCATCAAACCTTTTCTATTCATCTTTTGCCCTTCCTGGTCAGGGCCCTACGGAAGGCTCTAACCCATCTGGAAATGCGGCGAGCTGCCCGGAGGCCCAACTTACCCTTGAAGGTGAAGCCAACACTGATTGCAGTGCGGCCCCCAGTCCCTCTACCGGCAGTTTCACATCCTGCCAGCACCAATGAACCTATTGTCCTGGAGGACTGAGCATCTGTGGGCAAGGGAGGTTGGTGGGCTGAGAGGTAGAGGGTACCTGGGGCACCCAGACCTCCCTTCCCTTTAGTAAAGGGGCAAGTAAGGGAGGGCTGCAAGCGTGTCCCTGGAGGGGTTGGGCGCCCTCTGGTGGTAATGCCTTTGTGACTGGTCTTTGCTTCTCCATTCTTGTGATGGAGGGCAGCCTGTAGGAACTTGGCCCATGTGGACACTCAACCCCTTTCCTGGGGTAGGTCCCACAGTTGTCTTGGACAGTTTTGGGGGAGGGTTTTTTAATTTTTTAAAAATTTTGCCTCCCTTTGTGAAAGGGATGGGGGAGGGGAAAGAGTAAACATATCAGGTGGTGGTACCTGGTTGGGGGAGGGGGGCGTGCACTGCCATGTCTATCTTTTTTTTTTCTTTCTTTCTTTCTTCTTCTTTTTTTTTTTCTAATTAGGAGTTTCTTTTCCTGTCCGGTGTCCGGACTTTCCTAATTGGAGTATGAGGCCCCTAAGCTGGCATCAACCCCAGCCCATGCTCGCTCTTGCTTCCCTCCCCTGCCCCCCTCCGCCTTTTGTACGCCAATTCTCAGAAATAAAGAACTTTTGTCCGTTTTTTAACCTCGGATTCTGTAATTGGTTCTTATAGTAACAAATAAAAAGCTGGTTTCTTTGGCTCCTCCTTGGCTCAGCTCTTCTCTCCCATGGATGTGTGTATGTGTGTTGGGGTGCTTTTGAGTAGGAAAATAAAGGACAAAGGACAATTTAAATGAGGCACAGATGATGCTTGTCCTGGGGAACAGCTTTATGAGATAGGCAGTCTGGTCTGAGGCAGCTTGTGCCAGTTGTGGGACTCAAAACTGCCACCAATTCCCAGTGGTACTGGAGTCCAGGCTCAGCCGATTCATCCAAAAAACTAATGGCTGTAGGCCTCAGGATGGAGGTGTGAGGGTGCTTCAAACTTGCTTCCTAGCTTTTTCCCCTCTGCTAGGGAATCTAGCCCAGGACCTTGTACATTAAACTAGGCAAGTATGCTACAAGTGAGTGACATTCCCAGCCCTACCCGTTCCCTTCCCTTTTAAGCAATTGTGGAAAGCATTAGCAGCAGGGTAGCGCTGTGTGTGTGTGTGTGTGTGTGTGTGTGTGTGTGTGTGTGTGTGTGTGTGTGTGTGTGTGTGTGTGTGTGTGTGTGTGTGTGTGTGTGTGTGTGTGTGTGTGTGTGTGTGTGTGTGTGTGCGCGCGCGCGCGCGCGTGCAGGATCTTACCATCCAGCTCTAGTATATGGACACTGACTGCTGTTTCAAAGTTCTCAAGACTCAGCCTCAGCCACTGCCTCCTCTATGGTGAGGAGGGCAGTGGTGTGTTCTGCCTTGTCAGCTTTGGAAAACAGATGCCTGAGCTGAGACAGAAATACCTTAGGATACAGAACAAGAAGTTAAGCCTACTCTGTCCTTTGGATGCTTTAGAGACAGAATGGTCTTAGTTGTGTTTACTCAAGGTCACGACTGGTTTTTTGCCTCTTGCCCAAGACCTCTGCCCTTTACATGCCTCAAAGCTGTGGGCAGATAACCTGTTTTATAATCCCTTTTCCCTCTCATGATCCTTGTCCCTGGGGCTCCCTAGCTCTCCTACTCTCTCCCAGTTTGGAACCTACATCTGGGTAGTGTCAGAAGCAACTGGACGGCCATACAAGTCTGGTCTACCTCAAACCCTTCATCCCTCCTAAGTCTTCATATTAGTTATCACCATAGTGGGTTCCATCTCAGTTTTAAAGTGGATTTTCCTGCAGCTCGCCATAGCAGTTTGACTTGGTGGCTCTGGGGCGCGGGAGCAGGGCCTCCCCCTGCTGTGGGAGTGACCAAGCGGCCACGGACACTTTGGAAGGACAGGTTGGTAGAGGAAACGAATGAGGGTGTCCTGGCCTCCGTGGGTAAAAAGATTTGAAGCTGCCCATCTTCCGTCTTACCCGCGATCTGGTGAAGGAACGTGTGGCGGCGGAAGAGCCTCAGCGCCCCGGTGAGCGGCCGCGGTTCCAGACGCCACCCAGCGTCAGCCTTTGTGTCTGCCTTATGAATATTCATGAGATTTCAGGCCAGCCCTGGAATAGCTCAGAACACGTCGATCGATTTATGGTAGGCTCGTACGCCTTGTTTTGTTGTTGTTGTTGTCGGTCGGGGGGCTTGAACTCTGGGCCTGGGCGCTGTCCCTCGGCTCTTCAGCTCAAGGCGAGCGCTCTATCACTTGAGCCACAGCGCCACTTCCAGTTTCTTGCTGGTTTATTGGAGATAAGAGTCTCACGGACTTTCCTGCCCAGGCTGGCTTTGAACCGCGATCCTCAGATCTCAGCCTCCTGAGTAGCTAGGATGACAGGCGTGAGCCACCGGCGCCCGGCCTGAGCTCTTTTGCCCAAGGCTAGCACTCCACCACTTTGAGCCACAGGGCCAGGAGCTTTGGAATGGTTAATTGGAGATAAGGGCCTCACGGGGACTCTTCTGCCCGCGTGGGCTCGAACCGCGATCCTCACATCTTGGCTTCCTGAGGAGCTAAGTTCCCAGGCGTAAGCCACCAGCGCCACGGCTTCCCTAAACCTTTGGACGGCTAGAAACGGAACTCGGGTCTGAGGAGCTAGGTTTCCGCAGGCGCGTGTGGTGGTGGCACCGTACGTCACTTCCTGTGAGACCGCCGGAACTGGCTTCCAAGCAGGTTGCGAGTTGCCGCCGTGAGTTCCGGCGGTGCCGGAGGTGGTTGCTTGTGGCCGGGGCCATGGCGGCGGTGGGCTCGGATGTGGAGGCGCTGCCGCGCGGGGGCTTCCGCTGCAGCCTCTGCCAGGTTACCACAGCCAACCGTAAGCGGTGGCCCGCGAGGGAGGGGGCGGTTGCAGGCTCCCGCCTTTGGGGGCTAGCGAAAGTTCGGGTTAGAGATGCTGGTAGCAGTCGTGGAGTCGCTCCGCACGGCGGAGGGCCTTGCAGAAGGGGACGAAGCGTCCCACCGTGCATCTGCCCTTCGCACGATACGCATTCTCCACGAGGAAAGCCTCGTTGCTTTATTCTCACCACCCCTGTGTGTGTGCCGGTTCTGGAGCTTGGACCCAGGGCCTGAGCATTGTTCCTTTTTTTCCACTCCTGAGAGAGCAAGATGGGTGAAACAGCATGGCATGAATGACTGGAGAAGTTAACTGAGGAAGAGGGAGAAGGGAAAAAAAAAACATAGACCAGGCGCTTGCATGACAAGGGGTTCAATGAAACCTCAGATTTTACTTTTTTTTCCTTCTACCAGCATGAAGGCCTTGCGCTCTTTTTCTTTTTGTTTTTGGTAGGTTGTGGGGCTTGAACTCTGGGCCTGGGCGCTGACCCTGAGGTTTTCTGGTTGTTAATTGGAAATAAGAGCCTCACAGACTTTCCTGCCCAGGCTGGCTTTGAACCGTGATTGTCAGATCTCAGCCTCCTGAGTACCCAGCATGACGGGCATGAGCCACAGGCACCCAGCAAAGGCCTTGGACTATTGCTTAGTTTACCTAGCTGGCACTCTGCCAATTGTTTTCAGTCTGGAAACTAGCTATTTTTTAGGGGGGGACAAGTCTCACAGGCATTTCTGCTCCAGCTGGCTTTGAACCACAGTCCTCCAGATCTTGGCCTCCCCCAAGTAACTAGGATTACAAGCACAACCAACCAGATTTCTCTTTGTTGTTGTTGCCTGTATTAAGGCTTGAACTCAGGGCCTGGGTGCTGTACCTTAGTTTTTTCACTCAAGACTGTACCTCTTGAGCTATAACCTCACGAATTGGCAGTAAGAATCTCATGGGCTTTCCTGTCCCAGTTGATTTTGAACCTCAGTCTTCACATCTAAGTCTTCTGAGTAACTAGAATTACAAGCATGAACTACCAGCATCCAACAGATTCTGCTTTTGAAATCTGGAATACTGATCTTCCATGAACAAGGCCTTCACTTTCTTTTGAAAGTTGGCATTGCCACTTGTTTGTCCAGCAGTGCAAGCCAGAAATTAAGTGATCTTCCTTGGTTTCACAAACACTTTGGTAACATCAAGCAGGTGATTGATAATAAAAATAGTTCTAGGGCTGGGAAGGTGGCTCAGTGGTAGAGCGCTTGCCTTGCATGCCAGAGGCCCTGGGTTCGATTCCTCAGCACCATATAAGCAAAAAGAAAAAAGCCAGAAGTGGCGCTGGGGCTCAAGTGGTAGAGCGCTAGCCTTGAGCTGAAGAGCTGAGGGACAGCGCCCAGGCCCAAAGTTCAGGCCCACGACCGGACCCCCCCCAAAAAAAAATTCTAGCCAGGTGCCAGTGGCTCACACATAGAATCCTAGCTAAGGAGTCTTGAGATAAGAGGATCGTTGTTCAAAGCCAGCCTGGGCAGGAAGTCTGTGATACTCTTATCTCCAATAAACCATCAGAAAACCAGACATGGTACTCTGGCTCAAGTGGTAGCCATGAAGAGCTGAAGAGCTCAGAGACAGTGTCCAGAGTTCAAGCCCCACGACTGACAAATTAAAAAAAAAAAAAAAAATCTAACAGCTAAATTGTCTACATTGACCAGGTACCGGGTTCTCTGCTAGGGACCTATGTGGTAGACACTATTACTACCTCCAACTGAGGAAACTGATACATTTTGGATCATTATATACCACAGCCCTGATTTAGTTCTTTTCTATAGGACCCGGAAAAGTTACTTATTAATTTCTTTATAACTCACAGGTCTTGCTGCTTTACCTAGTACATGTGGTTTAAGCACTACTTATTTGCCAGATGCTGGTGGCTCACACTTGTAATCCTAGCTACTCAGGAGGCTGAGATGTGAGGTTTGAGGCCAGTCTGGTTAGGAAAGTCCATGTGGCTCTTAGCTCCAATAACTACTTGAAAGCCAGATGTGAAGCTGTAGCTCAAGTAGTAGAGCAGCTAGTCTTTAGCTCAGGGACAGTGTCCATCAAGGCCCTGTGTTCAAACCTCAGGACTGGTTTGTATGTATATACATACACGTGCTTGTGTGTACCAAACAAAACAAAACAAAAACTGCCGGTGGCTGAGACAAAACAGAGACTTTAGCCAGAAAAAAAGCCAGAAGCAGAAACTGGTGCTGTGGCTCACACTATAACTCTAGCTACTTAGGAGGTTAAGATCTGAGGATGGTGGTTCAAAGCCAACCTAGGCTGGAAAGTCCATGAGACTATCTCTCTCAAACAAAAATATCCAGGAGTGGAGGTATGGTTCAATTGATAGAGCACCAGCTTGTATGAAAAAGGTAAGCAAGAGTGAGAGGTGCCGAGTTAAAGCTCTGATACAGGCAAGGAAAAAACAAAACAAAACGCTGGGTGCAGGTGGGTCACTCCTGTAATCCTAGCTATTCAGGCTGAGACCTGAGTATTGTAGTTTGAAGCCAGCCTGGGCAGGAAAGTCCAAGTCTTATGTTTGAGACCCAGGATCCGCACCCAAAAAAAAAAAAAATCATATAGAGAAATGGGAGTCATGTCAAATGTGGAAGGAGTAAGGTCTTTGATTATTCTATGTGTCACACTTGCTATGTCTTGGAAGATTGGGATGATCAGTAGGATGTAGGTATGCAGAAAGTAGAGCCAGGGAAGAGATACACTGAAGAATAACACAGATGTTTTTGTCTCATCCTTGTCCCTTCAGGACCCAGCCTGGATGCTCACTTGGGAGGCAGGAAGCACCGACATCTGGTTGAGCTTCGAGCTGCCAGAAAGGCCCAGGGACTTCGGAGTGTATTTGTCAGTGGTTTCCCCAGGGATGTGGACTCTGCTCAGCTCTCTGAGTACTTCCAGACATTTGGACCTGTGGCCAGTGTTGTCATGGATAAGGACAAGGTAGAGTGAATGTCTCCAGGAGTAAGAGTGAGTCAGCCAAGATGCAGGGGGGTGGGGTGGGGGGACCAAGAAGGAAGAGATTGGGGGAAAGTAAGGGAACAGAGGAGAGAGGGGGAGGGGGGGGAGGGGGGGTGAAACCAGCAGTCTCTTGTGGCTGTTTGCTAATATGGCCTGTGCTTGGTGGATACCACAGAACGTGAGAGAACTTCTCACACCTTCCCCACCCCCTTTTACGTGTTCACTGGTTAGTTATTGAGGGACTTTTTTTTTTTGTCAAAGATTCAGTGTGCTTTGTTTTTTTGTTTGGTGCCCGTCCTGGGGCTCCAGCTCAGGGCCTTGGCCCTGTCTCTGAGCTTTTGTGCTTAAGACTAGTGTTTTACCACTTGAGCCACAGCTCCGCTTCTAAGCATTTGTAGTTGATTGGAGATAAGAGTCTTTTCCTTCCTGGGCTGATTTCAAGCCACTATCCTCAGATCCCAACCTCCTGAGTAGCTAGGATTACAAGTGTGAGCCATCAGCACCCAACTCAGTGTACTTTTGATTTGCTCACCACATCCTTACCATTTGTTGACTTAGTGCTAAGCACTTTGCTTAAGATTGCATTCAGAGTGGGGAATGTATAGATAGATGCAGTCCCTGCTTGCATGGAGTTTTTAGTCTAGAGGAGAAAGTAGACAAGTCAGTAATTGTAGTGAAAGCTGGGGTTTAAAGAACATACTGTTAGGGACTGAGAAGGTGGCTCAGTGGTAGAGTGCTTACATGCATGAGGCTCTGGGTTCGATTCCTCAGCACCACATAAGCAGAAAAAGCCAGAAGTGGTGCTGTGGTTCAAGTGGTAGAGTGCTAGCCTTGAGCTGAAGAGTTGAGGGACAGCGCCCAGGCCCAGAGTTCAGGCTCACTACCAACAAAAAAAAAAGAACATACTGTTAACCTACCTAATCACTAATCTACCTAAACAACATACTGCCAGTGACTCAGGCCTGTAATACTAGCTACTCAGGAGGCTGAGAGCTAAGGATCATGGTTTGAAGCCAGCTTGGGCAGAAAAGTCCCCATGAAACTCTTATCTCCAGTTAATCACTCAAAAACCAGAAGTGGTGCTATGACTCAAGTGGTAGAGGGCTAGCCTTGAGCAAAAGAGCTCAAGGAAAGCCGGGTACTGGTAACTCATGCCTGTAATCCCAGCTACTCAGAGACTGAGATCTAAGGATCTTGGTTCAAAGCCAGCCGGGACAGAAAAGTCCGTGAGACTCTTATCTCCAATAAACCACTAGAAAAAAAACTGAAAGTGGTGCTGTGGCTCAAGCGGTAGAGCACTCCCTTTGAGCTGAAGAGCTGAGGGATAGTGCCCAAGCCCAGAGTTCAAGCCCCACGACCGATTTAAAAAAAAAAAAAAAAAAAAAAAGAGTTCAAGGATAGCACCCTGGCCCTGAGTTCAAGCCCCAGGACTGGCAAAAAAAAAAAAAAAAAAAAAAAAAGAAAAAGAACATACTGCCAGGTGCTGGTGACTCACACCTGTAATCCTAGCTACTCAGGAGGCTGAGATCTAAGGGTTGTGGTTTGAAGCCATCCTTGAGAGAAAAGTCTGTGAGACTCTTTTGTCCAATTAACAAGCAGAAAATCCAAAAGTGGAGGTGTGGCTCAAGTGGTAAAACACCAGCCTTGAGCAAAACAGCCAAGTGAAAGCAAGAGGCTCTGAGTTCCAGCCTCAGTACCAGCACACACACAAAAGAGATATTCTCTTCTGCTGTCAGACCCTGTGCTTGGATTCTTGGTTGCAAAACCATCATCCTCTCTCCTGTGTGGTCTGCCAGGGTGTGTTTGCCATCGTGGAGATGGGGGATGTGAGTGCTCGCGAGGCTGTCTTGTCACAGCCCCAGCACAGCCTGGGAAAACATCGCCTTCGTGTCCGGCCACGGGAGCAGAAGGAGTTCCAGAGCCCAGCTGCCAAGTCCCCCAAAGGAGTGAGCCCTGACAGTCACCAGCTTGCCAAAGCATTAGCCGAAGCCCCAGATGTGGAGGCCCAAATGGTGCAGCTTGTGGGACTGAGGGAGTTGTCTGAGGCTGAGCGGCAGCTGCGGAACCTTGTAGTGGCCCTGATGCAAGAGGTCTTCACAGAGTTCTTCCCAGGTAAGTAGACGCCTTGCCCTGTGTCTGAATCTCCATGTCTGCATCCCAGCTTCCCTCAACTGGAGGTATTCATTCAGTTGCTCTTTCATCACTGTACCCCATTATGTTCTTGCACCTCCAGTTCCTCTCTAATGTCTCCTGACCTTTGTTCTCTGCTTGGTCCTTAGGTTGTGTGGTTCATCCTTTTGGCTCTTCCATAAATAGCTTTGATGTCCATGGGTGTGATCTTGACCTCTTCTTGGATCTAGGTGATATGGAAGAACCTCAGGTGAGTGACCAGGGAGGTCCCTGGAGAAAGGTCATGGGATTGTAGCTTAATCATGGCATTAAGCTACTTGAGAGGCTGAGATCCAGAGGAGATGCGTTTGAAGCCAGCCTGGGCAAAATGTTCAAGATTTCTTTTCGACCCATTATTGGGTTGGGTGGTGTGTGCCAGTGATGCAAGCTGTGTGAAAGGCTGAGACAGGGAGGGTTGTTGTTCCAGCCCCAGGGCAGAACACATCTGTGGAGGAGACTCCATCTCAGCAAGGCATATGCCTATTATCTAGCTACCTTGGGAAATCCAAAGTAGGCTAACCCAAAGTAGGCAGGTACCAGTGGCTCATGCCTGTAATTCCAGCTACTCAGGTGGCTGGGTTCCAAAATATTGCAGTTCAAAGCCATCCTGGGCAATGTTTCCATAAGATTCCATCTCCAAAATAACCAGTGCATCCTTACCTGCCTCCCCTCCCCTCCCCCCGCCCCCAAATAGGCTACAGATGTGGCTCAAGTGATAAACTGCCAGCCAAGCAAGCTGAGCAAGTGCAAAGTTTTGAGTACAAACTCAAGTCCTGGTTAATAAAAAAAGGAACAAAATAGGGTCAGCAGCATAGCTTGGCAGTAGTAGCAAGCATGAGCTCTGAGTTTAAACTTCATTACAGCCAAAAGAAATGTAAATGAGGCTGGGTGTTGGTGGCTCATGCCTGTAATCCTAGCTACTCAGGAGGCTGAGATCTGAGTATTGAAGTTCAAAGCCAGCCCAGGCAGGAAAGTCCTCCAGACTCATCTCCAATTAAGCACCAGAAAACTGGAAGTGGCGCTGTGGCTCAGGTGGTAGAGCACTTGCCTTGAGCTGAAAAAGCTCAGGGACAGCACGCAGGCCCAGAGTTCAAGCCCTACAACCAACCAAAAAAAAAATGAGGGCTGGGAAGGTGGCTCAGTGGTAGAGTGCTTGCCTTGCATGCCTGAGGCCCTGGGTTTGATAAAAGGCAGAAGTGGCGCTGTGGCTCAAGTGTTAGAGCACTCGCCTTGAGCTGAAGAGCTGAGGGACAGCGCCCAGGCTCAGAGTTCAGGCCCTATGACCGGACCCCCCCAAAAAAAAATGTGAATGAGGACTGGTATTAGGCTGAAAATGAATTGGCGTAGATGGATGACAGCTTTGATAGAATTTTCAAGGAGTAATAACCTTATAAAGTTGGGGTTTTACATAAAATGTTGGGGTTATATTTTTAAATAAATTGTGTGTGTGTATGCGTGTATGCGTATACGTACGTGTGTTACTAGGGTTTGAACTTGGCCTGGTGCTTGCTAGGTTGGTATTATACTACTTGGGCCATACCTCTAGTACAATAGCAGTATGGTTTTGTTTTGTTTTGTTTTTTTGTTGGTCGTGGGGCCTGGGCGCTGTCCCTCGGCTCTTCAGCTCAAGGCTAGTGCTCTACCACGCTCCAAAGTAGGGGGCAGCAGGAGAAGCAGTCACTCACTTCCTTTCCATCCACAGCTAGCCTCGAAGGCTCCCGAGTCTCCATCCTTGGACTCAGCCCTTGCTTCGCCACTGGATCCTCAAACCCTGGCTTGTACCCCAGCCTCTCCTCTAGACTCCCAGCCTCCAGCTTCTCCCCAAGATTCTGAAGCATTGGACTTGGAAATTCCTTCCTCCTCTTTGGCACCCCAGACTCCAGACTCTGCTTTGGCCTCTGAGACTGTCGCCTCTCCCCAGTCCCTTCCTCCAGCCTCACCAATCCAGGAGGATAGGGGAGAGGGAGACCCAGGAAACGCCCAGGAACAAGCAGAGGCGCTGAAAGAGAAGCCCGAGGGAGCAGCAATGCTGGAGCTGGTGGGATCCATTCTCCGTGGCTGTGTCCCTGGTGTGTATCGGGTACAGACTGTGCCCTCTGCCCGGCGCCCTGTGGTCAAGTTCTGCCATCGGCCTTCAGGTCTCCATGGTGACATCTCCCTCAGTAACCGGTACCTTTATTTGGGGGGGAATGGTTGGGGAAGGACAGCTGAGGGTTTCAGGGTGGATGAGAGTTCTGCTTCAGCTCCTGTGCTTGCTGAATTGTTTGTCCTGTTGCTTCCATCTTTTGTGCACTTTTTTACCTCCTGTGTGGCTCTGTTTTGGTGTTTGTTATATGGTTTCTTGGAGTACCTTTTTTCTATGCAATTCAAGTTGGCCGGGAACTCACTGTATAGTCCATACGGTCTTCAAACTTGAGATCTTCCTGCCTGTCTGTCTCTCTGAGTGCTGGATTAGCAGGTGTATGCCACCATACCTGGCTACATAATACTTTTTTTTTTTTTTTTTGCCAGTGCTGGGGGTTGAACTCAGGCCTGGGTGCTGTCTCCCTATTTTTTTTTTTTTTTACTTAAGCTATAAGCTCTCCTTCAGGATTATTTTTATTTTTATTTTTTGGTAGTTTAGAGGAGATAAAAAATCCAATGGACTTTTCTGCTCTGGCTGAGTTTGAACCTTGATCCTCTGATCTCAGCTTCCTAAGTAGCTTGGGTTACAGGAGTGAGACAGCAATGCCCAGATGTAATAATATTTTTTAAGGGATATAGAAGAGAGTCTGTAGTTACTTGAATTTGGAAAATGTTAATAGGTCGATTCCCCATCCTCTTCCATTGCTTCCCCTTCCTCTTTCTCCCTTTTTCCTTCTCTTGCCTTTTTCTTTTTCTTCTTTTTCTTCTTCTGTTGGTTGTGAGGCTTGAACGTGGGGCCTGAGTGCTGTCCCTGGGCCTCTTTGTGCTCAAGGCTAGTGCTCTACTACTTTGAGCTATAGCACCACTTTCAGTTTTTGAGTGGTTATTTGGAGATAATAGGCTCATGGGGACTTTTCTGCCCTAGCTGGCTTTGAACTGCGATTCTCATGTCTCAGCCTCCTGAGTAGCTAGGATTATAGGTGTGAGCCATCAGCACCCGGCTTGTCTTTTAAGTCTTTGCATATGGCAACAGTCTTATCTACCCATCTGTGTTCGAGGCATTGCTGGTGTTTGAACTTGAGGGTGTTGTATTTGCTAGGTGGGTGCTCTATCAATTGAGCCACCTCCAGTCCTGAATAGTCTGATCCATCTCCCTGGCTGTCTTTTCTTCTTTTGTATACCCTCTCACAAGATCATTGTTTTATCACACTTTGGGAAGCCGTGTTGGCCTAAATCCAGCTGGGCTGAAGTCTGGAATGGGAGCTAGTGAGGTGATAGAGTCTAAGATTTACTAAACCTAACACTGTCTTTTTTCCTTTGTTCTAGGCTAGCCCTGCATAACTCTCGGTTCCTGAGTCTCTGCTGTGAGCTGGATAGGCGAGTGCGACCCCTTGTGTACACCATCCGCTGCTGGGCTCAGGGTCGAGGGCTTTCAGGTGAGAAAGAACTGATTTGGCCTGCACAAAGGCATATTTCACCCTGACGCCCTATTCAGGGAGAGAAGGGAGGTGGGTAAAGGAACCAGAGTCAAGAAAATTACCAAGGGTATGGAAGCACCTCTTTTTTGGTCATAATGGGGTTTGAACTTAGTGCTTCAGCCTTTTAGATAGGCACTCATCACTTGAGCCATGTCTCTTGCCCCTAATTGGAATTCTTGGTTATTTACCCAGGAAGTGGCCCCCTTCTCAATAACTACACCTTGACTTTGCTGGTGATCTACTTCCTTCAGACCAGGGACCCTCCCGTGTTGCCCGCTGTGGCTCAGCTCACCCAGAAAGCAGGTACTGCAGGCAGCCCCTGTCCTATCTCATCAGATATACCATGCTATGCACAATGAGAGCTCTGCTGTCACCCCATTTCACCCCTCAGTGCCCTCATCTTCCTGCTTCAAAGCTAACTCCCTCCATTTTCCTTTCACAGGTGAGGGAGAACAGGTAGAAGTGGATGGCTGGGACTGTAGTTTCCCCAGGGATGCCTCAAGACTGGAGCCCAGCACCAATGTGGAGCCCCTCAGTGAGTGGTAGAAAACTAGTGATTATGTTTTTTTGTTTTTTTTGTCCCTTTCTTTTGGTCTGGAATGGGCTTCTCACCTCACATGGCTTTTTTACTCAAGGCTGGTACTCTACCACTTGAGCCACACTTCCACTTCCAGCTTTATTGCTGGTTAATTGGTGATAGAAGACTTTTCTGCCTGGGCTAGCTCAAACTGTGATCCATCGGTGGTGGGAAGACGTTGGTCATCGCAGTGGGTAACACACCAGATGCTGGTCCTGTGGCATTGAAGAAACCGTGCCTTGGAGTTGTGTGGCTTGACCAAGGTTTATGCCGCTAGCACAGGCAAGGAGCAGTATCTGGGGATGCAGGGCAGGAGGCTTGATCTCTTTTTTAAGGGAATCAGAGAAGCCTGGTTTCTTAGGACTCTTCTGAGCTTCTTGGGAAGAAAGAAGTCTCTCCAAGGAAGGACATTCCTGCCAAGTGACTGTTAAGGAAATGTCTTTGGTGCAGGACCTGCCTCAGTCCTCACCTCATGGTGACCCCCTTTCCTCAGTCTGTTTCTTCTTCCAGGTTCCCTGCTTGCCCAGTTCTTCTCCTGTGTCTCTTCCTGGGATCTTCGTGACTCACTGCTATCCCTGAGGGAAGGCCAGGCTTTGCCGGTGGCAGAGGTGCCCTCTAATCTCTGGGAGGGTCTGCGCCTTGGCCCCATGAATCTCCAGGACCCCTTTGACCTGAGTCACAATGTTGCAGCCAATGTGACCAGCCGGGTGGCCGGGCGGCTCCAGAACTGCTGCCGAGCAGCAGCCAATTACTGCCGAAGCCTCCAGTACCAGCAGCGATCCTCCCGGGGTCGGGATTGGGGGCTTCTCCCCCTTCTGCAGCCCAGTTCTCCCAGCTCCCTGCTGTCTGCCACACCCATCCCCTTTCCCCCTGCTCCCTTCCCCCAGCTCACTGATGTCCTGATCCGCGTGTTAAGGGAAGCACTGGGATGCCATATAGAACAGGGAACCAAGAGGCCACGGTCCGAAGGAGGTAGAACTGAGTCTCCCCAGGGAGGGACAAGCAAGAGATTGAAACTAGATGGACAGAGAAAGAGCAGTGAGGAGGGGAAAGAGGAGCAGCAGGGATATGAGGAAGACCATGGTGAAGACAGGGTGGAAGAAATGGTTATAGAGGCTGGAGAGGTGCCGCAGGACTGGGCCATGCGGAGCCCTGGGCAGTCAGGTGAGCTGCCCATCATGACCACAAACTGTCTAGACACACTTACTGAGCAGAGGCCCATGGCACCTGAGATGGCTGGAGATGGGTCTCAAGGTGAGCCTGGAAAGGGGGCATCATACCCCACCTTAGTGAGTTGGCGCTGTGCTTTGTGGCACCGAGTGTGGCAGGGGCGGCGGCGTGCCCGGAGACGGTTGCAGCAACAAAGCAAAACAGGAGATGGAAACAAGGCCATCGCGGGAGCAGAGTGGCTAGCCATGGAGGCTCAGGTAACCCAGGAACTGAGAGAAACACATGCTGCTGAACAGACGCCAGACACCGAGCCTCTCCTGACCTTCGTGGCATCCGCCTCACAGGCTGACCAGACTCTCACTGTGACCCCGCTCCAGGACTCTCAAGGCTTGTTCCCTGATCTCCATCACTTTTTACAGGTTTTTCTCCCTCAAGCCCTTCGAAATCTCCTCAAGTAGAGGATTTGGACCCTAGGAGAATAATAAAGCTGCTAGTTTAATATTATACTTCTCTTGTTCTTCTCCCTGCCTCCCTCCCCCCTTCTTGTACTGGTTCTGGGGCTTGAATTCAGGGCACTGTCCTTGAGCTTTTTGGCCCAATCACTTGAGCCACAGCTCTACTTCTGGCTTTTGGATGATTGCAGGTTAAGAGTCTCACAGCCTTTGCTTCCCAGGCTGGCTTCAATCCTCAGATCTCAGGCTTCTGAGTAGCTAGGATTCCAGGCAGGAGCCACCGGTGACAGCATCAACCATTCTTAACAGTTCATCCAGTTCTTTAATTGGATAAGAAACTTTCAAACTTGAAAGTAGGTTCAAAGCAGCCCATCAAGACCAGGATTTCCTTGTGCTGTGGGCCCCTCCCAGGACAGAGCCCGTCCTCCAGAAGGAGGCTGAAGGGAACGTCCTTTCTCTCTCCCCCTCCCCTCTCTCTGGTCAGTCATGAGGCTTGGACGCTGTCCCTGAGCTCTTCAGCCCAAGGCCAGCTCTCTACCACTTTGAGCCACAGCGCCACTTTGGGCTTTCTGGTGGTCTATTGGAGATAAGAGTCTCACGGACTGGACTTTGATGCCCGGGTTGGATTTTTTGAACCGCGATCCTCCATCTCAGCTCCTGAGTAGCTAGGATGACAGGCGTGAGCCACCAGCGCCCGCCAGTCCGAAGCCCTTTCTGATGGCAGGAATGGCATCCTGGAGCTGCAAGGTGGTTTAATCCGAGCAAACCTATTTTGCAGACTTAGGGCCCCGTTAAGATGTTCATCCTTCCACAGAATAACCTGAGCGGGAATAAAAGTTGAGTGAACGGCCACCCCCGTGCAGTAGTAGTTTCTCCTGTATTTCACCCAGTCATAGTAAGAGGGACTGGGCAGAACCTACCAAAGCCTCTCATTTCAGGGAAAACGTGCAGGGCCCGACCCGGGGGGTCCGGACCTCACTGGAGGTTGTGCCACGTCCTTTTTTTCGGGTTCTCACACTATCCACGCCCACCGAGCTCACGGGGTTTCATGTCAGGACTCCGATTGGTCGGCTCTACTTGAGGGGCGGGCCACACAAGAGCCCTACTGCGCAGGCACGAGCCTGCACTGCCCGGGACGGCAAGGCCCCACCCCTTTCTTTTTCCAATTCAGCGCCTTGGGATACGGAACTGTCGTGCGCGGGCCTTCTATGCCGTCCTCGCTTTCCGGCTGCTGCCTCTCCACGGCTCTCCCTTACCCCCTCCTCTCCCTGGCGGCGCACTTTGCGGCAGCACCGACAGCCCCACCCCCTTTCTCTGCGGAATCACCATGGCGGCTGGGGTAAGTTCATCGGCTCTGGTGATTCGGTTCGTCTCATCCGCCGCCATCCTCTGTCCGACAGGGGCGGTTCGGCGCCGGAGGACGTCGGGGGCCATGCTGGGGGGGTGGCCCGGGGTCTGCAGAGGATCCTGTCGGGGAGCAGGGCTCCTGGGACAGGGCGAGGGACCGAGACCGGAGCTCCCGGAGGGCAGAGGTGGAATGTGAGGAGAAAGAGATGCTCACGTCCGCGCCGTCTGCAGGCTGACCCAGGCGGCTCGGCTTCACTGCCGTTGGGGGCCGTGGGGTCTCGGCTTCTTGGTGGAACTTTGGCCACCGTTTTGTGGGGCAGCGAACGGGGACCGAGGAGCGGGTGTCGGTGTGGCGTCGGGACGGCTGGCACGGCCCAGGCTTGGGGTCGAGTTGCGTCTCCGGGTAGTGGGACCAGCCGGACCCCACTGTGGAGACCCACAGAGAAGTCGGTTGAGAGCCCGGTGCCGGCCAGGACCAGAGAATGAGGGAATGCTGGACGAGGAGAGAGGCTTTAAGAAGTTTATTTTTAAATCTCAGGAAGAGGCGTTGATTTGGAAAGAGAACATGCTAGTCGCTTTTAACGCGGCAGTTCTCAGGGGAACTTGGGAAATCTCTCGTCCGGAATGTCTCCTGTACGGGTGATGCTTTCTCAACGTGCTTAGTTCAGCAGTAGAGGGAGTGAGTTGTCAGGCGCTGGGGTCACCGTGAATGAATGAAACCGAGGGTTCTGGCGGGGGAGGCAGATGGGGGAGGAGGCTTATGGGAATCACCATCTCTGGATTTCTTGGAGATAACACGGGAAAGGAGTGCTTCTTCCCGGGATGTCCTTAGGGAAGGTCACATCTGTCAGCGAGCTTTATTTAGCAGTTGGTAGGTAATTCTGTTCTTGGTATTTCAGAGGACTCTGATTACATGTGACAAATAACTAGGGAACTTGGACCAGAAGGAGCAGCATAAATAAATGGGAAAGAGTGGATTTTAGGACTTGGAATCCAGTTCTCAATAATCCTCCTCACTTCTCCTTTCTCTGATAGACCCTGTACACATATCCTGAAAACTGGAGAGCCTTCAAGGCTCTCATTGCTGCTCAGTACAGTGGGGCCCAGGTCCGTGTACTCTCCGCACCACCCCACTTCCACTTTGGCCAAACCAACCGCACCCCTGAATTTCTCCGGAAATTTCCTGCTGGCAAGGTGAGTAAGGGAAGTGGAGAGGGGCAGTTGTTTTTGATCCTGAGAACCCAGAATGCTCTAGGATTCCATTGCCCTGTAGAAGGCTGTATCTTTTAAAGGGTGCTTTCCAAATTATTTAACCACATTTCATTGGTTTAAAAAAAGAAAAGAAAAGAAAAGAACTTGAAATCTGGGTGTGATGGTGCACATCTGTAATCCCATCACTGGGATGGCTGAGTCAGGAGAATTGAGGGTTCAAGGCTACCCTGGACCACATAGAGAGGTTCGGCCTCACAGAAATCAAAAGGAAATTATTTATTTTGAGATAACTATAGAGTGCTCTGCAAAAGGTAATGCAGAGCTATTCAGCAACTTGCCAAATTCACAGGTTTAATTATATTCATGGGGAACGGTAGAGTTCCAAATGTTACCAGTGCAGGTATCTATTACTTATTCATTAGAGTGAATTTCCCCCCAAGGGATTTAGAGATAGGTAAATAACCACAGTTATGAGGCTAATATTAGAGAAGGTCCATTGCTATGTGAGTTGTGCCCTAATTCTTGTCAGTGATACAGATATAGATGTACAACTTGTATTTTATTTGAACTTAGAAGCTTATGCGTAAAGTCTTACATCTTACATCTTGTGTAGATGTAAGAGTTCTAGTTTCTGACTTTCTACTTAGTGTCTTTCAGGGGTTTCATGCAGATAACCCATAACAGCCAAATGTTCCAATTGCTTAGTTCAGATATTCAGATTGCAAGGGATACCTGGTCATTTTTTAAAATCTAAAAACCATTTACTTCCTGGGTCATTGAGACATGACTGTATTTTCCTTTTTTCCTAGGTTCCAGCATTTGAGGGTGATGATGGATTCTGTGTGTTTGAGAGCAATGCCATCGCCTACTATGGTAATTTGTTGCAGGGATATTTGGCATTGGGAGGGCCGGAGGTGAGAGCATGAGGGTGGACTGCAGTGGACCTGGCTTGGTAACTGGCATGACTCCCAAGGTTCTGACCTGCGTGTTCTGCCTCTGCAGTGAGCAATGAGGAGCTTCGGGGAGGTACTCCAGAGGCAGCAGCCCAGGTGGTGCAGTGGGTGAGCTTTGCTGATAGTGACATAGTGCCCCCAGCCAGCACCTGGGTGTTCCCCACCTTAGGCATCATGCATCATAACAAACAGGTGAGCTTTGGAACTTGGGGACAGCATCAGTTCCTGAGTGTTTGGGGAATGGGAAAATAGATCAAGGACCAGATAGCAAGAATATGTGAGAGATGAAAAGGACACAATTTCTGGCCTGTAAATAGACTACTAATGGCATCTGGGTGCTTTGTCATACACAGTGGTTTGTTTTGCATGGTCCAAGGCACCATTTCTGCTCAGGTTATACTCCCAATGGGAATTGAGTGATTAGAGCAGATGTGCTCTAAGGTTCCAATAAGTTATTATTATTATTATTATTTTCAGTGTAGTGGGAAAGGAAGCCAGGCCCACCACAAAGGCATTTAGTATAGACAGCTTCATTCAGGATAACATTTGAGATGATTCTAGATGATTGAAACAGGGTGGATATATGTCTGATTATGTTCGTGGGAGGAAGATGAGGAAGACAGAATCTACCCATTAAGTTTGACTGTTTTGAATCATAGGCCACTGAGAATGCAAAGGAGGAGGTGAGGCGAATTCTGGGGCTGCTGGATGCTCATCTGAAGACAAGGACTTTCCTGGTGGGCGAACGAGTGACACTGGCTGATATCACAGTTGTTTGCACCCTGTTGTGGCTCTATAAACAGGTGAGGTTTATAAAGGGACCCATTTGGCAGGGAGTAGCTGAGTGTTGGAAATACAGTACAGTCCTGGTGGCCTGGCTCTGCTGAGGACATGGCTGAAAGGGAGTCCAAGGTCATATCTGGGGTGGAGGGTCCCAGGGTTGATGTGGGGATACACATCACTGTAAGATTGCTCTTAGTTTCTGGTTGGCTGTCGAGCTGTTTTATGCCAGCCTTCCTTGGGAAGCTTGGCTAGCCTTAGTTATGAAAACAGGTTTGCAGCTTCAAGATTTTTATTTATTTATTTATTTATTTTTTGTCGGTCAGGGCCTGCACTGTCCCTCAGCTCTTCAGCTCAAGGTTAGCACTCTATCACTTGAGCATCAGCCCCTACTTCTGGCTTTTTCTGTTTTTGTGGTGCTGAGGAATCGAGCCCAGGGCCTCATGTATGCAAGGCAAGCACTCTACCACTGAGCCACCTTCCCAGCCCCAGCTTCAAGATCTTTTGAGGGCAGATCTGAGTTTAAGTCTTAGCTTCACTTAATGGAGAATACAGAAGGGTATGTGAATTCCTTTAGGTTGCTTGTGTATGTGCGGGCATGTGTGCATATACCTCAGTACTTGGACTTGAACTCAGGGCCTGTGCTCTTGCTGTGGCACTCTACCACTTGACTCATACCTGTACCCATTTTTTCCCCTCTGTGATCAACAAAATGAGGGTAGTAATGAACGTTGTCTAGGTTGTTGGATGAAAAGGAATGACGTGTTAGCTGAGCACTAGTGGATTACAGTTGTAATCCTAGTGATTTGGGAGGCTGAGATTGGAAGGATTATGGTTCAAGGCCAGTTTATGTAAAGAAGTTCTCAAGACTCTTCAAGGTGGGTGTGTGCCTGTTATCCTGGGTACAATGGGAATCCTAAAATAAACAGATTAGGGTCCAAGAATATTCCAGGAAGGAACAAAACCCTATCTCAAAAATGACCAGCTCGCTGGGTGCCGGTGGCTCACACCTGTAATCCTATCTACTCAGGAGGCTGAGATCTGAGGATCAGTGCAAAGCCAGCCCAGGCAGGAAAGTATAAACCACCAGGAAACCGGAAGTAGCGCTGTGGCTCCAGCAGTAGAGGCTCACCTTGAGCTCAAGAGCACAGGGACAGCACCCAAGCCCAGAGTTCAAGCCCCACGACCAACCCAAAAAAAAAAAATGACCAGCTCTCCTGGTGCTGGTGGCTTATGCCTGTAATCCTAGACTGAGGCTCAAAGCCAACCCAGGCAAAAAGGTGGAAGTGGAGGTATGGTAGAGTGCCAAGTGATAAAAGTCAAGTGATGGCACAAGGCCCTAACTTAAAACCCAGAGAGCAGCACACACAAAAAGACCATCTAAGAGGGCTGGGAAGGTGGCTTAGTGGTTGAGTGCTTGCCTAGCATGCATGAAGCCCTGGATTAGATTCCTCAGTACCACATAAACAGAAAAAGCCAGAAGTGGGGGGCTGGGAAGGTGGCTCAGTGGTAGAGCGCTTGCCTTGCATGCCTGAGGCCCTGGGTTCCATTCCTCAGCACCACATAGGCAAAAAGAAAAAAAGCCAGAAGTGGCGCTGTGGCTCAAGCGGTAGAGCGCTAGCCCTGGGCTGAAGAGCTGAGGGACAGCGCCCAGGCCCAGAGTTCAGGCCCCACGACTGGACCCAAAAAAAAAAAAAAAAAAAAGCCAGAAGTGGTGCTAATGCTCAAGTGGTAGAGTGCTAGACTTGAGCAAAAGAAGCTCAGGGACCGTGCTCAGGCCCTGAGTTCAAACCTCAGAACTGGCAAAATTAACAACAAAAAGACCATCTAAGAAAAGGGGTAGAGGCATGACTCGGTGGTAGAACACCTGCCTAGGAAGGTAAACTCAAGGTCTTGAGTTCAAACCCTAGTACCAGCCTCCTCCAAAAATAATAACATGTTGCAAATTTTCAAACTAGCACTGGACCTATCTTTTATTGTCATTGGTCCTGGGGCTTGAACTCTGCTCTTTTGCTCAAAGCTAGTGTGCCACCACTTTGAGCCGCTTGCAGTTTTCTGGTGGTTGGTTAGAAATAAGTCTTACACTTTCCTTCCCGTGCTACTTTGAACCATGATCCTCAGATCTCAGCCATCTGAGTAGCTAGGATTACAGACTTGAGCTACCTGTGCCTGGTGTTCCAATGTCTTAATGCTTCTCTACCTATTGTGTTGTAACTGCACACAGTGCACACACAAGGCTTGTAAGTAGGCAGTACTGCAGAGCCAGCACTCCTGGCTGTCCATTACTGTTGTACATGCTAGACAAGTGCTGTGTGTTACTGAGCTCATACCAAGCCTAAGGCTGAGGATAGTGCACACAGTATAGTCAGTGCAGAGATAGCTAGAGCCTTCTTAGCAAGTAAGTAGTATTTTATTGGCAGTACTGGGATTTGAACTCTGGACCTTGTACTTGGTTAGGGCGGCCTTCTACCATTTCAGTCATATCTCCAGTTGTACTTTTGCTGCTTATTCTGCAGGTGGATCCTTCAAACCTTAACCTCCTGAGTATGTAGGATTTAAGGTGTGAGCCAGTAGTGCCAGCTTCAAAAAAAAAAAAAGTGTTCTTAAGGCACTTGGGAGAGAGAGAGAGGTGGTGTGATGGTAGAATCCACGGCTTCAAGCATACTATCACTGGGCTAGGGTGCAGGTTCTTTAATGAATAGCTCTGTTGCAGCCTCTTGTCCTTCCCTTTTTTGTGTGAGAGGGTTTGAACTCAAGAGCTACCTCACAACCACTTGATTCTTGCCCCCCAGCTTTTTTTTTTTTTTAATAGGATCTTGTGCTTTTTGGCTGGTTGTGAACTGTGATTCTCCCTGAGACTCTCCAGTACCTGGGATTAGTAAGCACAGCTTGTTTGTAGAGATTAGTTTTTGTTTTGTTTGTTTTGTTTTTGCCCAGGGTGACCTTGAACCATGATCTCTGCCTTCTTAGGAATAGTGTCAAAAGAAGGCATATTAGCAGGTGAAATTTAAAAGATTGGTAACAACGTAAGATTTTAGGAGCAAGATACAGTTTTTCTAAATGGAAGGGACAGGAAGCTCTTACATTAGACTGGACTATAAAGAAGTTTTTTTAATATATATAAAGAGATTTTTTTTAAGGTATGTTTCCAGCATTTGGGAGGCTCAGGCAGGAAGATCATGAATTGGAGGTCAGCCTGAGTAGGTAGTGTAGTGAGACCCTGTCTCAAAAAGTAAAGCAAGCAAGAAATACAGAAGTGGTCTATATGGGGAGCAGTAAATGCCATCAGATGCAGCTGTCTAGGATTTTAGAGGAAGGGCAGCCTAGAGATGGTAGGGAGAGAGAGCTAAGAGTCTCCTGGGTTCTGCTTTTCCTGTGCTCACTTTAACTCCACCTATCTTGACAGGTTTTGGAGCCTTCTTTCCGCCAGGCTTTCCCCAATACCAACCGCTGGTTCCTCACCTGCATTAACCAGCCCCAGTTCCGGGCTGTCTTGGGGGAGGTGAAACTGTGTGAGAAGATGGCCCAGTTTGATGGTAAGTTGGAGGGGACGGGAGCACAGGTCAGAGTCCTTGTTTTCTTATCCAGTCTTTGGGTTATGGGAACCCTGAATCATGTGAAATTGCAGTAAAATGCAGGGTGGTCTGGTTTTATTTCCAAAGGCATCTCCTTGCTTGATCACGGACAGTGCAGCGTAGTTTATACTCCCATCCATCCGTTTTCCTTTTATTATTATTATTTTTTATTGTGAAAATACTGTACAGAGGGGTTACAATTACATGGGCAAGATGAGTACATTTCTATCAAGCATTGTAGCCTCCTCCTTTGTTTCTCCTTCCCATTCCTGCCCTCCCATCTCTCCCCCTCACCCCCAGCCAAAGTTGTAAAGTTCATTTTTTGACATATTGCCTTGTACATCTCATTGTTGCAATGGGTCCACCTGTATCCTTATTTAAGCAATTTGTTTTTTTTCCCTTCCCCTCCCCAAGTTATACCAACATCAAATACAGTGAAAGCAGGGGTTATACCGTGGGGGAGGGTCCTTTTTTATTATTAATGCTGATTTCTGCTTGGAGGAATCTGGAAACAGGACATTTTTCTCCTTTCCTTATTCTCTCCCTCAGCTAAGAAGTTTGCAGAGAGCCAGCCTAAAAAAGATACCCCACGGAAAGAGAAGGGTTCAAGGGAAGAGAAGCAGAAGGAAAAAGCTTCTGAGCGAAAAGAGGAAAAAAAGGCAGCTGCCCCAGCTCCAGAGGAGGAGATGGATGAGTGTGAGCAGGCACTGGCTTCTGAGCCCAAGGCCAAGGACCCCTTTGCTCATCTGCCCAAGAGGTAAGGATACTGGGTGGCATGCTCACTTCTATACCCTATGGCATCAGGGGCCAGAATTTTGGATTATTTATTTGTTTATTTTGGCACTGGGGTTTTGAACCCAAGGCCTAGTGTGTGCTTGTCAGGCACTTTACCACTGAGCCATTCCTCCCATCCTTTTTGCACTGGTTATCTTGAGATAGGGTCTTTCTTTCTGCCAGGACCAAGTGATCCTTGTATTTTGCATTTCCCACTCTAGCTGAGATGACAGATACACACCACCATACCCACTTTTTGTTGAGATGGAGTCTCATGGGCTTTTTTTTTCAGGACTGTCCACTATCCTAGAACTTCATTCTGCTCAATCTGAGTCTCCTGTGTAGCTGGAAGGACAGTCACACGCCACTATGACCAGCTAGCTAGTGCAATAACTTCAAGGTGTTTTGAAAGTATATGTTAAATCTTAACTACTAAGAAAGTCGAGATCTGATGAGTACTGTTTGAAGTCAGCTACCACTTGAGCCATACATAGCACCACTTCAGTTTTCTGGTGGTTATTTGGAGACAGAGTCTTACAGACTTTCCTGCCTTGGCTGGCTTTGAACCACGACCCGCAGATCTCATCCTCTTGAGTAGTTAGGATTAGAAGCATGATCCACCAGTGCTCAGCCAGCAATTTGGTTGAGTGTGCTCATTTCACTTAGTGTCGAAGGCTGAGTGGTGACACAGGCTTATAATCCCAGCACTCTGGAAGCCAAGATACTAGGATTGCAAGTTGAAGGCCAAGAAGTATGGGGAGAAAGAAGATGAAGACAGCCTATGTCCCTAGCTGGGCTGGCTTTGAAGCAACTGACAGCAGCAAGATTCTGTTACTAGTTGTGAAAAATCAGACTACAAACATTGCTTACCAAACAAGTGGCTTCATTGTTAACAAACTTAGTAGCTGACACCCCCAAGCAGAAGGAAGTAGATGGTGGGGGTCCTCTGAATCCTATTTTTATTCCCTGATTTGTTTCTCTTGGTTTTTACCAACTTCAGTTTAAAAAAAGAAATCATTTAGGGCTGAGAAGGTAGCTTAATGGTAGAGTGCTTGCCTAGCATGCATATGAAGCCATGGGTTTGATTCCTCAGTATCACATACACAGAAAAGGCTGGAAGTGATGCTTGTAGCTCAAGTGATAGAATACTAACCTTGAGCAAAAGAAGCTCAAGGACAGTGCCCAGGCCCCTCAAGTTGGAAAAGAAAAAAGAAAAAATCAAATTTCACCAGATGCTGGTGGCTCACGCTGGTCTGAGGATCATGGTTTGAAGCCAGCCCAGGCAGAAAAGTCCCTATGAGACTTACGGAAGTAGAGCTGTGGCTGGAGCAAAAGAGCTCCCCCAGGCCCTGAGTTTAAGCCCCACAGCCAACCCCCCACCCCCACCCCCACAAAAAATCTCAAAAGCATTTAGGGTGCAGTAACTCTTAATCCTGAGTTGCTGTCAGTTGTGTTTAAATTGTGTGATCTTCTGAGTGCTTGCCTACCCAAGTACTAGATAAAAGTTAATGTGTTTAGATGAAATGAGAATTTGAGAGTCCCAGGTGTCTAGCAGAAGTTGGTGGAGATGGAGCTGAGCACCGGACAACCACCTAGCTCCTGGGAACCACACACCTGTGGGTACCCAGGGTCTACTGACAGAATAGTAGTTCTTGGAAGACAGCATATAGTGAGAGTTTTGTTTGGTTTTGTGGTGGCAATCACAGCTCTGCTTCCAACTTTTTGGTGTTTTAATTGGAATCCCATGGACTTCCCTGCCTGGGCTGGATTTTTGATCCAAGACCTTTAGATCTCAGCCTCCTGAGTAGCTAGGATTACAGGTGTGAGCCACCAGCATTCAGTGTAGTGAAGATTTTTGTGTGTGTGCCAAAAAAGATAGCCAGTGCTTTTCTGGTTCTTTGCTACCCACTCACTTTAGTCACTGCCCTAAACATTTTATTGGAAGTCAAAGTCTTTTCTGTGGTCATTGCTTCATAACTTGGGAATTTTGTTTGCTTGTTTGTGAGACAGGGTCTCATCTATAGGCCAGTTGACCTTGAACTCATAGGCCTTATGCCATTCACTATTTGGTCTGTTAGGATTCAGATTTGACATCCCCTCTCCTCCATTTTGTGATGGTTAGTGTGGTAATTTGGTGTGCAAGAGGACCCACAGGAAGGAAGTCGGGGTGTGTGGAGTGTGAATGATGATGGGGGACACCAGCAACTGCAGTGTGGCTGTAGTCCTTAGAACTCCCAGGTCCTTTGTGGTGACCAAGAAGGCTCTGGGTGCAGCTAAGTGACTTATACAGTGCTGAAGACTAACCAAGAGCTACATCCTTCCTTATCTGTTCTTTAAACTCAAGTGATTAAACTTGCACTGAGATAGGTCAAGAGTGAGCAAGATCTGTTTGTGTGTATAACTGGCCCAAACTAGATGCTATTATGTATATGCTATTGTAATACACATGAGATTTTTGTTGTTGCTGTTATTGTTGATTGTGGGGCTTGAACTCTGGGTCTGGGTGCTGTCCCTCAGCTCTTCAGCTCAAGGCTAGCGCTCTACCACTTGCCACAGCACTGCTTCTGGCCTTTTCTGCTTATGTGGTGCTGAGGAATTGAACCCAGGGCCTCATGCATACAGGGCAAGCAATCTACCACTGAGCCACCTTCCCAGCCCTACTAGAAATTTTTTTTTTTTTTCAAAGTGGTTAATAGAAATTTATTTAAAAATTGATTTTCTATTCCAGGACATGCAGACAGACAGCTACCTGCAAATGAAAACATACTTTAAGCCACATTTCTTGGTTTGAAGTTCAATTGTTTCAAGTAGAAATTTTTATAATGTAGCTCAGGCAGCAAATTGGAAATCTTGCAAGAGACATCCTTTCTACTTTAACTCTTGGCTCAGGTGATGCTCCTGTCCCAACAGTGTAATAGTAGAACCTTGCCTTTTTTTTTTTTTTTTTTTTTTTTTTTTTTTGTGCCACTCATGGGGCTCAAACTCAAGGCTAGGCACTGTCCCTGAGCTTCTTTTGCTCAAGGCTGGCTAGCGCTCTACTGTGTGAGCCACAGTACCTCTTCTGGCTTTTTCTGTGTATGTAGTACTGAGGAGCCCAGGGCTTCATGCCTGCAAGCACTGTTACTAAGCCACATTCCCAGCCCCAAATCTTGCCTTTTCTTATATCCTTTTTGGAACAGTTAATGCGTATTTGCTGAGTTATCATGGTGTCCTGTTGGCCTGCTCAAAGATGAAACCCTTAAGACTGAGACTTGTTTTTTTTTTTTTTTGTTTTTTTGTTTTTTTGGGTCCGGTCGTGGGGCCTGAACTCTGGGCCTGGGCGCTGTCCCTCAGCTCTTCAGCTCAAGGCTAGCGCTCTACCACTTGAGCCACAGCACCACTTCTGGCTTTTTTCTTTTTACTTATGTGGTGCTGAAGAATTGAACCCAGGGCCTCAGGCATGCAAAAGCAAGCGCTCTATCACTGAGCCGCCTTCCCAGCCCGGACTTGTTTGTTTTGTTCAGGATTACATTCCAGCCCTCTATGACCTTCCAGCTAAAGGTGTTTTCTTAGAAGTCTGTGGTTAGTTTATAATTCTTTGAGACAGGGTCTCAAATTATAGGCCAAGCTGAACTCAAAACATTTTGTTTTAGTGCTGGTTTTGGGGCTTGAACTCAGGGCGTGGACACTGCCATTGAACCATTGGACTTCTTGTTCAAGGCTAGTGCTCTCCTTGAGCCACAGCTGTACTTCCAGCTTTTTGTTGTTGTTGTTGTTGTTTTCTTTCCTTTTCTTTTTAGTTTAGTGGAGATAAGAGGCTCACAGACTTTCCTTCTTGGGCTGTCTTTGAACTGAAATCCTCAGATCTCAGGCTCCTGAGTAGCTGAGATGACAGGTGTGAGCCACCAGTGCCAGGCGTGAGCACTTTTTTTTAACAGGGTTTTTTTTTTTTTCATATGTGCATATAAAAGTACTGAAGAACTGGAGGTGATAGTTCACCAGCTTGAGCTGAGCAAAAGCTAAGTGAGAGCTTGAAGCCCTGAGTTCAAAAAGAAAAAGTTTTAAAATTGGGTGCTAGTGCTCATACCTGTAATACTAGATATTCAGGAGCCTGAGATCATTGTTCAACAAAGCCAATTAACCACAAATTACCCTACCTCCAGTTAACCACAAAAAGCTAGAAGTGAAGATGTGGCTCCAGTGGTAAAGCTCCAGTCTTGGGCATAAGAGCCTGGTGCTTTGTTACAGTATAAGCTTGGATAGGAACCACTTGGCCTCACCTGTAAAGCAAGGATTAGGGGAACAGTCTTAACTCATGGGACTGTTGGGAAGGTAGAGTGGAATCCTGCGGTGATGTTTGTGCTCATTTGTTGTACACTCATTTATTCAAGGTTTGGCACATTAATGAAGTATAAGGTCATTAGCCACTCTAAAAAAAATGTATATATGTGTGTAATATAGCTATTGGTCCCAATAGCTACATTTAAGAAAAAAGAAAAGAAAAGAAAGAATGGTGGGGCACATTTGTAATCCTAGCTACTCAGGACACTGACATCTGAGAATCATGGTCCAAAGCCAGCCTGGGCAGAAAAGTCTGCGCCTCTTATCTCCAATTAACCACTGGCTCAAAGTTTAGATTACTCTAGCCTTGAACAAAAGAGCTCAGAGACTGAGTGAGCCCAGGCCCTGAGTTCAAGCCCCATGACTGCCCACAAAAAGAAAGAATGAATAACAGGCTGTGATGGGAAACAGGTACCAGTATTGGCACCTTGCTACATTGTTTTTTTAGGTGTTTTGTTTTGTTTTTGGGGGTGTCTGGTCATGGGGCCTGAACTCTGGGCCTGGGCGCTACTGTCTCTCAGCTCTTCAGCTCAAGGCTAGCACTATACCTCTTGAGCCACAGCGCCACTTCCAGCTTTTTTCTTTTTGCTTATGTGGTGCTGAGGAATCGAACCCAGTGCCTCAGGCATGCAAGGTAAGCGCTCTACCACTGAGCCACCTTCCCAGCCTCTACATTGGTATTTTTATATGTAGCTGCTGGTTAGGCTTGCTGGGTTCCTCCTGTTTTAGCCTGGAATACTGGGATTACAGGGGCATGTGCCACCCTACCCAGCAAGAATTTTTAATAGTTTTGTCACAGTTGACCAAAACTGCATGGGTCGTCCCTACATCTTTGAAAAATCGAAGACCAGAGGAAAGTATGTAAATATTAGTATGCTCTTGTCTACTGGCATTATATAAATGCTTTCTTTCTTTCTTTTTTTTTTTTTTTTTTTTTGGTTGGTCATGAAGCTTGAACTCTGGGCCTGGGCGCTGTCCCTCAGCTCTTCAGCTCAAGGGGAACGCTCTGCTGCTTAAGTCACAGCGCCACTTCCGATTTTCTAGTGGTTTTTATTGGAGATAGGTCTCACAGACTTTCCTACCCAGGCTGGCTTTGAACTGTGATCCTCAGATCTCAGCCTTCTGAGTAGCTAGGATTATAGGTGTGAGCCATCAGTGCCTGGCTTCTCAGGGACTTTCTTGCCCAGCACTCACCCTGGAACCTCAGATCTAGTCTTCCTAATAACTAGGATTACTGCCTATAGATGCTTTGTTAATTGAAAAGAACAAAAAAACTAGAACCTCAGCCATGGGGTTGTGACTAACCCCTCCTACGTTGATCCTTGCCTTCTTGGCTCAGGATGCAGGATTGCCTCAAAGATAACCCAAATCTAAAGGTTCCTTATAGAAACTTGTTTTCACACACCAGGGTGTGAGATTTGAGGCGAGGCCCTTTGTATTCCTACTTCTGCCTGTTCAACCTGAGAGGCCAGCACGGTGGGGAAAACTTTAGTGAGTCAGTAACTGAATAGGGCTTGTGAGCAGACTGGACCAGGTGGGACGGAGCTGGTGAAGAAAGGAATCCTTACCCAGAGTGTCCACCTGGGGGCAGAAGTCAGCCATGCCCTTACTGATACTGCTCACTGTGAGTCCTACCCTCATGCTTAGCATACTTGGGCAGAGGAGTGGCCTTGGCTTGTAATGTCCCTCCTGCTCTCTTCACTGGTGAGGTTATCTGCCAGTGAATTTGGAGTGAAAACACTTTTAGCTTGGCTATCCCTTGCTGTCTCTATATGACTGGTCCTTATCGGCTCCTTCTCTTGTCTTCCTTTCAGTACGTTTGTGTTGGATGAATTTAAGCGCAAGTACTCCAATGAGGACACGCTGTCTGTGGCGCTGCCATATTTTTGGGAGCATTTTGATAAGGATGGCTGGTCCCTGTGGTATGCTGAGTACCGCTTCCCCGAAGAGCTCTCCCAGACCTTCATGAGTTGCAACCTCATCACTGGTAAGAAGGAGAGGATGGGTCTGGGGAGAGGGCAGAGATTAGCCATGGGCTAATGTGATTCCGAAGGCTGAATGTTCTCCTTTGCCCTTCCAGGAATGTTCCAGCGATTGGACAAGCTGAGGAAGAATGCCTTTGCCAGTGTCGTCCTCTTTGGAACCAATAATAGCAGCTCCATTTCTGGAGTCTGGGTTTTCAGAGGCCAGGAACTTGCCTTTCCGGTGAGGGGGGATGGGGGAAGGAGTCTCTGGGGTAAGGGCAAGAATATGGGGCAATGAGATGAGCCTGTGAGCCATGTGGAGGCGTTCAGGGGTGCCTGGGAAGAACCATTCATGTTCTCCATTGTTTTGGGGGGCTGCACGGGTGTCTGATAAACCTGACCACATGCCTCTTTGCTGGCTTCTGTTCCCCAGCTGAGTCCAGACTGGCAGGTGGACTACGAATCCTATACATGGCGGAAACTGGATCCTGGAAGTGAGGAGACCCAGACCTTGGTTCGAGAGTACTTTTCCTGGGAGGGGGCCTTCCAGCACGTGGGCAAAGCCTTCAATCAGGGCAAGATCTTCAAGTGACCATCTCTTGCCATCGCCTAGCTGCCTGCACCTGCCCTTCAGGGAGATAGGGGTCATTAAAGGAAGCTGAACATTGAACCTTTCCTGTCGTGCCTCCTTTGTGAGTGGTGGCTCCTGAAAGGGTAGAAATGCGCTGCGCAGGGCCCTGTGCCTGCAGCATCTGCACAGCAGGAGAGAAGTCTTCAGAAGAGCAGAAGTGGAGGCCTGGCCTCATTTTTGCTGTATTACCCCGCCTCTTGCAGTGGAAAGATGAGGAACAGGGTGTGGTGACATGAAGCTTAATTTGCTACCAAATTCTTAGGAGCCATATTCCAGGTTTTCCCCAGTGAGGGCAGAAAATACCTGCTAAAAATGGAAAGAGTCAACATGTAACTCAGTGTATAGAGGAACGTTTTTGTGTGTGTGCTGATACTGGGACTTTCACTCGGGAGCCTCACACTCTTGCTTTTTTTGCCTATGGCTGGTGCTCTACCCTTGAGAGATACAACTACAGTTCCTGCTTTTTGCTCTTTACTTGGGGATTAAGAGTCTCCCTGATTTGTCTCCTCAGCTGGCTTTGTACTGAGATTTCCAGATCTCAGCCTCCAGACTAGCTAGGATTGTAGGTGTGAGCTACCAGCATCTGGCCAGAGGGACTTCAGATTTATAGTTGTCCTATCCTGTCTGGGGGGAATGGTTCCAGGAATCCTCTAGAATATCCAAATCCCTTCTGCTCATGTTCCTTACATAAACAGTGTAGCGTTTGCAAAACCCTATTTATGTTGCCTATGTGTTTTCAATCATATTACTTACACAGCCAGTATGCTGTAAATGTTATATAAATACTTGTGCTGTATTGCTTAGAGAATGATAAGGGGGGGAAAAAAGTGCTCAGTATAGATGTAGATTTCTCCCTTTATTTTTTGGGTGGGTCCTTGAGATCAAACCTATGGCCTTGGGGCCAGGTCTGCGTGACACCAGAGGTGTGTTTGACAGGTGTGTTTATGGAGCTTTTGCATTAGAGGGTATATATGTACTGTGCTGGTATATCACAGCACTGGAGATGGGGCCACAGTCCTAACTTAAAGGCCACGCACAATGTGTCCCCTGCTACCTTCCCCCAAAAGAACTGGTTTGATGGGTATATGTGGCCTTGTTTTTCCTAGAGGAGGGAGCAGGCTGGGAGCTTGGGAGGGGTACAGCTGTAGGCTGGCTGGAACTGACTGGCAGTTGGGGTTCTGTGATGGAGCTCTCTGCAGGGGAGAGCTATGGTTTGGAACTCCTACGGGTGAGGATGGGCTGGTACTTGCTCCAACTCTGCTCCCTGGCTGGGCTGGTACTTGCTCCAGCTCTGCTCCCTGGCGGCTCATCTTCAGCTGGATTGGAACTGCATTTTGCCTTTGTAGCTGGTAGCTGGCCGGGGATGTGCGCTTGGCATATCGCTGGGGCCTCAGAACCTGTCCGGCTCCTCTTAAGTTCTATTTTCCCACCACACCCCCTCTGCTTGTGCAACTTTCACTACCTAATCTTCCCAATAGTGGAAGATTTGGGCAGGAGAGGCCACGTTGTGCAAACAATTACATTTAAGGGGCAGGCCTGAGGCTCAAATGAAAAAGGTGGGGTTTAGGGGTTAGGCCATTGGTAAGATAGCAGCTTGCCTGGCAGCCCTCAGGAACTGGGCGTGTCGGTTTGGGGGGCATGGATCCCCACTTCTAGTCCCCCTCAGCCTACAGGAAGAGTGACTCATCTGCACATCCTGCGAGTGCCCTGGCGGTTTGGTACAGAGCTAGCGTGGCCAGGTTGTTGGAAAAGGCCAGTGCTTGGGTGCCAGCCAAGTCTTAACTGGAGGTTGAAGGGACTGGGAAAGTTGGAGCGCTGGATTCTAGGGGGCGGGGGTGGGCAGGAAAGAGTTAACAGGACTTTGTAGCAGAGCTGGGGGGGCAGGAAAGGGGAAGCCATCGGGGGTTGGCTCTGTCCCCACCCTGCCCTGGGGAGGCCTGAGTCACCACACGCCAGCTTGGGCTGCCCTTCCCCCCATCCATCCGGGCTTGGGCCTGAGTGGCTCTGGCTGGAACTTGGTCTTTCCCTGCTGCAGGCAACCAATCGGCATGATTCTGTGACGTCTCCGGTTACTGGGCAGTCTTCCTTGGGAGGGTCTGTTGCAAGCTGAGGCTGGGTGGGGGGCAGAAAGGGAGGTACTGGGAATGAGTCAGGTCCTGGGGAATGAGGGGAATGAAGAGTCCATTTTACCGCTTATGGGGCAAAAATCTCAGTTCCACAGAGAGATCCAGAGAAACGAGTCGTGGCTCAGAGTTGAAATTGTCTCAGAATCTACAGAACCTAGAGAGTGAATGGGAAAGCAGAGCTTTGGTTTCATTGGTAGGTAAACCAGCAGATACTGATTATAAACAGCGGTTACTTTTAGCTTTGTTGGCATTTTTTTTTGGGGGGGTGGGTCTGGTCATGGGGCCTGAACTCTGTCCCTCAGCTCTTCAGCTCAAGGCTAGCGCTTTACCACCTGAGCCACAGCGCCACTTCCGGCTTTTTTCTTATGTGGTGCTGAGGAATTGAACCCAGGGCCTCATGCATGCAAGACAAGCGCTCTACCACTGAGCCACCTTCCTAGCCCTGTCGGCATTTTTCTTAAGTCACTTGCTAAAAAGTTAGTTAAGGGGGCTGGGAAGGTGGCTCAGTGGTAGAGCGCTTGCCTTGCATGCCAGAGGCCCTGGGTTCGATTCCTCAGCACCACATAAACAAAAAGAAAAAGCTGGAAGTGGCGCTGTGGCTCAAGTGGTAGAGCGCTAGCCTTGAGCTGAAGAGCTGAGGGACAGCACCCAGGCCCAGAGTTCAGGCCCCACAACCGGACCCAAAAAAAAAAAAAAAAAAAAAAAGTTAAAAGCCTCTAACGTTCTTCCAAGAAGAACTTAGATTCTTTTCATGTTCTGCTTTGAGCAGAGCTGGACAGCTGCTGCGCTGCTTGGGCCAGGCCCATCCCACCAGCTGCCCACATGCCCCAAGTGTGCCACTTCCCTCTTTGAGAGGTGGAGGGTCTAGCATGCTGAAGGGAGAGGAATGAAGTGCCGCGAGGGCCCCACCCAAGCATTTCTGAAATGAATACTGCAGTTTTTGTGGCGACCAGCCCTCTCCCCAGAACCCAGAACTTCCTCTTTGCACCTATCAGATAGGGGTTTTTTGTTTTTTGGATAGTTAGAGCTTCCTGGGCTCCTCCGTCCTGTACCAATAATGCTGTTAGCTCCTGTGCTTGCTTTGACCCTCTGTGTGTTTGGACATAGGAGCCCACCCTGCTCTGATGCTGTGGTGCTAAAATATTGGTGCTCCTGAAAGGTTAGAGCAATTCTGCCACCTGCCCTTGTCTGTCTGCTCTAATCAGGCTGGCAGTGCCCCCAGGCAGAGTAGGCTGATTGCTACTCCAGCAGAATGACTGCAGTGGCCTAGGGTTTCAGCATCTCAGGGACCAGTGCAGAAGGGGATAAAGAGGCCTGGGGAGTGTGTCTCTGTGTGTTTGACTCTCAAGAGAGGGACGACACCTGGCCCAGGTGGCATCCTGGGTACCTCTGCTCTCGGGCTTGCTCCCCATTTTTATTTTCCTGATTTCCTAAGGATTCCAAGGGGAAGCCTATTGATTTTCTTGTTTAATATAACAAACAAGTTTGGGTGGTAGGACGGTCAGGCTTGGAGGCCATTTCTGATAGGATCTCCCAGGAACCGTGCCAGCTGCCCCCTTCCTGTGCAGCAGCAGCAGCAGCTGCATCTGTCATGCAAAGTCCTCCGCTGGCTCAGCCCTTTGGCAATCATCTGGCTGGCTCTGCCAGGATGGGAGGTAGACTAGACAGTAAGGGTGGGCAGAGCCCAGGGGGAGGTTAGGGCAGGGTGGGGGTGTTTGTGGGTGAGGAGGGTGGTAGCCTTGAGGGCTGAAGGGAAGAGGGGTTGCCAAGGTCAGGTGCAAGGAAGGAGTGGAATTGCTGAGCAGGCCAAGGAGGCCGAAAGATGAGCTTCGGGCTCCCATCACAGGAAGTGGGGGCCATATTGGGTTGGCATGGGAAACTTTCTAGGTGAAGGGAGCATTAGTTCCAGTGGGACCCTGGCCAGTCATTCATCAGAGAGGTCCGTATTTCTCCTGACTCAGAAGCCAACGGGCGCTTTCCGGCCAGTTCTCCACCATGTGGGACCTGACTCATCTAGTTGCCGAGGGTGTTGGCTGCTCTGGGCAATGAGTCTGCGCCACCTTGCCCTGTCCTGTCCATTCACTCGGACTGTTAGCACAGGGGTTATCAAGCACGCCCATTTGATCCCACTCTTCCACAGTTAAGTGTCTGTCACTTTGACTCAGGCTGACAGAATGTTATTTCACACGTGAATAAACTGGACCCCAGAGAGAGGGAAGTGACTTATCAAGGCCATAACTGTGTCTTCCCACAGCTCCTGAGTCACATTGGCTCCTGAGCTGGCAGCAGCATGCTTCAGTCACAGGCTGAGGATAATCAGCATGGTGGACACAGTATACTACTTTGGGAGGGTGAGGAGAAGGTGACTTCCTTCCAAAAGCTTCCATGATAGGACACACAGAGACGTGGAGTAAGTCCCAGGGCTGGGTTAACCGCAGCCATCCCAGGCCTGGGGTGGGCAGAGGGCACAGGGTGGAGCAGAGGCGGGACTTTGAGTGACAGGAGCCTCAACTATGTGGTGACTCAGGCTCTGGGCAGCTAAGGCCTTTCCTTCCCTGCTAAGTCTGCTCTCCTTAAGCTGAATTTAGGAAAGTGAGCTGAGGAGGTTGGGAAGCCCAGGCTAGAAAGGCAGAGGAAGTCCGAGAGGACTAAAAGAGGGGGTGAGGAGGTGAGTGTTCCCTTCTCTCTCTCCCTCCCTGCTCTTCCCCCCCTGGGGCTGGGGGAACTAGCTGCGTCCCTCTGCTCTGGTACGCAGCTCAGCCATCCAGCCCCCAAGTCACTCTGAACTCTCAGGTCTTTTCTCTGCCTCCCTTCTTCCTTCACAGCCTCCAGCTATCCATGCTTTAACATCTCCCTAATGTTTGGTGCATTTTTCCTGAGATTCCTCCCCCAACTGCTAGGAATCCCTGGCTGCTGTGATGCCCGGTCCTTCCCTTTTTTTCCCCAGTTCCTTTCCTTTCTCCTGCCTGGACAGTGTTTCTTGGTCTTACTTCCTCCCAGGGCTTGGATTCTGAAGACAAGACAGAGTCCCCTGACTTTTCTTTTTTTCTTTCTTACTTTTTTCTTTTTTGGTATCAGCATCAGGACTTGAACTCAGGGCCTGGGTACTGTCCCTTAGTTTTTTCGCTCAAGGCTGGCACTCTATCACTTGAGCCACAGCTCCACTTCCACTTTTTGGTGATCAATTGGAGAGTCTCACATTTTACTACCTGGGCTGGCTTTCAACCACAATCTTCAGATCCCAGCCTCCTAAGTAGCTAGGATTACAGGCATGAGTCACCTAGCAACCACCGGCACCTAGCTTTCCCACACTGTTGTTCTCTAACCAGTTTTTTTTTTTTTTTTTTTTTTTTCCCCAATCCTGAGGCTTGAACTCAGGGCCTAAGCACTGTCCCTAAGTTTCTTTTTACTCAAGGCTAGCACTCTATCATTTGAGCCACAGTGCCACTTCCGGCTTTTTCTTGTGTATATGGTAGTGAGGATCGAACCCAGGGCTTCGTGCATGCTAGGTAAGCACTTTACCTCTAAGCCACATTTCCAGCCCTCTAACCAGTTTTAACTTTGGTTCTATTTGGGTCTGAGGATTTCATTAGAACCTGAGAGTCATGGGAGAATTTCTGGATCCTGGCTATTCAATCAGAATGATTCGATTCAGGAACACCTTATTTGAAGTCTGAGGTTTCATACAGGCTGGCATTTGCAGTGCGCTAGGGAATGACATTTGGCTTTGTATTTGGGGTTAAGGTGAGGAGTTTGGAGTTTGAGACTCTTTTTTTGTTTTTTTTTTTTTTATTTTTTCCGGTAGTGGGGCCTGAACTCTGGGCCTGGGCGCTGTCCCTCAGCTCTTCAGCTCAAGGCTAGCGCTCTACCACTTGAGCCACAGCGCCACTTCCGGTATTTTTCTTTTTGCTTATGTGGTGCTGAGGAATCGAACCCAGGGCCTCAGGCATGCAAGGCAAGCGCTCTACCACTGAGCCACCTTCCCAGCCCGAGTTTGAGACTCTTAGGAAATGTTTGGACTCCCAGCTCACCCAATCAGCTTGTCTTTTAGCTTGGAGGAAGACTACAGATTAGGAAATTCTGAAAGTGAATGGAGAAGGGCCTGTTGGGCTGGAATGCTGATCTTAGACCGTTTTGGGGCAGGCTGATAAGGGGTCTTGGAGCTCCCCGATGGCGCTAGAAAGGGTTGACTCATTTCTCTGCTAAGGATGCCATTCAAAAGGGGATACCATTCTTGAGGGAAAGTGAAGGGAAGAAGAGTCAGTCTGTTTCTAAAGCAACAACAAACACACCATACACATCACTTCCTTCCTGGAATCTCACTTTAAAAGCTGAAATTACCCTTTAAACTATCAGCTTCTCCTCTCCTTAACTAGCAGATTGCAGAAAAGGGGATTTGTGGCAAGGGGGGGAGGGGAAGGGGAATCCCTGGGCTAGGAGCCGGCCTAGTGAGCTCCCTTTTGTGGTTACTATGGAAACAGGCATAATAAGAACAAAACACAAGCACGTTGCCCGGCAACCAGAGAGCCTAAGGTTCATCACACACACTCATTCACAACACGTATGTTTCAGGGAACCCCCAGGGAGGGAGCGTCACTTTTGTGGAAGCTGGGCTATCCCAGTAATGACGAATCCTAGAGTGCATCTAGCTTTGCCAGGGATTCTGGAAGACCGCCATGTGGGCCACCTCTGACAGGTGGGGGGCCAGCTGTAGGGCTGACCACCCTCTTTTCCACAGGTAGATAGGACTGTAGCCTTTATTTTGACAGGAGTCCAAAATCTGGAAGGAGCAAACAAGTTTTCTTCTCAAGAGAGAGAGGAGCCGGGCGCTGGTGGCTCACGCCTGTAATCCTAGCTACTCAGGAGGCTGAGATCTGAGGATCGCGGTTCAAAGCCAGCCCGGGCAGGAGAGACCGTGAGACTCCTATCTCCAATAAACCACCAGAAAACTGGAAGTGGCACTGTAGCTCAAGTGGTAGAGCGCTCGCCTTGAGCTGAAGAGCTGAGGGACAGCGCCCAAGCCCAGAGTTCAAGCCCCACGACCGACCAAAAAAAAAAACAAACAAAAAAAAAAAAAGAGAGAGAGGAGTCTTTATAAACTAAACTCTGTGTGTGTGTGTGTGTGTGTGTGTGTGTGTGTGTGTGTGTGAGAGAGAGAGAGAGAGAGAGAGAGAGAGAGATAGTGTGAAAGATCTGATAGAAGCCAAGTGTTGATGACTCATGTCTATAGCCTTACTCAGGAGGGCTGAGAGCTGAGGATTGTGGTTCAAAGCCAGCCTGGGGCAGGGAAGTCTGTGAGGCTCTTATCTCCTATTAGCTACCATAAAGCTAGCAGTGGAGCTGTGGCTCAAGCAGTAGAGCACAAACCTTGAACAAAAAAGTTAAGGACCAGTGCCCAGGCCCTGAGTTCAAACCACAGTAACACACACACACACACACACACACACACACACACACACACACACACACACAAAATCTCCTAGAAAACTTCTGATTTACTAAAAACAGAGACCTTTGAGGAATTCAGAGATAAGGTAAAAGGGATCAGAGCTATCTGAACTGTCTCCAGGACAGAGATTCTACTTTGCCAAGTTTTCCATTGCTTCCACTACCACTACAAGTTCCTGACCCAGTGCTACAGACACAATGATGTGTGTGCAGCTGCTGGAGAGACCTCTGAGGAGGCAAATTGCTCCCTGGGGGCTGGCAGCCAGAGGGATGTAGGATACTGGTGTGGAAAGAGCAAAGGCCTTTGGGGCTCAGAGTTCATTCATTCACGTAAAACTTGTTCCTCATTGAGAACTAGTGACTCACATCTATAATCCTAACTACTTAGGAGGCTGAGATCTGAAGATTGAAGTTCAAAGACAGCCTGGGCAGGAAAGTCCATGAGACTTTGTTCTCCACTTAACCACCAGAAAGCCAGAAGTGGAGCTGTGGCTCAAGTGGTAGAGCACTAGCTGTGAGTGAAGAAGCTAAGGGACAGCACCCAGGCCCTGAGTTCAAGCCCCCATGACGGGTACACACACATACACACACACACAGAGACAAAGTTGGTAGAACTAAAAACATGGGTATAAATTTTTGCAAGTATGTGAATTATCACTGAGAACTTGAAAATACCCTCCTTACCTGCACTGTGGCAGGTGACTGAAATCCCAGCTATGGTTCCAATCTCACTGACAGGACATGATCTCTTCAGTGCTGGAGTTTGAACCCTACACCCTGCACATGCTAGACAAGTGCTCTACCACTGGAGCCATGCCCACAGCTCCTTGCCTCCCCCACTCTCTCTTTTTTTTTTTTTTTGTCCTGGTTGGCTTTGAACTAGTGATCATCCTACCTTAACCTCCTGATTGGGTGGGATATACTTCCTGGCTACAATGTTTTTGAAGGGGTTGAGATTACCCCTTATCTATACTCAGCCTAGAATTGGGCAGTAGTTTGTCCTCAGAACCATCTCCCCACCAGGTAATCTTGATATCCTTTCTTTGAAGTACCTGGACAGTTATCCTTGCTCTGTGGCTGCTCTAAAAGTCAGCCTCACCCTCCTACTTTCTTCTCTGTTGACCAAGAGGGTGGCCAGAACAAACAATGGAACTCATAAATTGGCTCTGAGCAGGGCAGTTCCCTCTGTTCTATTCGGCTGGTGAGCTGAGCTCAGCTGTTCCCACCTCCTTCCTCCAAACCCCTGGAGCCCTCCTTGTAAATACCCCATGTTTTTGTGGCATATGTCACATTACATCCATCTTTATGAGAGCCTAGGTACAAATCAGCTTCTTTTTTTTTTTGGGTCCAGTCGTGGGGCCTGAACTCTGGGCCTGGGCGCTGTCCCTCAGCTCTTCAGCTCAAGGCTAGCGCTCTACCACTTGAGCCACAGCACCACTTCCGGCTTTTTTCTCTTTGCTTATGTGGTGCTGAGGAATCGAACCCAGGGCCTCAGGCATGCAAGGCAAGCACTTTACCACTGAGCCACCTTCCCAGCCCCTGGTACAAATCAACTTCTATTTTATTATAGTTATTTATTTTCTGGTCTTGGGACTTGAACTCAGGTCTTAGATGTTGTCCCTGAGCTCTCTGGCTCAAGTCTAATACTCTACCACTTTGAGCCATAGCTCCACTTCTGGTTTTCTGGTAGTTCATTGGAGATCAGAGTGTCATGGACTTTTCAGCCTGGGCTGCTTCAAACTGTGATCTCAGCCTTCTGAGTAGCTAGGATTATAGGTGTGAGCCTCCAGCGCCAGGCTCAACTTCTATTTGCTAGGAGAACTTAACTCTTTTAAGGAATCACATGATGGTTTATGTCAAAGTTAAAAATCCTTTGGTAGGGGGCTGGGAAGGTAGCTCAGTGGTAGAGCGCTTGCCTTGCATGCCTGAGGCCCTGGGTTAGATTCCTTAGCACCATATAAGCAAAAAGAAAAAAGCTGGAAGTGGCACTGTGGCTCAAGTGGTGAGCGCTAGCCTTGAGCTGAAGAGCTGAGGGACAGCACCCAGGCCCAGAGTTCAGGCCCCACGACCGCACCCCAAAAAAAAAAATCCTTTGGTAGAAGGGCACCACTGCTCAGTCCTGTAATCCTAGCTACTTGGAAGGCTGCAATTTGGGTATCATGCAGTCTGAAGACAGCATAGGCAAGAAAGTACAGGAGATGCTAATCTTATTAACCCCTTCCCCCCAGTTAATTAACAGTGGTTATTTGGGGAAAGTGGGTGGAGATAGTGAAGGAGAAAGATATTTACCTTTTATTGTTCGAATTATATTGTTTAAGTTCTAGGGCCTGGGTGTGTAGCTGGGTGATAGAATATGTGCTTAGTGTAGTGTTCAGGAAGGAGATTCAGTCTCCTGCACCAACCAACCAATCAACTAACCTAGAACTTCACCACTAGGGAGGTACTGACATTAAAACAATTTTTTAAAAGTATATATTAGTTGCATAAAGAGGATTTCATTGTGGCATTTCCATCCATGGGTACAATGTACCTGGCTCTCTATCACTTTTCCTGTATTCTTCCCCTTTCTCCAAGGGATTGATTTTATTTTGAAAAATATCAACAGGAATGAGGCTTCATTTTATTCTTGGTCTCTGTTCAAGAAATAAATGTAAAGAGATGTTGGTGGTAGCTGGGCTCCAGTGGCTCACACCTGTCACCCTAGCTACTAAAGAAGCTGAGATCTGAGGACTGTGGTTCCAAACTAGCCAGGGCAGGAAGGTTGTGAGAGACTTCTCTCCAATAAACCACCAGAAAACCAGAAGTGGAGTTGTGAGTCAAGTGGTAGAGTGCTCCCCTTGAGCTGAAGAGTGTAGGGACAGCGCATAGGCCCAGAGTTCAAGCCCCATGACTGACAAAAAAAAATTGTTCCAAAGTGTGTGTGTGTGTGTGTGTGTGTGTGTGTGTGTGTGTGTGTATTCTTTAAAGGTGGGTCCAGAACCAAATGGGGGAGGGGGTGTTTTTATGGGAAGTGTGGATCCATGACTGCGCTTATAATGATGTGCATGTCAGGAGATTGAGTCAGTGCAGACCTATATGTGTGTGTGCGCGAGACACAGAGATTGACACAGACGGAAAAAGAGATAGACTGCTAGTGTTCAAGTCTCAGCCTTGTCTATGTGTCTTGACGTGTCCATACCTGTCGGAATATCTACCTATATTTCTTCACCTTTGGGTGCCTGCATGTCTGTGGCTCCTTTTGCTGGCTCTTCCTTCCCCCCACCGCCAGTACCCTGTGCGGTAACTGGACCTGCACACAGCCAGCCCCCAGGCTGGCAGGCGGACTTGGCTGCTGGTATTTTTAGCCTGTAAACATGTTTGCCATTTTAGAGGACAGGGCTGAGCTGGTCCCAGCCCCGGCCCACTCATGATCTCGCGACCAAGAGGGCGCTCCTAACCTCGTGCCAAGGGCTCAGATGCCCAGCCTGAACTCTCTCTCCTCCAGCATTTCGGAAGGAAGAGAAGTTGGTAGAATGGGTCATGAGTGGCCACCTTTGAGGGGGGAGAACCAAGAGGGCCCAGGGAGAAGAAAAACAGAGGTGCAGAGAGGGTGTAGCCAGAAGGGCCCTGCACCCCATCATTAAATGTTTAATAAAAATCTCCGTGTGGTTAGAAGTTGCTGTGGGAAATGGCTGTAAATTAGGAGCTGGGAGGTGGAGGAGGAGTCGGAGAGGGGCTCCAGAACAGGAGAGAGCTGGGGAGATGCTGCAGCTCAGGGAGAGATGCGGACAGTGGGGGGGGGGGGGGACCGCCCCTCCAAGGACTGGCAGCAGGCCTGACCTGACTCCCGGTGTCTGCCGCCACGGCCCGATCGGCACCACGGGGCGTGGGGCACGTGGGACCCTGACCCTGGGGCTGAGGCCGGGGTCTCCCGGGGAGGTTTCCCGGGAGGAGATGAGCAGGCGAGGGAGGAGATGGAAGGCGAGACAGGGGCTCGGCGGCCTGGAACTTGGGAAACGCGGCGGGGAGCCTGGGGCCTGCCCCCCCCCCCCCCCCAGTGCAGCCTAGCGTGAGAAAAAGCTCAAGTTCACGATCGGGCAGTTCAGTCGGAGCCGCCCGAACCTCTGGGCCCTTCCTGCAAAACGGGCTGCAGCTGTGAGCACGGCCCCCGGGGTGCTTCCAGGAATTTCTCGTCGATGAAGCAGATACTGGGGGGGGAGGGGGTGGACCCAAGGCCAGGGACAGGTCGGGGGGGGGCAACAGATTGGATAAGGAGGGGGGGGAAGTGGCGTCCGATCGCCCCCGCGCCCCCTTTTCGGCAGCTCCCCCTCCGTACCACAGCCCACGCCCCGGGTACTCCCAGACTCGGCCCGGCTGGCTGGTCCCGGCTCGAGCTCCGGCCCCGCCCGGCCCCGCCCTCTCCCCACAGCTCGGGGCCGACCCGCCCGCCCCAGCCGGAGTTACAAGAGCCGCCTCCGCGCTCGGGGGCCCGGCCACTCGGAGCAGCGCTGCCGCCGCGGGGACCGTGCTGCCCAGCCCTGCCGGACCCGCCCCGACGACCGGGGTTCGCCGCCGCCGCCGCCGCCGCCGCCGCCAGCCGCCGCTCCGCCAGCTCGGGCCCCGCGCTGGCTATGGCAGTGCCCCGGGGCTGAGCGCACAGGTAGGGGCCGGGCGGGCTGGGGATAGGGTGTGTGTGTGGGGGGGAGGGGGGTCGGGGACGGCGGAGCCTGGACGGGGCGCCCTTGGGGTCCCTCGGTGTGAGCGCTCGCGGAGTGCGGAGCCCGGGGGCCGCCGGGCGGCGAGGGGCGGAGACGCGCCGCACCCCGCCAGGGGCGCTCGGCCTCCGAAGCTGGGGCGCAAGTTGGGCAAAGTTGGAAACTCGCGCCGACGGGAAGTGTGTGCGGCTAGCGCTCCGTCCTTCTCTCGGGGGGCGGGCGGTGTGGTCCCGATTGCACGGCGGGGCGCCCCGTTCCTGGCTCCAATCTTAGGCTGTTCCTCCCTCCCTCGCTCGCTCGCTCCCCCCCCCTTGGGGCGGTGGCTCCGCGCGCTGCTCGGTTTCAATTCGATGTTTACTGGATAAGTTTTCGGAGAACGCCGCGGCCGTTCCCCCGGGCCCCTCCCTGCACCCCGGTGCTCTGCACCCCTGCGCCCCGGTGCTCTGCACCCCTGCGCCCCGCGCCACCTCCGCTGTCCTTCCCCGCGCCTCCGCCCCTAACTCCGCGTCCCGAGTCCTCCCGGCCCCACCCTGTTCTGTACCCCCCGAGCCTCTCCCTTTCTGGCCCCCCCCCGCTCCCCCTCTAGCGGCCCCGCCCTGGTCTCGCCCCTCGGCGTGGTCCCCCCTTCTTCCTCCACTGGAAGTGGCTGCGCGCCCCTGCGGGACGGGCGGGGGTGGGGACATAATTAGCGAGATTCTTGCGCTGGGGTGGGCGGGGAGGGGGGTGCCGCGCCGAGACACAGCCCCCTCCAGAACCGCCCCTTCCCCCTCTTCGAGGCGGTGCTCCCCCCCACCTCCAAACTCGTCCGGGCGGGCGGGGTCCCCCCCCCCCCCCCCGCGCCCTGGCCCGGCGCCAGCAGCCTGAGGAATGCGGTGGTTGGAGCCGGTGACTAATTCAAACCAGAACTCGGGAGAGGAGTGGCGAGGGGCAAAGGGGAGGGGGGAGAGGGGCTGCGTGTGGGCCGAGGGGCCGCGAGCCGAGCCCGGCGTGGGCGGGGGGCCGCGGCGTCCCGGGACCCCTCGGCTCCCCCGCGCTCGCCCGCCGCCGCGGCAGGGGGCGAGGCCGCGCGCCCCGGGGTGTGTGCAAGGGACCCGCGTTATGTAAGGCTTCGCCCAGGCAGGGACGGCGCCCGCGCTGCCCCTCGCCTGCCCGTGCCAGGGTCTGGAGGTGGGGGTGCTGATCGGGAAGGAGCGGGATTAGCTGTGCCCCCGTTTGCACGTCGGGTGGGGTTACCTCCCAGTTCTGAGCCAGGACCACCAGGTCCGGGCCGCTCTGGCTCCGTGCGCGGCGTGGTCACGGGGGACCACGGGGCTGGCGCGCCTCCGGGCGCGCGCGCTCGGCAGGGTGTGGCCCCTCCCGCTGCAGCCCTCCAGGTGCTGGGGGAGCTGGCGGTCGCCGCCCGGTGTTGTGGGGCTCTGGGGAGGGGCTATCGAGAAAAACCCTTCCCCCTGTGGGCAGAGGGGTGAAACCCTACTTCTCGCAGGAAAAGGGAGGCAGATATTCACCTCTGGGTCCCCAGTGCCCTTACTGGGCTCCCAGTTAATGGCTTTGAAGTCGACTTCCCATTACAATTTAACCTCGGGATTGGGGGGGTGGGGATGTCTTTACTCTCGTGCCCCTCCTCTCTGCAGCCCCCCCCTCCGCACATGATGATAGATCTCGGGTGGATTTGGGGGGGTGGGACCCCCTGATCAAGCAGGGTGCTGTTCGGATAGGTGGATGTGGGTAAGGGGAGGTCGAAGATGACTAGGACGGCATTTAAGGGCTTTTGTGCAAATTAAGTGAGTTAAAGAGGCGGAGGTCCCTACCCTGTGAGGGAAGTCCCTGAGGTAGGGCGTGGCACTTTCCTTTCTCACTGAATGGAGTGTCTGACTGCCTTCTCCTGCCGCCTGAGGGTCTACTGGGCCAGGCCCTCCCCTGGCCCTGTAGAGTGTGCAGATTGGGGGAAAGGTCTTAGGAAGCCCTCGGTTTAGAGGGCACACCTTTATTCTGAGCTGTGAACTGTGATGAAGGAGGGTGGTAGAGGAACTGAGACTCCGGGAGTTAAGTTTACAAAGGAAAGCTGGGCGCTGGTGACTCCTGCCTAAAATCCTAGCTACTCAGAAGACTGAGATTTGAGGATCTCTGTCTGAGACTCTTATCTCCAACTAACCACCAAAAAAGAAACAAAAAAAACCAGAAATGGAACTGTGGCTCAATTAATGGGTAGAACAACAGCCTTGAGTGAAGAAAAAGTTAGTGAGCTGGGCTCTGGTGGTTCCACATCTTTAATCCTAGCTACTCGGGACACATCTTTAATCCTAGCTACTCGGGAGTCTGAGATCTGAGGACTGAAGTTCAAAACCAGGCTGGGCAGGAAAGTCTGTAAGACTTATCTCCGGTTAACCACTCAAAACCTGAAGTGGAGCGTTGGCTTAAACAGTAGCCTTGAGCAAAAGAGTACAGGGGCAGCTCCCAGGCCCTGAGTTTAAACTCCAGGACCAGCAAAAAAAAAAAAAAAAAAGCGCTAGTGAGAACTTGAGGCCCTGAGTTCAAGCCCCAGTGAAGCACATGTGGTGCACTCGTGCGTGCACGCGCGCGCACACACGTTTGCAAAGAACATAGGGATAGGGCCTGGGGTAGAGGATGAGGATTGGAAGATGAACTTTTCTCCAAAGCTCTGTGTTACCTCAGTTACACACACACACACACACACACACACACACACACACACACACACACAAGCCTCACAAGTCAGAGAAGAAGGACCTGAGATCTCGTGCCATGTGGGGCTTAGTGTCACCAAGATGGATGGTCCACTGCAGCGATGCAGGGGTCCAGGTCTGTGCAGACTTCCTGAAGAGCGGACCCTGTACAGAGCTGAGGACTGGCGCTGGCCAGACATGGTCCCGAGCCAGAATGGGACACGAGAGAGGGAGAGAGCCAGACAGACAGAGTCAGAAAGAGGGACACAGAGAAAACCAACTCCAGAACCTGTGGAGGGAGAAAGCCTGCATTAGTCAAGGGTGTGGAATGGGCCCCAGGGGAGGAGGGGGAGGCTGGGTCACCTCAGTCAGTCCTGGGGAAGGCCCTGGGTGGAGGGGCCAGCACCACTAGACTGGATTCTTTTGCACGTTGTCTTGGATTGGAATGGGCCGGCAGGCTCTGGCGGAGCACTCCACTGGGAGCCTGAGGAGCTGGTTGGAGGAGTTGGGGCAAGGCAGTGGGGGTGGAGGGGTGTGTGGGAACTGGGGTGTGGTGAGCAGCTTCTGCAGAACTTGGGAACTGCCTGGGGACAGGCTGAGGCAGACTGGGAGAGCTCGTCTGACTCCTGCTGGAAACTTAGTCTAGCTGTCCCCCCCCCCCCCCCCAGTTTCTCTCCCTAGAGCTGGGCTGACCATGCGGGGTTTGATCTTAGGTGAGCGGAAGGGAGGTGTTCCCCCGAGGGTGTAGAATATGTGTTGTATTTGGGCAGGGGTGTGGTGGCAGTGCTGAGGGGCCCAGGCCTTCTGTTCCCTTTGCCCTGGGCAGGCTTCAGCCTGGGAGCTTGCCTTCCGCTGGATTTGACCCCTGGACCATCTCCTGGTCTGAGTGCTTTTTTTTGGGGGGGGGTCCCTTAGCTTTTTTTGTTCAAGGCTAATGCTCTACCACTTGAGCCACACTTCTACTTCTATTTCTGTTTCTGTTTCTCTCTCTCTTTTTTGGTGATAATTGGAGATGAAAGTCGTCATAGAAGCTGGGCACCAGTGCCTCAGCCCTGTAATCCTAGCTACTTAGCAAGCTGAGATATGAGGATCGAGCTTTGAAGCCAAATTCAGGCAGAAAAGTCTGCGTCTCTCTTCCTCTCCCCCTCCCTCTTTCTCCCCCCTCTCTCCCTCTCCCCTCCCCCTCTCTCCCTCTCCCCTCCACCTCTCCCCCTCCCCCTCCCCCCTCCTGTCGTGGGGCTTGAACTCTGGGCCTGGGCGCTGTCCCTGGGCTCTTCCGCTCAAGGCAAGCACTCTACCACTTCCAGTTATCTGGTGGTTTACTGGAGATCAGAGTCACGGACTTTCCTGCTGGGGCTGGCTTTGAACTGCGATCTCCAGATCTCAGCCCCCTGAGTTGCTAGGATTACAGGCAAGAGCCTGTGAGATTCTTATCTCCAATTAAGCACCCAAAACACAGGAAGTAAAGTTGTGGTTCAAGTGGTAGAGAGCTAATAGCCTTTAGCACAAAAGCTCAAGGACAGTGCCCAGGCCCTGAGTTCAAAAGTCTGTAAGACTTTCCTGCCTAGGCTGGCTCTGAACCAGGATCCTGAGATCTCAGCCTCCTGAGTAGCTAGCCACTGGTGCCCAGCCCTTATGGTTTTGGAGGGCCTGGGCAATGGCATTATGCTCTGCCGGTGGAAGTTTTGTGCCTGTGTGAGGATGTCTGTGACAGGGCCTGGACAGCCCTGGGATCACAGGCCCCACAAGGCTTTGCACACAGCCTGTCAGGGAGGAGCATCCTGCCTGCTCCCTGGGGGCCTGAGTGGAGGCTCGGGCAGCTGGGGGGGGGGGTAGAGTAGAAGGGGAAGTGCTTGGAGCTGATCCTGGCCGTGGCTACGTGTCCTACGGGCTGGGGGTGGCTATTTGGCAGCTCTGTCCTGCGCCCCTGCACTGGTGAGGCCTGACCGCTTGGGGGCGAATGCTCAGCACCCTTTCAAGAGCTGGGCCCTGGGTGGGGCAGAAGGCAGTTTCCAAGCCTAAATTTATACCCCGCCCCAGGGCAAGCAGAGTGTTACTCTCATGCCCCCTCCCCCTCTTTGGAGTTGGTGTTCTAATCCTGTGTACAGGCCCGGTTTTTGTCTCACCTCTGTGGCTGGTGTGGGACTTCCCCACTAGATAAGGGGAAGAGTCTGTCTTCAGAAGGAGAGCCCCCCTCTGGCCAGGGAGAAAGAGGGGCTCTCCCTAAGGGAAATGAGAATGTGGTGTTTTTAGGCTTGGAGATTGCTGGGTGAGTTGGGAGGAAGGTGTGTATGTATGGGCAGGAGAGGGAGAAGTAGAGGGAAAAAACCATTCAAATAAAAGCAGCCAGGAGCTGGTGGCTCAAGCCTACAATCCTAGCTACTCAGGAGGATGAGATCTGAGAATCATGGTTTGAAGCCAGCTTGGGCAGGAAAGTCCACTAGACTCTTATCTCTAATTAACCATCCAATGCCAGATGTGGAGCTGTGGCTCAAAATGGTAAATGGCTAAAGCTAAGGGACAACACTCAGGTCCTGAGTTCAAGCCTCAGACTGGCACCCACATAGACATAACATTTAAAAAGTAGCCCACTGACTGGGTTCTGAGCATGGAGCGATCCTGCAGGTTAGACGATCAGAAAAACCTCGCCTGACGGAGTGGGACTGAGGGGGAAAGGAGGGCTGGATTGGAAAGGCTGAAATAACTCAGGAGTTGTGGGTGGGGGCAGCTCCACCTCCCTCCTCCCCCCAGGGCAGGTAGCCTAGCCTGGGACTGGACTGGCCCCAGCTCACACCGAGGAAGGCTCTGATTCAGGTAGGAAAGCACCACGTAGAGCCGGTAGAGGGTCTGCTAAGGAATAGGACTGTTTGTTGGCTTGCTCGGGGCTATGAAGATAAGGAATGGGGCTGACGTCTCAAAGCCTACTGGGTGGTTTTGTAAAGGGAACTCAGGCTCCTACTGCCCTTAGCCTCCCGAAGGCCAAGACGTTAGACTAGCGCAATTGTGACACGATTGCTTAGATACCTGTATGCTCCTCTAGGTCGATTAGGACAATTCCTCCTCCCCCCCTCCCCCCCAAGAAGTCTAGTAGTTGCAGCCTTGTGGGAGCATTTGGAGGCTTAGGCTGTTTTTCCTTGGTCCTTGGGTTGATGGTCTGTCTGTTCCTTCTTCTAGCGAGTGGTGACGTTTGCTTTGCCTTGCTGGTTGAGTCCCAGAAGGGAGGAGGCTCCTGTCCCAAGATAAATCTAGACATAAGCTGGGTTCTGGGAAAGATCCTGGAACCAATGAACCACAGGACCAGTAAGTTCTGTCCAGTGCAAAGGCTTGTGGACTTGGCTGGGCCAGGATGAGGGTGATGTGGGGGAGGGGAGGCCTGGAAGCTTCTCTGTCCTCCTGTGGGAGTATGTGTCATCCCTTTCCCTTCAGCTTGCACTTTTTTTTTTGGCTGGAGCTCGAACTCAGAGCCTAGGAGCTGTCCCTGAGCTTTTTCTTTTTCGGTCGTAGAGCTTGAACTCTGGGCCTGGGCGCTGCCCCTTAGCTCTTCAGCTCAAGGCTAGTGCTCTACCACTTGAGTCACTACGCCACTTCCAGCTTTTTCTGGTTATGTGGTGCTGAGGAATCAAACCCAGGGCCTCATGCATGCAAGGCAAGCGCTCTACCACTGAGCCACCTTCCCAGCCTCCTTGAGCTTTTTGTGCTCAAGGTTAGTGCTGTAGCACTTGAGCCACACAGCTCTACTTCTGGCTTTTTGCTGGTTAACTGGAAAGAAGAGTCTCACAGACTTTCCTGCCTGGGATGCCTTCAAATCTCAGTCCTCAGATCTGAGTCTCTTTGAGTAGCTGGGATTACAGGTGTGAGCCCCTGGTGCCTGGCTTCCAGTTTGCACTCCTCCCCCCCAGCACAGGTTTTGCATCCTCTGTGCATCTTTCTCTGTGGTTTCTGGTGTCTCTTGTCCTGTGCATATATACTGTGCCTTCACCTCTTTACCTGAGTGAAGACTGTGTCAAAGAGTCAGAGAACCCTGGGCTTGCATTGCCAATCAGGCGTCTCTCCTCTGGGGCCTGCTTCCACATCTTTAAAATTAGGATATGAAGCAAGCAATGGTGGCTCATGCCACCAATAATCCTAGCTACTTGAGAGGCTGAGCTCTGAGGATCGAGCTTTAAAGCCTGGCCTGGCAGAAAAAGTCTCTGACACTCTTTATCTTCGATTAACCTTTAGAAAGTAAGAAGTGGAGCTGTGGCTCAAGTGGTAGAATGCCCAGCTTGAGTGAAAACACAAGGACAATGCCCAGGCCCCAGTACTAGCACAAAAACAAAGTAAAATAAGGATATCAGTTCTTATCATAGAGTTGTTTGCAGATAGTTAAAACACTTGGTTTGGATGTCTCCAGCGTAGAACCTGGCACTCAGAGTGCTCTGCAGAATTCCCTTTACCCCAGCTCTTGCTTGGGGATGGTGTGTGTATGTGTGTGCTTTCATTCTGGAGGTTTCTCTTCCTCCTTGTGACTGCGGAGTGTTTATGAGACTGTAGCACCCATCTGGGTGTGTCTCTTTTCTTTGAATATCCCATCCCTTCTCCTGCTTATGAGTATTTGGGGCTTTCCCTGTGGTGGAGGTCTTTAATTCTGAGCGTGAGTCATTGCGTTCTCGGGATGGTCTTTTGTGTATGGAAGCCTGGTTGGCTCATGTTCACGCTGCTAGGCTGGAAGTTTTGTGGTTGTTGGGTGTCCTCAGGGAGTGTCCCATTCCCCGCGTGTGCAGGGCAGATGCACAAGTGCTTTCAGAATAATACTGAGGCCCCTGGGCTTATCTCTCAGCAAGTGTGAGTTCCTGCCCTTTTTTTTTTTTTTTGGTCAGTTGTGGGGCTTGAACTCTGGCCTTGGGTGCTGACCCTCAGCTCTTCAGCTCAAGGTGAGTGTTAAACTGCTTGAGCCTCAGCGCCACTTCTGCTTTTCTGAGTGGTTTATTGGAGATAAGAGTCGTACAGACTTTTCTGCCTGGGCTGGCTTTGAACCAGGATTCTCAGATCTCAGCCTCCTGAGTAGCTAGGATGACCGGCATGAGCCACCAGCGCCAGGCAGTTCCTGACATCTTGATACTCATGTTGGTTGCTGAGCTGCCAGATTGCTGCAGAAGTTAGGCTGAGTCCTTTTCTTTCCTTTGCTGTCTTCACACTGGCTCTGGGAAGAAAGGGACACTGTTCACCCCCCCCCCCCCCCAGGGCCCTGGATGTCACCTCTGCTGGGGTGGGGGTGGGGAACAGAGGCTGCTCCTGAGCAGATCCTCCTTGATCTGCTTGGTGTTTCCCAGCTCCCTGGCTGCTCTGTGCAGCTTTCCGTGGTTTTGAATTTCAGGACTGCCCATTCTTCTGGCCTTAGTCACATGGTTCTGACAGTCATGTACATGGGTTCTCACTGTCGTAACCATTTTCTTTTTCCTCCTCCAGGCAGCCCTCCGCCATGGGGTTTCTCCACTCCAGCCCTGCTGCTCCTCCTCGCAGAGCGAGGGCACTGAGCCTGTGTTGGGAGGTCCACAGGGCTGGACCTCCCTGGGCTGTAGCCCCCACATTCTCCCAGTCTCTTGTCCCTCCTCCCATCCAGCGCTGTCCCACCGAACTCTGCACTGGGGGAAATCTAAACCCCTGCGGAAATGTGGCTAGAGCAACCCACGGACTATAATTTCAATCTCATTAATTTATGTGTGGGGGTTTTTCCTTTTTCTGATGGTGATAAGGCTTGAACACAAGGCCTGGGCTCTGTCCCTGAGCTTTTTTTTTTTTTTGCTGAAGGTGAGTGCTGTACCACTTTGAGCCTCAACACCACTGCTGGCTTTCTGGTGGTTCATTGGAGATAAGGGTCATGTGGCCTTTTCTGCCTAGGCTGAAATGGGATCCTCAGATCTTAGCCTCCTGAGCAGCTAGGATTACTGGCACGACCCACCAGCACCCTGCTTTATTTCTTCTTTTCTCCAGTCCTGGGGCTTGTCCTTAAAGCTTTCTTTCACTTAAGGCTAGCCCTTTACCACTTGAGCCACAGCTCCACTTCTGGCTTTTTTGGTGGTTACTTGGAGATAAAGGTCTAATGGATTTTCCTGCCTGGGTTTGGCTTTGAAGCTAGCTCTATCCCCAGATCTCAGCCTCCTGAGTAGCCAAGACTACAGGGGTGAGCCGGGCATTAGTTTACATTTGAATCCCCACATGTGTCTACCATGTTGGACAGCTGCGCTTTGAGGTCTCTTGTTGTCTGAAGGACGATTTCCAAGAAATTCGCAAAGAAGCCTGATTTACCCTAACTGGGGGAGGAACATCTGGGCGCATCTGGGCTTATTACAGGCTCCAGGGGTGGAGGAGAGACTTAAGGGGTTGGGCCCCAGATGCAGAAAACAGGCCTTGGCCACCACATTCTCTTGGCTCTCATTTGTACCGCACATCTGTCCTCGGAGCTGAATGGCCCAGGTCAATGAGAGGGGAGGCCCTCTGGGCTGTGCCCAGCCTTTAGGCCAGAATCAGAGCAACAGTGGGCTGGGCATGCACCTGGCCAGGAAAGCCATGAATGCATGGCCAAGGCCATCCTACAACTTTGGGTCCAGTGGCTTCTGTCCTCACGGGCTGTGGGGCCCCCCTCCCCCTTCCCAGAATGGCTTCTCCTCCCTTGGAGGTGGTTTCAGTTGAAGCAGGTTGCTCAGTCCCTCTTGAACCTCGGCAACTCCTGGCTCCTCTCCTGAGGAGCCAGGCAGAGCAGCTGACCCCCAGCCCCTCTGGCACCTGGGGCCTGGCCCAGGAGGCACCACGTGTTTTAGGCCTGACCCTTTGCTTGTCTGGAGCTGTTGCTGCTAGCTGCCGTGACTCACACGGGGAAGGAGGGACGGTGGGTGGGTGGGTGGGGCCGCCATGTGGGCGAGGGTGAGCTGGCGGCCCTCTCTGCTCTCCCCTCCTCTGCTGCTGGCTCAGCACCAGGATGCTGGGCTGAGAAAAGGGGCCCTGCACAAGGAGGCAAAGGAGGAGGAAGACAGGGGCGCTGGCTGGGGCAGCCTGGAGGGGTGGCTTGAGCTCTGAGAGGACTGGGCTGGAAAGTTTTCCCCTTCTCTAGCCTTTGTCTGGCTCCTATCTGCAGGGCCTTCTTCTTGGCAGAAGGTATCTTTGAAGTTCCAGCGTTGGTATTTCACGGTGGGAAGGGTTTGTGAGGCCTCCTAGGCCTTCCAGGAAGGGAAGGAAGGGAAGGGAGGGGAGGGGAGGGGAGAGGGAGGAGGTGTTGCTCCAGCTCAGTCTTTGCTCACCACCTAGCCACCACAGCACCTGTGTTGCCAATGAAAGCTCCTGGTAAACACCACTTTTATGACCTTGTCAAATGGGAGAGCAGGTGTGTGTGTGTGGAGGGGCGGGGGAGGTAGGGTTTGTGTTTATCTTTCATCCATGTTGATTTCTGCCTAAGACTGCAGCTCCCAAGTGCCCATGCCTTTCTGAGAGCCATAGTCCCATAGATGTGAACATAGATGCACCTTTGAAGTTCCATTTATACATACATACAGGCATATATATGTATACGTGTGTGTGTGTGTGTGTGTGTGTGTGTGTGTGTGTGTGTTTTGTACCAGTACTGGGGCTTGAACTCAGGGCCTTGCATTCTTTTTTTTTTTTTTTTTTTTTTTTGGGTCCGGTCGTGGGGCCTGAACTCTGGGCCTGGACGCTGTCCCTCAGTTCTTCAGCTCAAGGCTAGCGCTCTACCACTTGAGCCACAGCGCCACTTCTGGCTTTTTCTTTTTGCTTATGTGGTGCTGAGGAATCGAACCCAGGGCCTCTGGCATGCAAGGCAAGCGCTCTACCACTGAGCCACCTTCCCAGCCCGGGCCTTGCATTCTTGCTTGTTTTATTTTGCTCAAGGCTGGCGCTCTTACCACTTGAGTCACACGGCCACTTCTGGCTTTCTGGTGGCTAATTGGAGATAAGAGTCTCCTGGACTTTTCTGTCCAGGTGGCTTTGAACTGAGATCCTTAGGTCTTAGCCACCCTGAGTAACTAGGATTATAGACGTGAGCCACTTGGAATTCTATTTTTCATTTCTCTGAGAAGGCTTTCAAGCCTTCTAGAGCACTGAGAGGCTCCATTGGTCACACCCAGAACATCTTGCTTATAATTTATATCTGGAGTGGGATCTCAGCCTTTTAAATCTCCATACCACGCATGGAGAGTGCAGTCAATAAATATTTAGAAGTCTTGCTAGCGATGATGGTAGGTAACAATCTAATGTACTGCACAATTAAGTGTTCGTAGGCCAGCCCTCATGTTTGTCCCTGGCTAACTCCTTTTAGTTCAGTGTTGGACTGAGAGGAGGCAATCACTATGCATGTATGTATTTATTGATTGCTTGATAAACAGCTTCAGGGTGGGGTTTGGGGTGAGGCGCATCTCAATGAATGGTATCCCCCCCATATAATTTCACAGGCATGCTTTGGATGGCTATCGCCGCCATTTTGTGTGGGTAGATGCAGTTTAGGGCCAGCTCCATTGTCCTGCCCATGGTGTCTTCCCAGGGCACCTCTGGGGCTGACAGCTCATCCAGTGGGTGGGGTGGGGAGGGGGTTGTGTCTTTACTCACAAGGCCTGGCTCCAGGCCCTGTGCAGGCAGCCAGATAGGTTTTGACTCATTACAGGCCTGAGGCGGGTACAGCTGTACCTCAGCCTCTCAGCTTGGGCCAGGGCCTGGTGGAGCAGGGGATTCCTTGGTTCAGGTCAAGACAGCTAGGCCTAGGTCCTGGAGCCACCAGGCAGTGAGGGTTCCTTTTTGTCCTGAGGATGGGGAGGAGATGGTGAGTGGCTGAGAGGCCAGGGGAAGGCTGAGGGGTTAGCAGCAGAATGCTGCAGACCAGATTGGGTATAGAGGAAAGTTACAGATAGTTACAGATGCAGGTTGGAGCCTGGCCTGTCTATCTGTCTGTCTCTCATTCTCTGCCTCCTGAGTAAGTTAGGATTACAGGAGTGAGCCATCAGCACCTGGCTTCTTTTTCTATTTTTGGTGTCTGTCCTGGGGCTTGAACTCAGGGCCTGGGTGCTGTCCCTGACCTTTTCCACTTTTTTTTTTCTCTACCAATTAAGCAACAGCTCCACTTCCAACTTTTTGGTGATTAATTGATGAGAAGAGTCTCATGGACTTTCTTGCCCTGTTGGCTTTGAACTGATATCCTTAGATCTCAGCCTCCTTAGTAGCTGGGATTACAGGCATGAGCCACCAGTGTCCAGCTTGTCTCTCTTCTAGTGTGCCCTGGGTCAGATGGCCTTTCAAAATCTCAATCTGTCTGTGAAGTGGGGACAGTAATGCCTCCCTCTCACAGTCCTAATAGAGAATCTGATGGATACTGTAGGTGCAGAACTCCTGTGGGAGGGTCTTTGATCCGAAGGGAAATATTTTTTCTTTATTTTTATTTTGGTGGTACTGGGTTTGAGCTCGGGGTCTTCTGCTTATTAGGTAGGTGCTGTATCACTTGATCCACACCCTTAGCCCTTTTCCCTTTAGTTATTTTTCAGATAGGGCTTTGCAGTTTTACTTGAGGTGATCTTCAACTTCACTATTCCTGTCTGTGCCTCCCATGTAGCTGGGATTACAGGCATGCTCCACCATGCCTGGCTGGAAATTCTCTTTCCCTCCCTCCCTCCCTTCCTCCCTCCCTCCCTCTCCCTCCCTCTCTCTCTTTCTTTTTTTTTTTTTTTGTCGGCCGTGGGGCTTGAACTCTGGGCCTGGGCGCTGTCCCTCAGCTCTTCAGCTCAAGGCGAGCACTCTACCACTTGAGCTACAGCGCCACTTCCGGTTTTCTGGTGGTTTATTGGAGATAGGAGTCTCACGGTCTCTCCTGCCCGGGCTGGCTTTGAACCGCGATCCTCAGATCTCAGCCTCCTGAGTAGCTAGGGTTACAGGCGTGAGCCACCAGCGCCTGGCCCTCTCTCTCTTTCTTTCTGTCGTGGGATCTGAACTCTGGGCCTGGGCGCTGTCCCTCAGCTCTTTAGCTCAAGGCTAGCACTCTACCAATTGAGCCACAGCGCCACTTCTGGCTTTTTTCTGCTATGTGGTGCTGAGGAATCAAACTCAGAGCCTCATGCATGCAAGGCAAGCGCTCTACCACTGAGCCACCTTCCCAGCCCTTCTCTTTCATTTTCACAGAGGGGAGCACAGTGGCTTGGAAAAGTTAAGTTGCCTTGGCCTGGGTCCCGCAACTAGGAAGATACAGAGCCAGTATTTGAGTCTGAGTCTGGCGTCCTCTATCCCACTTTCCTTTATTTTTATTTGTACTATTTTACTTGATCTCATTTTGGAAAGTACTAGTGTGTGAACTCCAGGGCTTGCTAGGCAGGCTGTTTGCAAGTCATGGAGTTGCTATAATGGGGTGGTGGGAGTTTGGCTTGGCCTAGAGGGGAACAGCATTCAGCCATCCCTTTGGTGGTTTTGAGCAAGCAGAATTCAAACAGGCAAACTTTTTTCCCTAGGCTGTGTGACGGAGATTCCCAAGGAAAAGAGACTGAGGGGAAGAGAGGAGGAAGGGGCGGGCTCCCGGTAAGGCATTCGCTCCTGAACAGAGTCCTGCAAAGGTCAGTAGGAGGGAGAATGGGGGGGGGGGATCTGGTGGCATCCGGAGCTGGACCGTGGGTGGAAGGGACAGAGGGGGCTGGTGGCAGAGGGGAGGACATCAGCCCCAGGCTACACATGCACAGGTTTTCATCATCCCTGTCTTGGGAGACCCTCTACATTGGAAGGGCGTGTGACCCCCACTGTCTCCATTTCCAGATGGAGAAAGAGGAAGAGACAACCCGGGAACTGCTACTGCCCAACTGGCAGGGCAGCGGCTCCCACGGGCTGACCATTGCCCAGAGTGATGACGGAGTCTTTGTGCAGAAAGTGAACCCGAACTCCCCTGCGGCCCGCACTGGGGTGGTCAAGGAGGGTGAGTTGCTCCAGGAGGCTGGATCGGGTGCTGGGAGGGGGGTGGGGTGGGTGCTCAGGGGTGGGGGAGGGGGAGGGGGAGGGAGGGAAGCGCAGGGAGTAAGGAGCCCACAGGAATGGGCTGGGCATCCCACAGAGGCCCCAAACTCTGTCTTTCCTTGTCCACCCTGTCCCTTGCTAGAGGGTCTCAGAAGATGCTGGAGAACTAGTTTCTCAGGTCTGACTCTACCACTTACTATTACTTCTGCAGCTTTGAGTAAATGTAGTGGGCCTTCCTCAGCCTGTTTGTTCATCTGTAGTATGGGTATTCTCATGCCTGCTTGGTGCTCAGAAGGGTTAAAGGCAAGTTAGTATCCAGGCCCAACATACGGCTGTTTCTGTGTTTGTTTTCTGAGACTTCATAGGTCTTACTTGCTGTTGCTCTTTCCCCACTTAGGGGACCAGATTGTGGGGGCCACCATCTACTTCAACAACCTGCAGTCCGGGGAGGTGACCCAGCTGCTGAACACCATGGGGCACCACACCGTGGGCCTGAAGCTCCATCGCAAGGGGGACCGCTCCCCCGAGCCTGGCCATGCCTGGACCCAGGAAGTCTTCAGCTCGCGCAGCTCTGAGGTGGTTCTGGTGAGTACTCGCCGACCCCTTGGTGCCCTTAGCTGCCCACGACTCCCCTGACCTGCCGACTCCCCTTCTATCAGCCTTCTCGGCCTCAGCTGATTCCTTCTCCTTGCCTTCTTACCTCTGGGCCAGCCTGTTTCTTTCTGCACATGTATAGCGTGGGGCTGATGTCGCCTCTGAAAATTAAGTCTCTTGAGAGTGAGTGCCCGCTGTGCCAAGGGGTGGGACCAACTCATGTGCTCTAGGCCTAGATGCCAGGAGGAAGATCAGTTGCCTTTTTGTAGGAGTGTGAGCGCGTGTGTGTGAGCATGTGCGTGCCCCATGCTGAGGCTTGGACTCAGCCTTAGCTTTTTTGCTCACTAGGTGCTCTACTAAGCCACAGCTGTACTTCTGGCTTTTTGGTGGCTAGATGGTGATGTCTCACGGAATTTCCTGCCCAGGCTGGTTTCAAACCTTTTTTTTTTTTTTGTTGGTCATGGGGCTTGAACTCTGGGCCTGGGCGCTGTCCCTTAGCTCTTCAGCTCAAGGCGAGCGCTCTACCACTTGAGCTACAGAGCCACTTCCTGGTTTCAAACCTTGATCCTCAGATCTCAGCTTCCTGAGTAGCATGTAGGCTTGAGTCACTGGCTCTCTTCCTCTAAGAGTTGGCTGTTTTTTTTTGGGGGGGAGGGGAAGAAGGGTAGTTTTGTGATTTTCTTTTTCTTTTTAAGTGGCATAGAAAAAGAGAAGAAAGGAGATGAGAGGAGGGAAGGAGAGGGGGTGGGGTGGGGATTGATTTCCTGTTCTCTATTCAGGGAATGGGAGCTCAGTACTAAGCTGGGCACTGGTGGCTCACATCTATAATCCTAGCTACTCAGGAGGCTGAGATGGCAGTTTGAAGTCAGCCCAGACAGAAAAGTCCCTGTGAGACTCTGATCTCCAATTAACCACTCAAAAGCCGGAAGTGGGGCTGTGGCTCAAGTGGTAGAGCGCTAGTCCTGAACATAGAGAAGCCCAGGGACAGCACCCAGGCCCTGAGTTGAAGCCCTACAATCAAACCTCCCCCACCTCCAAAGACTTCCAGTACTAGGCAGGTATTCTACCTTTAAGCCACATCCCCAGCCTGTCCCAGCCTTTGAGATGATTTCTTGCTGGCCTGGCCACCTCTGCCTCATAGATATCATTTAGCTCCTCACAGAGGCCAGAGATCATTCGGTGAGTCAGAGGCTGGGCAGTGCAGGGCTTGTAGGGCTGTCTCTCTGTTCCTGGTCACTTGTTCATTTATCACGTGGCGGGTCTCCAGTGTGAAAGTATAATGCAAACACAGCCACGCTCTTAGGCTCAACAGATGCTTTCCAAAGTGCAAAGGGCTCCTGAGAGGCCTTCTTGGTGAAATGAAGATGTCGGCAAGCAGAGAGTTGCACACTGAGGTGTGTGGTTAGAGTGGGTTCCTGGAACAGGTGAACTGGAACCTCTCTGGATTTGAATACATCCCCAGCTCTTCCCCTGACTTCCATTTACGCCAATGTTCCCCAGTTATTTCTGCATCTTCCTATGATATGGCTGCCAGCACCCCTCTCCCCATGACTTTCTTCAGTGCCTTGTGCTTTACCCCAGGAGGCTTCCTGGCCCTCCCTTACCATCCTAGATTCTTTGGGAAGCAGGCACGTATGTATATATTATCAGCTGGGCTGTGGCTGGGCAGGTCAGGCAGGCTGGGCTGCAACCTCTGCCGGGCATGTCTTTCTGCAGAGCGGGGATGATGAGGAATACCAGCGCATCTACGCCACAAAGATCAAGCCTCGGCTGAGGTCAGAGGATGGAGTGGAAGGGGACCTGGGGGAGACGCAGAGCCGTACCATTACAGTGACCCGAAGGGTCACGGCCTACACGGTTGATGTGACCGGCCCGGAAGGAGCCAAAGAAATCGACATCAGCAGTCCTGAATTCATGATCAAGATTCCAAAGCATGAAGTGACAGAAATCTCTACCGTGGATGTAGAGGCCCAGCCTGGAAAGACAGTGATTAGACTGCCCTCGGGCGCGGGGGCATTCTCTCCAACCACAGGCGCTGTCTTTGACCTCAGGACAGGAGCCATTTCCGCCTCGGGACCAGAGCTTCAAGGTCCTGGCCACTCAAAACTCCAGGTCACCGTGCCTGGAATAAAGGTGGGAAGTCCGGGCGTCGATGTCAGTGGGAAGGGTGACAAAGGAGGGGTTCAAGTGCCAGGAGTGGACCTTTCGTCCTCCCTTGGGGGTGGGGCGGGAGCAGCGCAGGGCCCCGCCCTCCAGAGTGGTGACAGTGGGAAAATTAACATTCCTACCATGAAGATGCCAAAATTTGGTGTCTCCACTGGAACGGAGGGCCAGGCACCAGAGGTAGGGCTGAATGTTTCTGCACCTGAATTCTCCCTGGGGCCCCGGGGCAGCAAGCCAGGCCTGGCTGTCAGTGGAGATATCAAGGAACCTCATCTGGAAGTGAAGGCACCCTCTGTCAATATCAAGGGGCTTGAGGGGAAGCTGAAAGGCCCCCAACTCACTGGACCGTCCCTTCAGGGTGACTTAGGCCTGAAGGGTACTAAGGCACAGGGCAGCATAGGAATAGATGCTTCTGCTCCCCAAATTGAGGGTGGGCTTACTGGCCCCAGGGTGGACATTCAAGCCCCGGATGTTCAAGTCCACGGGCCTGAGGGCAAACTGAACATGCCCAAGATGAAAGTCCCTACATTCTCTGTAGCAGGTTCCAAGGGAGCGGGAGCAGGGGTTGAGGTGACATTGCCCACAGGAGAAGTGGCTCTTCCTGGGGTGTCTGGGGATGTCAGTTTGCCCGAGATCGCTGCTGGTGGGCTGGAAGGGAAGATGAAGGGAGCTAAAGTCAAGACTCCTGAAATGATCATTCAGAAACCCCAAATCTCCATGCAGGATGTGGATCTGAGCCTTAGGTCCCCTAAACTGAAAGGCGATGTGAAGATCCCGGTTCCTGAGGTGAAAGGTGACCTTAAAGGCCCTCAAGTGGCAGTTAAAGGCGCCAAAGTAGACATAGAGACACCAAGCCTAGAGGGGACCGTGACAGGCCCCAAGCTTGGCAGTCTTTCTGGGAAGCCAGGCACATGTCGGATCTCTATGGCAGATGTAGACTTGAATGTGGCTGCCCCGAAAGTAAAAGGGGGTGTGGATGTCACACTTCCAAAAGTCGAAGGGAAAGTCAAAGTTCCCGAAGTGGGCATCAAAGGCCCCCAAGTGGATGTCAGTGCTCCAGATGTAGACGTTCATGGTCCTGAATGGAACCTGAAAATGCCCAAGATGAAGGTGCCCAAGTTCAGCACTCCAGGGGTCAAAGGGGAAGGCACAGATCTAGATGTGACTTTACCCAAAGGAGATGTCAGTGTTTCAGGGCCAAAGGTCAGTGTAGAAACCCCAGGTGTCAATGTGGAAGGTCTAGGGGGCAAACTTAAAGGCCCTGATATTAAGCTGCCTGAAGTAAGTGCCAAGACACCAAAGATCTCCATGCCTGATGTAGACCTGCATGTGAAAGGTACGAAGGTAAAGGGGGAGTATGATGTAACAGTACCGAAGCTGGAGGGAGACCTGAAAGGACCCAAAGTGGACATTGCAGTCCCAGATGTGGATGTTCAAGGTCCAGACTGGCATCTGAAGATGCCCAAGATGAAAATGCCCAAGTTCAGTGTGCCTGGGCTCAAAGCAGAGGGCCCGGAAGTAGATGTGAACCTGCCCAAGGCAGATGTGGACATTTCTGGGCCCAAGGTAGAGGTGAGTGCTCCAGAGGTGAGCCTAGAAGGACCAGAAGGAAAACTGAAAGGCCCTAAGTTTAAAATGCCTGAAATGAACATCAAAGCCTCAAAGATCTCCGTGCCAGATGTGGACCTACACTTGAAAGGCCCTAGTGCCAAGGGAACATATGACGTCACAGTTCCAAGGCCTGAAGGTGACATTAAAGTTCCTGATGTGGAACTTAAAAGTGCCAAAATCGATATTGAGGTACCGGATGTGGATGTGCATGGCCCAGACTGGCACCTGAAGATGCCCAAGGTGAAAATGCCCAAGTTCAGCATGCCTGGCTTCAAAGGGGAGGGCCCGGAAGTGGATGTGAACCTGCCCAAGGCTGACCTTGAAGTCTCTGGACCCAAAGTGGACATTGAAGGGCCTGCTTTGAATATTGAAGGGCCAGATGGGAAAGTGAAGGGCCCCAAGATCAAGATGCCAGAGATGAACATCAAAGCTCCCAAGATCTCCATGCCTGATGTGGATTTGCATATGAAAAGCCCCAAGGTAAAGGGAGACTACGACATCACCGTGCCAAAGCTGGAAGGAGACCTGAAAGGCCCCAAAGTAGATGTCACTGCTCCAGATGTTGACGTCCAAGGTCCGGATTGGAGCTTGAAAATGCCAAAGATTAAGATGCCAAAGTTCAGCATGCCTAGTCTCAAAGGAGAGGGCCCAGAAATAGATGTGAATCTGCCCAAAGCTGATATGGACATTTCTGCACCAAAGCTAGATATTAGTGCCCCAGATCTCAGCCTAGAAGGACCAGAAGGGAAGCTGAAGGGCCCTAAGTTTAAGATGCCTGAGATGCATTTCAAGGCTCCAAAGATGCCAGATGTCAATCTGGATCTCAAAGGACCAAAAGTGAAAGGAAATCTAGATGTGTCTGCACCAAAAATAGAGGGGGAAATAAAAGTTCCAGATGTAGACATCAAAGGTCCAAAGGTGGACATCAAAGCACCAGAGGTGGAAGGCTCAGAGTGGAGCCTGAAAATGCCCAAGATGAAAATGCCCAAGTTCAGTGTGCCCAGCCTAAAAGGTGAAGGTCCAGATGTAGATGTGACCCTTCCCAAGGCTGACATTAATGTCTCAGGACCCAAAGTGGACATTGAAGCCCCAGATGTAAGCCTGGAGGGCCCTGAAGGGAAGCTGAAGGGTCCTAAGTTCAAGATGCCAGACATGCATTTCAAGGCCCCCAAGGTCACCATGCCTGACATGGACTTACATCTGAAAGGCCCCAAAGTCAAGGGGGACATGGACGTGACTGTGCCCAAAGTAGAAGGTGAAATGAAAGTGCCAGATGTGGACATCAAAGGCCCCAACATGGACATCAGTGCCCCAGATGTGGACGTTCAAGGTCCAGACTGGCACCTGAAGATGCCCAAGATGAAAATGCCCAAGTTCAGCATGCCTGGCTTCAAAGCAGAGGGCCCTGAAGTGGATGTGAACCTGCCCAAGGCTGACCTTGATGTGTCTGGACCCAAGGTGGACATTGATGTCCCAGATGTCAATATTGAAGCTCCAGATGTGAAAGTAAAGGGTCCCAAGTTCAAGATGCCTGAGATGAACATCAAGGCCCCCAAGATCTCCATGCCTGATGTAGACTTGAACCTGAAGGGGCCAAAGGTGAAAGGTGATGTGGATGTTTCTCTGCCTAAGGTAGAAGGTGAGATTAAAGTTCCTGAAGTTGACATCAAAGGCCCCAAAGTGGGCATGGATGCCCCTGATGTGGATGTTCAAGGCCCAGACTGGCACCTGAAGATGCCCAAGATCAAAATGCCCAAGTTTAGCATGCCTGGCTTCAAAGGAGAGGGTCCAGAAGTGGATGTGAACCTGCCCAAGGCTGACCTTGATGTCTCAGTTCCCAAGGTGGACATTGATGTTCCAGATGTGAATGTTGAAGGGCCAGATGCAAAAGTAAAAGGTCCCAAATTTAAGATGCCAGAAATGCATATAAAGCCTCAGAAGATATCCATGCCAGATGTTGGCTTACATCTGAAAGGCCCTAAAGTGAAAGGAGATTATGAAGCAACAATTCCAAAAGTCGAAGGAGAGATAAAAGCACCTGCTGTAGACATCAAAGGCCCCAAAGTGGACATTAATGCACCAGATGTGGAAGTCCAAGGTCCAGACTGGCACCTGAAGATGCCCAAGGTGAAAATGCCCAAGTTCAGCATGCCTGGCTTCAAAGGGGAGGGTCCAGAAGCGGATGTGAACCTGCCCAAGGCTGACCTTGATGTCTCAGGACCCAAGGTGGACATTGAAGGGCCTGATGTTGACATTCATGGTCCAGAAGGGAAACTGAAAGGCCCCAAGTTTAAGATGCCAAGCATGAACATACAGACCCACAAAATCTCCATGCCTGATGTTGGGCTGAATCTGAAAGGTCCTAAACTGAAAGGTGATGTTGATGTGTCCCTTCCCAAAGTGGAGGGGAACTTGAAAGGTCCGGAAATTGATGTGAAAGCTCCTAAAATGGATGTGGATGTTGGGGATATTGACATTGAATGTCCAGAAGGAAAGTTGAAAGGTCCCAAGTTCAAGATGCCAGACATGCACTTCAAGGCCCCCAAGATCTCCATGCCTGATGTGGACTTACACTTAAAAGGCCCCAAAGTCAAGGGGGACATGGATGTGACTGTGCCTAAAGTAGAAGGTGAAATGAAAGTGCCAGATGTGGACATCAAGGGGCCTAAAATGGACATCAGTGCCCCAGATGTGGACGTTCAAGGTCCAGACTGGCACCTGAAGATGCCCAAGATGAAAATGCCCAAGTTCAGCATGCCTGGCTTCAAAGCAGAGGGCCCTGAAGTGGATGTGAACCTGCCCAAGGCTGACCTTGATGTGTCTGGACCCAAGGTGGACATTGATGTTCCTGATTTGGAAGTTGAGGGACCAGAAGGAAAACTGAAAGGTCCCAAGTTCAAGATGCCCAAGTTGAACATCAAAGCTCCTAAAATATCTATGCCCGATGTGGACTTGAATTTGAAGGGACCTAAACTGAAAGGAGAGATAGATGCTTCTGTGCCAGAAATGGAAGGTGAGCTCAGAGGCCCACATCTTGATATTAAAGGGCCTGGTGTGGACGTGGACATGCCTGATGTTGATCTAGAATGTCCTGATGCAAAGTTGAAGGGCCCCAAGTTCAAGATGCCTGACATGCACTTCAAGACCCCCAAGCTCTCCATGCCTGATGTGGACTTACATCTGAAAGGCCCCAAAGTCAAAGGTGATGTGGATGTGTCTGTACCAAAATTAGAAGGAGATTTGAAAGGTCCTAGCGTGGATGTGGAAGTACCGGATGTTGATCTAGAATGTCCTGATGCAAAGTTGAAGGGCCCCAAGTTTAAGATGCCTGACATGCACTTCAAGGCCCCCAAGATCTCCATGCCTGATGTGGACTTACATCTGAAAGGCCCCAAAGTCAAGGGGGACATGGACGTGACTGTGCCCAAAGTAGAAGGTGAAATGAAAGTGCCAGATGTGGACATCAAAGGGCCTAAAATGGACATCAGTGCCCCAGATGTGGACGTTCAAGGTCCAGACTGGCACCTGAAGATGCCCAAGATGAAAATGCCCAAGTTCAGCATGCCTGGCTTCAAAGCAGAGGGCCCTGAAGTGGATGTAAACCTGCCCAAGGCTGACCTTGATGTCTCAGGACCCAAGGTGGACATTGAAGGTCCGGATGTGAGTCTTGAGGTTCCAGAAGGGAAGTTGAAGGGTCCCAAGTTTAAGATGCCTGACATGCATTTCAAGACCCCCAAGATCTCCATGCCTGATGTGGACTTGCACTTGAAAGGCCCCAAAGTCAAAGGTGATGTGGATGTGTCTGTACCAAAATTAGAAGGAGATTTGAAAGGTCCTAGCATGGATGTGGAAGTACCGGATGTTGATCTAGAATGTCCTGATGCAAAGTTGAAGGGCCCCAAGTTTAAGATGCCTGACATGCACTTCAAGGCCCCCAAGATCTCCATGCCTGACGTGGACTTACATCTGAAAGGCCCCAAAGTCAAGGGGGACATGGACGTGACTGTGCCCAAAGTAGAAGGTGAAATGAAAGTGCCAGATATGGACATCAAGGGGCCGAAAGTGGACATCAGTGCCCCAGATGTGGACGTTCAAGGTCCAGACTGGCATCTGAAGATGCCCAAGATGAAAATGCCCAAGTTCAGCATGCCTGGCTTTAAAGCAGAGGGCCCTGAAGTGGATGTGAGCCTGCCCAAGGCTGACCTTGATGTCTCAGGACCCAAGGTGGACATTGAAGGTCCGGATGTGAACATTGAAGGGCCAGAGGGGAAGCTGAGGGGCCCCAAGTTTAAGATGCCTGAGATGCATTTCAAGACCCCCAAGATCTCCATGCCTGATGTTGATTTCAACTTAAAGGGTCCTAAAATCAAAGGGGACATTGATGCTTCTACCCCAAAACTTGAGGGAGATTTCAGAGGTCCTGAACTAGATGTCAAGGGCCCCAAATTGGATGTTGACATGCCAGAAGTAGCCATGGAAGGTCCAGATGGAAAATGGAAAAGTCCTAAGTTCAAGATGCCAGATATGCACTTTAAAACTCCCAAAATATCCATGCCAGACATTGATCTACATTTGAAAGGTCCAAAGACGAAAGGAGAGGTAGGCATAGATGTTCCTAAATTAGAAGGAGACCTCAAAGCGCCACATGTGGACATCAGTGGCCCAGATATTGACATCGAAGGACCAGAGGGCAAACTGAAAGGCCCTAAGTTCAAGATGCCTGACGTACATTTCAAAGCTCCTAGTATTTCTATGCCTGATGTTGATCTGAATCTAAAAGGGCCTAAAATCAAGGGGGATGTTGATGTGACTGTGCCAGAGGTAGAAGGTAAAATTAAAGTACCAGATGTGGACATCAAGGGCCCCAAAGTAGATATAAATGCTCCTGAGGTTCAAGGCCCAGACTGGCACCTGAAGATGCCCAAGATGAAAATGCCCAAGTTCAGCATGCCTGGCTTCAGAGCAGAGGGTCCAGAAGTAGATGTGAACCTGCCCAAGGCTGACCTTGATGTCTCAGTTCCCAAGGTGGACATTGATGTTCCAGATGTGAATGTTGAAGGGCCAGATGCGAAAGTGAAAGGCCCCAAGTTCAAGATGCCTGAGATGAACATCAAGGCTCCGAAGCTCTCCATGCCTGACTTTGATTTGCATCTGAAAGGTCCCAAAGTGAAGGGCGATGTGGATGTTTCCATGCCCAAACTAGAAGGTGATCTCAAAGGTCCTGAAGTTGATATCAAAGGCCCTAAAGTGGACATTGATGCTCCAGATGTGGACGTGCAAGGTCCAGACTGGCACCTGAAGATGCCCAAGATGAAAATGCCCAAGTTCAGCATGCCTGGCTTCAAAGCAGAGGGCCCCGAAGTAGATGTGAACCTGCCCAAGGCTGACCTTGATGTCTCAGGACCCAAGGTGGACATTGAAGGACCTGAGGTTAACATCGAAGGACCAGAAGGAAAACTGAAAGGTCCTAAGTTCAAGATGCCTGAGATGAACATCAAGGCCCCCAAGATCTCCATGCCTGACATTGACCTTAATCTGAAAGGTCCCAAAGTGAAGGGTGATGTGGATGTTTCCATGCCCAAAGTAGAAGGTGAGATTAAAGTTCCTGAAGTTGACATCAAAGGCCCCAAAGTGGACATAGATGCCCCTGATGTAGATGTTCAAGGCCCAGACTGGCACCTGAAGATGCCCAAGATCAAAATGCCCAAGTTTAGCATGCCTGGCTTCAAAGGAGAGGGTCCAGAAGTGGATGTGAACCTGCCCAAAGCTGACCTTGATGTGTCTGGGCCCAAGGTGGACATCGAGGGCCCTGAAGTTAACATTGAAGGGCCAGAAGGAAAACTGAAAGGTCCCAAGTTCAAGATGCCTGAGATGAACATCAAAGCCCCGAAGCTCTCCATGCCTGACTTTGATTTGCACCTGAAAGGTCCCAAAGTGAAGGGTGATGTGGACGTGTCTCTGCCCAAAGTGGAAGGTGACCTGAAGGGTCCTGAAGTGGACCTAACGGGACCCAAGGTGGACATTGATGTCCCTGATGTGGATGTTCATGGTCCAGACTGGCACCTGAAGATGCCCAAAGTGAAAATGCCCAAGTTCAGCATGCCTGGCTTCAAAGCAGAGGGCCCGGAAGTGGATGTGAACCTGCCCAAGGCTGACCTTGATGTCTCAGGACCCAAGGTGGACATTGAAGGGCCTGATGTTGACATTCATGGTCCAGAAGGGAAACTGAAAGGCCCCAAGTTTAAAATGCCTGAGATGAACATCAAGGCCCCCAAGATCTCCATGCCTGACATTGACCTTAATTTGAAGGGGCCAAAGGTGAAGGGTGATGTGGATGTTTCACTGCCTAAAGTAGAAGGTGAGATTAAAGTTCCTGACGTTGACATCAAAGGCCCCAAAGTGGACGTGGATGCCCCTGATGTGGATGTTCAAGGCCCAGACTGGCACCTGAAGATGCCCAAGATCAAAATGCCCAAGTTCAGCATGCCTGGCTTCAAAGGAGAGGGTCCAGAAGTGGATGTGAACCTGCCCAAGGCTGACCTTGATGTCTCAGGACCCAAGGTGGACATTGATGTTCTAGATGTGAATGTTGAAGGACCAGATGTGAAAGTGAAGGGCCCCAAGTTCAAGATGCCTGAGATGAACATCAAGGCTCCTAAGATCTCCATGCCAGATTTGGATCTTAATCTGAAGGGTCCTAAAGTGAAAGGAGATGTGGATGTTTCACTTCCAAGTATAGAGGGTGATTTGAAGGGACCTAATCTTGACATAAAAGGTCCAAAGTTAGATTTAGAAGCACCAGATATTGACCTTCAGGGCCCTGAGGGCAAATTAAAGGGCCCCAAACTGAAGATGCCTGATATGCATGTGAATATGCCCAAGATCTCCATGCCAGAAATTGACTTGAATTTGAAAGGCTCAAAGCTGAAGGGAGATGTGGATATCTCTGGACCCAAATTGGAGGGTGACATGAAAACTCCCAAATTGGATGTAAAGGGCCCTGAAGTGGACATTTCTGCTCCCAAGATTAATATTGAAGGCAAATCAAAGAAATCTCGCTTCAAGCTTCCCAAATTCAACTTCTCAGGCTCCAAAGTTCAGACACCCGAGGTGGATGTCAAAGTTAAAAAGCCAGACATTGATGTAACGGGTCCAAAAGTTGATATTAATGCTCCTGAAGTTGAGCTCCAAGGAAAAGCAAAAGGAGGATCCAAGTTTAAAATGCCTTTCCTGACTATTTCCTCCCCCAAAGTTTCAATGCCTGATGTGGAACTCAATTTGAAAGGGCCCAAAGTCAAAGGAGACATAGATGTTACAGTTCCTAGTGTAGAAGGTGACTTTAAAGGCCCCAAAGTGGACATTGGGGCTCCAGAAGTGCATGTTAATGCCCCAGATGTGGATGTTCATGGTCCAGATTGGAACGTGAAAATGCCCAAGATGAAAATGCCTAAGTTCAGTGTGCCTGGAATAAAAGCAGAAGGGCCTGAGGTGGCTGTGGATCTGCCTAAAGGAGACCTCAGCATAGAAGGTCCCAGAATGAATATTGAGGCTCCAGTACTCAATGTGGAAGGTCCAGAGGGAAGCATAAAAGGTCCCAAGTTCAAGATGCCTGAGATGAACATCAAAGCCCCCAAGATCTCCATGCCTGACATTGACTTAAATCTGAAGGGTCCCAAACTGAAAGGTGATGTGGATGTGTCTCTGCCCAAAGTGGAAGGTGACCTCAAGGGCCCTGAAGTGGACATTAAAGGCCCTAAAGTGGACATTGATGCTCCTGATGTGGGCGTTCATGGTCCAGACTGGCACCTGAAGATGCCTAAAGTGAAAATGCCCAAGTTCAGCATGCCCGGCTTCAAAGGAGAAGGGCCTGAAGTGGATGTGAACTTGCCCAAGGCTGACCTTGATGTCTCAGGACCCAAGGTGGACATTGATGTTCCGGATGTGAATATTGAAGGGCCAGATGCGAAAGTGAAGGGCCCCAAGTTCAAGATGCCTGAGATGAACATCAAGGCTCCCAAGATCTCCATGCCTGACTTTGATCTAAATTTGAAGGGCCCCAAAGTAAAGGGTGATGTGGATGTTTCTTTGCCAAAAGTAGAAGGTGATTTCAAGGCCCCTGAAGTGGACATCAAGGGCCCCAAAGTGGACATTGACACTCCAGATATTAACATTGAAGGTCCAGAAGGTAAATTGAAGGGACCCAAATTTAAGATGCCAGAGATGCACCTCAAGGCTCCCAAAATTTCAATGCCTGACATTGATTTAAACCTAAAGGGGCCAAAGATAGGTGGTGATGTAGATGTTTCCCTTCCCAAGATCGAAGGGGACTTAAAAGGCCCAGATGTTGATATCAAAGGTCCAAAAATGGATATCAATGCTCCAGATGTGGATGTTCAAGGTCCAGACTGGCACCTGAAGATGCCCAAGATGAAAATGCCCAAGTTCAGCATGCCTGGCTTCAAAGCAGAGGGCCCCGAAGTAGATGTGAACCTGCCCAAGGCTGACCTTGATGTCTCAGGACCCAAGGTGGACATTGAAGGACCTGAGGTTAACATCGAAGGACCAGAAGGAAAACTGAAAGGTCCTAAGTTCAAGATGCCTGAGATGAACATCAAGGCCCCCAAGATCTCCATGCCTGACATTGACCTTAATCTGAAAGGTCCCAAAGTGAAGGGTGATATGGATGTTTCCATGCCCAAAGTAGAAGGTGAGATTAAAGTTCCTGAAGTTCACATCAAAGGCCCCAAAGTGGACATGGATGCCCCTGATGTAGATGTTCAAGGCCCAGACTGGCACCTGAAGATGCCCAAGATCAAAATGCCCAAGTTTAGCATGCCTGGCTTCAAAGGAGAGGGTCCAGAAGTGGATGTGAACCTGCCCAAAGCTGACCTTGATGTGTCTGGGCCCAAGGTGGACATCGAGGGCCCTGAAGTTAACATTGAAGGGCCAGAAGGAAAACTGAAAGGTCCCAAGTTCAAGATGCCTGAGATGAACATCAAAGCCCCGAAGCTCTCCATGCCTGACTTTGATTTGCACCTGAAAGGTCCCAAAGTGAAGGGTGATGTGGACATGTCTCTGCCCAAAGTGGAAGGTGACCTGAAGGGTCCTGAAGTGGACCTAACGGGACCCAAGGTGGACATTGATGTCCCTGATATGGATGTTCATGGTCCAGACTGGCACCTGAAGATGCCCAAAGTGAAAATGCCCAAGTTCAGCATGCCTGGCTTCAAAGCAGAGGGCCCGGAAGTGGATGTGAACCTGCCCAAGGCTGACCTTGATGTCTCAGGACCCAAGGTGGACATTGAAGGGCCTGATGTTGACATTCATGGTCCAGAAGGGAAACTGAAAGGCCCCAAGTTTAAAATGCCTGATCTGCATCTCAAGGCCCCCAAGATCTCCATGCCTGAAGTTGATCTTAATCTGAAGGGGCCAAAGGTGAAGGGTGATGTGGATGTTTCACTGCCTAAAGTAGAAGGTGAGATTAAAGTTCCTGACGTTGACATCAAAGGCCCCAAAGTGGACGTGGATGCCCCTGATGTGGATGTTCAAGGCCCAGACTGGCACCTGAAGATGCCCAAGATCAAAATGCCCAAGTTCAGCATGCCTGGCTTCAAAGGAGAGGGTCCAGAAGTGGATGTGAACCTGCCCAAGGCTGACCTTGATGTCTCAGGACCCAAGGTGGACATTGGTGTTCCGGATGTGAATGTTGAAGGGCCAGATGTGAAAGTGAAGGGCCCCAAGTTCAAGATGCCTGAGGTGAACATCAAGGCTCCCAAGATCTCCATGCCTGACCTTGATTTGCATCTTAAGGGTCCAAAAGTGAAGGGAGATGTGGACGTGTCTCTGCCCAAAGTAGAAGGTGACTTCAAAGGCCCTGAAGTTGATATCAAAGGCCCTAAAATAGACATTGATGCTCCAGATGTGGACGTTCATGGCCCCGACTGGCACCTGAAGATGCCCAAAGTGAAAATGCCCAAGTTCAGCATGCCTGGCTTCAAAGCAGAGGGCCCGGAAGTGGATGTGAACCTGCCCAAGGCTGACCTTGATGTCTCAGGACCCAAGGTGGACACTGATGTTCCGGATGTGAATGTTGAAGCTCCAGATATGAAAGTGAAGGGCCCCAAGTTCAAGATGCCTGAGATGAACATCAAGGCTCCCAAGATCTCCATGCCTGACTTTGACTTGCATCTGAAGGGCCCCAAAGTGAAGGGTGATGTAGATGTTTCCCTGCCTAAGATGGAAGGCGACATAAAGTGCCCAGACATTGATATGCAGGGCCCCAGCATGGACATTGACACCCCTGATGTCAACATTGAGGGTCCAGAGGGAAAATTAAAGGGGCCTAAATTTAAAATGCCAGACATGCATATCAAAGCTCCTAAGATCTCCATGCCTGACTTTGACTTACATCTTAAAGGGCCAAAAGTAAAGGGAGACGTGGACCTTTCCTTACCTAAAGTGGAAGGTGAGGTACACGGCCCTGATGTGCACATCGAAGGTCCCGAAGGGAAACTCAAAGGTCCCAAATTTAAAATGCCTGATGTTCATTTCAAAACCCCGCAAATCTCCATGAGTGACATTGATTTGAACTTGAAAGGACCTAAGGTCAAGGGAGACATGGACATTTCTATTCCCAAACTGGAAGGAGATCTGAAAGGCCCCCAAATGGATGTGTCAGGACCCAAGGTGGATCTAGAAATGCCTGATGTGGACATTCATGGGCCAGAAGGCAAACTGAAGGGACCCAAGTTTAAAATGCCTGACCTGCATCTCAAAGCACCCAAGATCTCAATGCCTGAAGTTGACCTAAATCTGAAGGGGCCAAAGGTAAAAGGGGATGTAGATGTGTCTCTGCCCAAAATAGAAGGTGACCTCAAAGGTCCTGAAGTTGACATCAAAGGCCCTAAAGTGGACATCAGTGCCCCTGATATGGACGTTCATGGTCCAGACTGGCACCTGAAGATGCCTAAAGTGAAAATGCCCAAGTTCAGCATGCCCGGCTTCAAAGGAGAAGGGCCCGAAGTGGATGTGAACCTGCCCAAGGCTGACCTTGATGTCTCAGGACCCAAGGTGGACATTGATGTTCCGGATGTGAATGTTGAAGGGCCAGATGTGAAAGTGAAGGGCCCCAAGTTCAAGATGCCTGAGGTGAACATCAAGGCTCCCAAGATCTCCATGCCTGACCTTGATTTAAACCTGAAAGGTCCCAAAGTGAAAGGAGATGTGGACGTGTCTCTGCCCAAAGTGGAAGGTGACCTCAAGGGCCCTGACGTGGACATCAAAGGCCCTAAAGTGGACATTGATGCTCCTGATGTGGACGTGCATGGTCCAGACTGGCACCTGAAGATGCCCAAAGTGAAAATGCCCAAGTTCAGCATGCCTGGCTTCAAAGCAGAGGGCCCGGAAGTGGATGTGAACCTGCCCAAGGCTGACCTTGATGTCTCAGGACCCAAGGTGGACATTGATGTTCCAGATGTGAATATTGAAGGGCCAGATGCAAAAGTGAAGGGCCCCAAGTTCAAGATGCCTGAGATAAATATCAAGGCCCCCAAAATCTCCATGCCTGATGTTGACCTAGACTTAAAGGGCCCCAAAGTAAAAGGAGATTTCGATGTGACTGTTCCTAAGATGGAAGGTTCCTTCAAAGGGCCCGATGTAGATCTTAAAGGTCCAAGTCTGGATTTCAAAGGCCCTGATGCCAAACTCAGTGGCCCTCATTTGAAGATGCCATCCCTGGATATATCCGTCCCTAAAGTAACTGTCCCTGAGGTTGATTTGCATCTGAAGACACCCCAGATTGGAGTTTCTGGTCCCAAGTTAGAAGGTGGTGACCTTGACCTGAAGGGACCGAAAGTCGATTTAGAAACTCCAGGCTTAGATGTACACATGGAAGGCCCAGAAATGAATATCGAGGGGCCAGATGTGAAAATCCCTAAATTCAAGAAACCAAAGTTTGGCTTTGGTGCAAAAAGCCCGAAGGCTGACATCAAATCACCAGCACTGGAGGTGACTTGTCCTGAAGCAGAGCTCAACGTGGAGACACCTGACGTAAGCATCAGCGGCAAAGGCAAGAAAAGTAAGTTCAAGATGCCTAAAATTCACATGAGCGGACCCAAAGTGAAAGCCAAAAAGCAAGGATTTGATTTGAATGTTCCCGGGGGTGAGATTGACACCAGTCTCAAAACTCCTGAGATGGAGGCCAGCGTCTCAGGACCTGATGCTGCGTTCAAGGCCGACATGAAATCTCCCAAAACCAAGAAAACCATGTTTGGAAAAATGTACTTCCCGGATGTGGAGTTTGACATTAAGTCACCTAAATTAAAAGCTGAGGCCCCCCTCCCGAGCCCCAAGATGGAGGGTGAAATCCAGGTCCCTGATGTAGACATTTCTTCCCCGGGGATTCATGTAGAAGGTCCTGACATCAAAGTGAAGTCTCCGAAGTTTAAGATGCCAGGTGTGGACATCTCTGGGCCAAAACTAGAGGGAGACTTGAAAGGCCCCGCCGTCCAGGCGAATTTCGGCACACCTGACATCAACATGGAAGGTGTCGATGTCAAGGTCAAAGGAACATCTTTTGGCATTTCTGCTCCTCAAGTCTCTTTACCTGATGTGAACCTGAACTTGAAAGGACCAAAGTTAACTGGTGATGTCCCCGGCGTGGGCCTCGAGGGACCAGACCTAGATCTGCAAGGTCCCGATGCCAAAATCAAGTTCCCCAAGTTCTCAATGCCCAAGATCAGTGTCCCTGGTGTGAAACTAGAAGGTGGGGGAACTGAGGTCCATACCCATGGTCCCTCTCTGGAAGGAAGCTTGAGCTCTCCAGATGTGAAGCTTGGAGGGCCTGATGTCTCTCTAAAGGGGCCAGGAGTTGACCTGCCTTCAGTGAACCTTTCTATGCCCAATGTCTCTGGGCCTGACCTTGACCTGAACTTGAAAGGACCAAGTCTGAAAGGAGACCTGGCTGCATCCATTCCCAGCGTGAAGATGCACGGCCCCGGGCTTGACATCAGCGGTATTGGTGGAAAGGTACAGATGGGAGGAGATGGTGTTGGAGCACCAGACTTGACGCTGAAGGGACCAAGCCTCCAGGGAGATCTGGCTGTGTCTGGTGACATCAAGTGCCCTAAAGTATCCGTAGGCGCTCCCAATCTAAGCGTGGAGGCTTCTGAAGGTGGGCTTAAATTTCCCCAAATGAGACTGCCCCACTTTGACATCTCTACTCCAGGATCCGATGTGGACGTTCATCTCAAGGGGCCACAAGTTTCTGGAGACCTCTCCGGGCCAGGCATGGGTGTGAATCTGAAAGGGCCCCAGATCTCAGCACCGGGTGTGGACTTGAACTTGGAAGGACCAAAAGTTAAAGGAAATCTTGGTGTTTCTGGTGATGTGGAAGGCCTCACTGTCAGAGGGGCTCTTCCAGGTGTCAGCGTTCAAGGCCTCGAAGGAAAACTCCAGATGCCGGGAATAAAGTCCTCTGGCTGTGATGTGAGCCTGCCAGCTGTGAATGTGCAGCTCCCAACCGGGCAGATCTCTGGTCCTGAAATCAAAGGCGATCTGAAGGGTTCAGGACCTGACATCCACTTAAAGGGGCCTTGCGTTGCTATGACATCTCCAGAGTCGGATTTTGGTGTCAGCTTGAAGGGCCCGAAAGTCAAAGGTGGTGTAGATGTCTCAGGGGCTGTCAGCGCTCCAGATATCAGCCTGGGTAAAGGACATATAGGTATCAAGGGCTCTGAGGGTGAGTGGAAGGGACCCCAAGTCTCTTCTGCTCTCAACTTGGACGCGTCCAAGTTTGCTGGGGGCCTTCATTTCTCAGGACCAAAGGTAGAAGGAGGTGTGAAAGGAGGCGAGATTGGACTCCAGGGTCCTGGGCTGAGTGTTTCTGGGCCTCAAGGTCACTTGGAAAGTGGATCTGGAAAAGTTACATTCCCCAAGATGAAGATCCCCAAATTTACCTTCTCTGGCCGGGAGCTGGTTGGCAGAGAAGTCGGGGTAGATGTCCACTTCCCTAAAGTGGAAGCCAACGTGCAGGCTGGCGAAGGTGACTGGGAAGAGTCTGAAGTGAAACTGAAGAAATCGAAGATCAAAATGCCCAAGTTCAATTTTTCCAAGCCTAAAGGGAAAGGGGGTGTCACCGGCTCCCCGGAAGCATCCATTTCCGGGTCTAAAGGTGACCTGAAAAGCTCCAAAGCCAGCCTCGGTTCTCTGGAAGGAGAGGCACAAGCAGACACATCTTCACCCAAAGGCAAATTCTCCCTGTTTAAAAGTAAGAAACCAAGGCACCGCTCCAATTCATTCAGCGACGAGAGGGAGTTCTCGGCGCCCTCCACCCCTACCGGAACTTTGGAATTTGAAGGTGGAGAAATGTCCCTGGAAGCTGGGAAAGTCAAAGGCAAGCATGGCAAGCTGAAATTTGGTACCTTTGGTGGATTGGGGTCAAAGAGCAAAGGTCACTATGAGGTGACGGGGAGTGATGAGGAGACAGGCAAGTTGCAGGGGAGTGGCGTGTCCTTGGCCTCTAAGTCCCGACTGTCCTCTACTTCTAGCAATGACAGTGGGACGAAGGTTGGCATCCAGCTGCCAGAGATAGAACTGGCGGTTTCTACCAAGAAAGAGTAGTGGGTCTTTGTATGTGTGTACATATATATATGTATATATAAAAAAAAGAATATGGCAGCCTTGGGTGTGTTTGTATATAAACTCCAAAGAGAAGCACCTCTCCAGCCTCAGCAATAATGCAAAGATCCGGGCTTCTGCCCCTGTGGCAAGTGCTACAAACAAATAAAAAACCCCAAACCAAAACAAACAAAAACCAACTGCCTCTAGGCTCCTGGAATCCTGCAAGTAGCTGGAGTTTCAGCTGGACCCAGCCGCAATGCAGAGTCAGTAGTATTTGCCTTAAAGATTTCAGGGCTCTTTTGACTTTTTGGTTTTGGTTTTTGGTTTTTGCTTTGACTGCTGAGAGAGCTCTTGTTTACTAAGCAAGCTTTTATTTTTGTGTGTGTTTATTATCATTTTTACTGAACATTGTTAGTGTTGGGGGGTAACTGAAACCCACTTTTTCATTGTAATGACTTTTTTTGGGGGGCTTTTCTTAATAAGAGGGTGGGATAAAAGGCAGTGGATGGGGTCAGATCTTAATTGCTCCTGAGATTTGATCTATTCAAATAGTAACATCTAGAGATGGTCCAAAGAAATGGCAGCCAGAGTGTGGGTATTTCTCCCAAACTCTTTAGCATAGGTTCCCTCCCTCCCCTCCCCCTCCAGGGGTGGTGGTCTCAGCCAGTTTGGTGCTCAGGATGACAGGAAATTAGCACGATTGCAGATTATCCCACGGGGCTTTCATGCTGTGTTTTATAAGAGAAATGTTTGAATTATGACTTGCCATGTTCTTGACAATAGTCTTGATTTTCTTTTAACAAATGCTATCATGAGCGAGAAAATTTCTGGCACTTTAATGGCAAATTAATTGAGAATGTAAAGAAAATCCATGCTGTATGAGGCAAATAAAACTTGTTTATTAACCCTGATAACTTGTGTCATTGTATTGTGTAATGACAGGGTGGAGCCAGGGGAAGTTTATCTGCCCAGCCCTGACTGTTGAGACTAGATATACCCAGTGTCATTGCTAGTTTTGCTAGTGACGTGTGTGTGTGTGTGTGTGTGTGTGTGTGTGTGTGTGCGCGCGCGCGCACCAATCCTGGAGCTTGAACTCAGGGCCTGGGCGCCTCTCCCTGAGTCTTTGTGCTCAAAGCTGGTATTCTACCACTTGAGCCACAGCTCTATTTCTGGCTTTTAGTTAATTGGAGATAAGAGTCTCAGAGTTTCTTGCTGGGCTGGCTTTGAATCATGATCCTCAGATCTCTGCCTCCTGAGTAACTAGGGTTACAAGTGTGAGCCACCAGCACCTGGCTACTGTTAGTGACTTTAAGTGTGACTTCCACATAGGAGAAGCATTCTTAAAAAATTGTTTTTATTGTTCTATATAATACAGGTGATATACAGAAGGGTTAGTGTTACATAAGTCAGGTAATGAGTACATTTCTTTTTGGACAATGTCATGCCTTCTCTCCCTCTCTCCCAGTTTTTTCCTCCCATCCCCACCCGCAAGTTCTATGGCTCATTTTCAATATAGTGTCCAGTGAGTAACCCCATTGCATTTGTTCACCCTCTGTCCCTCCATGTCTGTGCCCAAGAGGAGGCATTCTTAGTTTCTTGATTCGCACAGTGATCCTGGCTGGGCTGCTGCAGAATTAAGAGGGGTAGAGACTTAGCTGGAGCCAGGCCTTGGGCTCCAATCTCCAGCACTAGGACAAGAGAAAGGAGCTGTACCTGGCAAGATGGTGGCCTAATCCCCCAGGACCCTTCCACCAACGTGGCAGCCTTGGATATGGACTCAAGATTCAGAGGTGAATGGGAAAGAAGTCCTATTAGAGTAGCAGGAAGGACTCCTAATGTAAGGCACAGGATGGCTGCCTTCTGCTCTGGCACTGGCCATTGGCTACGTGTTCCCCCCAGTAGCCTCAAGTTACTTGTACACTCCAGGCCTCAGTTTCCTCTTTGAAATAATGGCGCTGATCTTGCCAGGTGCTGGTGGTTCCTGCTTGTTGTAATCCTAATTACTCAGGAGGCTGAGAGCTGAAGATCAAGGTTTGAAGCCAGCTGGGGCACAAAAGTCAGTGAGATTCTTCTCTCCAATTAACCAATTGATAAAGCTGGAATTATAGCCAGGCGCTGGTGGCTCATGCCTGTAATCCTAGCTACTCAGGAGGCTGAGATCTGAGGATCACAGTTCAAAGCCAGCCTGGGCAGGAAAGACCGTGAGACTCCTATCTCCAATAAACCACCAGAAAACCGGAAGTGGCGCTGTAGCTCAAGTGGTAGAGTGCTCGCCTTGAGCTGAAGAGCTGAGGGACAGCGCCCAGGCCCAGAGTTCAAGCCCCACGACCGACAAAAAAGAAAAGAAAAGAAAAAGCTGGAATTGGAGGTGTGGCTCAAGTGGTGGAGCACTAGCCTTGAACACAAAAGCTAAGCGAGAGCATGGGGATTGGGAAAGAAGACAACAACAAGAACTCCAAGTTTGGGCAAGTTTCTCTTGCAAGAGGGCTGGTGGCACGCTTGGCCTTGTTCTCTGGTTGGGGATTTTGAAAATGGGGCTCTTGGCTTTGGGCTTGCAGCACACAGCAGCTCTCTGTCTTTTCTTCATGAGGACAAAGAATTCGTGTATGAATGTTTGCCACAGGGCTGGAATGCCGTGCGCTGTTTACCAGCCTCAGCGTTGCCTTGTGGGGTCAGGCAGCCTTATGGGCTTCTTCCAGCCCTCAGGGATCCTGAAGTCTCAGCCCTGGGTCACAGCAAATGTGTGGGGTTTGCTGAGGAGGACAGCATCATTTCCCCTTAAATACTTCTTTTTTCTTTCCCTTTTTCTGGGCTGACAGTGCTGGGGCATAAACTCAGGGCCTGGAGGTGCTGTCCCTTAGCTTTTTTTTTTTTTTTTTTTTTTTTTAAACTCAAGGTTGTTGCTCTACCACTTGAGCCATAACTCCACTTGCAGCTTTTTGGTGGTTCATTGGAGAGAAGAGTCTTGTAGACTTTCCTGTCTAGGTTGGCTTCTTACTGTGATCCTCAGATCTCAGCCTCCTGACTAGCAAGGATTACAACATGCAAGTCTGGCTTTTTTGTTGTTGTTGTTGGTTGTGGAGCCTGAACTCTGGGCCTGGGCGTTTTCTCTCAGGTCTTCAGCTCAAGGCTAGTGCTCTACCACTTGAGCCACAGCGCCACTTTTCTACTTATGTGGTGCTGAGGAATCGGACCCCCAAGCATTCTACCACTGAGCCACCTTCCCAGCCCCTGGCTTTCTTTTCTCATTTAGTAAGTAGTCAAACTGAGGCTCAGTCAAGTTAAACCATGGGTGCAAAGCCACCCAGCTAGTAAGCATCAGGACCCCCGCTGGATCACAACTCACCCTGGGATCTGGTGTGACTGAGACACATGCACTTTTTACATAGCGTTCGGTTCACTCTGCTACCAGAAAGACTTAATAATAAGCTAGGTTTCAAAGCTTGGAGAGGGGCCAGGAGGGGTAATCCACTGCAGGCTGGAGTTGAGTGGGGGCGGGTCTACTTGGCAGGGTGGGGCCAGAAGGAGGGAGAGGAAGGGCTGGGAACTGAGACAGAAACTGGAGGCCCAGGCTGGGCTCTGCCCTGAAACAAAAAAAAGAAAAAAGAAAAAAGAACTCTGCCATGAGCCTATTTTTTGAGAGGGACAGGGTTTGTTCCAGGTCTCAAGTAGAGTGAAACCTTGCTCAAGGTCGGCCTTGTGGGCTGCTGCCAGCCCTTCCTGTGGCTTTCCTGCCCCTTGCCACCCTTACTGAGTCTGCAGCTCTTTCATGGTAATAAACAAGACAGAAAAGCCAATCAAAGTGTGTGCATTCTTATTAGCCCTGCCTACTGGTCCTGGACTTCAGCCCAGCCATACTAGAAGCCCTGTGGCCACCCTAGTGAGTGGCCATTCTGGCTGGCTCTAGCACATCCCTTTGGACAGAGTTGTTCCTGACAGCGACAGTTTCCCCTGGCATCTCTGCACCTGCCAGCTCTGCTCAGCAGCCGGGCAGAGGCCAATGTTAAACCTGTTGGAAAACGTGCCAACAACTTTTGGTGTGAGCACAAGGGCCTTGGACTTCCTGGGTGGAATGAAGCCACTCATCCCATCTCCAACCTCAGGCTCTCACTTTTCCTTCCAGAGATGAAGAAGAAAGACCTTGTGGGGTGCTGGTGGGGTACGGCCTGGGCTGGGCAAAGGGAAGCAAAACCCTTGGTCCTGGAGGAGGAAAGTTAAAGAAGTAAGGAAAAGGGAAGGCCAGGAAAAGGAAAGAGGGAGGCTGCGGGTGTGGCTCACTAGTACAGCCCCTGCCTGGCATATGCAAGACCAAGCTTGATCCCAAGCACTAAAGAAAGAAATGAGGGAGGAAAAGGAGGGAGGGAGGGAGATAGGGAGGATGGGAGGGAAGGAAGGAAGGAAGGAAGGAAGGAAGGAAGGAAGGAAGGAAGGGAGGGAGGAAGGAAGGAAGGGAGGGAGGAAGGAAGGAAGGGAGGGAGGGAGGGAGGAAAGGAGGAAGGAAGGGAGGAAGGAAGGGAGGGAGGGAGGGAGGGAGGAAGGAAGGGACTTACAGGAAACAGGACAGCACCATAGGATGATCTGGTGGTTTAAGCTTCTCCCCACCCACTGATCCAAATAAATTTAATCTAAATACAGTTGTAGTTTGCGACATGGAGGCAAACCAGAAATCAGCTCACACCTGGAAGCCCTCATTCTGCACTTGGAAGCCATCTAGTCTGGATTTGGCCTGTTCAGCCAAACTGTTAAATCCCCAGGCTCATATGAATTCTGCCACCCCTTACTGGGGGAATTTTTTAATCCACTTTAGAGCTGCTGCAAGCTATGAGCCAGGCAGTGGGTCCAGCAGGACACCGGGCACAGAGGAGATTGGGGCATCAAGAAAGAAGATTCTGGAAAGCCATCAGAACCTCCCCCTCCCCCCCCCCCCCCACAGGTTTATACTTCTCCATTGGTGCTTCTCACCTTGGTGGGTTCTAAGCCCCAATTAGAGCACCAGTGCAAGTTGTCACTGCATCTAGATGGCTCTGAGGTCAGCTTTATATTGGTGGGCTCTCTATATGTTAACGTGTGTGTGTGTGTGTGTGTGTGTGTGTGTGTGTGTGTGTGTGTATGTATGTATGTATGTATGTGTATGTATGCACAAGTGCCAGTACTGGGGCTTGAATTCAGGGCCTCATACTCTCCCTTAGCTTTTTCATATCAAGGCTGGTGCTCTACCACTTGAACCACACCTGGGTTTTTGGTTGTTAGAGATAAAGAGTTGTCTCTTGGGTTTGTCTGCCTGGGCTGATTTTGAACCAGGATTCCAAGTAGCTAGGATGACAGCCTGAGCCACCCACTCCATGAGCACTTTTGGACTTGTGCATTTGATAGGAGGACTTTGGGGTCCTGATGGGTGGGTGGGGCTTTCCAGTGGCTACTCCACCCATCAGAAGGCCAGCTCAGGGATTCTGGGACATGAGAGCTCTTGTTCAAAGCTGAACAATTAGAGGTATAGGTGTTCATGGGTCTTTGTGGTCCTGGAGTCTGACACAGCCCAAGATACTGAGCTGCCACCACAGTGGGCTACAGCAGGGGCATACAGCCCCAATCTGTGTGTGTGTGTGTGTGTGTGTGTGTGTGTGTGTGTGTACATGCACGCATGTGTGTGCTCATAATGGACCTTGACCTCAGAGTCTAGGCACTATCCCTTAACTTTGTTGCTGGAGGCTGGGGCTCTACTACTTGAGCCACAGCTCCACTTCCCGCTCTTTTGGTGGTTAGTTGAAGATAAGAGTCTCAAGGACTTTCTGTGCCAGCTGACTTTGAACCGTGATCCTCAGATTTCAGTCTCTTGAGTAGCTAGGATTACAGACGTGAGCCACCGTTGCCTAGCTGGGATGGCGTATGGTAAGGGGAGGGCTTTGGCAACCTTGGGCCTCCTTAGAGGTGTAGTGTGGACTGGGTTGTGTATTTTCCTTGCGTGTGTGGTCTCTGGGAGGGCCTGAGCTGGCAGGCAGCTGGGCTCTGTCCAGTCTCCAGTGGGCAGGCGGAGAGGAAGGCTGGAATGTGAGCCAGCAGGGAGAAGAATGACAGCGCATTTTCTGTTTGTAACGTTGTAAGTTCAGCTCGCAACTTGAATTTCAAGTGGGCCCTTCAGGCAGACAGGGAAGTCAGGTGAGGGAGGGGGTAGGGCAGCCTGTTTGGATTGTCTAAATTCCTAGAAAATAAATTCTAGGAATTCAGCTGTGGGAGAGAAAGGCGTGCTAGGCAGATGAAGCTGAGGACAGATGTGCTGACATGCTGCAGACAGGGAGTCTTTTTCTTTCTTTTTTCTTTTGTTAGTCGTGGGGCTTGAACTCATCTTGGGTGCTGTCCCTGAGCTCTTTTGCTTAAGGCTTAGTGCTCTACCACTTGGAACCACAGCTCCAAGTGTTTGGAGATAACCTCGATCCTCAGATCTCAGCCTCCTGAGTAGCTAGGATTATAGGCATGAGCCACTGGCACCTAGCTTTTTATCCCTGCCTGCTCCCTGGCCCCGCCCCCCCATTACTTGTCTCTTGAATCATATCAAAGAGACATCAGAGCTTTGAACCAAGGGTTTCTTCATATCTGTGTATGGTGTGGAAGCCTTCCCTGACACCTCCAATCTTCCCCATATCCCACGGGATCATGTTCTATAGTTTCCTGTTCTGTATTGTGTATACTCAGTTATCAGTGACTGCTTAGGGGCCTGTCTTCCTCATCAGGCTGTCAGCTCTGTAGAAAAGGAATGCAGTCTGCTGGTCTTTCATCATATTTCTGGCATGTGGTATGTAGTACATGGCAAAGACTACAAGCCACTGAGTTACTATGTTATTACTCCATGCACTTCTCCTTACCAGCACATACACCAATTTCCTTTCCCTTCCATTCCTTACTGTGTAGTTCTCTGATCTCTAGGGCATTTGCTGAGACTTAGGCTAAAAACAAACATAAACAGCCAGGTGCCAGAGACTCACACCTGTAATCCTAGCTACTCAAGAGGCTGAGATCTAAGGATTGTAGTTCCAAGTCAGCCTGGGTAGGAAAGTCTCTGAGATTCTTACTTCTAGTTAACCACCAAAAAGCTGGAAGTGACGCTGTGAGTCAAATGCTAGAATACCAACCTTGAGCACAAAAGTTAAGGGACAGAGCCCAGGTCCTAAATTCAAGCCCTAGTACCAGCACACACACAGACACACAGACACACACACAATAATAAATAGAAACAAAGGGGCTGGGAAGGTGGCTCAGTGGTAGAACGCTTGCCATGCATGCGTGAGGCCCTGGGTTTGATTCCTCAGCACCACATAAGCAAAAAGAAAAAAGCCAGAAGTGGCGCTGCGGTTCAAGTGGTAGAGCGCTAGCCTTGAGCTGAAGAGCTGAGCAACAGCGCTCAGGCCCAGAGTTCAGGCCCCACGACTGGACCAAAAAAAGTTTTAACAAAAGTTAAAAACTCCAATGACCAAGACACAAAAAACACCAGATCTGTCTCCAAGTTATTGCTGAGGTTTCAAAAACTAGCTGCTATCCTTGAACCATTGGTGAGTCTGAATTTAGCTATAACCTAGGATACAAATCTACTTCCTTCAAGCCCCTAGGACTGCCATGCTGGGGTATTAGATCTAAAAGATAAACGTATACATAAACACATATAGGATGACAGACAGACAGACACACATATATGACTATATTTGTAATTGTGGGATTATTTGGAGGGATTAGAAGGATGAAAAGAGAATGTTAGAGAGGAACAAAACCAGAATACATTGCATCTGTGAATGAAGATGGCAACATGAAACTCACAGAAAGCTGTGGGATAATAGCGCGTGGTAGAGAAAGTGAGTAGATAAAGGAGTCAGTCTGGTTAAAATACTGTATATGTATGTATGAAATACCACACGACACCCATTCAATAACTAATATACACTTCAAAAATGAATGATAGGCCAGGTGTTGTTGGCTTATGTCTGTAATCCTACTGAAGAGGCTGAGATCTGAGGACCACGGTTCAAAGCCAGCCTGGACATGAAAGGCCATGAGACTCTTAGCTTCAATTAACCACCAGAAAACTGGAAGTGGAGCTGTGGCTCAAGTGGTAGAGCGCTAGCCTAAAGCAGAAAAGCTCAGGGACAGTGCCCAGGCCCTGCAAGTCCTGGTTAGGGTATGGGTACTAATGGGAGGGGAGAACGAAGAAGGTGAAGGAGGGTGAATGGGGGGCAAATATTGTACTGCTCCTGTGTGAAAATGGAACAGAGGAGCTTGTTGAGACTGGTTTGAAGGAGAGGTTTGGAGGAAATGAGTCTGATCAAAGTGCATTGCATACATATATGGCATGTCAAATGAAACTGCCTTGTTCAACTAATTGATGCAAATAGGAAATGTGGAAGAAAGAAAAACAAAACAACAAAATGCAAAGTAAGAACATAAATGAATAAATAAATAT